>NC_142014.1:83334544-83941167 GCF_049901735.1 Notechis scutatus | reverse complement strand
AATGTAGAATTAAACTAAGGACTCCCTGCAGTTAGATTTGGCGATGCTTGCCAAGTTAGATTGCTTTCAAAGGAAAGAGAGAACAAGGTCATGGCAAGTTTGGATGAGCAGCCTACCCGTATTACGCTCATAATTATATCCCCCATCCCCTAATTAGCTGTTGGAGGTTGAGCGAGGGACAGGGCAAATATCTTTCTGTCCGCCTAGCTGCCATTCCAGGTTGCAAAAAAGGGCTTCAGCTAACGTAGTCTTAAGAGCTCTTCCAATGTTCTGATGTTCTAGATGCGTCAAACAAAAGTAGGGAAGGTTCCACTGATTGTTTCTTATGATGTCAAGTCCTTCCATTTCCATGGATGCACACAACCTTCCATAGAGGTTAGTTGCTCCCACCCTTTTCTTCACATTTGATAGACTCTGATCTGAAAAGATTTATCTAAGAAGGCAACTTTAGGATACAGGTTGGTGCTTCTCACGGGATTCCAGGTCGCGTGGGGGTCCCTTGGCATATTTGAACCTGCCTTCCAGAATTGCAATGGGGGTTTCTACATGCAGATAAACTTTATGACTTGCTAATACCCGTTTCTTTCCAACTGTGTGTATAGCCTGACATTAGTTGTTCTCAACTTGAATATATCTGTTTGCTTTCTGCTTACCCGGTACTGAATTTCTGCTGAAAGTTGCTCAATGATAAAACAGCTTCGTGCAAAAGATAAACCCGATATCGCTTTTATAATGATACAATGCTAACTTGTATTAAACCGGTACCTTAACAAAAAAATATTAAATACGCATCAAAATATATGGTTGTGATATACCTTGCTTATCAGCGGTCTTGGTCCTTTGCTCGTAATTCAACATTCCTTGTGGGCAATTACAAATTATGGGAACTCTCCTTAAAAGCCCTTGGAGACTGATAGATTGTATGAAGTTGATGTGTCGTCAGTTGTGCAAAAAGAGTGGGAATTCAGGGGAGATGTTGCAAAATATAATGGAATTTCATTTCTTTAGATAATATTATTTTAGTGCTACAGGTGACTGGTTGTGTGAATGTGATAAATACTGCGATTGCTTTTACTGCTTCTGGGGTACCGTTACAGGGCAGTTATTTGGAGTTTCCTTGGTGGAGGAACAACAGACTTTCAATTGTGTCAGGATGGTTAAAAAAGGATGGTGTCATTTTTTTCAGGGGTAAAACCTGGCAACAGACACTACTTTAACCCCATCCAAGGAGAGAAGGTGAATTTAATACCGCCCTCCTGAGAATTTAGGGAGAGTATTTCCAAGTTATAGACCTGCTCGCTTAGGATGAATGTGATCATCCAGAGCAGGTCGTCCCTCTGATGGGACAAAATATAACAATTATCCTTTGAGATTGAATTCAGCTTTTGTTTGCATTTGCTTCCTACTTATTATCCTAGTATAATTATATTGTAATTCGATCTGATTGCAGAGGGGAGAGGTTTCCTTTGCAAAGCTGGTTCAAAACTCCATCGTTCTTTCACAATCCTCACAGGTTGAATAAGACTCTGTGTTATCTGGAAAGCTTCCCCGGGTGACTTTCTCAGAAATTACGGCAGCGAGAGAGGTAGGGAGATTTCACTCTACGTAACAAGTTTAGGTTACCTCAACAGCAAAGGTGGGTGGTACCTCCGGTGGCAGTTGAAGGCTCGCTGGTGCCTTAAGCGCTGACAAATCTTGGTGCCTGTTAAGCCTGGAGTCCCCAACGGGTGTTAAGGAAAACAAACTAAACAGAATGTGCAGCGAAGTCAGATAGGAAGACAGGTAAATGTGTGAGATAAGTTTTCTAGTTAACACGCAGTAAAAATACAGATACGCTTGTGCTATCAAAATTATAATTTATTCCATTTAAGAATTATAGCATAGTCATTATAAACAGTCCATTAGTCATATACCAAATTCAGTCAAGTCTTGTCGAGGATACTCTAATTGCAAAGTCCGTGTCGAATAGCCAGTGTCAGTACACATATAATAAATCTGTCCAAAAATATCTTCTCTCTTGAAAATATCTTCAACAACACTTCTTCTCCTCCCGATCCAGCAAGAACGCAGTCTTCAATAAGCCAGCCAGTAAGAGCCAGAGAGTGCCTTGCTGCTTATATTGTACTTTTACAGCTGCACCCTTAATTACATTCCTTTAGCTTAAAGTCACATACACTTTATCTGACAAACCATGATTCATCATTTTATTATCTTTACCCAAAACAGTTAGGGTAAAACAATGTTATCCCTAACAGTGCCCCCCCTTTGTACATACTATACAAATGAAGCCATATTCTCAACTTTGTGGTGCCCTCTTTGGGCCTGATGCCCTAAGCATGTGCTTAGTCTGCTTAATGGTTGATACGCCACTGGGTACCTCAGACGCTGACTGGATGTTTGGCTGTGAGGTCAAGTGAACATGGGCGACATATGCGCCTTTTAAAAATATACCAGGTGGCCCAGATAGCTTGAGTCCACCATATGTCTTCTAGGAATTGAAAGAAATCAGCTTTGTTTCTGAGCCAGGAATCTCCTTAAAATGCACAGGCAGATGCTTGAATCAGAAATAAAGTTTATTCCAAAAGGATATAACATATCATCGCCCTGAGCCCTTTAGAAATCAACTCAGGTAGGGAAAGCCAGCCTTTGTTCCTAGCCTGAAACAAGTGAAAGAGTGCCCATCCCTTCCTAAGGATTCTGGGGAAGCAATTAGCCAGGTTTCCAAAAAAATGAGCGCTCTGCAGTCAGGTGCCCTGCTGCATTCACAGTTTCTGCTTATTTAACAGTGCAGATAGAGGTGGCTAATCAGGGAAGGAATCCTTTGTTATATAATTAGGAGGATTTCTCATATTGCTAGAAAGATACTCACCTAAATAGGCTGATCATGTTAAGACTTGACATGGATACATTATATACAACGAAAAGGATTTGTGTCCAGAGAAAAAGTTGTGCAATGCTGGCTTAAAGGCCACTTGATAGGGACCTGCCTAAGTAAGGGGTTGGACTAGAAGACTTCCAAGGTCCCTTTCAACTCTGTTATTCTATTCTATTCTATTCTATTCTATTCTATTCTATTCTATTCTATTCTATTCTATTCTATTCTATTCTATTCTATTCTATTCTATTCTATTCTACTCTACTCTACTCTACTCTACTCTATTCTGAGGTGGAGGCTGTTGCCCTCCCCTTTCTGAATCCCTATCCTCTCTCCCCTCCCCCCATCATTTCTTATAGATTGCTGTCCTCCTTAATGCCCCCTGTTGGAAGAGCGCCTCCATCAGGGCACTTGAAGGTTTGACTATACTTAAACAGGCTGAACATACAATCCTATGCAGGGAAGCGACTTTGGAAGTTTTTAAATCAGACCTCCTGCCCGGGGCCAGAATCCTCAGACCATCCCAGGGCTTCTGGCAAGGGATGGGATGCACCTCATAAGAACTGGGAAGGATGAATTTGGAAAATGACTGGCACGGCTTATCTGAAGGTCTTTAAATTGAAGGGGGAAGGTGAGCAATCTTTAGGACCTAATCCCAAGTAGAAATCCAAGACAACCAATCAAATAATGAAGTAGGGAGTGGTGGGAAGGAAGGGGAACTCAGATACAAAACAGGAAATGTAGGAGCCAAACGCAGACTCAGCCGTAAAGGACTCAGACATCGATGCTGCCAGTATGAGAAGAGGGTGAACTTGAAGTACTGATATACGGGAGCAGGCATGATATAGTTGCCATTACTAAAACGTGGTGGGATGAAACTCCTCATGATTGAAATTTACTGCTGGAAGGACATAAATTGTGTGAAGAAAACAGACTTAACAAAAGAATTGCATTATACGTAAGAAATCACAACATCTTTACGGAAATGCATAAAACCAATAAAAGCCTCCTTCAATACATATGGTTTAATATAAAATGAAAAAAAGAATGGCGTTGGCATACTGCAGGCCACCCAACCAAGTGGAGGAAATAGATGAAGTTTTTGCTAACCGGTTAGCTAAGCTGTGCAGGAAACGCACCGCAGTAGTAATGGGGGACTTTACCCTGGGAAACAAACTCTGCACCAAGTGGGAGATGAAACAGATTCCTGGCAAGCCAGCAGTGTGCTGTGGCTGCCAAAAGAGACAATGCGATTCTAGTCTGCATTAATAGGATAGAATCAAGATCACCTGAACTGTTAATATCGCTTTATAATGCCTTGGGCCTGGGTTCTGGTTATCTGTGGGGACACCTTCTCTGAGTCTTCTAGTCTTAATGAGCAACCCAAGAAAATAATGTTCCAAACTGTATGTATAAAGGTAGAGGAAGCACGCAAGTCCAAGAGAGCAATTTGCTGAGTGGACAGGCTGAGGAAAAGATTGCACAAGTGGACCCAAAGCAAACTGGCATCCGACATGGCTCCCCAGCAACGGTGTTACAACCCAGGAGTCCAAAAACTGCCCCTGCCACCACATTCTGCAATGGGTGAAGCTTCCAGATAGCGCCAAGAGTAGCCCCGTGTAGAGCACATTGCAGCCATCTCCTTTCAGGATAATAGAATAATAATTCAGAATAATACTGTTATGAATAAGGAGACCAGACATCTGACCAGTGACTTCAACTCTTTAATAATAACAGGAATAGGAATAGAACAGAGCTACTCTATGGGCAGCAGTAACTCTTTTATAGGGTTGGCTGCTACCCTATTAACCAATAACCTTTGTGATAAGTTCAAATAATAACCAATAAGGAGTGGCCTCATCCTGACCAATCCCTGTTCGTTGTTTGAGGACCAATCAGGTGTGCAGGCCTTCAAACCCTACTTTGCATTTTATGCTAGTTACTTTTATTGATTCATAACACCCCTCCCCTTGGGCTCCGTTTGAGGGGAGCTGTAACAAAATCCTCAAGGTAGACAGGCCATTTGGTCTGTCTAGATGATTTCGTGGCTCCACCGGGTTTGCCCAAAGTCCGGTTCGGTGGAGCGTTTGGATAGTCTCTATTTTGTTCCGTTTCGCTGCACGGTGCTTCCGTGCTGCTTTCGTTGAGGTTGTTTCTACTAACTAATGGTTCTTCGGGGTTTTGCAGTTCGGATTCCCCCAAGTTCAAGTCCCCTGGAGAAATCAACTCCCTCCCCGTTTCATTTGCTGGTCCTTCCCTGGGCCGAAAGGTATCCGTTGGTCTGCAATCCGTCATATCGAAGTCAATTTCCTCGATATTTCCTCCCCTCAGTTTGGGAACCCGGGGATCCATGGCCGCTGGGTGGCAATCTCGAACGGAGCTGGTCTATGTGGCGTTTCCACACCCTCCCATCTTCTGTTAGTAGGCGGTAAGATCTGGGCCCTGTGAGGTGGGTGACGGTTGCGGGTATCCACAAAGGGTCGCCGGAAAAGTTTTTGCAAAGGTTAAATCGCCTACCTTAAATTCCCGGCATTTGCTGCTGGAGCCGAAAGGCTTTTCGGGTGCGTATGCGGGGTGGAGCCGTCAAGGTGCATCGTAGTTTCCGCCCCATGAGAAGTTCGGCGGGCGTTTTGTTGGTGACGCTGTGGGCGTAATATGCTGCAACAATAAAATTCGATTGATTTTTTTCATCGATGTCGCCGAATTCCATTTTGTGGAGGGTCTTTTTACAAACTGTACCATGCGTTCTGCATGTCCGTTTGCCGCAGGGTGCGCAGGCGAGGTCAGCGCATGGCGGATGCCCGATCAGCAAGATACTGTTCAAAGTGTAATGCAGTGAACTGTGGGCCGTTGTCCGAGACCAAAACGTCCGGGAACCCATGTGTGGCAAATAGTCTATTTAATCTGCTGATAACTGAGTCCGTTGTAGTTGTATTCATCCGATGGATCTCGAGCCAATTCGAGTAGGCGTCGACTGTAATAAGGAAGGTGTGTCCCCTTGTAGGCCCCGCAAAGTCAATGTGAATACGGGACCACGGTCCCCTTGGGGTTTCCCATTCGGTTGGGCTTGCTTTAGGTGGGGCATTACTGACGTCTTGGCAACGTTGACAAGTAGCGACCCAGGCCTCGATTTTCTTGTCGATTCCCGGCCACCAGGCATAGCTTCGTGCGAGTGCTTTCATCCGCACTATGCCCGGATGTCCGTCGTGTAATACCGCTAACACAGTTCGTTGCAGTTTGTTCGGAATTATAACTCTATCTCCCCACAAGATGCAGCCCTTTTGGGAAAATAGTTCAGTTTGGCGGGCTTTAAGGGCGCCCATTCTGGTGATAGTTGTTCTGTTGGCCACCCACGCTCAACCCAGCGTAGGATGTGTTGCAAAACCGGATCTCGTTTTGTTTCGAGGGCAATGTCCCTCGCAGTTAATGGCGGCACGTGCAGGGCCTCAATTTGTAGTGTTGTAATGGTCAGTGCTGGATCTTCAACTGATTCTGGGAGTGGTGCTCTGCTTAATGCATCAGCGTGGAGAATTGCTTTTCCTGGGCGGTGTTGCAAGGTGTAGTTGTACGCCGCCAAGAATTCAGACCAACGAGTCATTCTGGGGGACAATATATACGGGGTTGGTTTATTTCCCGCAATAATCCCCAATAGTGGTTTATGATCAGTAATTATTGTAAATGCACGCCCATACACATATTCATGGAATCTTTTAACTGCAGCCACAATAGCTAAAGCTTCTTTATCCAGCTGACTATAATTCCTTTCAGCTTTAGCTAGAGTTCGTGAGAAAAATGCGACGGGAGCTTCTGCTCTGTTTGGCAATATGTGGGCCAGGATTGCTCCAACGCCAAACGCGGCGTCGTAAGTAATAGTCAATGGCAGAGTTTCGTTGTACTGCATAAGTACAGAATCAGAAGTTAGCAGTTTTTTAACTTGCTGGAAGGCGTTTTGTTCCCGTTGCCCCCAAACCCACGTTGCTTTTTTGTCTAAAAGTCTATGCAGTGGTTCAGCTACCGTTGCTTTATTTGGTAGAAATACGTTATAGAAATTGATAAGTCCAAGGAACGCCTGAAGATCTGCCTTGTTCCTTGGAGTGTGGGGGCCCTCTTAATTGCCTTCAATTTGTCCTCAGTGGGATGGATCCCTTGGCTGTCCAGGAGGTATCCCAGAAACTCTACCCTTTCTGTGCATAAGTGGCATTTATTTCTTTTGACCTTGAGGCCGGCGTCTTGGAACCTTTGTAAGACCATTCGGAGTCGTTTTTCTAGAATGTCTCTGTTAGGGGCGGCGATGAGTACATCGTCGAAATACGGTACGACCCCTCTTATTCCTTGCAACAGTCTCTCCATTAAGCTTTGAAAGATCCCGGGAGCGATGCTCACCCCGAACTGGAGTCGGTTGCATTTAAACACACCCCTATGGGTGACGATAGTTTGCGCTTCGGCGGTGGCAGGGTCTACAGGCAATTGCTGATATGCCTGCGCTAGATCTAATTTAGCGAAAATTTTTCCGCCCCCCAAGGAATGGAGCAAGTGCTGCACTACTGGCACTGGATATGCACTTTGCTGAAGTGCGTGGTTAAGGGTGGCCCGATAGTCTCCGCAAATTCTCAGTGACCCATCAGGCTTGATAGGCGTAACTATTGGAGTTTCCCACCGGGCGTGGTCGGTGGGTTCCAGCACGCCCTGTGCTATTAGTTTATCGAGTTGTTCGTCGATTTTAGGTTTCAGGGCGAACGGAACCCGACGCGGCTTAAGGCGGATGGGTGCTACCTCAGGATTCAAATTAAATGATATCGGGGTCCCCTTGTACTTGCCTAGTCCGCTCGCGAAGACGTCTCGGAATTCTTGCATGAGGGCCTCCTCCCAATCGTTGCTCTCGGCCCGGTGAACTCCAGCTACGGTGATCCCGAGCGGCTCGAACCATTGTAGGCCTAAAAGGCTAGGCCGGTCACGGTCAACAACAGTCAGTGGCAGTGCGACGGTGCGGTCCTTGAAAGAGACCTGGAATTGGCGGGACCCAACGACGGGAATTCGATTACCCTGGTAATCTTTGAGTATAACCCTTTGAGGGTTGAGGTCTTGGTGGCGAATTGTTGGAATAAGCTGCTGGAGCGTCTTCCAAGATACCATCGAGAGGGATGATCCTGAGTCTACCTCCATCACACAAGGTTTGTTTTCGATCGCGACCTTCACCCGGATTTTTCCAGCGTCTAAGGATGTAGCGTGGCCTATGGTGATTGTTTGGTGGGTTTCTTCCCGTCTGGTTTCTTCGCGCCTGGGGTTAGTGGTGGACGGGTTGTTTCTGTAGGAGTGGTTTCCCCATTGGTGGTTCAGTTTGTCTCGGTGTGTACCGAGGAATCCTAAAGATTGGCATTCGGCCTGTCGGGGTTTGGAGTTGGAGGCTTGTTTACTTCTGCAAACCTTTGCGATGTGACCTCTTTTTCCGCAAACGCGGCAGAGTGCGTCAAGGAATTTGCAGCTGGATCGTGGGTGACTCGCTCCACATCCTGCGCAAGGTCGATTTGAGCGTTGTGTGAACTGGTCTCGTTCAGTTCGGAGTCGGTTGACCTCTTCCTCGTCACTTTCTGATGGGGATTCTAGGTCTTCGTGGTGAGTCGATACCGGGTGTCTCTCAGGGCGAGGCGAGGTATCATCGGCGAGTTGGCGTAGTGGTGCGCTGGTACGGCGCATTCGTGCTGCCGACTTCTTAGTTGCTTCCACTGCCGAGGCTTCTTTAAGGGCATCGGTAAGGCTGATGTCCCCCTTAGCCATGATTTTGCTCTGGATTGTGCAATCCTCTAAACCCAGAACTAGGCAGTCCCGGAGGGCTTCTTCCAAGTTGGAGAACTTGCAGAGGCCTCCAAGGTTTCGAAGGTCTGCGACGTAGTTGGCAAGGCTTTCGCCCTTCCGCTGGCCTCTCTGGTAAAATTCGTGCCTTCTGACTAATGTTGGCACGGTGGGCGCGTAGTGGGCCCGTAGCAAAGGCTCGAGGACATCCCAGTCCATTGCTTTTACTTGGCTGGCTTGGCAAGTGACTTCGCCATTTTAAACACAGTAGGGCCCGCAGTGGGTTAGAAAAACAGCTCTTTTTTGCTGGCCGTTGCATCTTTCAAGTTGTTGGTCTCCAAAAACATCTGGAACCTATCCATGTATGACTCCCAGTCTTCGGTTTCTGGGTTGAATGGAGCGGGTGGTCGGCACCGCTGGCCATGATTGCCGTTGATAGTGCGTGTTCGACCACGTGCTCTGTTGGTTGCTCTGTAGATCAGTCAGCTCTTCGGTCTCCGTATCCCATCCTCGTCGCCAGTGTTATGTTCGAAGAATAAGGAGACCAGACATCTGACCAGTGACTTCAACTCTTTAATAATAACAGGAATAGGAATAGAACAGAGCTACTCTATGGGCAGCAGTAACTCTTTTATAGGGTTGGCTGCTACCCTATTAACCAATAACCTTTGTGATAAGTTCAAATAATAACCAATAAGGAGTGGCCTCATCCTGACCAATCCCTGTTCGTTGTTTGAGGACCAATCAGGTGTGCAGGCCTTCAAACCCTACTTTGCATTTTATGCTAGTTACTTTTATTGATTCAAAACAAATACAATGGTTGAATATATTTGTTTTACTAAGAAGGCAACTGCAAGTTTTTAAAGTGTAACAAACCAAGTGCTTATGTATCTACAGGCCAGAATAATAGAAATCTTAATTTGCATTTCAATAGTCAGAAATATAAGGTGCGATGAAAGTGACTGCCTCCGAGCATAGGTCCAAACTGGGATCACACGCTCCCGATGGGTGGCTTGTAACAGTTAAAAGAAAAATAAGCCCCCCATTTGCCACTTTGCTTGGAGTGATGCCGTCACAAGGAAAGGGCACAAAGCATTACAGGCCCTGGAACCAATTTCCCCAGAGCAGCAGCAGCTGATTGCTAAAAATGTAGGCAGTGCCGCTCAATGCATGGCCGATTGTCTGTTCCGCTATTTATTTTGTCATCTCTTCTTTATCCTTCCAGTGCAGTCTAATTTCTCCCTGACATCTCATAGCGTCTCTAATCGCACTCTTCCACCTGTTGTTTCCATACAGGCTACACAACTACCGTGTTTTACCCTGTTTCCTTTCGTTTGACCAGCATTTTAACGGACAGCATGGCGCAACAGAAAACTAAGCTAAAAGTTAAGAAAAGTATAGTCAAGCAGCAAAGCTCCTCTGAGCAATTTTTCACCGAGAGAGAGCAACACCTGAAGAAGGAATATGCCACCCTGACAGAGTATATCAAGGACTATTCAGATCGGGTGGATCACTTTCAAGATGAAAATGAACTCCTGGACAAGGAAGCCCAGGAGATCCAAGAAAACAACAAAGCTTACCTCACCTACTTAGCCAAACGCACCCTCCTGTGCCAGAATGCCATCATTACCTTAAATGACCAGAACCAATCAGATCTGGCCTCTGTCCTGAAACAGAAGGATGAGCTGACCTCTCAATACAAAGACAGAGAGAAGGAGGTCAGGAGCCAGTTGATTGAGATGGAGACCAAGTATTCCCTCATGAACAAGGAGGTTGATGATCTGAGGCCCTTCAAGGAGCTGCAGTCTGACCAGCTTTCCCGTATCTGGGAGCTGGAGAAAGAGCTGTTGGCCATGAAAATCCACCATTCCGAGCAAATGCACACTGTCAAGAACCAGTTCCTGCAAAAGAAGGCAGAATATGAAATGGAGTCCCAGAAGAGGGTCCAAGCTTTGGCCAAAAAGGCTGAGAAAGAAGCCGTGCGCAGCCTCATCCAACACACCAAGCAGATAAAAGCTGAAAACGGGAGATTGCGCAATGAACTGCTGAACCTCATCAAGAGAGCCCAGGGCCTAAAGGCCACTGTGCATCAGCTCCAGGAGCAGAAAGAACAGCTTCTTCAGGAGCTCCAATATGGGGAAGATTTGGCCCATGTGCACAGCTGGCTAAGTCAGCAGAGGAGAGCCAGGGGCAGGACCAGATTGCCTACCAGGACTCGGGTATGCTTTCCTCTCCAGCTATCCATGAACAAAGGGCCAGAATCTCTCACGAGTCTCCAAGGGCCAGCAAAGACACAGTCAACAACACAGACACAGAGGACCCCGAGCGTGGGAGACACAAAGGCTCCCATAGCACACACGGCACAAAGGCTCCCGTAGCACACACGGCTTGCATGGGGGGCTTTAATGGCGACAGCAGGAAGACAGCTGGAGTAGCCTTGGCACGGCCCCAGGGAGGCAGCCTTCACGCTGCCTCCCTGGTGAGGGAGAAGACGAGTGGGTAGCGTTTCTCTGCCTTGGCAAACTGGGGTAACAGGTGTGTTCTGCTTTTCACCTTTACAGCTAAAGTGGCTAAAATAAAAATAAGAATTCCCAAACCTGCGGTATATCATTAGTGATGGGATTAATTCATATAATTGGGCACCTGCAGAGGGGTAAAAAAAACCAGGAAGGTCTATGTGCAATACTTTTGTGTGTGTTGGGAAAAATAATTTGCACACTCCATTCGGTCTCTTAAATGTCATTTAAAATGGTAAAATTCACCAGATCTAGGAGCTGACAGCAGTGTTGATTTGTGGTATCGTAATATGGATTTGCCTTCCTTGGGCTCAAATTGAGATAATTCATTTTTTATTGTACAGATAGTCCTTCTTATTACTCATTTTATGACCATTCAAAATTGCAGCAGAAATTCAAGTCCAGAAAACACACAGATGACAGATTCAGCTGGATCGTTAACTTCTTTATAAACATAATATGAGTATACCGTTTGTAGATTCTTTCAATGTAACGTAAGGCAAACAGCAAGCAGAAGCTCCCAGCAGATATCAGTTTCAGCAAACAAGCAAGTTTCACTTTCAATTCTCAGCAAAGCACACAGAGCCAAACCACACCCCGGTTGTCAGCTCCCGTTGACTGGTCTGTTGCCATGCTTACTTGCTTGCTGACTTTGTTAACTGTGTCTCCATCAGTTAATGAATATACTCTGATACAAATTATGGTCACAGAATCGATATTTTATCACCCATAAATACCTCAGCCATAGTAAATGGCCTCATCTGTCACCTTTTGCTAGTTTCCAGCACATTTTTTTTTTGCTGCTTCTGGCAAAAAGCACCCATTCGAGCCTTTAACAACTGTCACAAAACAGGCCAAAACATTTATTCTGGTCCCATGGCTGCCTCAATTTACAATTGTATTCCCAATCTCAATTATGATCTTAAGCAGAGGGTTACCTGTATCTGAGCATTGACTTGATACCGTTTTATTCATTATGAGGGCTATTAATGACTAATCAGATCTATTGTGGTAGAATTGATACTCATCTGATGATGCATTCCAGTCTGATACAGTTCTGATTCCCACAATACAGAAGAAAAAGGAACTGTAGACAGACGAGACTCTAGAGAGCAGATTGCAAAGACGTGGTTCTGTAAGGTCTTAGAAAGCAATGCTACGGTGCCAGTTTGGTGTTGTGATTTGAGAGATTGACTTGCATTAAAAAAATAACCAAAACCCCACATAATTTATCCAGAGTTAATTTTGCTACACTGACTCATCTTGTTTTTGGTCCAGTGACTTTCTGAATAGATTGTTAAATATATATATGGCATTCACCAAATCTTTTCATAAGTTATTCCATTACATGCTGGTCAGCAAATTTAGTTAAGCACCAGCTGGAGGGTTTCACCTCTTGAGTAGCTGCCTCAGAGACCTTAATTGAGGAGTGCTTAAAACAAGCAAATCTAATCAAATTGGAGAAGTTACTATGATGAACAATGAAATAAGATTGGTTTGGCATGATCTGTTTTAACAAACCTGTGCTGACTGCTAGCTATTATTTTATTTGTTTCTAGATGTTGGCAGATCTGTTTTTTATCATCTTTTCCAGTATCTTCCTGGGTATTGATGTTAGGCTGATTGGTCTGTAGTTTCCTGAGTTTGTTTTTCCCCCCTCTTTTGAAGATGGGAACCACATCAGCTCTTTTCCAGTCCTCTGGTAGTTCCCGGTGCTCCAGGATTTTTGAAAGATATGGTGCAGTGGATCTGAGATGACCTCTGCCAGCTCCTTTAAAACTCTGGGATGTAAGCGTTCAGGCCCCAGTGATTTGTGTTCAAGATCAGACAGGTGTTCTCTTACTATTTTTTTGTTTATTTTATTTCTGATCTGTCTATTAGTTATGTTTTGGTGGGTTGAGCTAGTTTGTTTTTGCGTGAAGACCGAAGCAAAGAATGAGTTAAGCAGCTCTTTCTCTCTGTTGCCTGTTACTTCCTTGCCATCTTCTCTCCTTAGTGGACTGACTGCTTCCTTGATTTTTTCCGTTATTTATATGTTGGAAGAAACGTTATTATCTTTGACTTTTGTTGCAAGTCTTTGTTCGTTCTGAGCCTTTGCTTTCCTGACTTCCTCTTTGCAGATTCTGGCTATCTGCTGAAGTTCTTCCTTAGTGGTATGACTCCCTTTCCAAACCCATCCAGTCCAGGGCCCAAGTCCAAATCCTCTAGTTTTTCATACTATTGTGGATGTCTTGATGGGAAAAATACCTAATTTGCAGACTGCGCATTTCTAGAAATAGGCTAGAGCTAATGGAATTTAACATATGGGGGATAATCACTATGGAAAGCCAAAGCAATATTTACATCCACATTTGAAACTAAAAAGAATTTATTAGTATTTCATAACATATGCTTGATTTGAAGCCCTAGGAGAAAATGAACATATACAAATACATTTAAATATGTGTAATATTTAAACATACAAATAACATTTAAAAGGCTGAATTATGACAATGGTTTTTCATCGGCCTCTGTCTCCTCCTCTACACCAGAAACCTCATTTTGCGAGCATTGGTCTGGAGCTGCCGCACCAGTTGTTCAATCAAGAGCGGGAGGCGAAGTCCACACTGAGCTTCCTCATTATGGCTCCATGGCTCAGGCCCTGCTGAGAGTGCTTCACGGAACTGTAGTTTTCCTTCACATATTTTGCAAATGGAGCGAGTGGGGCTTTGGCTGGGGTGCCGTCTTTGAGCTTGGGCTGGCGAAGCTCCAGCTGCCCCTTGCAAAGAGCGCAGACAAAGCGCTGCGTGTCGAGGGATTTGGAATGGCGCCCAATTCTGAAAGGCAAACACAAGAGGTGTCTTTGAAGACAGAAAGCTGCCAAGGAAAGGCGAAGGTGACATGCATCTACAGCCCAAATTATAGAAGCAAAATCTTCAGGAAAGAGGTTTATTATTTGACTGAGAGCAAACTATTATCATCTCCAGCATAAACAATTAATGGCCATCAAAAACTCCATACACAATTCTATCTTGAAAATACAGATTGTAACCAAGAACCATGGTTCAGGCTCACATAACCTTAATACTATCTTAAGACAACCTCCTATAAAATTCTACTTCAGTGTACAGGTTTTCCTCAGGTTACACAGCTGTTGGGACCAAAATTTCCATCTCCATCCTATGACTGCATCCCTTCGCGATGACAATTCCACCAGTCCCAGCTGCTACTATAACCCCAGGACCACACAGGTTAAGCGACTGTGGCGTGGGAAGAGGCAGGAGCCCCAAACAAAGCAGGCCAGTGGGCCAGAGCTACAGGTGAGCAGGCAGGTGCCCAGAGTGGGCACTATGGAGGGCTGGACAGTATGCAGAGCATGGACAGATGGGTGCCACAAGCGGGAACCAGGTGGGCAGAAAAGCAGCCAGGGAGCGAGCAAGCCACCTCATGGAATTCTCTGGTCTTCAGCCTTAAAACTACTGCAGACAACACTTGTGGCTCTCTCTTGGATTCCCCCTTGCCAGCAGTTTGCTGACTTCAGGTGAAGCCTTTGCCTTGAAATTTTCCAAGTATTCTCTTTCCCATATGACATCGTATCTCAGCTGTGCCAAGTATTAAAAAAAGAAAACATGTTCAACATGGAGCCTCTTGTAGATAAGGCCCATAATCTCCTGGATCAATTCATGGGTTGGACTCCTAAGCTGCCTCCAAGTCCAAAGTTAGAAGTGTGGCAGGATCTAAAGGGGGTTGATATTGGAGTGTTCCAGGACCTAAAGCCTCCAATCTCAACCCCCTTTAGCTCCTACCAACACTTCTAACCATTTCAGTAGGTAGGCGAGAAAAGGATCAAGATACCCCAGTTTCAGAAAAGCAAATGCATACGTTCTGAAACATTTAATCATATTTCAAAATTATAAAACTGAAATGGACTCCATCTAAATTTATTCATCTGCTAAATAAAGCAGATGAGTGGAACTATTGGGAGAATGGTTTAACCAAACGGCAGATGAGGCAGCATCTGTGAATTTTAAAAAAAGAAAGAAAAAGTACTGCTAGGCGAAAGGAAATTCTCCACTCACGTGTTTTTGCACTGTAAGCATTCATAAGTAAACTTGTATTTTATCTCATAGTTGTGGCACCGTGAGACTACTGGGAGCTCTGGATGAATCGTAGCAGACTTCTTGGCATATAAATTCCAGAATCGCCCGTGCCCATCTCGAACACCGTGGATCAACCATGTCGCTGCATGACACAGTTCGTGGATGAGAGTATCCCGAAGTCGATCTAACCATGGCATGAAATAAGAGAACAATGAAACTTGTCTGTAGGTCTGTATGTCATGTGCTTTGCTCTGAGACTAAGTATAGAATGTTAACTTTGTCAGGCATGGAAGACCAGGACCTCGCATGAAGTCCCAAATAAACTGATCTATTATTACTCATGCCTCAGCACAGGAATCTACTCAACTAATGCTGTCAACAGAATTCAAGAGGTTGGGCTTGGTTTGTAGCTACATAGCAACTCGAGGCTGATTCCTCTTTTGACTCCGCCCCCCCCAGATCCCGCCACTCCTCCTACGATAATGTTCCAGCTAATGCTTTATTCTGGAGCGGAACACTTAGCCAAGAACAATTAAAAACCACCATATAGGATATGTGAACTTATAATAAAAAGGTAAAGGCTTCTCCTGTCCAGTTGTGTTTGACTCTAGGGAGGGAGTGTTCATTTCCGTCTCACAGCCAAAGAGCCAGCATTGTCTGAAGATCATGTGGCCGGCATGGATATATGCTAGAGGCGCACAGAGCATTGTTACACCTTCCCACCTAAGTGGTACCTATTTATCTACTCGTGGTTGCCTGTTTTCGACTGCTAGGTGGGCAGGAGAACTAGGAATATAATATCTTTATTCATACAAATGGTAAAGCAGAGAATATTGTTGCAGTTTAAATCTGAGAAACGATAATTTAACCAAGCGGTCAATTTCCTCCAGTTGGCCTGATTTCTTGCCACCATTAAGAACAAAAATGATCAAGCTACATGATGCTCCCAATAATGCAGAAGAGCTGAAAATTGCCTCATTTGGAAGGACAATTGCTTGGTTGCTGCTGAAGAACCCACAGGAAGCCCAATTTGTATGAATATTGGAGGTGGGGGGAGGAGGGGAACAGGTAATGTAAAAGAGCCGAACGGTTTGGACACTGCAACTGCCCAAATTGTATTAAAGTAAGAACTGCAAATCTGAAACTACCCCTCCCTGCCTCCCACTACCATTCCCGGACAATAAGAAATCAGAGGAATGGTTTTCAATTTCACACAAAAAACATGGCTGAAACTTCCAAAGGGGAACTCTCTTCCTAAGAACAGCCTGATTCTTCCACAATCAATCTGGTGCTGGAGACAGCTATTACTACCCTGCCAATTAAATTATCCATAGGATTTCTGGGTGAAAAACGGTGAACTGAAGGATAACTGTGGCAGAAGGAAGAGCTGGCAAGTCGACCGGCTCTTTGTAATCCCGCTCGGAACATGAAGATGACTTGTGATCGCCCACCAGTGCTCCAGGAAGTCGCTCCTCACAAGGAAACCACAAGACGGGCATCTCCAGGGGGTTCAGAGCTCTGGGGTAAGGCCGTCTCTGCTCAAACGGTGGCCGGTGCTTTTATAGACATAGGGATCACATGCTTCCTTTTCTAATTAAGTTTTGGAACTTGCTTGTTAATTGTTTTGTTATTAGGAACCTTTGCAACAAAGTTTTAGAGTGTCAAATGAGTTACCTTTAATTCTTAATGAAAGAAGTTTTAAATATAAATATTTAAATTTAAGGACTTTTTAAAACATTCTTTTTTTTTTTTTTGAATAAATAGCAAAAGGGTGATTATAACATTGACTTTGAAAAAATTATAACTAAGGGTCCAGATGGATTTGAAATAAGATTTAGAATTTAATTATAAGAATTATTTCCATAGGAAAATGCTGTTGTTTTGGATTGTTTTTTTTTTAATGATAGGATGAGACTTTGAAGAACACCCATTAAAAGGAACCAGGAAAATCTAAAGATTACAATTAAAAGAGATGACCACTTAAATTGGACTTACTAATACAGAATGGAACAAAATACTTTAACATGGGAGATACTGAACAACATATGTGAACAAGAAATTCAAGAAACCAGAAATATTTGTATTGGGTGTTCTGCTGGAAAAATATAAGGAGACTATATACTTGATTTTACATGTACTAATTGCAGCTAGAATTGTATATGCTCAACAATGGAAGTGTGATGAGATCCCAACAGATGAGAATGCAATTAAGAAAATACTAGAATTTGCAGAAATGGATAAACTAATGTTTACTATTAAGGACAAAGAAGAAACTAAATACTTTTTGACATGGGGCTTATTTTATGAATGGTTAGACAATAAAAACCGAAGCTAGAAAGATAGGGACATAAAAAGGATAAATGTTAAAATGGAAATCTGTTAAAATGGATAAGCTAAATATTATTGTTATTGCATATTAATGTTATTGTGATTAATGTTATTGTAAACACCCTATTATGATTGCCTAAAAACAATTGTACCCAGACAACACACAGTTTGATTGAAATTGATTTTTTTATATACAGTATTATACGCAGTAAAGCAAATAAAACTAGGGGGGAAAAGGAATACATGTGAGCAATGGATCCAGAGGTTAATTTTAGGAACTGTATGCCTACTATTATAGATAGACTGTGTTTAAAAGATATTATGGAAGATGAACAAGATTTACCAAACAAGACTGAGACTGATCTGAAAGTGGATTTAAAAATGAAAGGGCACAATAATGATATGGAAAAAGTTATCATGATGGACATAAAATTGAAACTGACTGATGTCTTAATAATAATAAAAAAGGATGTACAAATAAGAAACCAAAAGACTGACTGGGATAACTTACTTATATTGGATTTACAAAAGAGAACATTTCCCTTTTCTTTCTCCATTACCATTGTGTATCCTGTTTAAATCTTTCATAACTGAACCCAGCAAGTGGTACCCCTCCCCTTCCAGCTCAGAGTGCTAAAGGAGAGTTGTTGTTGGGGGGGCGTCCTTGGTGCTCTCTGAGCTTGGTTGTTTTCCTGCAGAATCCAAACTAGGGAACAGCATCAGCACACAGTTTGGGGAATGAAGAAAACTGCCAGAAAACAACCAAGCTCAGAGAGCACCAAGGACCCCCACATTTCAACCCCGAGCTACAGATCTTCTCCTCTATAGAAGAGAACTTGCCTTTGCATCCATGCAATCTGTGACTACACCTGTTCTAGTCAGAAAGGCAAGAGGGCCCACCTGCAGAATCACAGACTTTTTCTGAGAGTATTATCTTGGCGTAACGCTGCATCTCTGGGTTCTTCAGCTGGCCAGTTACACAACACCCTGCGGTCTTCTGCATCTTCTTATTCCAGATCATCTCCATTCTCTCGGGCAGCTAAGAGAAATGACAGGCAACAAGAGACGTCCAAAGTTATAAGAGTTGGGTTCAGCTCTCAGTGTAAGCATCTTTTGCTGTGAAAGTTTAACGTTCCTTGTTGCAGAACAAGGGTGGGAGGGAGCAGCAGACACCGACACAGGGCCAAGGCCAAGGCCAAGATGGGACTCCAAGTGCCGGGCCAAGGTGGAATTCTCCACTGCTGCTTGGCACTGAGCTCCCCTCGAGCCACCCAGGCCATTCTGCCCACACTGCAAGCAGACCGTTCTGACCAGCCTGGATGAGAGAAGCCAATTTTCCCCGCTTGTCTCCTCTGGAGGAGAAATTTCTGGCTGGTCTTGGGCAGGTGGCAGAAGCCAGGTATTTCTTCGTCTGTCTTCTGTCAAAGCCCAGCACTAGAACAAATGCTGCTTCCATTTTGAATTTTTGGCTGAGGACACTGGGCTTAGGAGAGGAAACCATGGTGAAAGGGAAACAAAGATTTTGCGAAGATGAGCCAGGCAAAGTTGAGCCCGTGTTAAGGGTAGCTGCAAGTTGAATTTGCAAACCCCAAATTTCCTACCTTCTCCTCAAAGATAGAATGATTGTAAAAAGAATACAGCCTTTGAGCCAGCCCTTCTTTTTTGCTCTGGAAATGTTTTGCTAGTTGGGATTCTGGGTCTGACAATTCCTGCAGGAAGCAGCCCTGGACGCGGCAGGGTCCCCTGGGAAGAGAAAAGCCGAGAGAAGGCTGGAGGAGCAGCCCATCCTCCAGTTCTCATTGGAGAGGCAGGACACGGTCACCCTGGCCTTAAAGGCTTGCCTCAGATCACTTAGCTGGGAGCTTCCCACCCCAAACTATGCTTAATCTTGAAAAGCACGTTGAAAACATAAATAAAATAAGGAATGTCTCCTGAAGAACTGGGCATGGTTAAGCAACTTTCAAGATCCATCCATGACTGCCTGAGCAGAGAAGCCTCAGATCTCGCCCAAGGAACATTAGCCCGCTTCTAACTACAGTACACACAGAGACGTGTTCCATTCCCTTCAGCTCACTCTGTCTCCCCATATTCCAAATATTACACATTGCAACAGAAATATCAGGCCAAAACTGGGATATTAAAGGCACTTGTACACAATTCTTTTGCTGTGTGCTGCGGCGAAAATCAGTTTTCAGATAAATAAGGCAAAACGGCTGTGCAATGCCTAACTCGCTGTGGCCCACTGTGAGGTTTTATCAGGACAGTCCCACCCACCACCACTCCTGAGTCTCAAGGTGCAAACTGTTCTCTGCGGACAGCAGATGGACAGGAAGTAACCTGAGACCGATTACATCATTAGGACCATGTATGCATGCATCATTTTCCCCTCCTTTCTGAAATGTATAAATATGAGCCCTTCCCTTTGTCCGCAGGGGTGGCTCTCCCACTACTCTGGGGTTGCAAGGCTCTGGATGTATGATATGGGCTCCGAGTCAACCCAGGCACGACGGAGTGGCGCTGGGGACAAGGTTCTTCCACCACTAGTCCTGTATTGAGTGGCACTGCCCCAGGCAGACCCACTGAGAAATCTGGGGGTCCTCGGTTACATTGGGAGCCCTTTAGTAGTCAAAATGAAATACTGGAAGAGCCAGGCATCCGTATGTCTTGGCTCCTAGAAAATCAGAAGCCAGACTCTGCTGTTTCCCCACCACGATTCTCCTGTCTCTTGAGAGAGGATGCTGGCCTTCCCTGCTGATGGTGAAGGCTGAGGAGGGTCTTTGGGGAGTAACTGGGCACTATCTTGAACCCTACTGTGAAATTCAGAAAGTAGTATTGCACTGTATTTGTTGTAGTTGAAAACACAGCGGTTCCATTTTGTCCGGCATGAATCAATTCCAATCAATTACTATTCAGCAGCATATAAATTTGATAAACAGAGAAACAAATATACCTAGAAGGATCGAGGTCCAAACAGTGCTAAATTCTCACTTTGCAAGTCTTATTCACTCGCTGCAAAAATGTTTCTCCTAATGGATGTGTGAAAAATCAGCCAGCTGCTTGGACTCTGAAAGGAATAGTAAAGAAGCAGTAGAGACTCACCCCATTTGCATCCGAGTAGCTGACTGAGTAATATCCACGAGGGCCTTGCTCTTAGAAGTCCCGGGGGAAGGCGGTGTGCCAGGAGCAGGGATCCTGGCTGCTGAGGGAAGGCTGCCCTTTCTCTTCGCAGCCGTGGCTGGGCTTTCAAGGGAAGACCCCAGGCCTCCCTCCTCTGCAAGTGGCAAAGAGAATGCTCAGCACGGAGCTGCCAATCAACCTGACCAGGCTTGGCTCACCAGATGGGAATAACCACTCAGGGGAACTTGAGGCCAGGCAAAGGACTCCAGGCAGCTCTTCCATTCCCAAGCCCCAAGCCAGGAGACCAAGAGTGGAATATGGAAGCAGCTTTGCCTACATAGCAGGACGAAGAGACTTGCTCTTGTAACAGCCGGCACAAGCCCACAGGCATCACAACGAAGCTGGGCCTTTATCGTCATCTGCGAAATGGCCCAAGTGGGTGAAACACTGGTGGGTGGACTTGAAAAGGGCTGGATTGACACCCCCCTCCCTCCCTCCTTCTGTGACTTGAAATTCTCCAGATACAGTCCCCCGGGGGCTCTTTTCAAGAAGCAACTGGACTTTACCTCTTGAAAAAAGCACCTTTGGGACAACCATGACCTGGATGACTGAGAAACTCCATAGACATCTACGGAAACAGCTTTCCTTTGGCCTATTACTGGAAGCAGGAAGACCCAACACCACACCCCTCTTCCATGCCAGCAATGCTACCACCGAGACCTTGATTATTCCAGGGTCCCCCACCCGCACTCGTACTCCCCCCTGGCTCAAAGGTGTATTTCCTTGGGCCCACGTGCTCCCACAGGAGTCCAGGAAAAGCAGCGGCTCCCACAACAGCGCACAGCTTATTGAGAGGCTAATTGCTTCTGATCCTGAACAACTCCTACAAGAGCCGTCCTGCATGCATGGCCCAGCCAGCCCCACACTCGAATCAGCCCAGGAAAGGGCCATCTCTTACCACGGGGGCTTTGCTGGCTCCCGGCCCTCCAGGCTTCGGGGAAGAAGAACCTTTGCTTCATGCGAACCACAAGGCTTTCCACCTCCTCATCGGAGCTCTCCGACTCCCTTGAGCTCGGCCGCTGGCTCTGGAGGAGGGAAGAGCCTGGCCTCCCCCAGGAAGCAGCGGAACTCCTCCAAGGAGAGGCAAGAGGCAGGTGATGGGAGGGGTTCCCTGGGGGGCCTCCAACAAAGACGGGATCGTCCTCACTGTCGGGGTCACTGCACGAGGGTGGAGAGAAAATAGACCCAGCAGAGCAGGCAGCCGCCCTTCCAGCAACATCGGAGGCTTTTGCTGCATGGAGAGGTCGTGAATCTGCAATAGAACAGAAGAACAGAGTTGGAAGGGACCTTGGAGGTCTTCCAGTCCAACCCCCTGCTCTGGCAGGAAGCCCTTCAGGAAACAACTTCAGGCGAATGGCTGTCCAGTCTCTACCATAAAGTCTCCCAGTGTCAGAGCCTTCACAACTGCTGGAGGCAAGCTGTTCCACTGGTTCATTGTTCTCACTGTCAGGAAATTCCTCCTTAGTTCTAGGTTGCTTCTCTCCTTGCTGAGTTTCCATCCAATGCAATTAAATATTCTCAAAAAATTATTTATTAAACTTTCATGCCTCCCATGTCTCCAAAAGCTTGTCTTCTATGGCAGATTGGGCATATTCATAAAGTAGGTAGAGCAGAGAAGGAGTTCTTCTTGGCAGAAATGGCTGGCTGCTCCCTTCTCCTAAGGCAGGGGTGCCAAACTCGTGGTGTCACGGTAGCGTCACGTGACGCATCGTGGCTTTCCCCCCTTTTGCCAAACTAGGTGCACGCATGGCCAGCGCGTGATGCATCATCCAGCCTGTGGGCCAGGAGTTTGATGGCCTTGTCCTCAGGTTTTTTCTCAACTCCCCAGTGTACCTACAATGCTGCCTTTCCTGGTGGTGTCTCTTCCACACATAATCCCTGATCAGTTTTATGACATCAGCCATAGTTAGCTTGGCATCATGAGGGGCATACATTTTACATAAAATTATTTAGCCCCTGATCATGGAGTCTCATTTATTTCAAACTCATGGCAACAGCCAGCGACAAAGGAGACTCTTAAGATCAGACCAAATGTCAGCCTGCATCTTCACTTTCTTTCAAGCTAGCTGCCAGCTGCCATGGAAATGGGCCGGCGGGGAAGGAAGCGATGGGTATTTGGGAGGGGAAGCGTGCAGGAGGAGAAAGTGGAATTTCTGAGAAGCGATGGGGAGGCCTGGAATCAGAATGGCCAGCTCCGGTTGTTTAACATCTTCAAGGCCAACCATCCTGGAGGAGCAATGCACCTGGACCAGAGACATTCCCAAAACATCTTCCTGGCCGATGACTGAACTCTGGTTGCCTGGCAGCTGGGCTGGGCTGGGCTGGGCTCTGGGGTTAGTTTCCATTTCTCTCTTCACGCACGTTTTGCTTCAGACCTTGCCTGACTTTTGCTGCAAGCAGTTCTTGCCTGGTAAAAGTACCTTTTCTCTGAACCTATGGAGTCAAGCGTTTTCTTTCCTAGGGATTGATCAGAGGCAGCCCTGACACCAACAGTCAAGAGGTAAACAATACCCCAATCAAGGAACTGCCAAACAAGCTAACGGTGAACAGTCCAAACCAAGAATCTCTAAGACCACCACATCCCCACTGACAGGACAACCCCTTTGGTATACAACCAGAGGGCAAATCCCACCCCCCTACTAACACCGATGGGGTTACCTAGCTTGGGTAATGCAAGAAAACAGCCAACCTCAGGGAACAGCTCAAAGGAGATTCTGCCAGCATCTTTTCCTCAGAAACAATGTAGCCTGCAGACCCTTCCACTAGGTAATCTTACTGGAGAGGGCTAGAGGGAGGGCATGGCGGGAGGTTGTTTAGCATTATTCCCAGGGAACTTAACTGAAAGATGGTGGCCCTTTAGCGTGGCTACAAGAGTGCCATCCAACAGCAGTCACAATGACGAGGAAGGCATTTAAAAATTATAATCTTCTCCAGTTGGCATTTCTGATTGCACAAAAGGGGATGTCCTGTGTCAAATTGGGCTGCTGCACTCTAGCCCCCTTTAAGAATTTGGAAAGAAAAAAGCAGACAAACTGCAAAGCCCAGCTCCTAAAAAGGGGAGGGGGGGGTTTGACTTTACTTGCCTTTTGCTGCAAATCCATACTTATCTTCAGGAGAGCTAAACAAATTCTCCTTTGAACTTTTCAGATGGAGAGAAGTGAGAAAAAAAAAATAGAATTAAGAATTAAACTCTGAAAGCAAATAAGGATTTTTAAAACTCCCCCCTTCCCACCCAGGAAGTTAGCAGGCCCTGCAGCCCAATACCTGAGAAGGTCCATTTTTACATCGCTGGGCTAAACTCAGGCAGGCCCTTTTTGGACCCGAAAGAGGCCCCAAAGTCTCTCCCAACTCTGTTCTGTTCTGTTCTGTTCTGTTCTTGCCGCTCAGCCTGTCACCTCTTGGGGCTCATGACAAGTCAGATGTCAGGCGCAAAAGTTCCACGTGTCACTGATTTATTGCTAAAAGCCTAGGGACAGGAATCTTCTCAACTGATGGCCAGCGCTTGGTTAGTTAGATAAGGGTCAGTCGAGGGTGGCCATTTGGACTTTGCCTTTGGCTACCTAGTGAGAGGCAACTGGACTTTCTGGTTTTTCTTTGAAGACATTTAGCTTCTCCTCCAAGGAGCTTCTTCAGCTCTGATTGGATGGTGGGGAATGGAAGGATCTATATTCCTTGCAGACAGCTGATCATTTGCATTCTTTTTAGAGTTGTTGAGGCCACTTGGAGGTTTATTTGTGTCCTCAGGGTCACCTGAGTAGTGCAAATAGGTGTGGAGCCTTCTTGGAACTGCGGAGAGGACTGTGTTGTAGACTGGAGATAGATGGTGTCCTTGGGGTGGGGGAGAGAACAACCAGGAAGCCTCAGGGCTTCTGATCGGGGCAAAGACAGACCCTCCTGGGCTGTTCTCAGCAGAGCGGCCTGGGTCTTCCCATGAAGCCACCAGGGGGGCTTTCTTTTCCTCCTTTTACTGTGGCCACGTCTCTCGGAGGCCCTTTGAGGAGTATCCAGGAGGCACAGAGAAGCGGCTCACGGGGGAAGCGGGAAGCCTCCCATTCAAAACCCCTCATTTCTGTGAGCTCCTCCAACGGCCACTCTGGCCTCTGCTCCTCCAGGCCAGGCTTTTGGGGGAAACTCAAGAGCCACAAAAGCACCGGGCAGGTAGTTGCTGTATCTCCCGCTGGGGAGAAGTTTTATTATTATTTTTTTAAAAAATCCAAGGTACCTTAGAAACTTAGAAATCTATATGCAAATGGTTTCTATTCTCTCCATCCTACATTTTATCCTATTGCCATTATTTCTAAATTAAATTAGTATGTTAGAGTAACTTCTATACTACTGTTCAATTCTCATTATTATTACAATATCACCTCTCTACTATGTAGTATAGTTATACTTCTCTCTCTACTGCAGTTTTCATATTCTAATTTATACATGATTTTTAATTTTGTTTACTACAGATGGTCTACTGTTTTATTATTGTTTTTATATTGTGGTTTTGTCTGATTTATGTATGCCATCCAGAGTCACTTCTGATGAGATGAGCGGCTATATAAATGTGATTAAATGTTTTTTTGACTGTCTCTTTGGAAAGGTATGTAGACTGTTGTTTACCTCTATGTGCCTCTTGATAGCTGATTTGTCTGAGTTCCCCAAAGCTCAAAAAAAAAAAAAAAAAAAAAAAAACCACTTCCTTACCAGCAATCAACATTCAAATGAGCAGAGATTAACTTTGATTAATAATATTACACCAACAATCAAGAAGTACAAAATAGTCTAATCATGAAAGCAACTCAGGCAAACAAGTAAACAGGAGTCTAACTGAGGGACCTGCAAGACCACTCCCATCAACACGGACAAGGAAAGCCACCTATATAGAGACAGAAGGCAAACCCCACTCCCTTCTAGCACTGACGATGCTACATAGTTGGATCATGAAATGTTTGCAAGGAAGCAACCAAGCTCAGAGAGCACCAAGGACCCCAACTCAGTTTACCCCTGAGTTGCAAATATTATTTTCTAAGTATTTTTTCCCGGCAAGCCCCTTGTCTGGGCTTGCACATACATCTGTTCTCGCTTTCTCCGAGAAACCCACTTTTGTTTGTTTGTTTAAAAGGAAGCTAAGAGGAAATTTTGGAGAAACAAGAAGCTCTCCTATTACTTATGATATTTTAAATTCCTGATCAAGGAATTCACCTAATGAACCCAATGCTCTCCCTGAGCACAAAATCTTCTACTAAGTGGCAACCTTGGCATCTTGGATTTTGGAACAAGAAACATGGTAAGATTAAAGATGATGTTTCTGCCTTTCCTGAAATCTGGGAAATACTGATGTTGTTGGAATATTTATTTAACTGGCACTGCTGAAGCTCCTAGAAAAGAACATTTTTCCTGGGGCAGTTACTAGTTAAAAGGGTAAGACATGCAGGGTGGCCCCTTCTTATCTAAGATGCCTCTTCCAGAGCAAATCCCACTGAACGTCCTCTGCTCAGCCAAAGCAAACCTGCCTGATTCTTAACCAGCAAGGTCCTAGATTAGCCTGATCCTAATCTACCAGCCTTCCTTCCAGAACACCCTTAAAACTTGGCTACTTTGTCTTTGAACAGTTGCTGTTGTTTTTAACTGTTTTTGCTGTAAACCACTCAGAATCACACACTGAGATGTGTGGCTATATACGTTGGTCAAATAAGTACATAAATTACAGAATTATTAAGGTAATTGCAAAAACCATGTAGAAATTAACACGGCTCTTTTAAAATTTTGTTTACTAAGCATAAATTACACACCCTTTGTCCAATCAGATCTTAAAATGTTTAAAACTGAATATGTTTCAGGAAGTCCAAATCAACGTAAAGTACAAAATTTCAGACACACCTGCTGTTTCTTGTCCTTGGTGTGCAACACGAAGCAGATCTGGGGATTCTCATTCTAGACAAAACTAAAACAAGCCACAGAACAGAACAAAAGTTAGTTCCCTTAAACGATTAAACTCTCCAAAAGCAAATTAAACTTAATTAAGAATTCACTTCCCTTTCAGGCTCTTTCGGGCCTAACGGGAAGGCCATTGGACTCCTCCTGGAAAGAGCGTGCTGGGATGGCCATTGGAAACTTGCAGGCAGCGGGAGAAGCAACCAGGGTCGGTCAAGGGGAGTGCGCCCTTTCAGACATGCGAGTCCAGGATACGGATACAGGTAGTCCTTGACTTACAACAGTTTGTTTAGTGGCTGTTCAAAGTTACAATGGCACTGAAAAAGTCGTGACTTACGACTGTTCTTCACACGAGCGTTAGCCTCCCCCGGACACGTGATCAAAATAGAGATGCCTGGCAACTGTGTTCACGACAGCCGAAGCGTCCAAGGCGCTCGCGTGATTCCCCCCTTGCAACCTTCAGACAAGCAAAGTCTGGGGCGGGGTGGGCTCCTGCCTCTCTCATCTGACCGTTTCCTAGGCAGCCTCTCCTCTTCCTTTCCTCAAGGTGACGTCGGATGGACGTAGCTCTGAAAGGACCTCCCCAAGCCCAGCCAGGTCTGTTCCTGCTCCCTCTGCCGCCTTGGAGTATATGGCCACCCATCTCACACAGAGGACGCTGGGTGGCTTCCAAGTTTAATACAGAGAAACCCACCAAATACAAGCCAGAATTGTGTGTCCATTCCCTTCCTGGGTTGCAGGCAGAACTGGCTGTGGGAACCGGTACTGGCACCTGGATTGTGGGGCCACCAGCTGTGCGGACCAGCTGTTTCCCAAAGAAAGTGTTCCGTGCAGCGGAGAGGCCAGTGTCAAAGGACACATGGCCCTCTGGACCTAGGCTTCTGGGCAAAGGAGGACGGACGCTGCTGGAAGGGGCTGCCTTTCCCGCTGTGGGCATCGTGTGGCAATGAGGGACTCTGCTGCGGGAGGGGCAGGGCCAGGGCCAGTCCAGCCTCTCTGTGGCTTGGCGGGGGAGGGGCTGTGCTTGCAGCTCCCCCTGCCACTTTGTTGGGTAACCATCTTGCCTTCCCCCCACCCGGGGGAGATCTGGAAGGCCCTGGGAACCACCTTCTGCATGAACTTTTAATCAGCAATCGTCACCATCCAGGAGGCTTCAACTGGATGGATTTAATTGCAACGGGGACTAGTCGTCGTAGGAGAACGTTTAGCAGGCGGTGAGATTCTACTTTAATTTCCCACCAGTGAGGGTGTGTGGGGGGGTTAGTTATTGGCTTGTAGTTTTGGCCACAGAAGTCTGGTGAGAGGGGAATGACTGTTGGCACAGTGTGACTGGTAGATTGGGGGGGGTGTGTGTGATCCCTGACGAACTAGAGGCACTGAATGCCTAAGACTGAAAAAAGCAGCTCGAGTATTAGGGAACCCTGACTGGAAGATTGAAGTAATGGCACTGGTAAATGGTAATGGTAAAGGTTAGGGTTATTCCCATAAGTGGTCCAAGTCCAACCCCTCCTGAATTCCACTGACTCTTATCTGGTGTCAATTTAGTATTGAACTTTAGTTGACCAGATTCTTATGCCTGAAGAAATCTTCTATGTCAGCCCTGAAGCCATTTTGGGAGCATCTTCAGGACTGCCACTGCAAGTCCAGTTGAAGCTGTGGGGATGGGAGAGGGGGAGACAGAGATAGCTGGGGATGCATCGCCAAAATAAAATTCTTTCTCCTGGGAACCAAGGACGTTCTCACCAGGTGCTGGGAAGGCATGGACTGAAATCAACGGGAGCTGGGACCGGGACCTGGTTGGACCATGTGACGGATGTCTGGCCTGGGGGCATGGACTTTGGGTTTTAGTTTGGGTGGGGAAAACCTCGGGTCCTTCAAAGTCAGGTTTTCACCAGCTGTGCCAATATGACATTCCTAATAAATTCATACTTTGAGGAAACTCCAAGCCTCAGAGTTTTGATTGCGTTGGGCTTGTTACTTGGAACCCTGACACTCTATCCTGAAATCTAACAGACAGTCCTAATTCTTTGTGCCTGACACTTGGCAAGCATTAGCAGGAGAGAATCTGGTTGGGTTGGGAGGGGAGGCATTCCCTGAGATATGCCCAGTGATGTTCTGGGTCCAACACCTGCCAGGACCCCCGAGAAGGGCAATGGGGGTGGCGGCAATCATCTGAGATACTTGGGAAGCAGCCAGGGGTCCTGCTCCTCAGATTGCCAGATGTGCAAGGCACTACTTGTTAAATGAGGTACTAAGAGGGATCCGTTGGGACTGCTGCGGTACCAGCCTCCCTGCTGCATTAGCAGCTTCTCTGCCTGAGCCTCTTGAGTCTGTTCTGTGCCGACGGTGGGATTCCCCAGGGTTATGGTCTTGGGACACTTCAGCTTGCCTTCCCTGGGCAAGGAGTCTGAGGTATCCAAGAGTTCATGGCCACTACAACAGTCATGGATCTGTCCCAAGTCATCCAGAGCCCAACATATAATAGTGGTCATACAACTGACCTTGGTTTTTTTCTATCAGAACAGTGGTAGGGTCCTGTGGAACTGGGAGAGGTATTGGTTCGTCCCATCATTGTCAGGCGACTCCCTGGTGAGCCTCCACAGGATCACCATCCATAGTAACAGCTTTATTTGCTGTTCTTTGTGCCAGACAGCCAGTTCGTGTTCATGTACTCTTGTCTGTAGATGCTTGGCCATTTCCTCTACAAAATTGCTTGCACAGTCACTACGGTTGATGAGGTAAACCACCGAAGATGTCTCCTCCTTGGGTAGTGTTTCCTTTGGACGCATCACTCTTATTCTTAGAGTTTGGTCGGTTTGTGCGCCACCTTGACTCCATGCTCCAGGAAAATGCGTGCAGCAGTTTCAGATACTCCCCGTATATACAGGAGCACCCTCCACGTAGCTGTTCCACTGGCACTTTCAATGGGTTGCCAGGCCTTGGGTGTAGTACACCTTCGGACAAAGTCCATGGAATAACCATTGTGCTTGCAGACCTGATAGAGATATGCCCGCTCCTTGGCTTTGGCTGTCAGTGTACTACAATGAGTGTCTACCCTATTAAACTGTGCAAGCAATTACATAGGGGAAACAACCAAGCAGCTACAGACAAGAGTACACGAACACGAACTGGCTGTCTGGCGCAAAGAACAGCGCTTTCAGATGTGGGCACGTATGCAGGAGCATAATCACCCATTCAGTTTTCAAGAGGCTGGGGTTGCACATGATATAACTAAAGGAGGACGTCTACTAAAACAAGCCTAGTTTTCCAATAGAAATTATATCCATAGGCATATCAAACTACCACCGGCCTACCAAGCATTGAGACACCAGGAAACACCCTGCAGGAGGAGCAGAGACCACTTCCCATCGGGGAGCAGGGATTGATGGCACAAACACCCCCCCCACACACACACCCGGGCATGTGGATTCATCCTATGAAGGCACAGCCAGGACTGTTCAAATACAGAGGAGCCTGGCAGAACTGCCCCAAGTTATAATGGGCAGGAATAATGAAGAACGAGCCGGGCTGACCACAAGGTCACGAGCAAGGCAACAAATTGCAATAGCTGGAAGATTAACATCACTTCTTAGAGATAAGCATTCCAGGCTAGGTCTAGCAAGAGGAAACAACAAGAGATAACTCTCCTTTGACTAACATGACTGAAGCAAAAACAACAGGGTTAATTATGGGTGGGAGGCAGTTGGAAGGGCCTATCACCTGTGCAAGGGCTACATTGATTAATGATATATAAAGGCATAGATCTCCGTAATGGTAGTTTAATACTCTGACGATGTCAGCAGAGGCTGACAAAAGTTTAGTAACTACAATAAATATAATTTTTAGTTCCGGAGATCGCAGGATGTCTGTTTCTTCTTTTACAAGTATACCTGGAACTCGTATTTTTAGAATAATTTGTAATATGTATGTGTGTATGTATGTATACATATATACAGATATAGATATGTATATGTACAGCCTTCCAGCAATTAAGGCGCAGAGACCTTCTCAGTGCTTTCCCCAGCATGACTTGATCTCTTACACAGGAAAAGGAGGCAAATCATACCAAGACATAAGCTCTTTTGTGTCACTGAAGGTACTTGGCATTCTCAGCACAGAGCGCTTCTTTTTCCAGACCTAACTGATCTGCAATCACTTTGATTCCCATACTGGCATCTTCAATATTGGATTCCTTATCTGCAGAATGCCACAAGGAGGCTACTTGGACCGTAACAGAGCCAGAGAGATCAAGGAAAGACATTAGTCACACAGTGCAAAGAGCAGTTATTACATGACAAAGATTATAACATGCTCCTACTCAATTATTTTTCATTATTTTAGGGAGTCAGTTTGGTCTAGTGGTTAAGGCACCTGCCTAGAAAGGAGGAGATTGTGAGTTGTAGTCCTGCCTTAGCCATGAAGATCAGTTAGGTGAGCTTGGATCAGCCACTCGCTCTCAGCCCAACTCACCTCACAGGGTTGTTGCAGTGGGAAAGTAGGAGGAGGAAGATGTTAGCTGCTTCTAGTGATTTATAAAAATAATAAAGGTGGGATATGTGTTTGTGTGTACATTTTAAAAGTTATTCAGTTTCTCAGCAGTGTATATTGTTCTCTCTTAGCCTCTCTAAATAAAATAAAAAAAAAAACAAGTTAAATATCTATGAACAAATGCTCCAGATAACTAACAAAATCAACTTTCTATTAATAGGTTAAAAATATTTTGATCTGATTAAATGGTAAACATCTAGAAAAAAACATAGCATTTATACAGAACATTGGACCATCCTCATCTAAGCCATGCTCACCAAAGAGCAGAGACCTGTGTTATAAGGTTCTTCAGAAGTGAATATGGGTAGTCCTTGACTTAAAACAATTCATTTAGTGACCGTTCAGTTACAATGGCACTGGAAAGTGACTTAGGACCGTTTTTCACACTTATGACTGTCACAGCATCCCCACGGTCATGTGATAAAAATTCGGATGCTTAGCAACTGACTCCTATTTAAGAGGGGGAGACAAGAGGGGAAAGAAAGTAAGTGCCCTTATCTATTTAGGAAGCTGCTTCAAGGTCACCTGGCATACCAGCCACATGCCATCCTGTATTGGAACTGACCGTTATGAAAATACCCTGCCTGAACCCAACTGGCTACATGGAGTGGGCAATGGGCGGCAAATGAGAAAGGGAAAGTGAGGGATTTTGGTGTGCAATTTTCAGTTCTGGCTTTGCACTACTGCAATATACTTGACTATATCTTTCTCAACAAATGGAGCCGAGGATCGTTTCTTTTTAGAGGTTTAAGTTGCAGCAGGTCTGATATTTTGCAACTTTCTTACAAGCAAAGCCAATGGGGAAGCCAGATTCATTTAACAATCATGTTCCTAACTTAACTGTAGTAATTCACAACAGCCTTGGCAAGAAAGGTTGTAAAATGGAGCAAAATTCACTTAATGTTTCATTTAGCAACAGAAATTTTGGGCTCAATTGTAGTCATACGTTGAGGACTACCTATAGTAGAAAGCGGATAGAATAGAATAACAGAATTGGAAGGGACCTTGGAGGTCTTCTAGTCCAGGGTCTCCAACCTTAGCAAGGAACTCTGGGAACTGAAGTCCACAAGTCTTAAAGTTGCTTAAGGTTGGAAACCCCTGTTCTAGTCCAACCCCCTGCTTAGGCAGGAAACCCTATAGCATTTCAGACAAATGGCTATCCAGTGTTGGAGCATTTACAACTTCTGGAGGCAAGTTGTTCCACTTGTATCCTTACAATTTATATTGACTGTTTCCTAGTATGATTTGATTGCCTATATGTACCCTATGACTATATTAAGTGTTGTACCTTATTATTCTTGATTCTTTCTATGTACATTGAGAGCACATGCACCAAGACAAATTCCTTGTGTGTCTAATCACACTTGGCCAATAAAGAATTCATTCATTCGATTAATTGTTCTAACTGTTAGGAAATTTCTCCTTAGTTCTAAGTTGCTTCTCTCCTTAATTTGTTTCCACTCATTGCTTCTTGTCCTGCCCTCAGGAGCTTTGGAGAATAGCTTGACCCCCTCTTCTTTGGGGCAGCCCCTGAGATATTGGAAGACTGTTATGGTGTCACCCCTAGTCCTTCTTTTCATCAGACTAGACACACCCAGTTCCAGCAACTGTTCTTTAACGATTTGGAAAACGGAACTGAAAGTCATACTCCAAAAAAAGCACTTTCTCTACTTCTGCAGGTTAACTTTTACATACTTACGTTTTTCAAATTCATCGTCACTTCCTGAAGATGATGAGCTGTGAAACAGATCGTAAGAGGTCTATTAGTGGCCCAAAACAAAACCTACGGCTGTAAGAAAGGCACCTCCAGGAGCATAGAGGCCGTTTGAAAGGCAAGTAATGCAGGACAGGCCGCTCCCTCATAAAAAGCCCAAGGAAACTAAAGGTTCAGACCTTGAACAGAGCAGCCCCCGTCGAAGCTCTCCACCCCCACCCCCAGGCGCACGCGACACGCTCGTCTAGACTGCCGCTCCCAGCCCCGCTTGGCGTTTCCAGAGATCGCCCTCGAAAACGGGCATTAACCTCCCCCTCCTCCGGGGGAGCCTCCGCCAGAGCCGGAATTGCGCTTACTCTCCGCGCCGAGCCATCGCGCCAAAGCCGGAGCCTCCGGCGGGCCAGCCAGAGACTGCGGGGCCAGGAAACCGAGGGCCGCTCCTCGAATTTCCCGCCTCGGCGCGCGATGATGATGCCACCGCGGTTCCGACCATAGAGAGAGGGGGTGGGAGCGCCCTTCCTCCCGCGGAAGCCGTTCCCCGCAGCCGGTGGGCGGAGCCCGAGGGGGAGCGGCGGCCGAGGCCGGGCTCATTCTCGGTCAGGCCTGGGGCGGCCGCCGCCTTCGGGCGACCCTCGGCCAGGCTCAGCGGCTTCTGCGCGGAATGGCCGGGAGAACCGGGAGCCTTTTCGGAAGAACGAACCGGCGGCCGTGCCAGGCTCGCACCGGCAAACCTGCCTGGCTGAGGCGCAGCTGCAGCGCGGAGACCGAGGGCAAAATAAAACGGAAACTCGGCTCCTTTAGAGAGCGTCTGTCACGCCGCAACGCCGGGGAGCGGGCGCAGAGAGGGATCCCACGGGCTGCACCTTGCCCCGGGCCGGCCCAGGCCGTTCCGCTGCTGCGGCCTCGAAGGCAGCCCGAGGCTGCTCGGTACGTGCGCCAGCCGAGCCCCCCCTCGAAAAGCAGGCTGGCCTCGGTGCCTCGGATCGGGTGCTTAGATTTACGCTGCCTCTCTTTCCTCCGGGCTCTGACGAAGGCAGGCGCCGCGCCCTCTCCCCGCCGCAACCTTTCCCTCACGGCCGCCCCGGGAGGAGGGCGAGGGAGCCTCGACTGCCACACCGGCTCTCCTAACCCAGTTCATTAGGAACTGCTGGTGCCGGGAGGGGGGAGCTGCAGGAGGTGCCACCCGAGCAGAGAGCTCTTCCCTGCCAGCCGCTCCTCCTTGTGCCGGCCGCAGTTCCAAGCGCTTGGCTTTGGCGCCCATCGCCTTTGGGGCTCCAGGCATTCCCGAAATGAACAGCTGGCAAATCCTCTTAGCGGCACTACGGCTTCCCGTTGTAAGGACTGGGGAAGGCAACTGATGGGCATCAAAGGAAAGGCCCGCAGGCAGATGATACCTGTCAATCAAGGGAGGGCAGTGAAGACTATGGCCGGGAGGCGATCCTCCCTCATTAGGGCAGAGTTCTCTTCCAGCCTGCAGAATGGTGGGGGGTGGGGGGGGGGAGGGGGGCAATCTTTGGGACAATAACAGAAGCTGCATAGCTGGTGGGGGAGGCAGCCGGGGTTGGAAAGGTGGTGGTGGGGAGATCCTCCTAGGCAAAAGGGCTCCTGGTCATGGTTTCTGAGCAGAGGTGTCATGGGATTGTGAGAGAAGCCTCCAGGTGAGTCAGCCCAGGTGGGACCCTCCTCCTGCCATGCTAGCTTGCCCGGGACATCTTGTTGATGCAGGAAACTGCTGAGTCAGATCCCAGCCCCTCTGCTTGACCTTTCTCAGAAAGCTCTTAGCCAGCAAAGCTGTGGTGGCCCTTGGACCCAGGGACAAGCTCTGCTGTCATTTTAACTCTGCACTCCAAGGAAGCCAACCCACCTCTCTATTCCATCTGACCCTTCCCTTGATTAGCAAGGGAGATTTTCCAGATGGTCGCATTTGTCTGTGACTCAAGGGATACAGGCATAACCTGTCTCAGAGGAAATTTGGCCCTGTGCACTGCTTGGTTCATCCCACTTCTTAAAAGGCAGCTTTCCAGATCCTTGCATGCTGGGATAAGTGTATGCAAAAGGCCATTCAGCCCTGGCTGTCTCCTCCAAGGAGAGCCCTGACAAACCGCCTTTCTTGCCTGCTTGCGGCGGATATTCAGAAATGCTACTTGTGCAGAACCCTGCTGTTACAACTGAGGGGGCTGTTATGTTCAAGCATTCATTGCTTCGGAGGCAAAGTCTGGATGCTGAAATTGCCTCTTGTTCCTGAGGGATTCAGTAAGAAGAAACCTGGATTCTGGGTAATAAGGACTTCTTTCAGAAGTCCAGGATTGTTTACTCCCACTCAAAAAAATGCAGGTTTTTTTTTTTGCCATTTTGCTTTTTTACTAAAGCTTCAAAAATTTTATTTTACTGCATGCCCTATGGAAGCCCCCAGGGCCAAAAGACATGCTGAGCCTTTGAATGCCAGTGCCTCCCCCCATCAAGTTCACCTCACCCAGACTAACTCAACATACTTGAGTTTCTATCGCGTGCTCTGCCCAAACTCATAACTCTATGATGACTTAACAAGTTTTGTGATTTAACAGGATACAGCCTGCCATGTGGATAACGTCCTTTTCCATATACCCTGAATCACAAACTACAAAACCTGGTCTAACATGTCATGTGAACTAGACCAGCAAGCATGAGCTACTGTTGAGCAACACACCATGGGTGCCAATAGTCTTCTATTATTAGCTTTATTGTCAGAGTACAACATGTGTACAATGAGATTGGCTGAGCCTCCCTTCGTGCACCCCCCCCACAACACAACTTTTATCTTTTATTAAGATTCAACATTCCACTTTTCCCAGGGAAGGTTTTGTTCTGGAAAACTGCCTGCAGTTGCTTTTCAGTGCCTAGAAGACACAATCTGCACTGGACTCCGGAGTCATTTATCAGATCACTGCCTGAGGTTGTTTTGCTGGGGCAGTTCCACACACAATTCTACCTTTACATGGCAGTTGGGAGAAAAAGCTGCATACCAGGTGATTCAGAGAACAGCTCTGGGTTTGAAATGCACCCTGCATTAACCCTCATCCAGACCCCTGGGGAGAAAGCCTGGTGAATTCAAATGAGGCACCAAGGTTAGAGAGAAGGGGCTGAGGAGGTGCATGCCCTCTCTTGCAAGCCAGCCAGTCTCACTTTCTCACAGAGCGCACTTGCACAGCTGCACACTCAACACATGTTACCTAGCCAATAGCATTAGCATGAGCTGTTCCAAGGGGAAGGGATGCCTCCTTTTTGACATGGTTCATCCTCTCTTACAGCCCCAAGCTTTGAGGTGGTGCACGCGGAGATAAAATCCATGCTTAAATCTTTTTATTAGTTTTTAGGATGCGTGCAGGGAAGAGATTCATTCACTGAAAGCCAGAGCTGGTTCTCCTCCTATGACGCTAGCAGTATTAATATGGAATGATCCCATCTATTGATAAACCTTCAACTCCCTCTTGCCAGGATGGAGTGTGGCTATTGTACAGCTGCACCCAGCGCACCTCCTGTGAGGTGAGAGCTGGGACTCGGGCCCCTCCAGCAGCAGCCCCGCCCCACTTTTTTTCAAGGCCCACGTCACCCCACCCACCAGGGGAATGCCCTACAAGTAGGTCCAGCAGGAAGACCAGCGATGGCATGGGAGGTCTCAAGGAGGAGAGGCTGCTGGAAATGTTCAGGGCAAGGAGCAGCTGCCTTTCCAGTCCTGGCATCACCCTCTGCCATCAGCCATAGCTGTGGGGACTATGGAGACTGATGGGGGAGGAATCCTGGCGTCCCAACTGGCCCTTCAGCTGCCAAAGCCGGTGTCTGAGATTTTGCACTTGGCAAGTGCCCAAAGCACAACCCACGCGCATTAGTTGGGCAGCACGGCGCTTTCGATGAAGGGCCAGCATCAGTGCGGGCCGAGGCAGAGGGCCATAGCCAAGCTGCAGGGAGTTCAGTCTGGGCCTGGGGAGCTCTCGGAGGGAAAGCAAGCTGTCTGCCATCCCAGGTTGCTTCTGAGCCAGCCAAGGCACTCCGTTCTTCTTCGACAGCCCCTTCGGAAGCCAGGTAGAAGGGTGGTTTGAGTCCCACGGTTTCCTGCCACAAAGAAGAGGAGATGCTTAGAGGGCCCCTGGATGTACAAGAAGGAAAGAAGAGCTGGAGACGCAGGGATGCTGGGCTCAGGAACCTCTGGATGAGAAGTGGGGGACATTCCTTCCCTATTCTAGAACTTGATAGTCTGAGTTTGAAAGGTTGGGGAATCTACTGGGTATAGATCAGGCTATCCATAATATGGTTAGTCTTGGAGATACGACACATTTACTGACCATAAGATGTTTTGTGAGTTGTGTGAACTTAAAAAGGATGCATTTGTCATACCTCCCCCAAAGGATGAGTTGGTGGATCTAACATTGCTGGCAGAAACTTCAAGTTTTCTGAAGTTGGTGTGTGTTGGAGAAAAGCTGCAAACACCTTTAATCTGGACCCTCTGACTTGGTGTTAGTTGCTGCCACCCCCCCCTCCCCGTGCCCCAATTAATGTATCCTGGCACTTTGTCTTTATTTCGGGCTCTCAATTTTTAATGAGATTTCTAAAGATGAAGCTGAGGTTGGAACATCTGGCCTTTCCATTAGCCAAGGCTGATCAGGAAGTTCTTGCAAATATAAAAGCTGAAAGACAAAAATAAAACTTAGATAGAGCTGTACTCTGATGCTTCTGCCCAACCAAGGGAAGCAAACCCTGACCTGTCCTCTGTGGGAAAGAATGGGGAAATAATTTGGCAGATCCTTTGGGATCAGGACCCAGAAAGTCTGCATTCCTTTGGGAATAGCTGGGCTATTATCCTCGCTGGGGGAGAGAAAGAGACCCTGCAGTGAACTGCATGGCTTCCCAGGAGACGAGGCCAACACAGCTTCCTTCTGGTGGGCCTGGAAATGCACCCCAGCAACCAAGGTCCTTCTCTGCCACACCCTCTACAGGAAGTCCAAGCAGGCCAAAAAGCTAAAACTGATGTTTCTAGGCTGCATTTTCAGATGGATATGGCCATGGCTTTGCCTCTCTCAAAAGCACCCTGTGGCTGAGAACCTGGAGAAATTGCTTTTCCACATGGACAGACAACAGTATATTTTTCTATGCATGGAATCTGGATCCCAATCTAGAAAAAATAGATAGTAGTATCGAAATGGAAAACAAGATACTACACCCATTTGAAACTAATTTAAAGTTTAAACACTGCTTCCCCCCCCTTCTTTTCAAGGCAGGGGGCAGAGTACCTTCTTCCCCATCCTAGGGGGGCCAGAGCAGTGCTAACCAGAAGGCAAACTCTAGTCTTTAAGCCATAGCCAGGAGAAGCCAGGAGGAGGGAGCCCTCCAGGAAGAGGAGTTGCTCCCTGGAGCTCTGAAAGCCCCACATGAAGTCGGGCACTGGGTTTGCCACTCAGTCCTTTTCAGGCAGCGAGGCAGCCAGCTGAACCTCCTCCTTTGCAGGGCAGTAAGGGGGCAGGGGGAGGAGTGGAAAGGGAGGAAAAGAGGTGGAAGATGGTAGGCCTGGCTAGAAAGGGGAGGCCAAGGTGAGAAAAAAGTGAGGTCAACTACAGAATCCCTGGCAGGGAGCCTGGGCTGCAGATGAGATGGGAGAGCCTGGGAGATGGCCAGAGGGCAAAGTGAGGAGGGAGGCGCACGTGCAGAGAGGAAAGAAGCTACCTGCCACAGGACACGTACACTGGTAGCCACCCAAGAGGAGCATGCACAAACACCAGCTGCATCACAGGCGTGAGCCTGCACACCCAAGCCAGCTTACATAGAGGCTTTTCATAGTCAGCACCGTTGCAGAGAGCTCACCAAAACCTAGGGAGGGGCTGGCAGAGTTGAAGTGGGGTTGTGACTTGTGTGACTCTGTTAAAGCAGAAGATGCCTGGCTTCCAAGATCGTACTTAGGGTGAGGAAGGAAGACGGGGTGTGCCCTCTGGCGCATCTCATGCCGCATCCAGTCACAGAAAGCTCCTTCCTTGTGCCTTTCCCTGAATCAACCCCTCCCCCATCCCAGCCAAGCCCTTCTGCTGGGAGCCAAAGAGGACATCTCCTCTTTCCCATTCAGACACATCTTTCAGGGAACCACAGGATGGCTGGAAAAAAAACTTCCTGAAAACGACACCCCCTCCAATTCAATGTCTGATGGTACCTCTCAGACAACGTGGCCGGTGATTCCTTGGCTTTGACCTGACCATAGTGCTTGAGCACTATGGCTGCTGGCATTTCCTCTTCTAACTGTGTCAGCAACCTGATCCCTTCCTGTCTGAGCCCCCCTGCAGTGGATGGAGTGACCCACACATTTTAGGGAAGCTGGACAGACCTTCCAGCTATCTTGGTCAAAATCTCCACGGAGGCGGATGGAGAGCACAGCGTGGTGGGATACCCCATTGGGGTTGGATTCAGACAGTGCGGGGCCAGGAAGTCTCTCCCACAGCCTAGCTGATGCCACAGAGCTGGTGGGGAGAAAGTGGGATGGAGGGAAGAATAGGTGGAATACATCATCATGATGCTTAGTTTTTCCTGTGTAAATAACAAGATCTTTGCAGAACCATCATTGCTAGTCCAAATTCAGTCTTTGGTTTGCATTCTTTTCCATTTGCTGCTAAGGGGGAGCTTTGCCTTATTCTCTAGGAGGAGATCCATGTCAAAAATCAGAAGGTGTCTGGGAGCAACGCTTTGTTGACTTGCCTTTAGTCAGAAAAGATCTTTCCAGGCTCCTCCTGATTCTTTGACCAAAGTCTTGCTTGTAGTGTCATTGCTGGATCCCTTTGACAGTTGGATTATAGGGCATTAAAAGCCGGATTCTAACCTGGGAAGTGATCAGAGGCAAGGTCCTTGCTGTGCTGGTTTATTCTCCAACTCAAGAAAGTAGGTTGCCCTGACTCATGAGAAGCAGAAGCCACTCCAGCAAGCCTGGTCTTGCACCCACTGCTTCCTCTGTGCACCTGCAGAGTGCAATGTACCACTCTTAATATGTGTGTGTGAGAGAGCAGATATACACTGCAGTTCCGCTCCTGTTCAATCATAGATGGCAGCAGTAAGAACTTTAGGAATCCTACAATCTGTAGCATAAGAAGATGGGGCCTTTCTTACTAGTCCAGCTTCCTGCACTACCCAACAGAAGAGGCAATGCTTCAGTTTGTCCAGCTCCTACCATCAGCCCTGTCTGTCCTCAAGGTTGGCTGAATTGAGGCAGCAATGGCTGATCACCTGCTGGCCATGTACTACTACTTGTGCCTCTTGAGTGCTTGGCTGAAAAATATTTGTTCAGGTTCATTTCCCTACGGCAATCTAAGTGTCAGGGGACTGGAACCGGAAGTGCGCTCCTTTCTGCCTGAACCTTCACCCAATCTCTGTAAGCTATAAAGATGCTTCCAAGTTGCCCAAGGACTCCTGGGAGGGCACCCAATGTTTGCATGGAGCTCCTTGAAAGGAAAGATGGTTCTGCACCTTTGATGCTACTTGTTGATGGCAGCCTTTGATCCTGATACTACAATCAGCAAGGCAGCATGGAACGTCTGCACACCAGGCAAATTAGGGTCCAAACCAGGTAGACCAAGGTCTCCCACAGACTCCCCAGTTCCATCCGTGTTGCTAAAACTCTGATTTCTTCTTGTCTTCCATCTTCTCCAAGTGAAAAGCTTCTTGTCCTGCCAAGGCCAAGGAACCAGAGGCCACGAGAAAGGAGCCCAGAGGGAAACTGGGGCTTGGCAACCACACCTTGCTTGATATCACTTGCACACATTGAGTTATGCACAACCCAACAAGGGGTAGCCTATTTACAAGACTGCCATGTATCATCTTCCTCCCTCTAGAAGCATTCTAGGGGTACAGAATGAACAGCTCTCTATCCATAAAAGAAAATTAAATGGTTGGTTAACTTAAATCGGGCACCAATTTTTACCGGGAGGGGGGAATAAAATAAAAAAGGACAAATATTTTTATTGGAAGTGGGGCATCTGTCGTTGCTAGGAAAGGTATAAAATACAGCCAAAAGACACATTCAGGAATTGGAGAGGAGGGCCCCAGGCAGAAGAGGAACAAGGAGGGGTGGATGGAGAAGTCCACTTTCTCCCCCCTTGCAACACCCCCACATTTCATCCCAGCACTGGCAGGGGAAAACCTCCCTTCTGCCAAGGGTCTCAAGTGTGTCTTCCCTCTCAGGCTAGGGTGGAAGGTCTCTTATTAGCCAGTGTGCCCCAGTAGCTGACGGATGGGTAGGGGAGGGCCCTCAACACACTAGGGCTCTTCCTCGTAGACCTGCCTTGCCTTCTCCTTTCTGGCTTTCAAAGGATTCCTTAAAAGACTTCCAGTTTCAACAGCTGATTCATTTTGTAATGATATTGCATCATTGGTGGCAGAAATGCTATGTGGTTCCAATAGTTTCAGGGTGGTTTTTAGGACTTGTTTCTATGCCAATTATTTTTTAGGGTTAGGGTTAGTGAGCTGAACTCCACTGCAGACCAACACCTAAGGGACGAAACGTCCAAATGTGAAAGAACATGGAATTCAATATTACGCTTTGAGGGTCGGCCCTACTACACACATTTGCCCTAAAGCCAATCGGGTGGGTTTACTCCAAGTCAAGAGAGGATTCCAGCTTTCCTAATTTGCTGAGTTACATAAGCTCGAACAGATTCATTTCAAAGGGCTCAGGGACACTTAACAAGGTCCTGGATCATGGCCAGAGTACACAAGGCAGCTCTGGAACTCAGTAAGCCCAACTGGCCAGCATCCATTATTCAACCCCTTCCATCCACACCTGGGACTGCTCACTGCCCCTCAGCAGGTTCCCAGCATCTGCACAGGGCAGTTGGGGGAGCAGGGAGAGAGGGAAAAAGAAGTGTAACCACCACCAAGGTTCCTCAAGGAAGCCTTGAAGCATGCACACACACATGCACACGCTCCGGACTGGTTGCCCTGTGCATCAGACCCTTTGTGAAGAAGGCAGCTCAGCTGAATTCCAGTGGTTCTGGTGCTAACCCTTGAAAAAGTCCAAAAAAAAAAAAAGCTTGTAACTCATGGCCCCCAGGCTTGCACGGGGCTCTCCTGGGGTTTACTCTCTAGGAGAAAATTCTGTTCATGGCAGCCCATGGAACCAGCGGCCAAGAGGAAGCGCTAGCGAAGCAGGCGAGGCTGGCAGTAATCGAAAAGGGACATGAGGACAGTGTGTGTGTGTGTGGGGGGGCGTGGGGGAGGCTGTGGGTGTCCTCCCGGTATTGGTGATTCCGGTCCTGGACTGCCCCGGTCCCCTTCCAACCCGGGAAAGGGTCGCTGGAGTATGAAGGATGGAGCCTGCTACCGTGCCGGGAGCGGAGCCCTACTAGGGAGGGCGACCGGGGGCCGCGCGGAGATACGGCCAACCAGCTTACCTGGGCAACGAGAGCCGCGCCCCGCGCCCAGACGGAGCAGGCGGGCAACATGACTCGAGTTCGGCGGCGGGCAGGTGGAGAAACAGCAGGAGCAGCAGCGGCAGGAAGTGGCGGCGGCTGATGCAACTCTGCCCAGCCGGCGACTGGCGCTTCATGGCGGCAGAAGACGGGAAGGGCTCCGCAGAGTTGCCGGGGAACGGCGACGGAGCCCACGCTGCCCACTCCCCGCGACGGCTTCCAGACTCGAGGGGGGACTGAGCCGCCGCTCTTCCAGCCTCTCGCGTGGGGTTAGTCTCCTGTCTCTGCCGTCGCACCCGGCCGGCCCCGGGTTAAATACCATTCCCTCCCGGCTCCTTCCCCGACGGGGCGGGGCGCCCGGCCGCCACGGCCCTGCTCTGCCCGCCCCGGGGCTCGCCAGCCGCCTTCTTCGGGGATGGCCCTACAGGAGGTGCGGGGCCCGCACGGGCGGCCCCTCGGAGGGAAGGCGCTCCCTCCAGCCGGCGCGGCTTTTGCCCAGCGGCGGCCGCTTCCCGGGCGCGGGAAAGCGAAGGGGGCCAAAGCCAGGCGGGCGCACCTCCCCGCCCGTGCCCCCCCGCCCCCCGCTGCAAGTCCAGGCTTGTTGTGATTGCGCCGCACGGCAGGAGAAGCTCCAATCCAGGACGGACCACCGCACACCACCTCGCCTCTCTCTGCTCCAAGCCCTCCACTCCTCCGGGCCCCGGTGCGGCGCGGCTGCCGGGAGAGCATCCGGAGCGGAGCGCCTCGGGTAGCTCCCAGCGGGACGTTGAAGGGCTGGCCAGAGACGACCCCTCCCGCGCCGGCATGGCAGAGCTTGTCCGAGACTTAAACCGGCCGGAGCTTCCCGCGAAAGATTTCCCTTGCCGATGGCTCTGGCGCAGCTTCAGGGCATTCGTGGGAGTGAGCCTCCGTCGGACAATCCGAACTCCACGGAATCATGCAGAATTTCCATGTCCTATTTGAAGAGGGGAAGAAAAGTCATTTGCTAGCCTGAAGGGCTGCCTTTTATCTGTGTTGAGGGACATTTCAGGTGCCAAAAAAAACCATACAACCGAAATAACTGCTACCTCTCCAGTTATTTGAAATATCCTCTTCAAAGCCTTCAAAATGTGAAGCAGAGCATCATCCCCAAATCCTGGCAAAAGTGCCCAAGAAATGCAGGATGACCGCTGCTCCCTTAACTCCAGTCTAGTAACTTTCACACCCAGGTTGCACATTTGCTTCAGGCTCCTGGCTAAGAGCAGAGCTGCACTGCAATTCCACCAGAGGCCTTCTGGCCAGTCTCAGCCAACGAATGCCAGGGCCAGTTCCAGTGGCCTCCGTCCACCCCATGGATAAAAAAACCTAGTATTCGCTGCTCCCTCTGTTGCTTCAGTTCTCCCCCCACCTCTTTCCAGTGATTACAATCCTGACACCCCTGGCGAACCAAGACTAGCAGATGTTGCATGCCTGTGTTCTGCCCTCACAAAGCATCCGAACCGGCAGGGCCTGGGGGCTTTGTTTATGAGTGGAATCATGGAGACCCTGGATAGCCCTGGTGTGGCTGGCCTTCCATCCTGGCCTCCTTTGGCCATGAGAGACAGTTTTACTGCTGACATGCAATTATTTCAGGAGCTGGCCTTCATTTTATCTCAAAAAGGCATCTGATGCTTCTGTGAAAAGTCAGTTTCATCCTATCTGCAAAGCGAAAGAGCCAGTCATGCCTGACATCCATCCCCTTCTGATCTTTCCAGAGTTAAGAACTCCAGAAGAGCCTAAATTGTTGAACAACGCGATCTATTTGTCCCGTCCACTCAGGCCACACATGGCAGAGCTCTCTTTCACGGGGAGGAAAGTACTTGGCTTTTGCAAGTATGGTGCAGCTGGGTGGACTGCTCCTCCTGTTAGGACACTTAAGGGAAAACAGAGGCAACAATTTCTTTACTTGTCTAAAAGGGAAACTATTGGTAAATGGCGATCACAGGCAAATAATCTTGATTAAAAATGTGTCCCAAACACATTTAATGCCAGCAAAGGTACACCAAACATTTATTTCTCCTGTCTCCTAATTCACTGCAGGGTTTTGGAGAGCAGAGAGTCCTGCTCTGCCACCACAGTGGGAGCTGGAGCTGCTTGCCGGAGTTGTTAATCACCCTAAAACACCTTGTTCCTTTGCAATTGGGAGAGCTGCACAGCCTTGTTATTTTCTCATTCCAGGTTTCTCCTGGCTACAAAACCATGAAACCCATTTACTTGCCTCTTCAGTGTTGATTTAAGAATTACAGGTTCCTCTTTATTTAACATGTTCTCAGAGCGGTTAACAAGATCATAATTTAGCGGTAAACAGTACAATAAAGTAAATCCATTGGCAAGGAAACAGGACATTTCTAGCCAGGTGCACACAAGTCAGAGCAACACTCACTTACCTGCCTCTGATCCAAGGGCTATGCTGAATGGGAAGGACATCTGGCCAGTCTAGAGGCTGGCACAAATCACCTGAAGTGCACAACTGAGCAATGGCAAAACGTACCTCCTGGGATACGGCCGTGTAAAACACAGCCACCGGTGCTTTAATGAACAAATCACATTTAAGAAAAACCACAGCACTGCCTCATGTAAACTCAAACAGATTCATATGAAGGGTTGCCTCACCCCAACATTCAAACAGCGGCATTACTCCTATGATTGACAAAGTGAAACGCAAAGGGGAATGTTCTGACTTAGTTTATCAGAAGGATGGTCAGTTTAAACTCTCCCCAAAGCTGTGGAATTTCTGCAACAGCTCACTATTGTGGCTAGGTACGAGGCACTATCATCCACCCACCCACTTATAGCTTGCCCAACTGCATAAGAATTAAAAGCAGGAAAGCAATAAAACAATGAGAACACAGATCAAGCATATCCAAAAAAAGGAGGATACGGGTTGTTTTTGCTTTACGATCATTCTTGTTTGGTGACTATTTGAAAGGATGAGGCACTCAACATGGAGGCTTTTATGACCAGTCCGTACAGATCTACATCCTTGCAGTCACGTGATCACAATTCAGGCACTTGGTAAGTGGCAATTATGGACTTTATTGCAATTATGACAGTTGCAGCATCCTGAGGTCCTATGACAGGGGTGGGCAAACTTTTTGGCTCGGGGGCCTCATTGACTTTTAAAATTTGACAGACGGGCCGCCACCTGGTGTCGAAATGCCTGTCATTACAAGTCAAAATCAAATGAATGCAATCATTCAATCATTCACATCAATCCTTAATTCTGTACCAATCTTCAGCGGGCCGGATTAAAAAGACCAATGGGCCGGATGTGGCCTGCGGGCCGTAGTTTGCCCACCCCTGTCCTATGAGCAACTTCCCGGAGGCTTCCTACCAGCTCAGTCAATGGGGAAGCCAGCAGGAGCTCTGAGAGCACCAAGAATCTTGAAAGCCTGGCAGTCTCTGTCACCAGAGAGAGCCAAGGCAGGGTAATCTAACGTTTCTTCCTCTCCTGTCTTTCTGGGCCAAATTCAAGTTTTCCTAAGAGCTGCTGCGTATTTTTCAAGGCTATCTCTGTACTCATATAGATCAATATATCAAAACAAATGTTTGATACAATTTCCAACTTATTTATAACATTTGTGTACAATTTGTATTTGAAAGCTTCCAAACAGCCTCCATCAGTGGGCTCAGGCAGCTGAGGATCCGCTGAGGAGCAGCCTATCCGATTCCTTGGCAATTACAGGGCCAAAAGAATCCCAAATAATGTAGCGAGATGGCCAGTCACATTCTGCTGGCTGGCCTCAGTGGCCCAGAGGCAACCCCACTGGAGGGCTCTTATCCACAGGTGAACCAACCAGCCCTCTGAATAAGGAGGGACACTGGACAATAATCCAGCAAAGCAAGAAGAGAGAACTAAGAGTATTTCACCTGCTTTGTCACCACAGAGTGATCAATCTTGTGCTTGGCCACGTTCTGTCATTCTCGGCCTGCTTCCACTGCTTCATCTCCCCAAGTCCTCTGCAAACCAAGGGGACACCCTGGGCGGCTACTCAGGGATGATTTTGACAAGGGCCAGACACACCTCCTCTTACTAGTAATCAAACAGGTCCTCAATCCATTTGCCCCATTTCCTTGTTAAAGAAATCCCCAATTACTTTCCAGGGGCCTGGGGCAGATTATTTGAAAGGGCCACTGAAGTAACAATGGTGGTCAATGCATATGAACCAGGAAGTGTTCTGACTGTGGCAAAGACAAGATACAGATATCTTTCATATCCAAATCAAATAACTGTTCTACCATTACTTATTAAATTTATATGCCAATACTTGTATGCAAATTCCCTAGATTGCAAGGGAAAAGTCAATGGCTTCTTCCAAAAGAAATGAACTCCCAAGTTCAACCAGCTTTTGCTCCTAATTAATGGAAGCTTCAGTGTTATGTTTCTAGGGTAAGCCTCATAGTATCTTGGGGGTTGTTAAAAAGAGCAGTAAAAACCAAAGGAGGAAAATAAAAACAAACCAAACAGAAAAGGCACAGTAGGATGGCTACTTTATTGGGAAAATGGAAATGTCTGATTAGTGCCACGGAGGACACCAACCACAGCAAGGCTTTAACCATTTTTTTGAGCCAAATAAAGTGGTTGCTAAGAAAAAAGTGCCTGTTTTGCTGATAGTTGTGGGAGGCAAAGAGAAGATTTTATTGAAAAGCTGAAGGCCCTACAAATAAACCATGTGATTCAACTTTACAAAACTAGTAAATCAGGAACATTTGGTGGCAAAATCATTATTCCATGCAAAGCAATTCCAGTTTCATAAGCAGAAACAGAAAGGAAGGTCCATTGCAGCTGAGCTTCAAGAAACTGCAGAAGCAATGAATTTTGTGAGAGGTTAAAAAATACACTAGGAGATTGACCAACTTGGAGATTTTGAAAGAAAACACTCAGAAAGAACTTTTGACAGAACCAGTGTAAACAGCACATCCTGCTAGGGGAAGAATTTGATAATGAAAATGGAAGTGGATGACAAACCTGAAACTCTTATACAGCAGCCTAAGAAGTAAAGAGATTGGCAACGTTTTTCTTTTCAGCAGTGTCTGCAAGATCTTGCTGCGTTCATCAGAATGAACCTCCACCTGTGGTTATATATGTGAATGAGACATAAAGACACAAGCAGTCTGACTTCTGGTGGCGTTTCCGTCGTGGACAGATCGAAGTCCGCAATTGTCCACTGCTTCAATCCATGCTCTCCCGTTAGAGGGCTCGAAATGAGGCCAGAACCACCTTGCAGGGATGGTGAATAAAGGGAGACCGCCTGTCTGGTTGAGGGGAGAAGAAAGGCGGCTATCAGGGACAAAGATTGTGCAGGTGTGGTGAAGCAGCAGACAGTGTGGAGACCGGGCAAATTAGGTGCAACATATGGATACAAAGTTACCCTGGAATTAAGATCTAAAGAAATTTTTAAGAAAGATTTTAAAAGCGGCGACTAGAGAGAGTGAAAAGAAAAATCAGATACAAATGAAAGTGGCTTTGAACATCAAAATAGGAGGAGGAAGCCAGAAGAAAAATACTTCCTTAAATTGAATAGATAAATGATTTTGGCACGAAACAGGCACAATTAAAAGCTAAACTTGAATGTGTCAAAAGAAATAATAATTGATAATTGGACTTAATTGGATTATTGAAACTTAAAAGCCCTAAATAGAGAAAAGAAAGTGAAAAGAAAGGGTGGATTTGGACATAACAGAGAGCGCCATCTAATGATAAAAGAAAAATTTTAGTGGCTCTTTAAAAAGTGCTTGGTTCTTTTAAAATTGGACTTTGATATAAAATAAGAGGACTTTGTTATAATATAACAGAAACCCTGAAAAATGAAACTAGAATATCATAAAGGAAGAAGAAAGAGGGCTGAAACCTGGGATTAATTGGTGACTTTTGGAAAAATTAAGAATTTAATAGAAGGAATTTAAAAATAAACCTTATGGACCTTGGAAATAACTTTAAAAGGAATTAATAGAAATTGATTGCTATAAGCTGGTTGAAATAAACTACTGGTTAACTGGATTTGACTTAAATACTGAAAAAAGAGATAAATAAAAATTAAAACAGATGCATAAAAAAGACAGAACTTTACTTGGAATAAAATTGGATTTAAGAAGTATAAAGGAAATGATAACGAAAGAGTAGAACTGTGCAGTATTGCTTCAAAAGAACTAAAAATGGCGATGTTGGAGAACAAAGGACAGAAAGACCCAGAAGGGGAGGAGCTGATAAAAGAAGAAGCCAGCCTTAACGATCAAATGGAATAATGAACAATAAAACAAGGAGAAAAAAAGATTGAAAATTAAAATCTGGAGATTTGAGGGGATGATTAAAGAGGGAATGGTATGGAAAATCAAAGTAAACAGCAGAAAAGGGAACTACAGAAGAAAGCTCAAGAGAGGGAGGGAGATAAAAACTGGAGTAAGAAATGGAGGGAAAAAATAAAGGAAAGGGGGAACAAGAGAAAGGACCAGAAAAGGGGATATAGAAAGCGAATAAAAATGAAAAGAAACTATACAGTTAGGAGTTAATGGATAGATAAAGAATAGAGAAGGGGATTCTGCAAGGTAATGGGTAGTGGTGTATAAAAATATAGATTTATAAAATGAAAAGATGTTTTCTTTTTTATATTTTACTATTAAGAATTATTAAACTAAATTATGTATAGATATAATTGAAATAAATGTGAAAATGGGAAGTTATGAGAAAAATGTTAATTATAATTAATAGAATTAAGAATATAGTTAAATGTTATGAGAATTATAAAAAAATTAATATCAGTCTTTATAATTAATTGAATATTTTAATGTAATTGAAATAAATGATTTAGAATGTAACCAAGGGAAAGAATACCATGTGGAATCTGGCGTAAAATGTATGTGTGATATATAGTAGTTAGGGGATTACAGTCATTAACCTAGAAAGTGGTAATTTAAAAAGTGATTATTATGAATTAAAAGGGAGTAAACTGAGTGGTGTACAAGAACAAAGAATGGTACACTCAAATTGATATTAAATTGATATTGGAATTGTTAGAACTAAGATGAAACTGAATAATGAAATAAGAATATGCGATGAAATTGCAAATGTGACAGATAAAAGTATAAAAGTTAATGAATATAGAATAAGAAATAAGAATTTTAGATATTGTATAAAGAAAACATGAGAATATTTAACAAAAAATGATAAGCTAAGCTCTGAATTGAATATTAGAGAAAAAATACAGAAAATGGGAAATATGATATATATGAAATTAAGTATGAAAAAAATACATAACTAAGGTCATATTTGTATGAAATGTAAAAACCTGGAACCACATTGTTCACCAAGAGATGTTTTTTAAATTGGAAAAATAAAAAACTTATCTCCCCCCCCCGCCCCCCCCAAAAAGACACAAGCAGTACCCTGCTGGATCAGACTCCGGCCCCTCCATCGCTTTGCTCTCTCAGCGGCTGGTCTATTGCCCAGAGCCTCCCAGCAAGTGGACTCCAGAGGAGGGCCCCACAAAGAGGACCCGCTTCCTGACGCTTTGGTTAACGTGACCCTCCTCTTTCCCTGTGGACTCCACTGGCTATTAACTATTTTTTCACCACGAATTTCAGCAGCAGCTCTGAGCTACTAGCTACGTGTGGAATATACAATTCAAAACTTAGACTGGAGAGAAGTGATACTGTAAAACAAGGCCTTCAAACTTGACAGCTTTAAGACTTGTGGACTTCAACTCCCAGAATTCCTGAGCTAACATGACTGGAGGAGGAATTCTGGGAGTTGAAGTCCACAAGTCTCAAAGCTGTCAAGTTTGAAGACCCCTGCTGTAAAATATAATAACCAGGAAGACTACAATTTCTCAAACCTAATTTGAGAAGAGATATTACAGGACAAAACAGTATAATAAGCTTTCACAGAAGCCATGAGAACGGTGTTAGAAGATTTGGTATCCACTTACAACCTCAGCTTACCAGAAAAGGTAGCTTGTGATGCTGCGCAAGGTATCAGCATGTGGTTGTGGCGCCTATTATGAAAAGAGCAGCCGGTACCCAGCGGCTTTGCACCCCATTCCCCCAGGGCCGCGCACGGGACTCAATAGTTCAATTCGGAATAGAGCTGGAAGGGACCCTGGAGGTCTTCTAGTCCAACCTCCCCCCCCGCCCCCCGGCTCGAGCAGAAGACTCCTGTACCACTTCGGACAGGGATGGAACCCCCGCAGCTTCTGAAGGCAACTTCTGTTCCACCGGTTGGTTGTCCCGTCAGGAAGTTTCTCACTCCGGGTCCCATGTTCCTCAGCCACTCTTCGCTCTTCCTCCAAGGGATCGCGCTGCAGCGTCGGGGCTCCCTTCCCGGGCGGAGGGCAGGTGGCAAAAAAGCGCCACGCAGGAAAGGGCGCGGGCAGTTTCGGCCTTCTCCTGGGCCAGGCAGGCTCTGCTCCTTGGTGAGGCCGAGGGGCTCCGGGCGAAGAGGCTCCCCTGCCGGAAACGCCCCTGGGGAGGAGGGCCCTGCCGCGGAGGGCGGGCGGAAGCGCCTCGGCGAAGGGCCCCCGCCACCTCCGCGCGGACACGGGAAGGGGCGGCCGCTTGCATCCGGGCCACCAATCCGGCCGCTCTTTTCCCGCGGAGCTGCCCGCCATTGGCTGGATCCTAGAGCTGCGGCTGCGCCCTGTGCTCGTTCGGGGCAGGCCGGCCTCCCGCCGCCCGGGCAAGATGGCGGCGGCGTTGGCGGCGTTGGACGCGCCCGGGGCGGAGGGGCAGAGACAGCGACGGCGGGCGGACGGCGATGATCCTCAAGGTGGCCGCCGCCTCCTTCTCCTCCTCCTTCTCCGGCGGTGGCGGCGGCGGCTCCGCGGAGCTTCTCCGGCATGGCGCGTCTCGCCGATTACTTCGTGGTGGTCGCCTTCGGCCCGGGCAAGCGCGGTGAGCCAGCAAGGGAGCGACTGGGCGTGGTGGGGTGAGGGCGGGCAAGCCGGCGGGGGCCTTGCGCTCCGGGCTGGGCCCGCGGAGGCTCCGGGTAACGAGCAGCCGGGGTTCCCGGGAGAGGAGCGGCCGCCGAGCCTGGCGCTTCCAGGGTGCTGAAGCTCCGCTCGCTCTGCACGGCAGTCGGTCTCGGGAAGCCGAAGGTGGCCCCGGAGGCCTCCCGCGGCGCTGCCGGGCAGGCCTCCGGGCTGGGCTGGGCTTTCGCACCGGAACGCTCGGCGGGCGCTGGTCGCCGCTCGGTTACAGCGAGAGCTCCCGGGGAGGGTCGCGGAGCATCTCTCGCCGCCGAGCGTGCGGCTGGGATGCCGTTCCCCGGGGGCCAGAGGGAGACGGTGTGCGGGCGGCGGCCCGGAGGAAGAAGCTCCGGTCTCCGGTGGCGGAAGGGCCCGCGCGGGAGGGCGTGCAAGGTCTGAGCGGGGCCTCCTCCCGTGTCGAGTCTCCCGCTTGGAGCGCGATGCTCTTCTCGGGGCTCCCGGGCGGCCTTTATGAGCGAAGCCTGCAGAACGGAGCAGGTTTAGGTCCTTTCGCTCTGAGCAGGGCAGAGGAGAAAAAAGCGGCGGCGGAAGTGGGCCGTTCAGATCAACGGAGACGGGGGAGGGGGCAGGAAAACGACACCTGCCCTGCCTCAGCCCCCACAGCAAGGGGGCTAACCGTGGGGCCAGGTGGTTCCAGACGCTTCACTTTAACTGTTGGGCAGACGCGCTTCCAATGACCCCCAGCCTTGCTTGGGCCGGTTTAACTTTCAAAGTGGCTGCTTTGCCGCCCAAGTTCACCCAAAGAAGGCAGTGCGGCTCTTGCGAGAATCACTAGCAAGGGGTACCGCCAGCGCTTGGAGCAAAGATGTTTTGTTAACCACAAACGATGGAGGAAATGAGGCAACCGGAGAAAATGCAGCCTATTAGCAATCGGATTCCATGTAGCAGAAGGTTGGAAAACTTTAGCACAACTTTTCTTGGATGATAGAACTTAAAAGTGTGGGGAATAGTGGAAAAATCTTTATTTATATGTGGTCTCCATATTTTAGCCCTACCAAGAAAGTTGTCTCTAAAAGTTCTGTTTCTACAATTGTCATAGAAAAAAAATTGTGCATACTTCTTAAAATTACAAATTTAATTATATTTTTCCAAATTATCCATTTTGTACTTTTATGTACTTTCTGTTGCTACCTAAATAAGAAATGTTTGGTGTTTTGATTTTGTTCATTTTTTTCTATATATTTAAAAAAATTATTAAAAACAACTAGTGAGAATTAGGTAAAACGTTCTCTTTGCCATTGCCAAACCCAAGTGGTGTGTTAAGGCCTTGAAATCTGTGCTTTCGCTTCACTACATTTCTTCTGACTAGCAGATCAGTCAAATAAACCATCCTCTGTCACCGAAGGTAGAAACAGGCATGGAAAACCAAGGAAAATCTTCAAAAGATCTGAAAAGGGTCCCCCAGCCTCAAATCCGTGTACTAAAGGACACCACGGGGCGGATAGCAACAGTGATAAAGGTGATCAGATAAGGATGGAAGGAGCAGGGCCAGCTATAGAAATTTTAGCAAATTTCTAGGCAAAGTCATTATTCTTGAGTCTTTTCTGATGCAGAATTTATGATACATAATCATTTGGAAATTAAAGTGGTTCAAATTGAATAAATGATTATCAGCTGCTGTCCTGTTAATGCAATAAGCTGAAAATTATTAAACATCACTATAACATATAATAGCTGTTAATGTTCTTTAACACAATATACATGGAGAGTAAAACCATTTGGTAAATTTTGGGATTATTCCATTCGCTATAATCAAATATATTTCAGGTACTATCAAAGGTATCAATTGTCGGGAGTGTGCTGGCATGTAAATTTAATAAATTATTTAATCAGTGGATATTTATAAAGAAAGGGATCTTATGTGTTGATTTCTTTTAAGTGCTTTGAAATAATTCTTTCAATGAAAATTTCATTGTTGAGTATTTCATATTGTAAATTTCAGGTTAATATTGCCATTAATAAATAGTTAAATGCTGCAGATAATCTATAGGGAATAATATTGTTAAAATGAGTGTTACTTCAAGACTTATTTACCATTGGAAGAATTCTTGTGTTGCTGTTTGTTATGTATTTAACATTTTGATATGTTGAAAAAGGTTCATTAGGATGGACAAATTTGGAGGTCATTCTTAACAAAATGACAACTTAAGAAATTTGGGGGGGCGGGGGGCGGAGGAGAGAGGCCAATTTTCCCAATTTCCATTTCTATCATTGTGCTTACATTTTGAACTTTTTCCTGTGGAATCTAAGTGATTCTCCTCAAAGAATTGTGGGCACAACTAGAAAATTATTAATTGACTCTTCAGGTGACTTGTAAGGTTTTGACTTTGGCATCAACCAACAGTGAACAGTATAATATATTATCTTCTTCTCTTCTCTCTCTCTGTAAAAGTGAAATACCACTCATGCATCATCAAAAAATCTCCAGAACTGTACAACCTACAAACTTGAAATTTGGCATGTATGTTCCTCTTGGCTTCTAGGTGCTCACTAAGAAAAGAATTTTTGAAATGACCATCAGAACATTAGAATTTCCTATATTATTATTAACATGTTCTGATGCTAAGGAGTTCTATTCCCCCTCCCCACCTGAAAAGAAATCTGTTCCAAATGCAAAGCACAAGCAGAGGAGAGGAGTTTCAGCTTCAGTTTTACTTTCACAATACCAAGCAGCTTTAGTACAGAACAGTTGAGCTAAGCCACGCCCAGGCTCCTTGCTGTCTCCTTGCTCACAACAAATACTGTTTCAGTTTCCAAACAGCCCTCAACTCTCTTACACACTGACACGATGCTAGCCAGATGAATACCGGTGGATACTGGTAGGCAGAGGCACAATTACCCCCCCCCCCATTTTCCTCCCCAAAAACTAAGCCCGACCACATAGTTTCATAGCGAAGCACGGGTATAGAGCTAGTAGGGGATAAGCCTGAGAAGGAAGCTTCATTCCTATGAGGAATTGTGGTAACGGGGAACCTTGATTTATGACCAGACTTGGGACTAGGATTTCTGTTGCTAAATGAGGCAGTTGTAAAGTAAGCCATTGTGTGACCACAATCGTGGCCCTTCCAGCTGCCCTTAACCAAGAATCGTGGATCCTAAGTGGGAGGGAGCCTCGGAAGAGTGGTTGTGCCCCAAGGGGTGCCACACATGAGTTGGGGGGTGCTGCAGTGCAGCGCAAAGCTGCAACCACCCTTGGAAGCCTCACCTGCCCCAGCCCAGCAAAACTTCTTCCTGCCTTCATCGTTGATTGGCATTCACCTTTGCACCATGTTGCTGAGCCATTGAACAAAAAACAGGGCTTGCTGTGAAGCAAGGTATTCCGAGCCACCTTCTCTAACCAGAACTGACCTATCCATTGTCTACATCCCAGGAGAAACTCCTTATAATCCCACACTTTTTGTGAGATAAAGAAGACTGGGTTGAAGTAAGGAGGCCGTGTTCTTCCATCACAACCCCGATACTATAGAACAGCCTCCCTTTACGTGTCAGATGCACTGCTTTGGGGCAGGAGAGGTGGCCATTGGCTGGGCCATCCAAACATTGAAAGGGTTTGGCCTTTAACCAAGAAGAACTCCTTTTTGCAGAGCCGTTTGGCTTGACCTTATAGAGTATATCAGGGAGCTGAGGTGAGACTGTGAAGCAGTAGTTTGGCCTGGGAGCCGGCATGAGAGCAGTCACTGACAGGAAGCGTGGCTGCTGTGGTGGGAAAACACCGGCTTTCCTGAATGGCAGCAATGGTTTTGCTTTTACATGCAGGTTGGTTGGTAGTAAAACACGCATTATCCAAAATGTCATGAAGGCTCAGCTGAAGCGGGAGAGGGAAGGTAGCCTCCTTTCCCACACCCCTCTTTGCCTGGACGGGGCAGTTTGTGAGGTAGCAGAGCAGCGCTGGAGGGTAGGAAGGAAGGAGGGCTGCCATCAGGAGGAACAGTATCTCGCTGCTCTGGCATACTCATTTTGAGAGTTTGCTATTTCAGTACATAAACATCTCCGCTCTTTGCACAACAGGTTTTTTCTTTCTGAGCAGGCCAAAGTGAACTGCAGTGTGGCAGGGGATTTTGTTAGACTTCTTGTCTTTGGGGAGTTTAATGCTTGTTCTGACATGACTTGATTAAAAGAGGTGGATGACCTCATCTTGTCCCAACTGTCCAGCTCTCGGGACACCATCAGACACCCAGGTGCCCGGCACTTTATTATTCTGCTTGGCCGTGGAGAGAAAATGTTGGGGGTTTCTGTAACTCCATTCCGGTGGGCAGATCACTCTTCCTACCCATTTAAGATAACCTCCTGAAATCACAGCAGCCCCTCGCTCAGCTGAGATTCAGAAAAACCCCTAAAACCTGTCTTTTGAAGAGAAGGGGGTTTGTACATTTTCATCCCAGGTACCATTTAAGGTGTTCCTAGAACAGGAAGTGTTATTTTTTTTTGTAAAGTTTTTTAATATTTACAATAAATCCATCCTTCATTTTGTGTCAACTGGGTATATATATCTTTGGCAAAGAATCACATTTCTTATATAACCCTTATTTCTTATGTCTGTTATCTTTATAACAATCTTATTTGTCTATGTATTCATCTTGGAAGTGTTATTATTGATGGTTAATCCTGCTTCTTGTTTGGATTGGCACAATTCACTCTACTTGGGGCTGCCCTTGAAGCCCATCTGGAAATTCTGGCTGCTCATCAATGCGGCAGGGCAATTAGTAACAGGCTCAGCTAGGTTTGGTGTGTGACATCACCACTTCAGGAATGGCACCAGCTTTCAGTCGGTTTCTGAGTGCTTATTGTTCTGCTTGAAAACTTCCAAGCTCTTCATGAATTAGGATCTGGGTATCTTCGAGTGAAATCTGCTCGATCAATCAGACCTGGTAAGGAAGACCTGCTCCAGCTTCCAGGCTCTGGGGAATGTTGCTTCTAGAGACTCCAAAGGAGGCAACCTTTCTCTGGGACAGGCCCCACCTTCTGAAGCAGCAGGCCCGTGAAGGAAATAGTGTTCCAGAATGCAATGAAGACCCAGTTGTTTTGGAGGTTTTCCTGAAGAGACAGTGCCGGGTATCTGTGGTTATATTGAGGGATAGATATATTGTCCTTCAGTATCATCTATCATCACACTCATCTGGGTCAACTTAGGGGGTTGGGAGAGGGGGAATTGCATTATGGGGGTTAGGCTTTCTGCAAGGCTGAGTCCAGTCAGAGTTGCGGGTGGGGCGATCCAACTTGTACAAGGCCCCTGCTTTCTGAGCTGCCTCTGGGCTCTGCCCGGTTCTATGTAACATCTACGTCAAAGCCACTGGGTGAGGTTATCTCTTGACGTGGGGTGTGGTAACATCAGTTTGTCAATGATACTCAGTCGTACCTCTCTACCCAGGGCGAGCCACGTGTTGCCATTGAGGTCCTTCCTCAGTGCCTAGAGGCCGTGAAGATCAGGAAGGGGGGGCAGGGAAAGATCTTAGTTAAATCTTGTCAAAGATCGAGTAGCTGTGCATTTTAAGGTCCCCTGTGTCAGGCACGAAAGACCAGGTCCACATATGAAAGGCCAATTAAACTGATTTATTGCTAAAAACCTTTTACAGGAATCTCCAAAGATTAGCACCTGCTTGGAGTTAGTTAAGAAGGGTCAGTGGGATTCAAAAGGGATTGGATCTAGTTTGCTTATGGCTACCTAGGGACTCTAGGCTGATTCCTCTTTTTACTCTGCCCCCAGATTGTGCCCTCCTATACCTTGCCTCTGGTGATTTTCCCTCATTCACTCTGCCTGGAGGTGCACTTCTCCAAGCCAGAGCGGAGGCGCAATTTGGGGTTCTCCTGGACTCACCGCTCCTGCCCAAAGAGCAGATGGCCCTTGTGGCAACAGAGGACATTTGCACAGGTTCTTCTGCTTCCTTCAGGCACGACCATTCCTGGACCAGGAAGCCTTGCTGATGAAGTCTAATGCCTTAGTCTGTCTGTCTGTCTGTCTGTCTGTCTGTCTGTGTCTCTCCCTCCCTCCCTTCCTCCCTCCCTCTTTTGACAACTGTCTCCCTTAATGACAGAAATTTTGTGCTCAGTTGTGATCATAACTCGAGAACTGCAAAATAACAGAGTTCGAAGGGACCTTGGGGATCTTCTAGTCCAACCTCTCTGTGCCCTTTCAGACAAATGGCTGTCCAGTCTCTTCTTGAAAGCCTCCAGGGATGGAGAACACATAACCTTTGGAGGCAAGCGGTTCCACTGCTTAATTGTCCTCACCCTCAGGAAATTCCTCCTTAATTCCAGGTTGCCTCTCTCCTTGATTAGTTTCCATCCGTTGCTCCTTGTCCTGCCCTCTGGTGCTTTGGAGAAGAGGTTGGCCCCCTCCTCTTCTTTGGAGCAGCCCCTGAAAGAATACAATACCTGTATTACCTGAAAACCTAAGATAAAATGTTTGTCTTAAAGCACATGAGAGTGAGTGGCATGATCTTGAAAAGGAAATTTATATATATATATATATCTCTGTAGGTGCTTCTTGACTTGACTGAGTCTGGAATTACAGTTGTACATTGTTAAGCAGATCACCATCTGACCGTGCCCAATTTTATTACTTTTCTTTTTTGCAATGATCATTAAGTAAATACCATCATTGCTAAGTGAACCCAGTTTAGTCATTCTTTGCTGTAAACCATAAGTAAACACTGGCAAAAAAAGGTCACTCATTGTGGTCACGTGACTGTGGGACAACACAACACAACACAGACAGCCATAAATGCAGGCCGGTTCCCAGGTGTGCAAAATGATCCCACGTGATTAGGGGAGGCACGGGTGACTGTCGGAACAAAACAGGTCGTAAGTACTTCTTTGGGGATCTGTTGTAACTTCAAATGGTTGCCAAGCAACCGGTCGTAAGTTGAAGACTACCTGTTTTAACATCGCTCCTTAGTTTGTTCAAGTCATTTTTGATCGCTCCTTAATTTGTTCAAGTCATTTTTGATCGCTCCTTAGTTTGTTCAAGTCATTTTTGGCTCCTGGGATCTGGCTGATCTAGTGCCTGAGGGGGCCTGGCTCTCTTCGTGTCCAAAACAGGACTCAGGTTCCCAGTTTCACTGCATCAAACTGGCCCTCTCAAAAATAGCTACAAGACAGGCGATGCAAAACGAGAACCCAAACCTGCCAAAGCAAAGCCGATTAGAAGGCTCAGATCCCAGCATCCATAATAGAGGGTTAGCCGGATGCTTGCGCTTTGTGGGGACAGGCCCCGCCTGCGACTGCGATGGTGCCAGCCAGGGCTGGGCCAGGCCCACGTCTCCCACGAGGAGTGGAGATTTTGCAGCCCTGAGGGTTGAATGGACGCCACTGTTAGCTTGAGGCCAGGTTTGCTTTGTGCTGTCACACGGTGGGCTCCCTGGTGCATTTTGGAAAGTCTGAATGCAAAAAGATTTCGAGTTGTGCGTCAGGAGACTTGTGTCAGATCCAGACACACGTGACCCGTGGCACCGGAGCCCTTTAGAAACATTTTGTCCTGGTATCTGTTCACTTTATTGCTTGCTGCTTCTCTTCCCTTAAGTAGAGCCGTACAAATAGAGGCTTTTACTTCCTGCATTCCGACATCACAGTGCAATTAAACATGTTGGCCATCCCTTGCGAAAGAACGCTTGTGACCTCACGGAATGATTAACAATAAAATAGTTCACCTTAAAAGGTCTGGGTAGAGCCTCATCGTCCCGCTTGGGAGGCTGGCATTTCCCACCTGATTCTTGCCAGTGGCATTGTCCTGAGTGAAGGGTCTCCCGTGAAGCACTGGACACTGAGGAGTGGGCGAATGTCTCCTTTTGCCAGCTGCAAAGACAGGCTCCTTCCTCCTGCATGTGGGATGCGTTTCCTTGGTCTGCACAGGGAGAAGGTTGAGATCGCAATCCTGCCGCTTGGCCATAGGAGCCGAGTCGAAATATGGCCGGTGACTTTTCTGTTGCCCGCGTCTCATGAAGTGTTTCTCTTGAGGGCTATGACATCCTGGCACATTGAGGAAGACCTGGTGAACAGGCTTCTTTTGAGCTTTGCTGGTTCCTACAAGCCCTGCTGAGCTTCGGTCCTGGTATGTGAGGCAGCTGCTTGTTTTTAAATTTTCTAAACAAGCTAAATATGTTTTTGGGACAATTTGAGGCAGCAAACAACATTCCGCAAAGGAAGGCTGTTCCCCTTCCTGATGAACAGGTGCTCAGGTCCTGCAGAAAGTCAACGCTCGGAAAGCTGCAGATCCTGATAAGGTCCCTGGGCGAGTACTTAAGGAGTGTGTGCTGACCACCATTCTCACAGACATCTTCAACCTCTTGTTGCATCAGGCCCTGGTTCCATTTTGTTTTAAGACTGCAATCGTTATACCAGTGCCCCCCAAAATCTATAATCACTTGTGTTAAAGATTACCGTCCAGTTGCACTCACTTCCACTATGATGAAGAGTTTTGAGAGATTGGTAAAGGACTATATGGTTTTATACCTTCCCCCTACACTTGAGTCATTACAGTTGGCCTATCGGAAGAACCGCTCTATAGATGATGCACTTTCCTAGGTGCTTCATCTTAGCTTGGCGCCCCTCGAGGAGAAGAATACTCGTGCGAATGCTGTTTGTTGATTTTAGTTTGACGTTCAACACAATCATTCCTCGGCATTTGGTGAACAAACTGGGCCTATTAGGTTTTAATACTCCTTTATGTAACTGGATACCTGATGGCCTTTATCAATAGGCCCCAGTTTGTGTGAGTTGGGAGAAAACTTTCCAACTCCATCTACTTGAGTAGAGGTTCCTCTCAGGGCTGTGTCTCCAGTCCGCTACTGTCCACCTTGATGGCCCACAACTGCTGTGCCAAAGGTGTTATCATATTGTGAAGTATGCAGATGACATGGCAGTGGTGGGTCTTATCTGGGACGACAGTGAAGATGCTTTTAGGGAAGAGGTGAAGGCTCCGGTGGACTGGGGCAATAAAAGTAACCTGGTTCTAAATGTTAATAAAACAAAGGAGATCATTGTAGATTTTAGGAAGAGCCGCATAGTCCTGCTCCACTCAGGATCAAGGAGGAAGCCGTAGAGAGGGTCAACAGGATTAAGTATCTGGGGGTGCAGATAACTAACCATCGGAACTGGCCTCTGCACACAATATCCTTAGCGAAGCGTTTGCAAACCGGCATCTGCATTTCCTGCGTCGGATGAGGAGAGCACATATTTCTCCTTCCGTCCTAGTCACTTTTTACACAGGCACGATTGAGAGCATTTTAACAAACTACATTACTGTTTGGCTTGGTGGTAGAATAGAATTAGAATTAGAATAGAATAACAGGGTTGGAAGGGACCTTGGAGGTCTTCTAGTCCAACCCCCTGCCTAGACAGGAAGCCCTACACCACCTCAGACAAGTGGATGTCCAACATCTTTTTAAAACTCCCAGTGTTGGAGCAGCCACAACTGCTGTAGGCAAGTTGTTCCACTGATTAATTGTTCTAACAGTCAGGAAATTTCTCCTTTGTTCTAAGTTGCTTCTCTCCTTGTTGAGTTTCCACCCGTTGCTTCTTGTCCTGCCCTCAGGTGCCTTGGAGAACAGCTTGATTCCCTCTTCTTTGGGGCAGCCCCTGAGATATTGGAACATTGCTATCATGTCTCCCCTAGTCCTTCTTTTCATCAGACTAGACATACCCAGTTCTTGCAACCGATCTTCATATGTTTTAGTTTGGTAATAATGCCTCAGATAGAAAGTCCATACAGAGAGTGGTAAGGACAGCCAAGGAGATTATAGGAAGTTCGCTTCCCATTATTCAGGATGCCGCTTATAAGCGCTATGTGCTTAGAGCTCAAAGCATTGTTAGAACCCCCTCCCCCCCACACTTTATGGTATGTTTCTGCTGCTCCCCTCTGGGAGGAGGTTTCAAAGTATTTCTAGCAGGACCTCCAGATTCTGTAACAGCTTTGTTCCCCGTGCCATCCCTCTGGTAAACTTGCAAGATTCATTTCTCTCGCCATGTACATGTATACATCCAAACTAGACTGTTGATTCTCCATGTCATATAATATACGTGGGTATGTGGCTTTATGCCTGCCTGCTTGCCTGCCTGTCATTTTTATGTAGTGTATATAGGAGGTGGTGACCCTTTTGAGAACTGTATGCAAATTTCATTTTAATGTCTGCCGATTAGTGTACATTTAAAGGGACAATAAAGTTAGTCTAAGCCTAAGTGCAGACCCCTGTGGTGAGGATGCCCTGGGCCTCCTCCCACTTTCATTGGCAGTCGGTGTCCTCTTGACTGGGTGGGGTGGCAGGTAAGCAGGGCCAGCTTCCCACCAGTGGCTTGGGGCATTTCCCGGGTCAGAGGTCCCACAGAGTCTTTTGCGAGTGAGGGCCAACCTTGTGGTGAAGGGAAAGCCTCTTGTTTTGTACCCCTCGGGATTACACTTAACAACAATGGCCTTTGTTTTTTGCTGTGTGTCTGTGTGCATGTCATTTCAACAAAATGGGTAATTGTTAGTGTTTACCCAGTTTTTAATTTTAAAGAAAAAAAATGACATTTACAGATATAGCAAAATACAGAACCCAAAGAGCACTGAAATAGGTCTGTGAAACAACAGTGGACACCAAGGCGTGTCCTCTCCCTCCCTGCCTCCCTCCCTCCCGTTTTTCATTCATTTATTCATGCTTTCATTTGATTTGTGTAGCCGGCCATTTCATATTTGTGACTTTGGATAGCTCACCTAATTAAAACCACCATGCTTGACAAAAATGACACCCCCCCAAAAAAACCCCCAAGATACTGATATCAGTTAAAATAAAAACAACTGATGCCATATTAGAACTGGGTTAAAGCCATAATGCATAAGAAGGGGCCAAGTGCATGTCATGGCTCAGTCAATATAACCATCCAGGAAGCTCCAAATTCTGACTGGATCCCTGGATGCAGCAGCAGCGACAGAGACGTCTTTTGGAAGGCAAGCAGGATGGGGGCCATTCTCTTCTCTAGGGGATGAGGTTTCAAGGGCAGTGATGCCCGGCAGAAAAGCCTCCACCAGAGAGAAAATATTATAAAAAGGTAAGTGAGAAATCAAAAATGCAGAAGATCACAGAAATTGCTTTGCATCAACAATTATTTGAGTTTCATAAACGGAATATGAACCACATTGAGATGCTAGCACAAAAATGCAAATGGGATCCTTGGCTGCTTTGTCAGAAATATCAGGTCAGGTTTGGGTGAAATCTTCATTTCTCTCTATTCTGCTTCCATTATGCCATGCCTAGACACCGCGTCAGTTTTCGGCACCTAGTTGAGGAAGCAGGCAGTGCGGGCCCTGGAAGCAAAATACAAGGAGTCCTTGAGTTACAAAAGTGAGTTTAAATTGGAATTTCTATTGCTAGGTGACTGTGTCACTTAGTGACGGCTGTCCCGGCTCACCCTATTGCCCTTGTTAACCCAATTCCACCAGAGGTTAGGAGAAGTCTGTGGGGAGACATGAAAGGTGTCTGAAGTTGTGTAGTTAGTGGAGGATGCGTTTCATTGCAGATACTAGTTTTAAATATGGGTGGATGAGTCTGGGCGGCCATTTGTCATGGATACTGTGATAATGGATATTTGTGCGAGACGAAAATCGATCTTGCTGCCCCTCCTTCTGCCCTGCTAAAAATCCTGACAACCCACCTGGTGCCCAGGAGAAGAATCAGATCCTGCCATGCCTTGTGAAAGGAAAGAACGGCTGGACGGGAGCCATCCAAATTTCTGGAGTATTGTTGTTCTGAAGGAGGGCGCCACGGTCGAGAAGGCGTCCCTCCTGAGCCTCGTCAGAGAGCCAGCCCTCCAGTGGAGAGAGGCAGCCTTGCAAGTGGCCCATGGACCCCATGTCCTGAAGGGCTTTACGGGTCATGGGCAGCCCCTGGCACGGCCTCCTGGAAGACAGGAGGGCTCTCCCAGCCACAGTCGCTCCTGACGTCTCTCCAGCTCCACCTCCAGTCAAAAAGACCACCTTTTAATGAAGAGTGATAAGTAGGATTTCATGACAGAACTAAGATGAAAAGGGGGGCTAAGGACGATATAGGGTTTCTTGCCTGAACAGGGGTTGGACTAGAAGATCTCCAAGGTCCTTTCTAGCTCTCTTATCTTGTTAGATGCGTTTTAAGTAAAGGGAGAATAAAAATGAGTGGTGCACTTGCCATTTAAGAAAGATGGATTCCACCCCGTTCCTGGGAAAGGGCCAGGAGGAGAGCAGTTCCCAACGTGGGAAGGGAAGAAAGGCATAGAGCTGCGGTGGCACAGTGCTCAGTATGCAGTACTGCAGGTTACTTCTGCTGGCTGCCGGCTGCCAGAAGTTTGGCAGTTCGAATCTTACCAGCTCAAGGTTGACTCAGCCTTCCATCCTAATATTTTTAGCACTGTTTGCCTGCTGTTTGCCTGGATTCGTGGAGGTCTGCTTGTGCTGACAAAGCGTTTCCTGGCTTGCCTTCCTCACCCGCTTCCCTTTCAAAGCGGCCTCAAGAGAAGCACCCTCCCGAGGCCACTCTCCCTTCTCTGTTTGGGAGCCACCGACCGTCCCGGCTCCCAGGCCTTTCCGGTCTGCTTGGAGGAGGCTGGATAGCTCCTCCATCCTTGCCAAGGGCTGCTCCTTCTTCCAGGGAAGGAATGTTCTCGCCTGCAGTAAATTGCTGTTCTTTTGCTCCAGCAGGACAGAGTTATCTATAGAAACACAGTGCATTTTATGAAATGGGGACATCTGAGCACTGGGTAAAAAATACATCACGTAATCAGTAGGTACGGCTTGCCATGGTGGCCAGAGTTGGCTCTGTTTGGGAACTGCCAGGGGGGAAGGCCTTGCCAGGGTGTCTGCAGAGGGCTTGGTTCCTCTGTGGTTTTTCCTTTTCATCTGTGGCTGCCTTAAATAGAACTGTTGGGCTGGGGTAATGAGGCCCGGTAGGTGAAGTCTAGCTGCCTAAAATATTCCCGTGGCACAGTTTCTGAAGAGAGGCTTCCTGTAGCCAGTCCCAAACTTAGCTGGTCACCTGCGGCTGACCTCGTTCCAGGCTTTGGCCTGAGGCAGGGGAAGCTCAAGCAGCAGTTTAGTGGTTTAGTCCCTCTTCCCTGCAGAGAGGGCTGCGGCCCCAGCCCTATCCAACTAAGCACTTCCCTCTGGGCTGCCCGCTGGCTCTGGTTGCACAGAAAGCTCAGTCTTTATAGTCGGTGCGCAAGTACTGAGGTAGCTGCACAGCTACCCAGAGAGGTTAGGCTCATTAGGGTGCAGCCAATGGTTTGCCCCAGGGGTACTGGGACAGGGTTAGGTGTTGTGCCTCCGAGGTTTGAACCAGGTCAGTCAGCAGGTGTAGGCTCGAGTGATGAAGAAGATCTGGCATTGAGATTCGAGCCTGCATTGCTGAGCGACGTTGAGAGGAGTCTGGGGAGGAGGAGGAGTTGAATCTGAGAGATGAGCCTGATTTATTAGAAGTTTCAGAGGCGTCTTCCTCTTCTGGAACTCCCTCCCTGATTGCACCTCAGGTGTTAACTGTTAATCAGGAAAGTGTGCCAGAGGCTTCAAGCGATGATGAAACTGCCGGATGCTGGCTTGATGCTAGGACTAGGAGAAGATTGAGACGGCAATCTCAATTAGAAAAGAGACGTCCAGCCAAGGATTAATTAAAAAGACTGACACGCCCCTTCAGGGGATATATAAGGAGCGTGTTAACGCCTCTCCCCCGCTTGAAGCAAAGTGTATTTTTGGTGCGAAAGAATTGCGTATGGCTGCGGCATTGTGAGTTATGGACAGTTCAGACTTGCCAGACGGATTCCAGGAAGACTGCCAAGGACTGTGAAAACAAGCAGTTAACTCTTTTGGGTCTGGTTTTGGTTTGCTTGAATATTTGAACTTTGGATTCTCACCTGTGGATACAGGTGAGACAGAACATTTTTGCTTCAAGCCCTACTCCATCTTATGACCAAGATGGACCAAACACAACTTAAGCAACTGGTGGAGCAACAGCAACAACAAATTGATTAACTTTTACAGCTTAACCAGGCCTTACAACAACAGGTAACTCAACTGGTTAATCATGTTGCACAGTTACAGACTCCTGTGGCTCCCCCAGCTCCCTCCCCTTAGGAAATGCCCGGTATCTGTGCTGGATAAATTCTCGGGACAGACTGATATGTTCTCGGCGTTTATGGGACAGTGCCAATTATTCATGTCCTTATGGCCTGAAGACTTTCCTGACGACCGGGCTAGGGTGGGGTTTGTTATTAGCCTCCTATCAGGTCCGGCTGCTAGATGGGCTACTCCTCTGCTGATACAGGATAGCCCTTTATTAAATGACTACCAGGGTTTCCAGCAGCAATTACGTGTCATGTTTGAGAATCCCATTAAAAGTCAAACTGTGGCCAGACGCTTGAAGGACATTCGTCAGGGGAAACGTCCTTTGCAAGAATTCATTGCGGAGTTTCGTCTGCTCTGCATGGACTCTACTTGGAATGAGTCAGCCCACATGGATGCCTTTCAGGAGGGCTTGGCTGACGACATCCAGGATGAGCTGGTGCATGTGGAGCGGGCTCTAACCCTGGATGCGTTGGTCATACAATGTCTACGTATTGACGCCCGGCTTCATCAATGCAAGAGCAAACAACCAGTTCCGGAACCACCCTCTCATGGCCGCAACCTCCAGTACAACCTGCGCCCTTGGTATCCCGCAATACTGTGACCAGGACCAAGGAGCCGATGGAGTTGGGTGCATTCCACCCGCGGTTGACGGCGCAGGAACGCTCGCGAAGGTTCCAGGGAGGTTTGTGCCTTTATTGTGGGGGGCCGGGACATTTTGCCAGTTCTTGTAAACAGAGGGGGACACGAAGACCAGTGCCAGAATCAAATCCTGGGCTGTCGAGAAAATGGGGTAGGCACGACCTCGGGGAAACCCTAGGTCGGGCACGTATCACATCACCACCCCAAGTGAACTCTGGTCCTCCCCGGCATTTACTTTTGGACACGCAGGTTTTCCTACAGTCCCGGAAGGAGGGGATTCCTGCGGTTGCATTGGTGGACTCAGGGGCTACTACTAGTTTTATGGACCGGGCCTTTGCAACGCACTTTGATGTCCCTTTGGTTGCTGTGGAACCACCCATCAAGGTGGATACTGTTGACGGGCGTGAGCTTAGGTCGGGGCCCATTCGCTTTGCTACCCAGCCGTTGCGTATGGTTATAGGGGACCACGAGGAGGCGATCAGCTTCTATATCACCTCGGACCTCCATCTCCCTTTGGTTCTCGGCGTGTCCTGGCTACGATTGCATGATCCTTTGGTGGCTTGGGCGCAGAACGCCATTTCGTTCCCAAGTCTCCAATGCGTGGATCATCTGAGACATATCTGCGCTGGCCAGGACATCGCCGCCCCCGCTGTTTCCATACCACCAGAGCTTTTGGACTACTCCAACGTTTTCAGCGAGAAGGAGGCGGACCAGTTACCACTGCATCGATCCCGTGGACCTTCTACCTGATGCCCCACTGCCCAAGGGTCGCCTATATTCCATGTCTGAGCCCGAATTGGCTGCTCTTTGGGATTTTCTGGATAAGAACTTGGCCCAGGGATTTATCAGACCATCCTCGCCTCCTCTTTCTGCTCCCGTCCTTTTTGTGAAAAAGAAGATGGGGAGTTACGTTTGTGCTGTGACTACCGCCGGTTGAACGCAATCACGGTGAGAAATAGTTATCCCTTGCCGCTCATTCCAGAGTTGATGGAGCGGTTGCGGGAGGCCACTATTTTCACCAAGCTCGATCTTCGAGGGGCCTACAACCTGGTGCGGATGCGCAAGGGGGACGAGTGGAAGACGGCGTTTGGCACCCGATACGAACACTTTGAATACACTGTAATGCTGTTTGGGTTGACCAACGCCCCCGCGGTTTTCCAGCATCTAATGAATGACATTTTACGGGACATGCTTGATCGGTTTGTGGTGGTGTACCTGGGTGACATTTTGATCTATTCCCGGTCCAGGGATAGCCACCTTCGCCAAGTCCGTCAGGTATTACAACATCTTCGGGAGCATAAACTCTATGTGAAGCTGGAGAAATGCCTCTTTTTCCAGACTTCCATAGAGTTCTTGGGGCATATCATCTCTCCCGAGGGCATTGCCATGGACCCGAGGAAAGTAGAGGCCTTGTGTAGTTGGGAACCCCCTTGTCAAGTAAAGGACGTGCAACGTCTCTTGGGGTTCGCTAATTACTACAGGACCTCCATCCCGGATTTTGCCAAGCTGACGGATCCCGTCACCCAGCTCCTTTGCAAGAAGGTTCCGTTCCAGTAGGGGCCCCCACAGCAACGGGCTTTTGAGGCTCTAAAGAAAGCCTTTGTTGCCGAACCTATATTGAGCCATCCTGATCCGAATTGTCCATTTGTGGTCGAGACAGATGCCTCCAACGTAGCTATTGGGGCGGTGTTGCTACAAGCCCCAACGGATAGCGCACCTCTTTTCCCATGCGCATATTATTCAAGGAAGCTCACAACTTCTGAGCGCAATTATACCATTTGGGAAAAGGAGTTGTTGGCCATCAAGGCTGCATTTGAGACCTGGCGACATCATCTGGAGGGGGCTCGGCACAAGGTGGAGGTTCGGACGGATCACCGTAACCTGGAACATTTGTCCACTGCCAAGAAGTTGAACCAACGACAGATCCGGTGGTTGTTGTTCTTCGCTAGGTTCAACTTTTCAGTCACATATGTTCCCAGTGGACAAAATCGGAGAGCAGATGCCCTATCTCGTAAACCCGAGTACCATAGTCCCGAGGACCCTCTTCCTCCACATACAGTCCTGCCACCGGAATCTTTGGCTGTTATTCAGGACTCGGTGGATTTGAGGGCTTGAGTAAGAGAGGTGCAGCGCGTAGATGCTGGTCACAGCAAAGAATGGGGAAATTGGACCTGACTCCCCATGGACTCTAGAGGAGGGGTTGCTATGGCATCGAGGACTATTGTACTACCCACCAGGACGCTTAGAGCCCTCATCATGACTCAATGTCATGACAATCCTGCTGCTGGCCATTTTGGCTTCTTTAAAACCCTTCACCTAGTCACACGGACTTTTTGGTGGCCTCGAGTCCGACATGACGTCTTTTCTTACGTCGCCTCTTGTATTACATGTCGACAAGCGAAGGCCGCGTCGGGTGCGCCTCCTGGACTCCTTCAACCACTGCCGACTCCGGGTAGACCATGGGGGGCAATCTCCATGGACTTTTTGACGCACTTGCCCTCATCATCGGGTTATACGACGGTACTCGTGGCGGTTGACATGCTCACCAAGATGGATCATTTTATCCCTTGTCGGAAGTTGCCATCGGCCCGCACTACTGCCCAGTTATTTCTGCAGCATGTTTTCTGCTTACATGGTCTGCCGGACAGGGTGGTTTCGGATCGCGGTGTCCAGTTTACCGCTCAGTTTTGGAAGAACCTCATGATGGCATTACAAGTGCAGGTGTGTTTGGCGTCGGCGCACCATCCGGAGACTGATGGCGGGACTGAAAAAGTGATTGGCATCCTCACCCAATATCTGAGATGTTTTGTCAACCATCGACAGAACGATTGGGTGACTTATCTCCCTTTGGCGGAGTTTGCCTTTAACAATTTGCAGCATACATCTACTCGCGTAACGCCGTTTTATGCGAACGTGGGCTACCATCCACGATTTTTCCTGTTGTCAATTATGGACTGCCCGGTCCCAGAAACGTGAGAATTTCTCGAGTTGCAGTCGGTTCACCGATTAGTGGCACAACAACTGGAACGGGGGAAGGAGGACTACAAACGGTTTGCGGATCGTTCACGTCGGGCGACGCCTCTGCTAGCTGTGGGTGACAAAGTGTGGTTATCCACAAGGCACCTTCGGGTCGATCGCCCGATTAAGAAGTTGGACCACCGCTTCATTGGTCCATTCCCTATTGAGGAGGTCATCAATCCCGTCGCATATTGACTCACCCTGCCCGCGCTCCATGCGCATTCATCCTGTCTTCCACCGTTCCCTTCTGGTTCCTGACTCCCCATCGTGTACACTCCGTTCTCCTGAAGGTACAGCTTCTCCATTGGTACCCAGCGATGAGACCGCCGCTGATGACACGGTTGTCAGCGTTCGGGATTGTCGTTGGCTGAAGGGGAGATTTCAATACTTTGTCGGGCGGCTGGTGAATGGATCGGAGGTTCTCTCTTGGGTGGATGCTTCCACGGTTTGTGCTCCGGACCTTATCCGGAGGTTCCATGAACACTTCCCATCGAAACTGCATCCGGCTCATCAGACTCGGGGGAAGGGCCCTGCGGTGAGGGATAGTGTTGTGCCTCCGAGGTTTGAACCAGGTCAGTCAGCAGGTGTAGGCTCGAGTGATGAAGAAGATCTGGCATTGAGATTCGAGCCTGCATTGCTGAGCGACGTTGAGAGGAGTCTGGGGGAGGAGGAGGAGTTGAATCTGAGAGATGAGCCTGATTTATTAGAAGTTTCAGAGGCGTCTTCCTCTTCTGGAACTCCCTCCCTGATTGCACCTCAGGTGTTAACTGTTAATCAGGAAAGTGTGCCAGAGGCTTCAAGCGATGATGAAACTGCCGGATGCTGGCTTGATGCTAGGACTAGGAGAAGATTGAGACGGCAATCTCAATTAGAAAAGAGACGTCCATGCCAAGGATTAATTAATGAGACTGATACGCCCCTTCAGGGGATATATAAGGAGCGTGCTAACGCCTCTCCCCGCTCGAAGCAAAGTGGATTTTTAGTGCTTTTTGGATTTGGAAGAATATGTTTGAAGCGGCCGTGTGATTTATGAACAATTCAGCTTTGCCAGACAGATTCCAGGAAGACTGCTAAGGACTGTGTAAACAGAGCAGTTAACTCTTTTGGGTCTGGTTTTGTTTTGATTATTTGAATATTTGAACTGTGGAACTATTATCACCCTGTGGATACAGGTGAGACATAACAGCAACAACAAATTGATTAACTTTTACAGCTTAACCAGGCCTTACAACAACAGGTAACTCAACTGGTTAATCATGTTGCTGATTACAGACTCCTGTGGCTCCCCCAGCTCCCTCCCCTTAGGAAATGCCCGGTATCTGTGCTGGATAAATTCTCGGGACAGACTGATATGTTCTCGGCGTTTATGGGACAGTGCCAATTATTCATGTCCTTATGGCCTGAAGACTTTCCTGACGACCGGGCTAGGGTGGGGTTTGTTATTAGCCTCCTATCAGGTCCGGCTGCTAGATGGGCTACTCCTCTGCTGATACAGGATAGCCCTTTATTAAATGACTACCAGGGTTTCCAGCAGCAATTACGTGTCATGTTTGAGAATCCCATTAAAAGTCAAACTGTGGCCAGACGCTTGAAGGACATTCGTCAGGGAAACGTCCTTTGCAAGAATTCATTGCGGAGTTTCGTCTGCTCTGCATGGACTCTACTTGGAATGAGTCAGCCCACATGGATGCCTTTCAGGAGGGCTTGGCTGGCGACATCCAGGATGAGCTGGTGCATGTGGAGCGGGCTCTAACCCTGGATGCGTTGGTCATACAATGTCTACGTATTGACGCCCGGCTTCATCAACGCAAGAGCAAACAACCAGTTCCGGAACCACCCTCTCATGGCGCAACCTCCAGTACAACCTGCGCCCTTGGTATCCCGCAATACTGTGACCAGGACCAAGGAGCCGATGGAGTTGGGTGCATTCCACCGCGGTTGACGGCGCAGGAACGCTCGCGAAGGTTCCAGGGAGGTTTGTGCCTTTATTGTGGGGGCCGGGACATTTGCCAGTTCTTGTAAACAGAGGGGACACGAAGACCAGTGCCAGAATCAAATCCTGGGCTGTCGAGAAAATGGGGTAGGCACGACCTCGGGGAAACCCTAGGTCGGGCACGTATCACATCACCACCCCAAGTGAACTCTGGTCCTCCCCGGCATTTACTTTTGGACACGCAGGTTTTCCTACAGTCCCGGAAGGAGGGGATTCCTGCGGTTGCATTGGTGGACTCAGGGGCTACTACTAGTTTTATGGACCGGGCCTTTGCAACGCACTTTGATGTCCCTTTGGTTGCTGTGGAACCACCCATCAAGATGGAAACTGTTGACGGGCGTGAGCTTAGGTCGGGGCCCATTCGCTTTGCTACCCAGCCGTTGCGTATGGTTATAGGGGACCACGAGGAGGCGATCAGCTTCTATATCACCTCGGACCTCCATCTCCCTTTGGTTCTTGGCATGTCCTGGCTACGATTGCATGATCCTTTGGTGGCTTGGCCGCAGAACGCCATTTCGTTCCCAAGTCTCCAGTGCGTGGATCATCTGAGACATATCTGCGCTGGCCAGGACATCGCCGCCCCCGCTGTTTCCATACCACCGGAGCTATCAGACTTCTCCGACGTTTTCAGCGAGAAGGAGGCGGATCAGTTACCACCGCATCGAGCCTATGACTGTCCCGTGGACCTTCTACCCGATGCCCCACTGCCCAAGGGTCGCCTATATTCCATGTCTGAGCCCGAATTGGCTGCTCTTCGGGATTTTCTGGATAAGAACTTGGCCCAGGGATTTATCAGACCATCCTCGCCTCCTCTTTCTGCTCCCGTCCTTTTTGTGAAAAAGAAGATGGGGAGTTACGTTTGTGCTGTGACTACCGCCGGTTGAACGCAATCACGGTGAGAAATAGTTATCCCTTGCCGCTCATTCCAGAGTTGATGGAGCGGTTGCGGGAGGCCACTATTTTCACCAAGCTCGATCTTCAAGGGGCCTACAACCTGGTGCGTATGCGCAAAGGGGACGAGTGGAAGACGGCGTTTGGCACCCGATACGAACACTTTGAATACACTGTAATGCTGTTTGGGTTGACCAACGCCCCCGCGGTTTTCCAGCATCTAATGAATGACATTTTACGGGACATGCTTGATCGGTTCGTGGTGGTGTACCTGGACGACATTTTGATCTATTCCCGGTCCAGGGATAGCCACCTTCGCCAAGTCCGTCAGGTATTACAACGTCTTCGGGAGCATAAACTCTATGCGAAACTGGAGAAATGCCTCTTTTTCCAAACTTCCATAGAGTTCTTGGGGCATATCATCTCTCCCGAGGGCATTGCCATGGACCCGAGGAAAGTAGAGGCCTTGTGTAGTTGGGAACCCCCTCGTCGAGTAAAGGACGTGCAACGTCTCTTGGGGTTCGCTAATTACTACAGGACCTTCATCCCGGATTTTGCCAAGCTGATGGATCCCATCACCCAGCTCCTTCGCAAGAAGGTCCCGTTCCAGTGGGGGCCCCCGCAGCAACAGGCTTTTGAGGCTCTAAAGAAAGCCTTCGTTGCCAAACCTATATTGAGGCATCCTGATCCGAATCGTCCATTTGTGGTCGAGACAGATGCCTCCAACGTAGCTATTGGGGCGGTGTTGCTACAAGCCCCAACGGAGGACGCACCTCTTTTCCCGTGCGCATATTATTCAAGGAAGCTCACAACTTCTGAGCGCAATTATACCATTTGGGAAAAGGAGTTGCTGGCCATCAAGGCTGCGTTCGAGACCTGGCGACATCATCTGGAGGGGGCTCGGCACAAGGTGGAGGTTCGGACGGATCACTGTAACCTGGAACATTTGTCCACTGCCAAGAAGTTGAACCAACAACAGATCCGGTGGTCGTTGTTCTTGGCTAGGTTCAACTTTTCAGTCACATACGTTCCCAGTGGACAAAATCGGAGAGCAGATGCCCTATCTCGTAAACCCGAGTACCATAGTCCCGAGGACCCTCTTCCTCCACGTACGGTCCTGCCACCGGAATCTTTGGCTGTTATTCAGGACCCGATGGATTTGAGGGCTCGAGTAAGAGAGGCGCAGCGCGTAGACGCTTGGTCACAGCAAAGAATGGGGGAAATTGGTCCTGACTACCCATGGACTCTAGAGGAGTCCCCATGGACTCTTGCTACGGCATCGAGGACTATTGTACGTACCCACCAGGACGCTTAGAGCCCTCATCATGACTCAATGTCATGACAATCCTGCTGCTGGCCATTTTGGCTTCTTTAAAACCCTTCACCTAGTCACACGGACTTTTTGGTGGCCTCAAGTCCGACATGACGTCTTTTGTTACGTCGCCTCTTGTATTACATGTCGACAAGCGAAGGCCGCGACGTTGAGAGGAGTCTGGGGAGGAGGAGGAGTTGAATCTGAGAGATGAGCCTGATTTATTAGAAGTTTCAGAGGCGTCTTCCTCTTCTGGAACTCCCTCCTTGATTGCACCTCAGGTGTTAACTGTTAATCAGGAAAGTGTGCCAGAGGCTTCAAGCGATGATGAAACTGCCGGATGCTGGCTTGATGCTAGGACTAGGAGAAGATTGAGACGGCAATCTCAATTAGAAAAGAGACGTCCAGCCAAGGATTAATTAAAGAGACTGACACGCCCCTTCAGGGGATATATAAGGAGCGTGTTAACGCCTCTCCCCCGCTTGAAGCAAAGTGTATTTTTGGTGCGAAAGAATTGCGTATGGCTGCGGCATTGTGAGTTATGGACAGTTCAGACTTGCCAGACGGATTCCAGGAAGACTGCCAAGGACTGTGAAAACAAGCAGTTAACTCTTTTGGGTCTGGTTTTGGTTTGCTTGAATATTTGAACTTTGGATTCTCACCTGTGGATACAGGTGAGACAGAACAGTTAGGGTTATAAAATTTGGGGTTAACAGAGATCAGAGACCAACAACCTGCTGCCGCAGTTAGATACAGGTTTACTTTCCGCCAATATATGGTGAGTAGTTTGGCTATTCCTTATGCACAATTTATAACTGTAAATATTTTGTTAAATTTCAAATGCTGAGAACGTAGCACAACTAAGTACCCAGATCAAGGGATTAGCCATTTTTAGCCTATAAGGAGTGTAGATGCAGTTCCCTCCTCCAGATGAGGTAATGGGCCTGTTACAGGGGTTGCCACTTCACCCTGGTCCTATGAACTTCATAGAGAGAGGGAGCTCAGCAGGCCTTGTCGAGATGGTCGGACCGGACAGGTCAGATTTGGCAAGGCAGGGCCCGGGAGATGCCAGGCCTGTGCTGAGGGCCCTTTAAGCAACAACCAGTACTTTGAACTGGATTCAAAAGCTGATGCAACAACCTCAAATTTGGCTTTGCTCCAACAGTGGGCTCGTCCCTCCAGCCATCTGGCTGTGGTATTCTGGGCTCATTGAATCTTTTGGGTTATCGCTAAAGGCTGCCCCAGGCAAAGCCCGTTGCACGAAACCAAGTAGGTGATCCAGGGGTGAGTGTTGCCGTTGAACACATCCTCGTCCAGATTTCAATAGATCAGGCAAATGAAACTCAAAACTGCTTCAGCAGAGCTAAATCAATGAGAGGCCCCTTTTGTTCCTATTTCATAATCAAATTTTGTTACTGTACTTTGAGCACATAATATGAAGAAAATCACTACTACTAAAATAATCACAACTATGCCCACATCCCAGTGTTTTCTAGATGTATCTTGCAATGTTGAACTTCTTCCCAGAAATGATTCCTGTAAGGCAGGGGTCCCCAACTCCTGGACCGCAGTCTATTCGGAAACAGGCTGCACAAGGTGGCGGGTGAGCACGTGCACAGGTTCACTTGTGCAAGTGGCGGGCGCTTGCTGCTCCAAATGCCATTCACACAAAACCATTCCCTCTGTTCCCCCTAGCCCTGCCCTCCACCCACCCCCAGGCTGCCAAGCTGGAAGAGTTGGGGGCCCCTGCTGTAAGGCACAGTAAAACCATATAATAAGCCACATGGGTTTTGGCTCAAGGATTTTAAAAAGTAGTCAATTTTATAATTGGTTATTTAAAAAACAACAACAACAACCCTGCTTCAACCTTTTCTGAAAAGATTTAAGCCACGCAGATAAAATCTTTGATATGTGAAATTGCAGAGTGGAAAGTATTTTTGAGGATGTTCCCATTATTAAAACATCCTTGCCCCTCAGCTTGTTTGCTTCTTTTGGAGATACATGGCTGGAAATAAAGGGAGGCAACTTGGATTTTATTGTTTGTGTTGTTTTAAGTGACCAGTAATGATGGAATGCATTGTTAACTTAGCTATGCCAGTCAATTACGTTTTTCATTCAGGTTTTTTTAATATATATAAAAGTTTTTAATTTTTTTAAATTTTACACATCTCTTCACGTGAGCAATATAATTCCAGATTATAACACTTGTACATAGTAATACTTTCATTTCCATTAATCTTATATAATAACATCTCATATCATTATCCATTTCACTCATCTTTAAATAAATTTGCATTTCATATTTCAGTTCATTAATTCAATATTGCTTGCACTGGCACGAAGCCGAAAGCACCAGCCTGAGGATGGTGAGTGGGACCTCGCCGAAACGTCGCCAAGATACTTACACGGAAAAAGACCCGAACACACCTAGACCTACATATATATGTGTGTGTGTGTGCGTGTGTGTGTGTGTGTATGGTATTCAGCTTTGTTCAGGTATTTTCCCACGTCGTTATAGTTGTGCTTTTAAAGTTGTAGCAACGTTTCGGCAGAATCTCATCTGCCATCATCAGGCTTCTGTATAGAGTTCATCTGTGAGTCAGGCTTTCACAGCCTGTATAGTTGTACAATCCTAGAATATTTCCCAGCAAGTTTTAGACTAAATACCAATATACATTCCCATGCGGTATCCCCCTTATAGAATCCCTAACCCTCATCTCTATTTTTTTCGGCTTTATTATTTCTTTTAATTTTAGCCAGCTTTTCCTTTTCTAATTTTCCCCGGTCTTTCTTCTTTTTTCCTTCTGGTATTATTTTTATTCCCCTCTGCCTGTCAGCCATGTTATCCCCCACCCTTTCCAGTTCTTTTTTGGGGGGTTACTTCTTATATAATTATTTCTTCTTCTTAGTCTTGGGAGCCTTACCTCTTTTATTTGTTGTCTCTGGTGTCAATGCCTGTATTTTAAATCCTTTTATATCCTTTGGCAGTAGTCCTTGCTCTCCATATTCATCTGGGCTGTTGTTTCCCTCTTCCGACTCGTCATCTCTGAGCTTTCTTTGTTCTTCTGCAAGCTGCAACGCCATTACTTTACTAATCATTGTGTCCAGCAATTTCATTCTTTCTTTTAACATACCTCTCACAGTTTGCAGCTCCAACTTAAATTCATTGCTTATTTATTCCATTTCTTTATTAAAGATCAAATTTTTCTATTATAGTCCTTGCCAAAAGTTTCCGTTTCTCTCACTTTCTCTTTCTTCTGTTTTCTTGTCACAGTCAATCTCCAGCAATCCCAAAATATTGTATTCCTTTATATTTTACTATAGTCCCCTCTTTAAAAAAAAACTTCTGGTTTTTTTTGTTGTATTATTAATCTTTTATTCCATCTCTTCTCTCTTTCAAATATTTATGCAACCAGTAATTTTCCTTAAAAACATAAAAGAGGAAAATCTTTAACCATTAGGTGGTGCTCTATATCACTTTCTTTTCAAAGTTTTTTTAAATTCTCTTTTCTGTAGTATTAATGTTAATTTTTATCCATTCCAAATAAGTCCAGCATTTTATCCAATGCCTAATTAATGTCCAATTCTGTATATTAGTTCAAATTTAATCTCTGATATCATATAATTCTTTTATTTCCGGTTTTTCCTTTACCTTATATTTTCCTCTTATTCTCCGTTCACTGATAGCATTCTTCCAAGTGAGGACTCTTTCTTTCTGCTTTTCGGGTTTTTTTTAAAAAATTTTTTAAAGTCTTTTATCCAGTTACACGCCACTCAGCACTTCTACTCTCCAGCACAAATAGGTCCCGGCAGCTTCCCGTCTTCAAGGCAGCCATTAAATTGACACTTCTCCCTGTCTTCTAGGGGAGTAAGTACCAAGCCAGGGAGGGGAGATGTGGCTCCTCTCAACCCAGCTGGTGGTCTCCCCCTCTTCCCCCACCCCTACAAGGTGGGTCAGATGGTTACGGTCCCTCGGGGACCCTTCCAACAGGGCAAGCATGGATCAAAGTCATGCACGATCGCGGTCTCTGGTCTGTCTTCGATGGAAATGCCACCGGAAGTCCGTTTTTCATTCAGTTTTTAAAGATTTTCTAGAACCACTAGCTTGTATTGTAAAACCTATAGAAAATGTCAAGTGATTGTGATGCCCTCATTCTTCACTGTAGCATCTTGTGGGTTCTTCTTGTATTCATGCAAACACCCTTGGTGCTGAGCTTTGCTGATGAGTAAACTTGCGGAGACCTTCATAAGGCATCATTGTGCTCATAGGAAAATGAGGGGCGGCTGATATGAAGTTGGGCAAACAGGAAGTTTTAGAGTAGCCTGAGGGGTTAATGCCCAGGAAATGGTAATTAATGATTCCAACATTGCAAAGAGAGGGAGGGAGGGAGAGAGAGAGATGGAGAGAAAGAGAGAGCGAGGGGAGATCAGAGATACTGTGCCATTGGCGTACCAGAGAGTCACCAGATGGATCCGGGCCAGCTGCCAGTTTATCTAATGAGGAGAGGTGGAAAATTTTGCTTCGTCTTCACCGTAGATAAGAACAGGGCTAGCATTTGACATTTAGAGAGGTACGTGCATATTAAGCTAAGATAGGGACACAACTGAATGAGAATTTAGGGTCTTCTTTGAAGATTGACAGTCAGCATCATAAATCCTTAAACGAATTTTTCTAAACCAGAATCTCTAGTCCAGAGATGAGCTTGTAAGCCAACTTCCTGTGCCTTCATCCCATCAACCAGGAAGTACATGTGGTATATGGGACTGTCAAGAACTTATGGGTAGAATGGAGGAGAATGGCTGGTTCATAAGGGTCCAAGTTAGACCTGTTTAATTTTAGCACAGCTACCATCATTGTATTTCAGACAGGCCCCGTTTGAGAAGGCAAAGCATCAAGTTAAAAGGGGAAGTTAGTCTATGAAGTTGTTCTTGCTGAATACAGGGCATATTAGGGGAGCCTTAAAATGTCACTTGGGATATTGAAGAATCTGTGCACTGTAAAAATGAATGAGGCCACCTTATAGATTCACGCTGGAGCAATCAAAAGGGAAATGGGAAGAGGTTGGTTTTTCTACCCATGAGGCGAGTGGAGGGAAGAGGGGAAAGGAGGCCAAGGACAGAGCTGCCTGATGCCCTTTTGCCCTCGTTCCTTCTCGGCTGTCACCGCTGTGACCTTCTGACTCGGAGGGAGAGTCCCAGTCTGGGTCTGTTTGCTGATGCTCAAGCTGTAGTCAGATCGTTTGCCATTCATTGGGTTGAGCTTTCCCGTTGATTACACCTGCAGAGAGGAGGGGGCTTGGATGCCATCTGCCAAGGACCTTCCTGCATTGGAGGGTGCCAGGTGGTGGTGGTGGGCTTCTCGGCCTTAGGAAATAGTCTCCCTCTCGACATTGGTCATGGACTTTCTCAACTGTGCTAATATCAGATACATAATGTGGGTTCCAGACTGATGAGCTGTATTCGAGTATTGGTCTAGCAAATGTTTTGTATGCTCTAGTTAGTAGTGTGATATTATCGGATTAAATTAAATTAAACAAATATGTAACAATAGTGACCTCCAACTTTTTTCAAATAATACAAATAATAGCAATAGCCCTTAGACGTGTATGATGCTCCACAGTGCTTTTATAGCGCTCTCTGAGCCTCTGGCCCTCAACCACCTGGGTGTCCTCGCTTTACTAACCTCGGAAGGAGGGAATGACTGCAGTTAAATTAGTAACAGGGTTGCTAAGGTGGACCTGGCTTTCCAATGACTTTGCTTGTCAGAAGGTCGCCAAAGGGATCGCAGGATCTGGACACTGCAACCATCAGGCGCCTGTATTTTGATCACGGGAGCATGGGGGATGATGCAATGGTTGTGTGAAAAACATCCACAAGTCGCCTTTTTCAATGCTGTTGTCACTCGATTAGCTGTTCTAAGTCAAGGACTACCTGTAGTGACTAAATCTGGGACTTTTATAATTTGAGGTCTTATGTTTATACTTCCTCTTGTCAAATCAGATTAAGGTATGATTTTTTCAATCTCATCTAGGCAGGAGGAGTTGCTAGTGTGCGCTCCACCCCGCTCCACAAGGCCAGGGAATTCAGGAAGGCTGCCGGAGCAGGAGCTAAAATGTCTGGTTTCCTTTCTAGGCAGCAGAGATGGCCAGGGCCAAATACTCCAGCGGTTTCCAGAAAAGGACTGGGAGGACAACCCTTTCCCCCAGGGGATCGAACTGGTGAGTAGGCTGCTGCCTAGGAACAAGGGAAGAGCAAAGGACATTGGGATGTAGAGCAACTCCCAGAGTTTTATTTATTTATGTAGTTATTTATGCATTTATTTGGGGTTGTCTGCTTTTATTTAGATCTGGATCACTATTCCTTTCACTCCAGTAGGCAATACAGTATCAACAGAAGCCGATATAGTCCCTAAACACCTTCACAGCAGTGCTAAGCATATGGTTCAAATCAGAAAGAATATGAAGCTATATAAAGTGACATCAACCCAGCCAGGCTTCATTGACTTCAGGTCTGGGCAAACCACCGAGTTTCCCATTACTTTCTGGAAGGCCAGCATCTTCAGGCCCATCTTCTCTCTGACCCTCTAGCCAGGTATTCTAGAGGACAGGTGTTAGAGGACAGGTGTCACAACAGAAAAGGCATGTTTCCTGGGTCCCGCAAAATGCCATTTTTAAAAAACCGATGGGATCCATAGCATACACCGCTGCTGCCAGGTCCAATAGGGCAGGTAGAGACTCCTGGAGAAGGGCGGTCACTCATGTTAAGGGCCCATTCCTCCTTCCTTCCAGGTCAGATCTTTCTTTAACAAACTTTCACCCCCTCCTTCTTGTCCTGTCCTCAGGTGCTTTGAGAAATAAGTCAGTCCCCTCTTCTCTGTGGCTGCCCCTCCAGGCTCCAGGAGAGCCCCCAGATAGCATACCATTTCTGTCTGAGGAAGTGCAACTCCACCCCAAACTAAAGATGGAGCATCTCCAGAACCGGGGGTGGGGTGGGGTGGAGGGAGAGAGACTGTAAAATCTCCCATTCCGTCCTGTTCTGGTTCAGGTGAACCTTGTTTCTCCTCACCCAGACCGCTGCAGACATCAGGACATGGCTTAGTCAGCCCAAGAGAGAGATAGGCAACAAGGTGAACCTATTGGGCCTGAGGAAGTGGACTGGGCCCTCGGGACTGCGAGTTGGCTGCCTGCCCCTCCTGGCTAACTCTAACTGCCATGTATGTGCAGGTGTTGTTCCTTCGTCTCCTAAGAAGGCCTTGGTTCTCCCCCCCAGGACAGCGCTGGATCCACCATATTGGGCAATTTCCATCCAGTGCCTTCACTTACCCCCCCCTTTATGAACAGGTGGGCCCCTTTTAGGATTCAGGCTTGGGCATAGGATGGAAACGAGATTGGTTGTACCTTTGGATGGTTTCTGGCAAGAGTGGGGTGAGGGTTATAGCAATCGGAATGGCGCTTAGACGTATATACTGTGCAAAGTGCTTTATCGCATTCTCTGGGTGGTTTACAGTGTCTGCATTATTTGCCCCAACAATCTGGGTCCTCATTTTACCGACCTCGGAAGGATAGAAGGCTGAGTCAACCTTGAGCCCCGTCAGGACTGAACTGCAAGCCGTGGGCAGAGTTTTCCTGCAATCCTCTGTTCTAGCTACTGCACCATCATGGCTCCATTCTTGGCCTGCTTGACCTTTCAGAGGCCTTTGGCACCATCAGCCATGGTCTCCTTCTGGACTAGCTCTGCGGATTGGGCTGCAATCCCCTCTTTGGGGTCAATGCCAATCAGTGACGATTGGCAGGGAGAGGCCCCATGCTCAAGGCTTTCCTTGCCAAAGGAAGGATCCCCTCTCTGTGGTCAGGCGGGAGGCCCCAGGGTGGGGAAGGAGGGATCCTGGCTCTCCTTGGCTTTCAGAGGCAGGACTGGGGCCTGTCCTAATGGTGAGGTCTCCTCCTGCAGTTTTGCCAGCCAAGCGGATGGCAGCTTTTCAGGGAGAGAAACCCTCCCACGTTCTTCATTGCTGTCCTGACTGACATCAACTCGGAGCGCCATTACTGTGCCTGCTTCACCTTTTGGGAGGCCATTGAAAGCATCCAGGTAAAGAGAGGCCTTTCATCTTGAGCCCTGTTTGGGGCCAGGGCCCCCACCAAATATGGAATAGCGCAAGGGGGATCCTACTCCCTGCACCCTGTGCCAGTCCCTGGCGGGCAGTTCATCCCAGCCAGCAGATTTAGGTGTCCTTTCCCCCCCCCCCCCACCCCCAGCAGCTGCAGAACCGCTGGAGGAAGGAAGAAGCGGAGGAGCTGGAGGTGACCGCCTTTGTCCACCCCTCGCAGCTCTTTGCCCCAAAGAGTTTGGTGCTTGTCTCTCGGCTGGACCACACCGAGGTTTTCCGGGTAAGTCTTGCTGGGCAGTTTGGTAAACCAGTGTCTGCCTAGGGTGGGTTACCATAAACCACGGTTTACCGTCTGTTAGCTCTCAGCTGTCTGGGCTCTCCCTTCTTATCATTTGGATTGGATTGTTAAGCGTATAGAAAGTTCAGCTTGTCCAGAACTAGGAGAGGCGTACAAGGCATTTACAAGGCTATAAAGCATTCTGAAATGCCGGTTGGCACCACAGAGTCAGGCTGTAGAACTCTTTTTTTCAGAATCCCAGTGGGAAGAAGCCGTGTGTGTGTGTGTGTGTGTGTGTGTGTGTGTGTGTGTCCCCGTCCGTCCGTCCTCTTCAGCCCCAGCTTCGATGCCGGAGTCCACCTGAGAATAAAGCCACCAATGGCTCTCCAGGCTCTGCCTTCCTCTCCCTTTGGAGAACTGGGTATTTTTAAAGTGCATCTCTCTCCTTCAACGGGTGTGGATAATAACGGAGGTTTTCCTGGTTAAGATGCTGGTTCTATGACAGCCTTGGGGGAGCCACTCGCACAGCTGATTTTGCAGGTGGCCAGCCGGATCCTGCACTGAGCGGGGAATTCAAGGACTTGTGGGGTCCTTCCCAATTCTGCGTCTAGTCACGGGATTTGAGATGCACGTTTCAGCCTGAACCCCCAGGGATCTGGCCCTAAGAGTGGTGGTACCCCCTTTGAGAAGGAAAGACCCCTTTTCAGGGTTTTCCTTGGATCCGTAACTCCAAGATCTTATCCTTAAGATCCCACAACCGACACTGTAGTAAGAAGTAGAAGATTATCTGTTGTAGTTTAAGATAGAACAGACATCAAATTTGGTTCTCCTTGGTCCCTCCAGGGCAAGAGCATAACCAGCCGCCGCCAGGTCTTAATCTGTGTGGGACTCCCACTTCGCCCCCCCCCCCAACGGCCCCTCCTGAGGCTTGTGAGACGGGCGTTTGCATCAAAGGCCTCGTCCTGCCTGAGACGCTGTGCACATGCTAAAAACCCAGCCTGACAGGAAGTGCTTAGCTCTAAGCCAAAGTAGCCCCAGCCTTCAGTCCAACGGGCCAAAAACCTCAGTCAACCGTGGAGGAGCTCCGAAGCCCTGCTCTGTTTGTCCCCCAAGAGACGCTGCCAAGAGTGATTTAAAAAGACACGCCGGATCTCACAGCGTTGGTTTTCTGTGTCTGCCCAGTATGTGACTCTTGCTTCCCTCTGGCCAGCTTGGGAAAGGGCAGGAATCGAGTGGGGAGACCAGGCAGCCCTGGAGGAGGAACTGGGCCAGGAGAGACGCCAGCCGAGTGAGGTTGACAGACTAGTCCCCCATTGGGTTAAACATCTTTTTATTTATTTCATGGTTTTTATTTTCGTCTGAAAAAATAAGCATAAACCCAAGTAAAGTCTTTCTTCATTAACATGTAGGAACAAATCAGTTTTTAATTTTAATTTGAATGGTATATAGAGGTGATGTAATTGGGGAAAAAAACAGAAAAATGGACTATGCAATCATTTACTTAAAAGAAAAACATGTAGGTAGTTCTCACTTAGTGACCACAACTGGGGCTAGAAATTCCTTTGCTAAGTGAGACATCATGTACTGCAAGTTGCAATTTCACTGCTGGAAAAAGAGGAACCACTGCAGTATGCTGCCCCCAACTCCCAGGCCTTGAGACCGTTCAGAATTATTATGCTGACCTATGATAAATGCTCCTTTGATTTAGAGTGTGGTGTCAAAGGTTGCACAGGGATACAGTCACACCGTGTAGGCCTCTGGGTGCCTGGCCTCCTCCTCCTCCTCCTCCTTGTTGAGGTAATTCCCCGTTAGGAATGAGCGCATACAGGGAGATGTATTTGAGAGAAGTGTTTGAATAATATACACACAGAACATAGATACACTGTACAGTAAATGTAGGTTTTTACTTCCAGAAAGGTTTAAGCAAAGTTCAAAACAGGCAGTCCAAAGTCATTCACAGGTAAGTCAGTCAGTTTTTCAATCCAGGGATAATCCAATAACAAATAGCAGTCAATTAGAAGGAACGGCAATATTCTCTAACAGAAGGAGAACAGAGATACTCACTCAGACACACTCTCTTCTGAGACTAAGACTAAAACAACCCAGATTTCTGGCTCCATCTTATGGCCGTTTGAGTAACCACACCCAATTGCAGTTTTCATTTTCTTAAAGATACAGTTTTAAAATGTTTATCCTGGTTTATATATTTCTAACCCAAATACCCGTTAGGTGACTTATATTCCTAACACCACCGCTCCTCCTCCTCCCCCAGTTGTTCAGATTTCCTCCTGAAGCTGAGGGACATGCTGCCGCCTTAAGCCTTGGGTGAATTGGATGGGTGGAAGCTGCTGAGGGGCAGGCTCCTGCCTTCCTTTGGGCCCTTTCTCGGAGCCCTTTGCAAAGTGAAAGCTGCCCTGGGAGAGCACACTGCTGTTGCTGCTGCTGCTGAGCTCAGTCTCCCAACAGGGCGGCCTCTGACGGGTGCCTTTTGCTGAGCATCCCCGCCCCCCCCGGTCTCCTTTGCCCCCCACAGAACTGCCTGGGGCTGATCTACACCATCTACGTGGACGGACTGAGCACCTCTCTAGAGACCGTGGTTGGGAATCTCCTGACGTGCACCATCCCCATTACGGGGGGCTCCCAGGTGAGTTCCGCATCTGCCCCACCCGGTTGACCCTCCAGTGACCGAGTCTTTGGGGCAGAGGAGGGGGCTGCAGGCAGTGAGGGCCTTCCCCACACGTCCCTTCTCTTCTCTTGGTCGACGTTGCTATGGTTCTGAAAGGCTGATGCATAGCAGCACGCAGAGTTTCTCCAGACCAGGCACCGAGGAAAGCCCTGGGAGCAATGGAGGGTGAGAGCGGGTGGGGCTGGGATGGCTGGCTGGCTGGTTTCCTTCCTGCAGGGGAGTTTTTCGCTCTTTCACAGCCTTTGGGGCATTTTCAGGGACTAACTGTCTTTTTGCAGCTGGGCCTTCATTTTTCATTAGAGGGGCATCTAAAATGTGTGTATTGTTTATTAACTCACCGGTTTTATTTATTTTTTATTTGCCAAAAATAACACAGCAGCTATATCCCAGTTAGTTTACTTGTTTATTTATTTGATTTCTTTAGCCACCCATCTTAAAAGTGGCTGTGGTTTGCTTGGGAGGGCTCCAGGGGGCTAGAGAAGGGCAGCGGTGGGCGTCTGTGTGCCACAAGTGGCAGATGGAACTCCCTGGGGGCAAGACTGCTCGGGCGGCCTTCCCCTACCTTCTGCGTCCCCCCACTTTCTCGGTAGGCAGGTCTCCAGCAGTGCTGTGGGAGGAAGGGTCTGGATGCTCTTCTGGGGGCTGTCACAGTTAGTCTGCTCTTCCTGCTCTCCGCCCCCGCCCCCCCCCCGCTTTGTGCAGCTGCCTTGTGGCCCTCTGCTATCTCTGTGTGTGTGTGTGCGCACTGCCTCTTTGTTGCTTGGCCATCAGTCTGTGTTGTGCTGTGTTTCTAACTGATTGTGCCGTTTCTGTCTGTCTCTATCTCAGCCTGACCTGGATGACGAAGCAGCGGTATGCACGACTTTTCTCTCCTCCTCGGGGCGCCTTCTTCCCCAAAAGGAGGCCTGGGGGGGCTCCAGAGGCCCGGGGTGGCCAGAAGCAGCTTCCTGGCCCCCTTGGCGTGTGCTAGGGAGAGAGAGGATGTGTGAGGCTGGGGGAAGGCAGGCAGGGTGCTCAGCTAGAAACTGAGCCGGACTGGACCTTCTGCTGCAGGGCCCAGGAGGGGCCCTTGAGCATCCCCGGGGCCTGGAATCCTCCTTCAGGGGCAGATCGCGCAGGCCCCTTCCCAGCCACGGGACCGTGGCTTTGCACCTGATGGGGCGAGACGTGAGAGTTTCTCTGGAGTCCTGCCAGGTTGTCTTTCAGGCTTCAGCCGCTCCTGTGACAGGAGGAAGGGCCAAGAGCTGGTTTCCCACCTGTTCGGCCTTTGACCCCGGGGCCTTGTCCTTCTCTCCCCCCCCCCCCCCTGCTGCAGAGAACGATTTCCCTCGGGGCGGGCGACAGGCAGGTGATCCAGACGCCCATCAGCGATTCCCTCCCTGTCAGCAACTGCAGCGTGGCTCTCCTCTTCCGGCAGCTAGGTGAGGCCGCTCGGGGGGCGGCTCCGTTCTTGGCCCTTGGAGAGCTGGGCCCAGGATCCTCCTCCAGGCTGTTGGGTCCTGGGAGGGTCTGTCGGAGGGAGGGTCCTCCTGTTGGCAGCTGCGTCCAAGCGCAGGACGGTCCCGTGGCAAGCCTCAGAGACAGCCCCCTCTTCCTCCAGGAATTACCAACGTCCTGATTCTCTTCTGCGCGGCCCTGACTGAGCATAAGATCCTCTTCCTCTCCAGCAGCTACCAGAGACTGACCGATGCCTGTCGCGCCCTGCTTGCCCTCCTCTTCCCCCTGAAGTACAGGTCAGTCCAGAGAGGCTCAGGCGGCTGGAGCTCATCCGCCCTAGCAGCAGCACCACCCTCTGCCCGAGCTGCCGCCTCGGCTGCCCTTGGGTCCCAAGTGGGTCCCAAGGAGCCCTGGAGCCTTTCCCTGAAGAGGGTCTGCTTTGTGGGTTTCTCGGTTACAGCTTCACGTACGTGCCCATCCTGCCAGCTCAACTGCTGGAGGTCCTCAGCACACCCACCCCCTTCATCATCGGGGTCAGCTCCATCTTCCAGTCCGAGACCCAAGAGTTGGTGAGTGGAGCGTCCACCCGGGCATCGGGAAGCACGGCAGGCCCAGGCTTTGGGACGGGCTGGATTTTTTCTTTTCCCTGTTCCTGCTTTCTCTCTTCTCCTGAGCTGCCCTCCGGGGAGCAGGGTTAGGGGTCGGGAAAGGGCTCTTCCTTCGCTGGATACCCTTTTTGCCAGTGCTGAACAAGGGGTCCATATGACCGGCCCTTGGAACTCCAGCTCGTCACGGGACCCCTCCAGTCATCGGATCACAGCTCCGGCGCTCGGCAGATCCCCCGCCCGCCTGCCATCTACTTGTCAGCCTCCAGCCACCTGTAGCTTCCTGCTGGCTTCTCCATTGACTTCACTTGTTGAAGCCAGAAGGAAGTTGCAAGTTGTGGTCACGTGAGGTCCTTGCTTAAAGACTCACAGGGTTTGCTTAACGACAGCAACAGAAGAGAGTTACTGAAACCTGTCGCAAGAATGCATTACAAGGTGCAAGGCTCTTTAGCCTAGATTAAAGATTGGGGGGAATATGCAGGCTGGGATAAGAACCTGAAAGTAGCCCTGTTGGGTTAAGCCAAAGCCCATCACGATCCAGCCCTCGGTTTCCCTCGGGGGCCAACCGGATGCCTCCGTGGTGCTAATGAGAAGGCGCTTGGCTGCCCCTTCCCCTTCCCCCGCAGGGGGGGTCTCTGGAGGGAGGGTACCCCCAGCCGAAGGTGACATGGAAACCTCCCTGAAGTCATCCAGGTCCCCCTCGAAAGCCCCAAATTATTAATCTTCACCCTGTCTTGAGGAAACAAGTGCAGGGTGAAGAGTCACCCCCCCGCTTGTGCTCTGAACCTCCTTCCGGTCAGCTTCACTTTCCTGAGGACGTAACAGGGAGGAAACTTTCTCCATGCAGTGGGGGGGGGGAGGAATTGACATCCAGGGCTCAGCCATCCAGGGAGACCAGGTGGAGGGGCCAGCCAGCAAGGGGGCAGAAAATTCATAGCAGATGAAAGGCAACCTTTCCTTACAAAACTTGGCCTCTCAGAACATGGTGGCATTGGTGCCTGACTGGGCCGTGAAAGGAAGGCCGATTCCGCGGCCAAATTGCCATGGCTGTGCTTTACCTTGAGCGCCATGGGTGCCAGCGGCAGAGCTAGCCGTCCTCTGGGCTTAACCCCATAAGAGCCAGTTAGGGCCCCCGGGATCGCCTTTGGGGCTCCTGCATTCCTGCCCCTTCCCGGGAAGAAGGCCTTCTGGCTCCGCTTGTAGGGGAGCTTTGAGTCAGCTGGGCCCAGGGGGGGGGAGGGGGGGGGCTGTGGACGTTGAGAGGCCTGTGTTGCTCTTCCCAGCTGGACGTGATCATCGCAGATCTCGAAGGAGGGACGGTCACCATCCCGGAGTGCATCCACATCTCTCTGCTGCCTGAGCCTCTCCTCCACCAGACATGCGAAGCCCTCTCCATGGTGAGTGCTGCCTCCCTCTGTTTCCCCGAAGGGGCCTGGAGAACCCCTGTCCGAGTGGGAGGAGGGCTGCGAGGGGTACTTCATTGGCATTGCGCCTCATACAACGAAATTAAATGCTGTCTTCAGTGTACGTTATACGTAAGAAAACTATAAAAAATAAAACAAAAGCACACTTCACATTTTCTGTGCAGTTGAATTGAAATCCCCTGATATCGCAGTAATATCAAAATTAAGAGCAAAAATGGGCGGGGGCCCAACATAGATTGTGGGGGGGGGGACACACCAAAGGCGCCGCCGTGCCCGGTGCTTTGTTCTTGGGGTGGCTGGTGCCCTGAACGTGGTGGAGCTTTTATCATATCCTTGGAAGCCATTTTTGCAGGAGGCAGCTGGTACTAAGGGGAACATCCCTTGTTCTCTGCGTAATACCGGATGGAGGGCGGGTTGCAACTGCTCACGTTCAGAAAATGTTTGGAGTTGTATCATTGGGGGCAGGCTCAGGTGTTTTTCTCCTCTTGGAGAGCTGTAGGGTGGTTTTTAATTCTGATTATTTCTTTGTTTGGGGAACATTTCTAAATTTTCAAGGTATTTCTGCTCAGCTTTCTTGCATAAATTGCTGGACATATAAGGTGGTCATAAATTCTTTTTAAAAATTGTCACCAAGTTGATTAAAACAAAATTAAAGTAAAGCATTAAAGCAAAGAAATGGAATATTTGTTTAAGTTATTTCTCCCCATACCTTTCTGAAAGAATTGAGAAAATTCTTGCCTCCAGATTAATAGGTTGTTTCCAACAAAGCAAACTTGAAACAAATGTTTTAGTCTGGTAAAACCAAACAGAACAAAATTGTTCCTACCTACGTAACGTTTATACCCATCATACTATTCACTTTGATACAGTCATCAAAAATAATAAAAACATGATAAACAAAGAAAAGGAAATACAGGTAATGTCTCTCCATACCTTTCCTTCCTTGCCAACCATCTTTGTTGCAATTAAAGTCAGAAATGTCTTTATTATCTTTTGTTTTGTCATTTTTCCCCTCTTTTTCGGGATCTCCTCAATTCCATCCAACCACAACTTTTGAGATTCTCAACCAATTCTTTGTTTTCCTGTGGTTTTTTGCAATTTAATCCTCATTTGTTCTCTTGGTGTTAGCAAACCACCCTGGCATGCTGTCCCCTTCAGTTCATTCTTGGCACCTTTTTTCTGGGTCAGGAAATAGCATTTACCTGTGAACTGGTGGGATGAGGACCCCCACCCCCTGGCTTGCAAGCGAGTCCCTCGACTCAAGATTCTCTTTCTCTCTCATTTTTCTTTCTCTCTATTTCTTTCTCTCTATTCTATCTCTATTCTTTTCTCTTTCTCTAATCCAAACTGTCAATTTTGTCATCTCGGCCAGCTCCATCAACTTCACCATTCATTCTTTCATTGCAAGTAACGTCAAATCTCTCCACCGCTATGCATACTGAAATCATGCCGCTGTTATTTTACATCTATAAAATAGACAGGATCCAAGGAGCCGACTGCATAGAGAGGCCTTAGAGACAGTCCAGCACAGAGCGGCTGGGTATAATTTTCAGGCAGGAAGAACAAACCCTGGGCGGCACAGCCAGAGAGCTGGCATTGTGTGCAGGAACATCTGCCCAGAATGTGCATGGAATAAGGCCCCCTGCAGCATCTGCACCCTTCTGGCATTCAGTCCGGGCTCTGCTGGCTGCCCTGCTGGGGGGCTCCCTGTGCTGGAGGGGACCGTTGAGGGAGAGACTAAAGCCCACCCCTGCCACCATTCATCTTCATCTCTAGAATTGCCTGTCTCCACTAATGCTGAATTATCCATCAAATCAAAGAAAAAATGTTCTGTATAATAGTGGAGAAATCACTTCATTCTAACCTACATTTCAATCCCATGTAATTCAACTTTCGGCCCAATAAATTTGCCAAATTCATTGCTCAATACAAGTTCTGGTTTTAATTGGGGATTAACCTGTAAAACCACTCAGTTTATTTATTTTTCAGTCATGCTGAAATAAATTCTTCCCAAAATTTTGCAAATCAAGTATTTTACACCTTTCTTCCTAATAAGAACCTCATGTAAGCGAATTATGCCTTTAATTTTTTTTAAAGTGAAACTTTTCTTTTCTGAGGAGCGCATTTGCTCCATTTATGCTCCACGCTTCCAGAAAGAAAGAAAAATGCCTTTGTATAATAAACATACTTCTGCCTACCCTGTGGCCCGGAAGTGAGAACATCGGGCGAAAGAAAAATGAAGATAGTAAAATACTTTCCTTAAATCTCAGGGTACCTGAGGGAGGCAGTGGGTGACCCCCCCAGACAGGAAAGAGTAACATCCGAGGGGGTGGGGTGGGGTTCCAGCCTGAGGAAACTCTAATCCCCCCCCCCCCAAATGAAGGCAGGAAAAGTGAGCGGACAGGAAGACGAGGCGGGCTGAGCAGATGCGAAAGGCTGGGAATTTAAGGAACCGAAGGCGAGGGGTGCATGAAGGATGGTGCAGTGAAAGCAAAGACGGTTTGCCAGAGGAAGGAAGGTGTGAACAGGGTGGGTAGAAGCCACCTCCGGGTTCACTTCCTTCCTTCCTCCCCTCCCCTTTTTGGTTGGCTGACCGCTCCTTGCTCCTTCTCTCTGCTCCCCATAAGCCAAAAGGGAGTAGTGTGTGATGAGTATCTCTGTTCTTAACCCTGCCTCTCCTGGCTTAATCAGACATTTCTGAAGTTGCCCATTCTGTCTTAAGAACCCTGTTTTTACTTGTCTGCTTACCTGCATGTCGATCGCTTTTATGTGCCTGTCCCATTCACAGAGGGGACTCTGGGCGGCATAGGAGAATCAACGTAGACAAAGCCTAGGATCACTAGTGCCAGCGGGATCTCGTGCAGTCTCAGGAAACTGCACTGAAATTGCGTCGCTTTTAGCCTCTTTTTATTAACTGCACAAAAAGTGGACAAGGACAGCTTTTAAGCCACAGGACGGGGAGAGCTGAAAGGACACCTCGCCTGGTGTCCAGTGCGGTTGGGTTGGGGACCGGCAGAGTGACGGAACCTAGAAGGGCTTTCTCCGAGACCGCTGCAGAGAGTAAGGGAGGTGATCTCAGTGGAAATAGGCAAAAACTGCTACCTTGGCAGAAAGGCGCTTTTTTTCCAAGGTCCAGAGAAACCAGATGACATTTGGGAGGTGGGTCAGGCAGGCCTCTCCCCGATTTCACTGGATTGTAAGAAGGGGGAGAGTTACAGCACAATCAGATGTGTAAGTTGCATTGGCTTTACAAGTGGTGGCCCCGGAGACACCCCCATTTGAATGAATCCCTGACTTTGTCTGAGCAGGTCTTGGACCCAGAGCTGGAGATGGCAGATCTGGCCTTCCCACCCTCCACCATCTCTGCTTCCTCCCTCAAGATGCAGGTAAATGAGAGAGAGCGTTGCTGCGGAAAAGCTGGCTTGCTTGGCTTTGGGCTTCTCCGTCCCGAGTCTTCCTTGGGCTGCAGGGATGCTCAACGCACAGCTCTGCCAAAGGGCTGCGGGGTGCAGGGGTCTCTCAGGACCATGGCCGACGCTCCTCCCCCTTTGCCCCCCCTGACCTTCTCCCTCGCCCCTCTGGCCGCAGGATAAGGAGATCCGGGCAGTCTTCCTCCGCCTGTTCGCCCAGTTGCTGCAGGGCTACCGCTGGTGCCTGCACATCATCCGTATTCACCCGGAGCCGGTCATCCGCTTCCACAGGGTAGGTAGGCTGTGGAGGAGAGTGGCCAGAGGGCAAATTCTCTCTAGTCCACCCAAGGTAGAAAGCTTGCTCAGGGCGGCCTTCAGCAGAGACGTGTCCCAGGCGTCCAATCCTTAGGAGCGGCTGATGGAGCTCCGAGTCGAGGTTCCGGGATTTTAGGCCCAGCCAGGTGGGGGTGGGGGTGGGGGAGGTTTCTTTCGACCGGAGCGGAAGTTCCCTCGTCCGGAGCTGGGACGGGTCCCTTGGTCAGCTGGGGCAGTGGGTGCTGCGGTCCCTTTCTCAGGAGAGGGCTGCTTTGGGGGCCTCCCTCTGGCCTCCCCCCTCAGCACAGGCCCCCTTCTCTCTCCCCCTTGCTGCAGGCCGCCTTCCTCGGGCAGAGGGGGCTGGTGGAGGACGAGTTCCTGCCCAAGGTGCTGGAGGGCATGGCCTTTGCGGGGTTTGTGACCGAGAGGGGGCCCCCCTTCCGGGAGACGGACTTGTTCGATGAGGTGAGGTGCTTGTGGGGAAGAAGTCTGAGGTGCCCCCCCATGCTCCAGCTGATCAGTGAGCATGTGCGTATGTGCGCATTAAGAGTGCTGAAATAAAACCTTCCTTCCTTTCCTCTTTCTTAGCTTGTGGCCAGTGAAGCCAAACGGATGCAGGCCGATGAAGGAAGCAAGGCAAAGGTTCTACGCCACGTCAAGGAACTGGCAGAGCAGCTGTACAAAAACGTATGCCGACCTAACCCTGGGTGTAAGGAAGTGTGCCAGCCATGCAGTCAGATGCCCTCCATGGCATCTTTGCCCACCCCGCAGCAGCATCTCCTGATTTTGTTCCCACTTTGAGGATTGGGCAGGGGATGCAGGCCCCCCCACCCCCCCCCACTGCATAGGTGCTTGGCTGGGATTCCCCTCCCCTCCCTCCCTACCCCCACCCCACCCCGGTCACACGCACACACACACCCTCCGAATCAGCGGGTTGCTTTTTGGCATCCAACCGTACATCCCTGGTTTTGCTCAGGCAAGTCTTGTCAAGCGGATTGTCCCGTAAACCTCGGGGGGTCTGCCTGGTTCTGTGGGGAGCAGGCGAGGTGCCGACCTCTCTCTGCTGCCGCCTCTCTTGGTCCAGGAGAACCCTTACCCAGCAGTGACGATGCACAAGGTGCAGAAGCCCATGGAGGGCTGCCACCTGCGCCTGCACCAGAGGCCGTTCCCCCATTTGGACGAAGGGACCATCCAGTGGATTGTTGACCAGGCCACAGCCAAACAGCAGACAGCGCCTCCTTTGGTGAAGGCGGAGAAGAAAGCCATGGTGCCATCTGGGCCGCCCCTGGGTATGTGGGTGCCAGTGGCCGGTGCCGAGAGGGCGGCAGCCCCCGGGGTAGCGTGGTCCCTTGGTGAATCCAGGGGAGCTCGGTGGTTGGAGCAAGGGCTCCAGGCTGAGCCTATGAGCGGCTCGGAGGCATTTAGAGAAGCGAGTAACGATGGGAGAGGCCCTGGGGAGAACCAGGCAGAGCCTTCCGGCTGCTCCCTCAACCCAGCCTCTCTCTCTCTCTGGGGCAGTGGAGAAAAGCAGGGCGTACGTCTAAAACAGGAATGGAGAACTAAAAGGGCCAGCCTGAGTCAGAGATGGCCCAGTTCCGAAAGGGATGGCATGCAGGGTGGGCTCCAGAGGGCCCCGGCCTTCCCTCGGGACGACTCCTGCCGGGTTTAATAAGAGAGGAGCCCCAAGGCAGGACCTGGCAAGGACCTTCTCGCCTTGTGGGTCATGCCGTAGTCATTGAGTCCCCGGTGGCCAGGCCCCTGTCTCAGGAGACGCGGTGCCGCCACCCGGATGAGGGCCACTTCTCGCTTGTCTGGATGTGGTGACAGCAACTTCACTGGATGGCCCTTTATTCCTCTCTCCCTGCCTCCAGTCTGCACTCCGGAGCCTCCGTGTCTTCCCCCAGCTGCTCTCCCCTCCTGACTGTTCCGGTTGCCTCTGCCTGCATCTTTGCCGGCTCCTCCGTCTCCCTGTTGAGGTTCAGCAAAAAGGAGGCGGCGGAGCTTTAAGAGCAGCTCAGAGAGAGTTTGCCAAGCAGGGAGGCTCTTGTGAATGCCCCCGCTGGCCTGGGTGAGGCGAGGATGCTGCTGGCTGTTCTCCTGCCCACTCCTGACCCAGGTGGCCCCATGGAGGCGGCAGGAGGGGGGGCCCTTTCCCGGGACTCCAAACCAGAGGCTGGCTTTGCTTCCTTCCAGGGACCCTCGTGGAGCGGAACGGGCTGCTGCTGGCCAACAGTGCCCGTCGGCTGGAGGTGGTCAGGAACTGCATCTCCTTTGTCTTTGAAAGCAAGATGCTGGAAGCCAAAAAAGTGAGAGCTGGGGCAGGGTTGAGGGTTTCCAACGGAAGCCTGTAATTTTAGAGGGCATTTTGCACTAAATACTTCCATTGTAGACCTTTTTTAAAAAGGAGGGCCCGTCATCTATAAAACAGAAGCTTGAAATGTGAGCCAGACCAGTTGCTGGATGTGTTTCCTCTGAACCTGTGGAGGAGAGCAGGACAGAATCCCCAGAATACAATATTGCCGGGTGGGGGAGGAGGAGGAGGAGGAGAATTGGCTGCAAAGACACCCCACCCCCCACCCAATAGCAGAGCCTCCTTCCCCGCTGGCCTCAGGCTTCCCCAGAGCAGGACAGGCTGGGAGGGAGATGCAGGGCCCCTGCTGAGCACTGCCCCCCCCACCCCCGTTTGCCTTGCAGCTCCTGCCAGCTCTGCTCCGAGCCATGAAGAGCCGGGCTGCTCGCCACTGCCTCACCCAGGAGCTGAACCTGCACGTGCAGCAGAACAGGGCCATGCTGGACCACCAGCAGTTTGACTTCATTGTCCGGATGATGAACTGCTGCTTGCAGGTGCGACTGCAGGCCTGGGGACCCCCTCCCCACCCCAGGGCCTGGCTTCCTTGGGGCTGAACTGCAGCAGGGCTGTTATCTCCACAGGACTGCAACGCTGCGGATGAGCATGGGGTCGCTGCCGCACTTCTGCCCTTGGTCACCGCCTTTTGCCGCGTAAGTAGCCGGCCCGGCAGTGGTGGGATTGCAGTGGCCGAGGAGGAAGGGAGACAGCTGTCCTCCGCTCAAGGCTCTCCTCCCTCCCTTTTCTTTTGCCGTCCTCCAGAAACTCAGCCCAGGAATCACCCAGTTTGCTTACAGCTGTGTGCAGGAGCACCTGGTGTGGACCAACCTTCAGTTCTGGGAAGCCATGTTCTACAGTGACGTGCAGAACCACATCCGTGCTCTCTACGTGGAGAGGAACGAGGAGGACTGCGCTGAGAAGGTAGGGCTGAGCTCGGAAGGAGCAGAGAGGGAGGGGCTGTGGAGGCAGCCACCTCCCGGCTCATCAACTAGCCCGATTCCCTGGTTCCCAGATGGCCGAGGAGGAGTCGGCTCTCGATATCGCTGCCGTGCAGTGCCGTCTTTGGCCCACCATGAGCCGGGAGAAGCAGCAGGAGCTCATTCAGAAGGAAGAGAGCACCGTCTTCAGCCAGGCCATTCACTATGCCAACCGCATGAGCTACCTCCTGCTGCCTCTGGATACCAGCAAGAACAGGCTCCTGCGGGGCGCCGGACTGGGAGACGCTGAGAGCATCAGCAATAGCTTAATCACCAGCAGGTAGCGTCCCGCTGAGCCAGGCGAGGGCAGGTTGGAGCGGGAAGCGGTTGTGCTCAGGGGCCTTTCTCCCTTCTCAGCATCGCCGGCAGTGTGGCGGACAGCTATGACACCGAAAGCGGCTTCGAGGATGCCGAAAGCTCCGACGTGGCCAACTACGTGGTACGGTTCATCAACCGCTTTGTGGACAAGGTCTGCACAGAGAGCGGCGTCACCAACGAGCACCTCAAGGGGCTGCATGTCATGATCCCAGGCAGGTGCCCCCCGAGCTGAGAGGGGTCGGGAGGGGACGGTGGTGGCCTGGAGAGGGGCTCTCATCGCCTGCTCCTGCAACCTCCAGACATTGTCCAGATGCACATCGAGACCCTGGATGCTGTGCACCGAGAGAGCAAGAGGCTTCCTCCAATACAGAAGGTGAGAGCTCGAGCCTGGGCCCCTTGGGGAGGAGCTGCCCGCAGGAGTGGGGCAGCCTGAGTTCCTGCAGGCTCCTCGGTCTTCTGGCTAGAGGTGAGCAGGCTTTGCTTCCCGCAGCCCAAGCTCCTCCAGCCCAGCCTGCTGCTTGGAGAGGAGAGCGTGATGGGCGGCCTGCGCGTTTACCTGGTGCCCGACGGCAGGGAAGAAGGCGCTGGAGGCAGCCTCGGGGGGGGCCTCCTCTGCTTCCGGCCGAAGGAGCGGTCTTCCTTACCACCTACCGCATCATCTTCAAGGGCACACCCACTGACCCGCTAGGTAAGGGGGCACCAGAGGGATGCAGGCTTCTGGGAGGGAGTGCCAGGGAGCAGGAGAAAGGTCCCCGCATCCTGAAGACAGGTCATCCTAAGAGCCAGGCCCCACGGGGGTCCTTGGAAGAGCCCGAGCCCAACCATCTGCTTAGATTTGGGGGGGTGGGGGAGTTTTTCAGGAAGAGACAAGCCTGACCTGGCACAGCTGGTGTCTCTCCCTCCCTCCCTCTCTCCCTCGCATCCCTCCTTCCCTATCTCTCCCTCTCCCCTTCTTTCCCTCCCTCTCCCTCCTCTCTCCCCTTCCACCCTCTCTCTCTCCCTCCCTCCTCTTTCTTTCCCTCTCTCCCTCCCTCCCTTCCCCTCCCTCCCTCTCCCTTCCCTCCCCTCCTCTCTCTCTCCCTTGCCTCCCCACTCTCTCCCTCTCCCTCCCTCCCTCTCTCCCCTCCCTCTCTCCCTCCCCCTCCCCTCTCTCCCTCCCTCCCCTCTCTCTCCCTTGCCTCCTTCCCCTCCCTCCCTCCCTCCCTCTTCCCTCCCTCCCTCCCCTCTCCCCTCTCCCCTCCCTCCCTCTCCCTCCCTCCCCTCTCTCTCTCCCTCCATCCCTCCCTCTCCTCCATCTCTCCCCCTCCCTTCCTCTCTCTCTCCCTCTCTCTCCCTCCCTCCCTCCCTCCCTCCCCTCTCTCCCTCTCTCTCCCTCCCTCCCCTCTCCCTTGCCTCCCTCCCTTCCCTCCTTCCCTATCTCCCCTCTCCCCTTCTTTCCCTCCCTCTCCCTCCCTCTCTCTCTCTCCTTCACCCTCTCTCTCTCCCCTCCCTCCTTCCTCTCTCCCCTCCCCCTCCCTCCCTTTCCTCCATGTCTCCCCTCCCTTCCTCTCTCTCTCCCTCTCTCTCTCCCCTCCCACCCTCTTTCTCTCCCCTCCCACCCTCTCTCTCTCTCCCCTCCCTCCTTTCTTTCCCTCTCCCTCCCCTCCCTCCATTCCCTCCCTCTCTCCCCCCTCCCTCTCTCTCCCCTCCCTCCCACTCCCTCCCCTCCCTCTCTCTCTCTCCCTTGCCTCCCCTCTCTCCTCTCTCTCTCTCTCCCTCCACTCCCTTCCTCTACCCCTCCCCTCCCTCCTTCCCTCTCTCTCTCTCTCTCTCTCTCTCTCTCTCTCTCACACACACACACACACACACATATAGACAGGTCCCCGGGGTGGAGTCAGGTAAAGCAAGGGGGTTCCTGGTCACATAGGCCCTGTTGGCAGAGCTCTCCTCCCGTCCCAGTGCCACCTGGCTGGCTGTGAGGGAAGGCTCCTGCCTGGCTCTCACTGGTCTGACCTCTTTCTCTCTCCCCCCCTCCCACCCCCAGTGGGAGAGCAGGTGGTCGTCCGCTCCTTCCCCATCGCCTCTCTGACCAAAGAGGAGAAGGTTACAGCCCAGACTCACTTGGATCCGTTCATCCAGGAGGGCTGCGCTCAGCTCCAGCTGCGCTCCTGCACATTCCAGGTGGGTGTGCACGTCGGGCAGTGCCGCGTCCCTTGGGGATCCTTGACCCCTCCCTCCCCACCGCCCCCTGCCAGCCCCTCCAAGCCAGTGTTGAGAGAAGCCGGGAGTGGAGCCTCAGCCTGCCTCGGTCTGCCCCCAGGTGCTGCACATCGTCTTTGATGAGGAAGTGGCCTCCGAGAGCGCAGAGACCTTCCGGAAGCATCTCAGCAAGTTGCGCTACCCCCAGCACGTCTCCGATACCTTTGCCTTCACGGTGGGACAGACCAGGAAGCCCGCTCTGCCTCCCAAAGCCAAGGACAAAAACCCTCACTCAGGTGGGGGAGGGTCTCTTGGGTCGGGGATAGCGGGGCAGCGAGCAGCCCCTGGTTTTTCTCTCGCTCTGAGCAAGGCTGGCGTGAGCAGCAGAGGCTCCTGGGGGAAGCCCCAGTGCCCCCACATGAGGGAGACGGGAAGGCCGGGGGTGGGGTGGGGAGATGTCCGGGCTCCCAGCCCCTCGGCTGACGGGCATCTCTCCAAGCAGGTGCTCCAAAGTCCATCAGCAGCAGCAGCAGGAGGGTGTGTGTGTGTGTGTGTGTGTGTGTGTGTGTGTGTCTTCTTGATGGGCCTTTGGAGGAGGAGGAGCTACCTGGGGTTCACAGGGGAGTGGCCTCCTCTCCCGCCTGCTCTTTTAGGACCATCTCCAAGAACCTGGTCAAAAATGCTAAGAAAACCATCGGCCGCCAGTACGTCACTCGCAAGAAGTACAACCCGCCTCCCTGGGAGCAGCGGGGCAGCCAGCAGCCGTTCCCGGAGGACAACGAGGACGAGATCTTGGGTAGGGTGGCTGCCCCTTCCCACACGCACCCCCACCCCCCACCCACCCGGGGCTGGGCCAGCTCCTGCCCTCCCCCTGACGCGCCTTTGTCTCCCGCAGTGTCTGAAGAAATGGAGAGGAGCACCTTGACCCCCTCAGCCGCCATCAGGCCCTCTGACAAGATGACCATGAGCCACCTGGTGGAGCGCGCTTGTTGCCGAGACTACCAGCGCCTGGGCCTGGGCACCCTGAGCAACAGCCTGACCCGCTCCAAGAACGAGCCTTTCCGCATCTCCACCGTCAACCGGATGTATGCCATCTGCAGGAGGTGGGCCTGGGGCGGCCTTGGCCGGCTCCTCTCCCCCTTCTTGGTCAGAGCAGAGGAGGGAGAGAAGCACGCCACCCTCAGCCGCTGCTGTCCTGGGAGCTTTAAAAGAAAGCCCCCAAGGGGAACCCCAACCAGGAAGCCATGCTGGGTACCAGTGCCAGCCTGGGGCTCTGGGGACACCTAGGTCATGCATTCCTGTGGTGGGCCAGGTTGGGCTCCCGACTGAAGCTCCCTCCCTTCTGCGGCCTGGTCAGCAGACTCTCGCCCCCTCCCCTCCTTCCTCAGCTTCATTTCTCCACGGATCCCTCCACGGATCCCTCCACAGGCCCAGGATTTGCCATTTCGGTCCATAACCCCGTGCTTCTCGGTCTGAAGATTCTTCAGCCGCTTCCTTTATCACTCAATTGAGTTTTTCAAGTTTGAGATTCCTTCCAAACAGGGCTAGAACATTAAATAAATTAAAACTTTTGTGTTATGAATGACAAATTTCACAAGAAATGAGAAATGTTTATTTTAAGTAATAATTATACAATAACATTAAACAAACACTCATTTATTATTAAGCAGCTACTAATAGTTGGATTGAAACTAGTGTTCTCACTTAACAACCATTATGCTCAATGACTGTTAGAAGGGAGTTACAACCACTGCCTGAAGTTACGACCGTTGTAGCGCCCCTGCGGTCACATGATCGGAACGTGCTGCTTGTCGGTGCGCCTGTCCTTGGGACTTGACACCGCAAGCCCCCCCGTCTCCCCTTCCTCTAGGCCACCCTAAGCAGCGCCATTCAGCGGAGGCCTTGGCTCCACCCTGCTGCCGCTCCGAAAGGCTGCTCCACACCAGAGCTCTGGGGGGGAGGGCCTGGTTGCTCCCTGGAGCCTTCTGGGCCCCGCAGCCTTCCTGTTCTTGAAGCAGATTCAGGGGCGGCTCTTCTGCGCCCTCCGCAGAGCCTCTCCAAGGGCCATGTGAAAACACACCCCACCCTCTCACGGTTTTCAGGGCCACGTGAGAGCAGACCGCACTTGTGCAACCTCCAGGGGGCCCGGATGCTTTGCGAGAGCACAACCCTTTCTTACACAGCCTCTGATAATCACACAAAAGCACACCACCCCGTCCTCGCATGATTTGCAGAGGCTCCGGAGGACACAGAACACACCATTCCCATGTGGCCTTCACAGCCTCCGAAAATCATGTGAGAACGGGGTGTCCTTTCATGAACGCTTCCTGTCGGTTAGTGGGGAAAGCTGGCATGTCACCCAAAGTGTTGTGGCGTGCCACCTTTGATGCCCATGTCATAGATTCGGCCCGATTGTCCCAGGCCCCAGGGTGGGCCTGCCTGGGTGGAAATGCTTGATGTGGCCAAAGCTGGTAGGTCTGAGAAGCCCGGGAGAAGGTGCTTCCTCTCCAGGCGGTTTGCGTCTGGGGTCCCCCTGGCGGCACATCCGTCTCCTGCCCGCATCGTCGTGCTGGGGTTACAGGCTCTGCTTTGCCTCCACAGCTACCCAGGACTGCTGATCATCCCGCAGGGCATCCAGGACAACACGGTTCAGCGGATCTCGCGCTGCTACCGGCAGAACCGCTTCCCGGTGGTCTGCTGGCGGAACTCGCGCACCAAAGCGGTGCTGCTGCGGTCAGGCGGCTTGCACGGGAAGGGCGTGGTGGGTCTCTTTAAGTCCCAGAACGTTCCTGCCACAGGTACCTCCAGGGCGGGTCTCCTCGTGGTGCCCTCCTCCTGCCCCCCCTCCCCTGAGGTCCTCCCCTCCTGCCTCTTTTTCCAGGACCCTCCCAGGCGGACTCGACCAGTCTGGAGCAAGAGAAGTACCTGCAAGCCATCATCCACTCCATGCCCCATTATGCGGACGCCGGTGGGCGCAACACACTCAGTGGCGGCTTCAGCTCTGCCCACGTGAGCCACTCAGGTGAGTGGGTGGGCGGGCGGCCTTGCGCTAGAGGCTGGTCCAAGGGAGGCCGGCTGCTCTTCTTGCACCTTTGTGGCCACTTCAAGGAGCCACTCTGGGTGCGCAGCTGACGTAGCCCTGTGAGGCCGAGGGAAGGAAGCCTCGGCCAGGTGAGTCACGTGTTGCTGGGGGGGTGTCTCCATCAGATTCGCTAGCAGGTGCCCCCCCCTCCCCCATTTCATTGCTCCGCACAACCCACCCTCATTTCTCGTTTGTCTGACTGGTGTTGGCACCACCTGGAATGGCTGGCCTGTGGCAACTGGGACCTTGCCCTCACCCACCCCACTGCCTGCCCAGAAGGGGTCCAGCAGCAGCTGCGGGGGGCTTAGCCAGGTGGGAAGGGTTTTCTGCCCTCTGGCGGGATCTAAGGCAGGAGGAGGAGGGGGGAGTGTTTCCCAGGGGACGGGGAGGGAAAGGCTGCCCTCCTGAGCCCTGGTGGGAATGTCCGCCTTCTCTTGGCGCTACAGATTCATCTGAGAAGCGGCAGCCCAAGCTGGCGTCTCTTATGAAGCAGGTGATGGGCGGGAGAGACGAAGGGTCCGTCACTGGGAGCCGCGGAGGTGAGAAGTTGGTAGCAGGCTCTGCCGCCACCCCTGGCTCACTCCTCATTCGCTGGCTGGTGAAGGGGTGGCTTTTGGGCGAAGGAGGCTTCCTTGCAAAAGCAGGGTGATGCGGGGGGCCGAGGGGGATCCCAGATTGGCCTACAGCTCTCCCAGGCATTTGTCATTCATTTCGTTTGCTCCTCCATCAAGTCGTTTGTCCCACCGCCCTTGCCCCCGAGAGTGAGCAGTCTCCCCCCACCTCGCCTCCCCTGCTGAGATGCCTCTCCATCCCCTCTCAGCCCTAGGTCACAGAACTAGGGTAATTACCTTCTCCAGCCCCAAGAGTGCCTCCTCAAGGAAACCCGACTCCCCCGAGGTACTGTATGGCCACCGAGCTCGCTTGCGTGGCCCTCACACGTGGCTAACTCATGCCGCCCCCAGCCCCAGCCCCAGCCGGGCAGGCCCTCCTCCTCCCTCCTCCTCCGTCCCCCTCTGTCTCTGCACTAACTGTCCTGCACCCTCCCTGCATGCTCTGTGCCCCTCCCCGTCTTTGGGGCCCCTCGTAGGAAAGGCCCCCCTGCCCCGGATCCTGCCCTGCCTTGTGAGGGCAGCTCGCTTCAAAGGGGCTGCGTTTCCTGATGGGCTCCATCCTCCTTCCAGGCAAGTGGGGCAGCATCCGAGCCAGTGGCCGCTTAAGCAGCTACGCCCTCAACATGGAGATCGGGTCCCGACTGGCTGGCAAAGAATTTGGAGCACAGCCCAACGGGTCTCCCTCGGAAGCCGGATTCCTCCGCCAGCTGTACATAATCGGAGACAAGTCCCAGTTGAGGGTACTCTTGGGCTGGGCTGGGCTGGGCTGGGCTGGGCCAGGGGAGATTGTCACCTTCCCCCTCCCCTCCTCGGCCCCCACGAGGGCTGGAGTGCCGGAAGGGGTGGTGGTGCCAAAAGCTGCCTGTGGAAATAAAGAGCTGCTCTTTGTGCTTCCCAGGGAATAAAGCCAGATCCTTTGCAGCACTGGGAAATGGTGCCCATCGAGGTGTTCGACGCACGGCAGGTCAAGAGCAGCTTCAAGAAGCTGATGAAGGCCTGCATCCCTGGCAGCCCCGCCCCAGAGGCCTGCCCCACCTACCTGCGCTCCCTGGAGGAGTCAGAGTGGCTGGTGCAGGTCAGTGGCAGAGCACCTGGGTCCATCCTCCTCCTCCCACCGCCCCCCACTGGCTTCCCTCTGGCCTTGAGTGCCCTGGCCGCTCTTTCTGACCAGAAAGGCAGCCTTCACGAAGCGCGCGCGCACACACACACACACACACACACACACCCTTGCCTGCTGGAGGCTGGAAAGGCCGTGCCATCTCTGCCTCCCCCAGGAGACCAAGGCAGCCCTCCGCACGCCTCAAAGGCCGGGGGAGGCGGGAACGAGAGAGAAGCCGGCCAAGGCTCTGGCAGGCCACCAATGCAGGCAGCCCCCAGGACACGCGTGGCCCCTGCTTGTAGGATGTTATTAAAACATTCCTTTATCTCAGGCATCGGGCTGCTTTACTACCCGGTTGAGATAGGGGCTTTGTTCTAATTATGGTTTAACAATATTTAAATATTTTGGGAGGTGGTTGGAAGGTTGAGATTCTTCTTTCCAGACATGGCCGAGGGAAGGGGGGGGTGGAAGTGGGGAGGGTTAACAGGCGGGTTTTGGGTTATGACTTTCCTGGCTTGAGCCTCTCCCAACTGCCCCTCCTCCTCCTCATGCTACTGACCCAGCCGGAGGGGCAGCCTCCGGGGGCCATCAGCTCAGCCTCTCCTGCCACGGCCCTGGTCATTGGGAACATCGCCCCCTCTGGGATCAGGTGGGGCCCTGGGGGCCTGCGGGCAGGGTGCACTGATCGTTGCTTGGATGATGCCCAGCTCTTGGGTGTTCGGTTTTTTACATTCTGTAATTCATCTTACTGTAAACCGCCTGGAGCCACCTATGCATGAGATGGGCAGCTGTATAAATCAGACAAACACGCCAAGGCCTCCTCGAAAACAAAGACCGGGCAGCGTGAAAGATGGGCTTGGGCTTGGGGTCCTGGTGGGGACGGAGAGCAGCTGGCATCAGTCGGGTGGGTGCAGGGAATTATGGCGTGAATTATGAACGGGAGAACCAACAGGAAAGGATGGTGGGAACAAGTGCGGGAGGAGGAGGGAGAAGCTGCGGGGCCTGAAGGGGGCAGGAGCGGCTGCTTCACCCCCATCCAGTGTGGAGGAAGGTTCTCCCAGGGTCGAGGGGACGAGCGGAGGGAGAAATTCTGGACTACAGGAAGGAGCGTTATCACCTGTTCACCTACTGCAGACAGACCTGGGGGTGGGGGGGGGAGGAGGGAGAAGGGAGGGTGAAAGGGGGCAGAGGAGCCCCTGTGCCCGCCAGCCCCTCCTCCAGGGCCTCGGCTGTCCTGAGCTTTGGGGATGGGGTGGCCCTTGCCGGGGGGGGGCGGGGGGAGCAGGGGGCACTAGGGGGAGAGGAGGCAGATCTCTCCGGCTCCAGTCACGGCCCTGGGATCAGAGCAGCCAGCAGAGAAGCCACTCCAGGAAGGGGCCGTCCCCTTCGCTTGGGTGTCGGAGCCCCCCAGGGGTGTGTGTGTTAACTGCCCTTTTTCTAGGACTCCCAAGGGAAACACAGCCATGGGGCTGAAATCGACCTGCTTGTGAGGGGCTTTTGGCTCCGTTCAGCTGCCAGATCAATGGGGCCGATAATTGTCTCAAAGACTTGGGGGGCGAGGGGGTTGGCGCACAAAGAGGCTGCTTGTGTGCCTGACCACCTCTGGTCAAAAGGGCTCTGGCAGGAGGTTGGGGTTTGAAGCAGTCCCAGCCTAGCTATCCCCTCCCCTTGGGCCAGGGCCGAGGGGGGAGGACAGCAGCCAACCTGGGAGGGGAGCAGCTCATGGGGAAGCAGTAAGCGGAGCAAGCCTGCTGCTGCTGCTGCTGCTGAGGTCCCTGGGAGACCCTGCCCCTGAATTCAAGGCCGCTGCGTCAGGGGAGGGGAGACCTGCCTGGGAGCCTCAAGGTGGAAAAGGAAAGAAAAAGGGCTGGGAAGGAGAACTTCGGCAGCTGTTCAGCCTTCCTTCCTCCCTCCCTCCCTCCCTCCCTCTATGGCAGATCCATAAGATCCTGCAGATCTCGGTGCTTGTGGTGGAACTGCTGGACACGGGCTCCTCGGTCTTGGTCAGCCTGGAGGAAGGCTGGGACATCACCACCCAGGTCAGCAGGCGTCCTCCCCCTCCTAGAAGCGGCCCGGCCTGGGCCCTGAGGCTCCCCTGACCCGCCTCTTTCCCTCAGGTGGTCTCTCTCGTGCAGCTGCTCTCGGACCCCTATTACCGCACCATGGAAGGCTTCCGGCTCCTGGTGGAGAAGGAATGGCTGTCCTTCGGGCACCGCTTTGCCCATCGCGGGGCACAGACCCTGGCCAGCCAGGGCAACGGCTTTACGCCCATCTTCCTGCAGTTTCTGGATTGTGTCCATCAGGTGAGAGAGAGAGAGAGAGAGAGAGAGGCCCCGCTGGTCCTGCCATGCCTCCCTCAGCCTCCCACTCCTCCTGATGACCCCCTGGGTCTCTTGCAGATTCACACACAGTTCCCCATGGAGTTTGAGTTCAGCCAGTACTACCTGAAGTTCCTCAGCTACCACTATGTGTCCAACCGCTTCCGCACCTTCCTCCTGGATTCTGACTACGAGCGCCTGGAGCTGGGTAAAGCGGGTGGGACCTGAGGGGCTGGCAGGAAGCTGCCCGGACTGGCCAGCTCTGAACTGGCTTCTGCTTCCAGGTCTCCTGTATGAAGAGAAAGGGGAGCGGAAGGGCCCCCAGCCCTACCGGTCCGTTTGGGACTACGTGGAGCGGCTGAACAAGAAGTCCCCCGTCTTCTTCAACTACATGTATGCCCCCGAGGATGAGGAGGTGAGTAGTGCCACCCAGTGGGGGCCCTGGGCGAGGAGGGGGGAGTCTCGGGGGGGTCGGGCTGGACGGTGCGTCAGCTGCCTGCCTGCCTGCCTTGCGTTCAGGTCCTGCGTCCGTACAGCAACATTTCCAGCCTGAAGGTGTGGGACTACTACACCCACGAGGCTCTCGCGGAAGGGCCGTCCTATGACTGGGAGCTGGTGCAGGATCAGGGAGAGCTCAGTGAGGAGGCTGGCCAGCAGGACACCAGCACCCCCCAAAGCCATCGCAAGATCGTTTGGCCCTGCTATGACAGCTGCCGCCGGGTGGAGCCAGACGCCATCTCTCGGCTGCTGGAGGTGAGGAGCTGTGCTGGGCCTGGGGGTTTTTTGGGTGGTGGTGGGGCTTGCAGAGGCATGGCCCTCAGTCGTCATCCTGGCAGCAGCCTTTGGACAGAGCTCGGGAGGCGTCACATCATCCCGGTCCATTGGAGGAAGGCGCTGAACTCTCCCAAGGGCTGGCCTCTCTCCATGGCCCCCTCCGCAGCCCCCCCCCCAGAGTGAGAGTGGCTGCTGTTCCTATTACCACACAGGGCTTCCTGGGGAGGCCATTGTGGGGGCGGGGAGATGCTCAAAATGAGAGGAGTTCATAGCAACTCAAAATACTCTTAAGTGGCCCCTGTGGCGAAGGGCGCACCAGAGTGTCAAGCAGCCACCCCAGGCAAATGTACCTTCCACCTTTAAATTGGGGGCCTCAGAGCGCCCCCCCCTCCCCCTCTGCAAGCCTTGAAGCCAGGTTTCCTTTGCTGCTGCTCGAAGAGAGGAAGAAGGTTAAGGCTCCAACTAAGCGGACAACGTGGGCTGCCTTTCAGGTTCGCCGTGAGATTTGGCAGCTGGTGGTTTCCATGCAGCTTTTCAAAGGAAAACATACAATGTTCTTTTTTTCTTTTTCTTTTTCTTTTTGGATCAGAAAAGGAAAAATGAATTTGCTCAGTTGAAGATTTTCTACTCTGACTAAATTATTGAGATCCATTTTGATAGTTTCTTTAAAATTCAGCATATACTTATACTTCAAAGTTTGGAAATCCTTAATAAAAAAAACAAAAGTTACTTTTACTTTCTCCGATTAGTTGCAAGCAGAAATTGGTGAAAGATTTGGGTTTTGGGACCCTCTGGTTCTAGGAGAGGGGGCTTAGCAGGCAGCCTTGACCAGTCCTGTCCACCCCCTTCCCGGTTCCAGGAGGTGCAGAACCTGGAGATGGAGCTGGGCCAGGTGCCAGAGCGCTGGAAGGAGACCTGGGACAAAGTGAAGGCTTTCCAGCAGTCGGAGGGCTCCGTGCTGGACAGTAAAGTACGGAGTCCGGCTGTGCACACGGGACAGAGGGGGGAGGGGCTGCTTTTTGTCTTCCTTCCTCTGACCACCCGTCTCCCGCAGGCAGCACCCAGTTCTCTCCTGATGGCATCCAGCCTGTCGCACCAGCGGCGCTCACTCGGCGTTTACCTGCAGGAGGCAGGCAGTGGCAGCTCCACCTTAAACCTCAGCCTGGACAGTGAAACCAGCAGCTCGTCCACCCCCTCGAGTGGGAAGCAAGGTGGCCGTAAGAGCACCGGCACGCTTTACAGCCAGTTCCAGACGTCCGAGAGCGAGAATCGGTGCGGATGGGTGGTTTGGGAGGGTCTGGGTGGGCACAAGGTGGGATGGAGCCCATCAGCTTCCTCTCCCTCCTCCTGACCAAAATGCTTTTCGTCCACAGTTCCTACGAGGGCTCCCTCTACAAGAAAGGGGCTTTCATGAAGCCCTGGAAGCTGCGCTGGTTTGTCCTGGATAAAACCAAGCATCAGGTAGGGGGAGATTGGCAGTGCTTTGCTGGCCAAGGGACCCTTTCCGTCTGGCTGGTGAATTGGCACAGCTCTGACCTCTGGCCCTCCCTCCCTCCCTTCCAGCTGCGATACTATGACAGCAACCTGGACACAGAGTGCAAAGGGATGATTGACCTGGCTGAGGTGGAGACCATCACACCAGGCACCCCCACCATGGGAGCCCCCAAGATGGTGGATGAAAAAGCTTTCTTCGATGTAAGTGACCCTTGGGCCTGACAGAGGGCGGCCCAGTTGAGGGTCAGGCTGATAAGTGGCCGGCGTGGACTGCCCCCGTGCCCCTCATTCTCAGGACTGCACTTCTCCTTCTTGGCAGGTTAAGACAATAAAGCGGGTTTACAATTTCTGCGCCCAGGACGTGCTGCTGGCCCAGCAGTGGATCGATCGTATCCAGAGCTGCTTGTCTGATGCCTGAGGTGCCACACCTGGCCTGGCACAGCACAGGACAGAAGGCGGTGGGGTGTGTTGCCCAGGTGGGAGACCCCCAACCTGGCTTGACCACGTGCAGTTTGTGGGGAAGGGCGTGTCCAGCCTCTCCCGCCTTGCGAAGAGGAGTCTGTCACGCGTCCGGCCTGGTGGATCCTTGGGAGGGACTGGTCCATCTTCCGTTCTTCACCAGAGGTTGGCAGAGCCAACGGACTTCCATGCCCCAGAGCAACTCCAGAGCAACTCTGGCCGGCCGAGAACGGGCTCTGTTCTGTCGGGGAAGCTGGCTGAGGGTCTGGCTGTGGGGCAGAGGTGGCAAGAGATTGCTGCAAAGCATGATAGCAATCCCTCCTGCCCCCCCCTCCCCCAAGTCCTGATGTTGTGAGGTTGGAAGATAGAAAGAAGGGGAGGGGGGCACCTGCGCTGTTTCTCTTAATGCTGCTGCTGCTGCTGATGGACAGAATGGGCAGTTCCTGGTCAAAGGCTCAGTCAGGTGGTATGGAGACATTTGTTTGTGACAACCCCCCCCAGTTCTTACTTCCCAGCTCTCTTTCCCCCCCTCCCCGCCCCCCAGCATCCTCAGGGCTAGCCCTGGAGTGCAGGGCGGCTAATGGCCTCCCCTGTCCCCACTCCCGCTCCTCCACACCGCCCCCAGCCCATCCTAGCACCGGAGAGCAAATCATGTGACTCGGTCTCTGTTTTTGCACCACCAGCCCCCTCCGCTCCTCCCCCAATCCCAGGCTGCAGCACCCTCCATTCCGTTCTCTTTTTGAACAGGAGACGGGAGAAGCCCAGACCCTCTCCACAGTATGGAGCCCCCTCCCCTCCTACTTTTTTATTGGTACCATAAAGGCTGTGGCTGGTGTGAATTTGGGGGGGGGGGTTGTAACTTCATGAGCAGTTGTAGATTATTGAAGTTTCTGTACATTGTGTCAAACCTAAAGAGTTCTTGTATTGTATTGTGCTTAGAGGAAAAATATATATGAAGAGAAAAAAAAAACTAATGGAATTTAATAAAAAAAAACACATCAAGGGTTTGGCTAGATGTGACTATGTGCTTCTCTGAGGGGTTCCCGCGGCCTTCCTGCCACAGATCAGTTTGGTCTGGATGCTCCTTTAAGGTCCATTTAAGAGACCTTCCAAGAACTTAGGGGGGGAGTTCTTTGGAGGAGGGTGTCCAGAACCAGGCAGTGGAACAGTTTTTTTAAAAAAAGCACAAGATGGCTGCTTCTTCCAGGCCAAGTCCTTCACACCAAAGGAGAGTTTTGTTCAACACAAGCAAAAGTTGATGCGATTTCATTTTGCCATCGTTTTATTATATTAAAAGAATGAAGCTAGAAAATGAAGTATTTAAAAAGAAATAATTTGATAAGAATGTATTTCAGTTTTCTGCTTCTGATGCATTAAAATACCTATTCATACATTTTCTGGATTTGCAATCTACAATGAATGACAATCTTCATCATACGGGGCAGAAAGCAAGGCTTTTGTGACCGCAGCTAGGCTTTAGATGGTCCAGATCGGGACTGCTAAGCCATCCCCAAGGCTCCTTCCTTCATGCCCTCCCCCAGCTGTGTGTCCCCCAGCAGGAAGATGGTGGAGCATGAATTTGCTGGTGACGCCCACTTGTGTCTCAATGCCTGCCTCACCCAGTGATGCTCTCAGTAGGGTTTTGCTTCCCCAGAGGGAACCAGTGCACCATTTGGGCAGTCTTCCTGGGTTCTTGCTATAAGATCAAATGGCAAATGTGGCACAGATTCATTCCCACGTACTAATTGTGCTCTTTCCTGGGCTGGCAGACTGGCCATCACTCATGCTTTCGCCATTTCTTCTTACATTGTTCTGATGTGCTCTGACCTTCAACACCAGCTAATGCTACAGCTGTTCCAGACTTCAGGTGAGCGTTATGGGCACATCTTGGAGCACTCGTGTGGGCCCCTCTGTTTGGTGAGCTGCTCCTTGGGTTACACTCAAGGTGACATGTTACCTAAATGGCTTGGGGTATTATTCTCTCTGGGCTTATCTTTTTTTATTTGCCCCTTCCTACAAGAGCAGACACCTAACATGGGTCCCAGAATCTTGACTTCCCTTTCTGTCACATGCCACCTTATGCTTGCCTCCCCACAACCCCATTCCAGATTTATCTGGTCCCAAAGTGCTGCCCTTCAGAAAATGCGTAACAACTTGGTTTTCAAACAAATGAACCAGAAACCAATTGGTAGATCAAGTCTGGCTGGAACTTATCTGTATTTCCCCAGTACAAGTTAGCTGTATATTTGCATTTTTCGTGCTGTTTTAATTCTATATGCCACCTTGAGTGTTGATTAGACAGCCTTATGGAGGTAATGATCCACCCCAACACACTGGATATTGGTAAAATGGTTAGATATGATCAAATTTTGGACAATCGAGGAATACTAAAAACAAACCAAGAATTAAAAACTCAGGGAATAATTATAGATTGGTGGCCATATCTTCAATTGCAAACGAGATATAAAAAAGATTTAGAGGAATACGGATTTGAAATGAAAGCAACCCAGTTGATAAATTATTACTAGGAACAGAAGAGAAATTAATATCCAAAATATATAACTACTTATTAAACTTTGATTTAAAAGAGGAAATAGTAAAAGGGCCACTATTAGCTTGGGCCAAAAATTTCGGATGTAATATTGAGCTAGAGTGGGAAAAAGTGTGGAATAAAAATTTCTCTCTAACAAAGTCTGTTGTGTACAAAGAAAATTTATACCAAGTGTTTTACCATTGGCATTTAGCACCATCTAGGCTTGCAAAGATGTATCTTAATCTGAACCCAAACTGTTGGAAATGTAAACAACTGCAAGGTACCTTCTTCCATGTCTGGTGGCTATGCCTGGAAATTAAAAAATATTGGATTAAAATACAAACATGGCTAGATGAAATTACCCACCGTAGGTTAAAGTTGAAGCCTGAATTGTTTCTCCTAGGGAATTAAGGGCGAATACCCTAAAAAGATTAAATATTTGAATATACATATTATGGCGGCAAGAATTGCTCTAGCACAAGCTTGGAAATGTCTACACACCGTCAGATGGGGTAATAATTCATAAAATTTTTTGAATGCGTAGAAATGGATAGACTCACCATGGAATTGAATAACAGAGGACTTGGAATACTATACAATTTGGAATAATTGGTACCAATGGATAGATAGCAAAACATGAAAGATATAGGTTAAGAGAAAAGAGAAAAGATATATTTTGTATACTTTATGATCAATGAGAAGCTGTTGAAATGGATGGACATTTGGAATGTATAAATACAGCCAAGATTTTGTACTGTCAAGAAAACGATGGTGAAATGTATCAACATACTTTTCTTTTATAGATATATTTGTATATATTTTAATGTTAATTTTCAATAAAGTTTTTTTTAAAATTATTTTTAAAAAGAATTAAATTATTCTCATCTTCTGCAACACTGGTGGTAAGCTAGAAAAAAACATCAAATTACATTCAGCAGAGCAGATGGAGACATTAGCTTATCACAAAGGTTTCTACAGGAAGAAAAGGTGTTTAACTTCCTGAGCACAAAGCATCTTCAAATTATAATTGTGTGGACAGGTTTTGTGACACGCACACACCAATGCCATAAGAAGATTCCATGGAGGGGAAAGCAGCAACTTATTAACCATGATGGCTATGGTCAAAGGCAGCATGCTGTTGCATGGCAGGTACTGAGGCTCTTTCTTGCTGCCTGTTGTTAGGCTTTATTGGAAAGTCAGGTTTCACTGAGGGGAGGCGGGTGTGGGGAAACAAGAGCCTGCACTTGAGTATAATGCAGTTTGGAAAGCTTGGATGTATGGATCGGACCCAATGTTTTCATAATTGCCATTATAACCAAGATCTCTGCTGCTGCCAACTCCTCTCCCCCAGATTCAACAGCTATTGGATCCAACTGTTCTTTCCAACCCTCTGATGTAGGCTTCACTTTTCTGAAAGGGCCTGAACTTGTAAACAAGCCAAAGATTTCTATGATGGATAGCAATGGGCAAAACACTTGCTAACCAGGTTACTGGGAAGAGAGTATTCCAACCACCAGCATTTGCCTTCGTAAGAAGAAAAGCTGCAGTCCAGATAGAATAGACGATCTTTGGTACACAGTTTGGATCTTGCCAGCTGTTTCCATCTCCACTGCAGCGCTCCTTCTGTGACAAGGGGCCCTCACTACCAGCAGAGGATGATGGGCCTCAGGCATGGAGGGTGATTAAAGTGCAATGTCAGCGCTTGAAAGCACACACTCACACAAATATCCCATATAATTTTCCTAGGACACTTTTAATTATGACATCCACTATCAAAAGAACAAATCTAATAGTGGAATTACGAGATGCGCTTAGTGGAAGAATGAAAACCCCGGAAGAAAACATTTGCAGTAATACCAACCTACCTGGGGGCTCATAAGGGGGTTTGCAACTGGCCTTGCAGGGAGAGGAGAGGGAGTCTCTGCTTCCCTTTCTCTAAGAAAGAGGGGGGAGGCAGGGAAGAGGGCAATGGTCAGCTTTCACTCAAGGATGGCTCTGAGGAAACTGATTTGGTCGCCAGTAAACAGAATGTGGGGAGGACGTTGGTGAAGATTATCAGGCATCCATTTCATTGTCTGGAGGTTGAGTTGTAGCAGCTGAACTTTCCTTTTTGGTTTGAAGCATTTCACTGCGTATTATCCAAGTAGCTTCTTCAAACTGAAGCAGCAGCAAAATGTTTCAAACCAAAAAGGAAATAAGTCCTGTTGCCACGACTCAACTTCCAAATAGAACAAGGATGGGTTGCCCCACTAACTGGGACCAGAATTTCCATCACTAAGCAAGGCAATCCATTAGCAAAATATCACAGACCACACCACCTCACAGTGGCAGTTTCTGTAGTCCCAGTTAGTTATAGTGGCTTCAAAAAAACTACACAAGACTGGGAACATTCACTCATATGAGCAACCTAATTGGGATTGGCAGAAACTTGCCGCCGTCTGAACTCCCAACACTGTGAGACATTCTCAGATACAGCCTACTGTTAAAAGAGAGAAAAAGGAGTGATGATGCTAGAATCTACCCAGCAGCCAGTCTTGCAAGAGGCATATATCCAAAAGTGCTTGAAAAGTGGGAATGAGGGAAAAGTTCTGTTGTGATCCCTGTTGTAAATTCACAAGTGACAATCCTGAACAAGAGAACTGGGATCAAGCCAGAAACGTAGCTCTTGGTGAAGGAAAGCTAGATGTCAGACTTTCACTGTGAAACTTAACTGTTTGACACCCTCAACTGCGAGGATCAAATTGTTCTGTGTGCCGAATTTGGCCACCCTGCTGGCTGCAAAAAAGCTCACCTTCACCATACCCTAAGGAGACGAAGGTACCGTTGCTTTTGTTAAAGGTCAGAGAGACAAGGTTGGATAGCACCAGATTAGTTTGTCTGATGTTGTGATCGAGCAGAAAGATCAAGGCAAAAGGTGAAAGTAGCAACATGAGAGACAAAGGCTTGCTAAATATAAGCAGAGAAGTATTCCAGACATTTTGATATTGACAAATAAGTAATTATCTCATGATCAAAATGGACAGATGACTGATGAAGAGGGAATGTGATGGAAATTATGAAGAGCCTTCGACCAAACACAATTGCCCTCAGTTTCAAAAGAAAAGACAGAATAGATTAGAAATATAAAACATCGCTGTATCCATATGCTTCATTAGTAGACCAGTACAGGGCATAAGATGGTGTTGGTCTAGGTGCCACTGCTGCCATTACCACAGCCGCCTTCATAGATGCTGGTTTGATCACTCTGAAGACAAGAGACTCGTGGTTGACCACAATAAAGTCAAGAGGCCAGGAAAAAATTATGAAGTCCCTAGATCAAGAATTTGATGAGCTCTGTAAGGGCGAAATAGAACGCATCTTCTTCGAAGGCTGTATAGATGCAACTAAAGTTACGCTAAAAGGAAACAATTCAGGCCAGCAATTCCCCAGTACCATCAAAGAACATTATTCTGTGTGCAGTGAGCCAGGTGGAAGATAACTATCATTTCACTCCAGAGAAAGGCTCAAAAACAGGAAAACCTGCTCGTATGATTGCACATAATCTGGTGTATTTCATGAAGAAAGCCACTGACAAAAGGACACTGGAGGAGATTCTACAAATGTTAATACTGCCTGTGAAGGTGGTGCCATGCACTGGGTAGAGGTCAGGCTTGACCGGAAGTTGATCTGGTTAGTGTGTGCACTCTGCAGGAATGAGTTACCTCTATGACACTTAATCACAAAATTGGATGGGAAGACCTTGTCTAACAACCAAATGGGCTGGTAAAACTGGCAGCATGCTAGACACCGCAACACTGCTTGACACTGATCCTTCATTCACCAGTTTCAATTGGTGAGCCTCTCATTTCATTGAGCAAGTGTTGTAAAGGATCTGTCTAGTGATCAAGTGTATGGATATAGGATCACACAGGCAATGACGACAGGATAACCTCCCACAGATCTGGTTCTTCTGGAAATTAGTCCCATAAACCAGGGGTCCCCAACCGCCGGTCCGCGGACCGTACCGGGCCGCGGAACAAGCCTTACCGGGCCGCTGGTTGCTGAGCGCCGCCATCTTTTTGGTAAAAAGCGCTCCGCTTTTCCGGTGAGCTTTTCCGGTAAAAGAAAGCCATTTCTTTTCCGAGAAAGCCACTACCCAAAAGCTCACCAGAAGCGCCGCCATCTTTTTGATGAAAAAGCGCTTCCGTGACGCCACTGGAAGCGCTTTTTCGTCATAAAAGATGGCGGCGCCCAGTTGACGCCGGTACCGGGCCGCGGCGCCCAGCTGATGCCGGAACCGGGCCGCGGCGTCGAAAAGGTTGGGGATCCCTGCCATAAACCATTTACACTAGTTGAAAATAGAACTGAACTGAAAACAGACTTTGTCGATTATGGGTTTCAAAACATGGCTTTCAAGGCAAACCTCTCCAAAACTTAAGAATGTCAGTGTCAACTTCGAATTGAACCTGGCAGAAGCCGTTTTTCCTATTTCTCAGTTGCCAGAGGGGTGGGTGGGTGGGTGGGAGACTGAAATACGCTGCTAGACAAAACACAGCTCTCATGGGAACCAAGGTCATTTCTACAGGTGGTGGATAGAGATGGGGAGAAGTGCCTGGAAAGCCCGCTGATTAACCTAATTGGCCAAGGTGACCTGTGACTTTTGGGGAGGGAGTTATTTTCTGTATTACTGTATATACTCGAGTATAAGCCTAGTTTTTCAGCCCATTTTTTGTGCTGAAAAAATCCCCCTCGGCTTATACTCGAGTCAGATTCCCTCTGAAAAAAAATGGTGTGGAGTCGCGGCCTCCGGTGGCAGCGACTCCCAACAGTTCAGCCGGGAAGGGAAAGGCAAAAAGCGCTTTGCCTTTCCCTTCCCGAGGTGGCGGGACTGGGGCCACGCCGGCGGTAGTGACTCCTGACTCAGGGGGCCTCCGAGGGAGGGGAAGAGAGTGACTCCTGCCTCCCGCTGTCATCATCATCTTCTTCTTTTGGGTTAGTGAATCAATTAAACCTTTCATGATAGTGAGATCGTTTCCCAAATTAATTATTTTTATTTTTGAAATTTACCAGTAGCTGCTGCATTTCCCACCCTCGGCTTATACTCGAGTCAATAAGTTTTCCCAGTTTTTTGTGTAAAATTAGGTGCCTCGGCTTATATTCGGGTCGACTTATACTCGAGTATATACGGTAATTACACTGAAACCGCAGGAAACATTTAGAGTTGGTTTTCTGTTTGATCATGTACCCAATAAAGAAGTTCTTAGAGGAAGACCTCAGCCTCAGTTTTGATTTGCTTGGGTTCATTAGTCGGGATCATGACAGATAGTGGAATACATTGTTGGTGTGTACTACCTTTGCTGGTTCAAGTAAGAAGTAAAACACTCCTGGATTGAAGGCCCGTGTCATATGTTGTTCCAGCTGCAGCAAGTCAGACTTTAAAAGGAGGCTGTAGATGCTGTTTTGCCAACCATTCAGCGCTCAGTATGGTACACTTTCAGTGAAATGATAATCCACACACTCTTGTGTTCAGGTGACATTCAAGTGAGGAGAGTTGGTGTGCAAAAGACCATTGACTTGAAGGGTGCAGACGATGACGTGCTGGGAGATTTTTCTGTACGTGCAAGAAAAATGCCTTTAATCAATGCCAGAGCAGCCTCTCTGCTGGAGCTGGCCGACTGGTCTGAGCCACCTTTGATGTGCAAACGTACAGCGGAAATAAAGAAGCTCATTGGCCTTGTCACGCCCAATGAATGGAGAGATGGGTGAAACAGGTCACAGAGGCAGCGAGCAGAGGGCAGACACAGGAGATACGGGAGGATTATATCAAAGGCCAAGACAAGCAAGCAAGTTGGTGGCTGATGTTGAAGAATTAATCAAAACAAGGCTTGAAGAAGCTGGGTTAAACATTTTTGTAACTCAGATAATTGCTTTCTCTAAGTTTATGGTTGTATGGATGACTTTTTTGCTTAGCTAGATAAGATTAATGCAGAAAAAAATCTTTAACTTTTGTAGCACAAATGTAATTTTGAGAAAATAAACAGTACTTGGGTTACAAAGTACTTTTGAGGGTTATATGATCAGATGTGGATTTACCATTCCAAGCTAAATGTTGTGCAATTGCAAAAATAACAGATTTGAAGGTGTAGAGCCACATCCCTTCACTGGAAAAAAAATCCAAAAAACAATTTTCAGCTCATTAAATGACACACCCAGGACGTGGCTTCCATCCACCAATTCCCTGACCACAAACCACACAGCTCACAGAGTGGGAGAAAAGTGGGCTGGCCTTGTTCCTCAAAGGCCTCTGACCAACCCTTTAATCTGCAAAAAACACGGGACAACAGACATTGAGAGTTTTTTTCCCTAAAAACAGAGCATTGTTATCTTGGGGGTGGTGGGGGTGGACTGTAACCGGGACAGATTTAAGCTCCCTTTCTTCACCCGCTCCAGAAAAGCTCCAGTTTTTCATTCCAAAGTATCTGATTTTGCCCCCCCCCCCAGCCATGCCAGTGCTGAGGATCAAGTCCCACTGAGGTTTGGCAAGGAGCAGGTGGCTGCACAAAGCCATTGGGAAACACCAGGAGGGGCACCAAGGAGCCAATTCCATCCGACGACGGCTCAGGGCCCCAAATCACAGTCTTGATTCTGTAGCAGCTCAGCCCCCTGCCGTTCTTATGCTGGGGGGGGGGGAGAGCCTGCCCCTGCCCCAGCTGCCCTGGGGTCCACATCTCGTGTCTAGGGCATGGCTCACGCTCCTCGGGCATTGCCAGGCCATACTGGCATGGCTTCCTCAAAGGTCTCTTCCAATGTTCAAGGTTGGCATGAGGTCCAAAGTGCAAAGTGTTGCAGTTCTTGCTTCTATTAAAATTTTTTCAAAATTAAATGAACCAAAGGAAAACCAATCATCTACGTGAAAGGGGAGGGTCTCCAGAGACCCCCACCCCCCACCCCAGAATCGCTCCAGGACCTCGTTCCTTGCAAGGTCACCTTGGTTCCCAGGGCTGATGCTGGCTGACTTCCGTCCCTACCTCCCTCCCTCCCTCCCAAGAGTCACAAGAGATCCCGTCCTTCAGGGCACCAGCTGCCCGTTGCTCCCCTGCCCCAACCTCCTTTTGGATGAGGCGTTATTGCTTGATGAAAAGCTGGCGGGGAAGTTCCAACGCCACCTTCTTCGTCCCAACGTCCCTGGGCCAGTCCAGGAGAGCAGACAAGGCCCGCCCTTCCCCCCACCCCCAAGAGCCAAGCCAAGCATGGGCACCGGGCCGGCCAGTCATGGCTGGAAGGAGCTGGAGGGGGAGAGGAGAGGAGCTCACGCTGCCCTTGAGCCACGGGGGGGATGCGGGCTGAAGAGGGGGGCCTGCTCTCTACTCTCTGTCCTCTCTGAAGGCAGCCTGGATGACAAGGGAGATGTGGGCAGCCCAGCTGTAGTCAGGCACTTTCCGGGCCGCCCCTCATCAAGCGGGACCTTTCAGCGGGGCCTCGGTTCCCGGGTGGGGCTCCTCGTTCCTGCGGAGAAATGGGGGGGGGCGGAGAAGTTAGAAAGGCCGAGGGGGCCTCTCCCCATCGGTCCAAGTCGCCCTGGCAGCTGCGTTTCCCACCTTCTGGGTGCCTCCTGAACGGACGGAAGGGTGGGTTGGGGTACAAGCGCCACTCCTAAGAGCCTGGATGAAGCCAGCTGGCCGGAACCAGGATGGGGCTGCCCTAGGGGACTGGCATCGCCCCCAGCCACCCCCCCCCCATTCCCAAAGGAAGCCCAGGTGGCCGGATGGCTGGGCAAGGGCAGCCACCGAATCTCCCCTCACGGCCTCCGCAGTCCAGGCTTGGTCCTTCCGAGCCCAGACGAGGCCTCCCCGGTTCCTCCCTCCGGAGCGAGCGGTCCTTTGGCCTCTCCTCCTGCAGAGCCGCTACTCTTTCACCAGAGGCAAAACCAGGACTTTGTCCTGTGCGGTGAAACACCACCATGACACAGAAGCTACACAGGCGCTGACCACCCTCTGTGCACTACGCAATCCTGGCTGGGGGACAAGGAGGGCAGGGCCCTGCCTGGAACTCACCTGGCTGGCCATCACCCGCCTGGGCCCTGAGCTCCACTCCCTTCCTCTTACTCCTGGCCCTGCCCTACCCACACCTGAAAGAGCAGCCCCACTCAGGCGCACGTCCATCCTCGGCGACAGCCCGCCAGCAGCCCAGTACCTGGCTTTAGCCGGTGCCTGCTCCCGCCCTCACCTGTGGTCCCTCTTGGCCTCCTCCGGTGTGGCAGCCGCTGCAGCTGAGCTTGGAGGAATGCCCAGTGCCGGGGTGGCTTCCCTTGTCGGAGGACTCGCCAGCTTGTCGACCGTCAGAGAGTTGTTACTGCTGCGTGAGAAGAACCAAAGCCGGTTAAAGGGCCAACTCTTGCCCCGCATGACCCCCACTGGAGAAAGAGCCCGGGCTGGGGAAGCGGGGGAGGGGATGCCAGGGGCCCCTGCAAACTCTCCCGGCTGCCTAAGGGCCAATGGCAGAGGAACAAGGACACACACACACCCCCGCCCCCACCTCCTGCTTCTCAGCACCCCAGAATCAGCCGTGGGAGTCTGGCCACTGTGAGCACCTGAAGGCCGGGACAGGGCAGGGGAAGGACAGGGCAGGAGAGAAGAGCCAACACAGCCGGATCAGCAGCCCAGGAGGAAGGGAAGGGGACCCCCCACCCCCGAGACTGATCCAGGAGGAAAAGGGGAAGGGAGCCACCACCCACCTGCAGGGAAGGAAGGAAGGAAGGAAGGAAGGAAGGAAGGAAGGAAGGAAGGAAGGAAGGAAGGAAGGAAGGAAGGAAGGAAGGAAGGAAGGAAGGGCCTTGGTGCCCACAAGGGCCAGGAGGCCCTGAGGCACAGCTGCCCCTTCCTGCCTGCCTCCCCACTGAAGAGGCTCAGGGAGGAAGAAGAGCAGAAACGAAGCGGTGACTAGAGGGGGGGGGGAGAGGGGGGGAAGCATGGAACCCCTGGGGTGCCTCTATACCAGGAGTGGCTCCTAATGCGCGTGAGAGAGCGGTTCTTTGCAAAGCTGGTTCATGGGACTTTAAAGTGGATTTGGTGAGGGAGCCAAGGAGAAGATGGCCCAGAAAGGAGGGGAAACACTAGGAACAGCGAAGGGTTTTGCAGAGCAAGGAAGGACCTCATCACAAGCGTGTAAACACTGTGTCTGTGTCTCCAACCGAGTGCAGAGCTTGTAGGGGGAGCCCTGGGCCTCCTCTTAAAGCAGGAAGGCCAAGGCGACTCCCTAGGCGTTACTCTAAGCGCAGGGGTGGGGTGGGGGTCGGAGGCAGGGCCTACAGCTGGGGCAGGGGCGCCCTCCACCTGAAAGCGGCAGGCAAGGCCAGGCCTCCCTGCATGCAAGGAAAGGGGAAGCCCAGCGCCCTGGGGCTGGGGGGAGGGAGGAGACGTGACCATGAGATCCTAGGCTGTCCAGGAAAGGGAACTTTGGAGAGTTGAAGGCAACGTGGTTTCACTTCACTGGGTTCCGATTAGTGTCCATTTAAAGTGACAACAAAGTTAAAGGGATTCCAACTCCAGGCCGGCTTTGAAAGCTTCAGGGAGAAAGAAGGGCACGGCGTAGATCTCCAGGCCATCCAGAGCACACACAGGCCGGGTTGGAAGAAGTTTGCACGCAGGAAGGCCCATTTCAACAAGGAAGTGGCCTGGTGGGGAAAAGCCTGATGAAAACGTAACTACAAACAGAGAGAGAGAGAGAGGGGTGTGTGTGTGTGTGTGTGCAGGCAGATTCTCTAGGATCCAAGGTGGATTCCCGTAAGCACCGTCACCTTCACGGACAGCATGAGAATCGACGGGAGGGAAGAACGCTCCACGGGGAGAGTCCTGGTCTGCCAACCTTGGGAGCGTCTCTGGAGCACTTAACCCCAGGGGCCGGGGGTGGGGGGGCTGTTTCCTGGAAGCGTCCTGGAATGGACCTCAGACCCCACCCACCCACCCGGGGTCGTGCCCTCCTCCCTTCTGACTTAGGACCAGGCACCGTTTCACGGACCTCTTTGAAACCCTGAAGAAGGTGGAACATGAGCCCGGAAGGGTCCCTCACCTCTCACGTCCGGCCAGAGCCCTGCTGGCGGTGGCTTTTTTGGCCTTTGGTCACTCGGGAGGCCAGTGGACGGAATGAAGAAAGCCTGGCAGGAACCTGGCACTGCGGCCAGGCCAAGCCGCTTGTAGGACCTTGCGGGGCGATCAATACATCCCTGGACAGGCAAAGCCTGCCCTGATCAGCCTCCCCCCTGCCGGGAAGCTGCTTCTGGGGGCTCCCCACAGGGAAGGTCTCGGTAGGCTCGCGGAGGAAAGCCAGGCCCAGCCTAATCTTCCGCTCCCCTGGCCCTACACGGAGCGGTTCAGGAGAAGCTCCGCCAAAACTTGCCCCCTCTGAACACATGCTGGGGCCGAACCCTCTTGGAGGGTTTGCAGTCTATGGCGCCATTCTTCAGCCACCGCTGCCTTCTGGCGGCCATCGCGCCGTTGACCGAGAACCCAGTGCCGTTAAGAGTAGCGTCCGCCCGTGAGTGGCAGCCTCTTTCTCAGCTGGCCCACCCGCCGAGTCCCTTCGGCCCAGAGAGGCTGAGCTTGAGTAGACGTTCCTGTGGGACCTGAGGCAGGGAGGAGGAAGGCCCTGGGAGGGGCCCCGCAGCCCCTTCAGCTCTGCTGCCGGATGGCATTGGCACGTCTCTCTCTCTCCCCCCCCAGGAGAGGCCGTATGTCCATCCTGCTCCCAGCAGAGGCGCCTAGGAGGGAAGGGCTGAGACCGTTTGCCCAGCGTCACTACAGCGTGCAGGGTCGGCTACTGAAATAAGCCCATCAGAAGGTGGGAGAAAGGACAGCCGGTGGGGGATTCTGCCCCCCCAGGACATTGCTGGAGGTTCTGAGGAAGAGGCGGCACAAGGTGGGTGTCGTGGCCCTCGGGAACATCCCGGCTACCTGGAGGCCCATCCATGGGGACCGGCAGTTCGGATGCCTTGAGACCTCCAGAACTTCCCAAAAGGCTGGTGGGAAACGAATTCTCAGAAGGGCCATCAGGAGAGAACAGCCGCCGGTCTCCTCCGGCTCCACCTCGCAGCCAGACATTGACTGGGCATCCTCGCCTGCTGAACTGACTGGCTCCTGGGACGGGGGCCTTCGGGTTCAGCTCAGGAAGGCAGACCTCCCTGCCTCCACCCCCCCCCCGAAGCTCAATTCCGTTGGGGGGAGCCAGAGAAGCAGCCTCCATCCTGGGCACCTGACTTAGGTGGCCAGTGACTTTATAGGCACAGCTCTGGCCAACGTCTCCAGGAGGGGGTGGGGGAGACACCAACATATCCCTGGATAACGGCGTGCCGTCGTTCGCTTGATGCCGGGGGCAGGGAGGGAAAAAAGAAAGGAAAAAGAAGGGAAGCAGCAGCCAAGAGCCACCCTGTTGGGGTCACCCTAAGAGGAGGAGGGGGAGCACACGGGCTCTGCAAAGCAAACCGACAAAACTGAAACATCCGACTTCCTCCTACCTGAAGGGAATCGGGGGAGGGGGGGGGACTTGCTGGAGGAGGCTCCACCTTCCCAGGGGAAAAAGCATTCAGATCAGACCCTCCTATTGGGAAGTTTAAGTCTGTTCTCGTTTTCCCAGGTAAGATCTGTCATAGAGCAAACGATGGGCGGAGACAGGTCAATTCCCCATCCTTAACTCTGTGGGCCAACAGCTGCCTGTGTGAGGGGAGGCACACAGAAGACCTGGCCTGGTTCAAGCAGGGGTGTTAGGAATAACATGGTTACCTAACTTAGTTTGGGTAAAATAATATATATAGACTATGATTGTGTGTGTCACTTTAAATGCAGACCATGTATTTTGGGTGCGGTTGTAAAATCACCATAAGAGGGAGCAAGAGAGCTCACTGTTTGCTGGCTTTTACTGGATTGCTGACAATGATGGATTGATGGTGATAACTGTGTGTTTTCCCTGCTATTGCTGAACGAAGAAAAGAGGTTTGATTTTCTTCATATCTCTATTGCAAAAAGAGATATATTACTGGACTGATTATTTGTAAGTTTACTGACCTCTTTTTCGACACTGGACTTTGCTAATGGATAATCCCCGGACGGACTGAACTAAGTGTATGATATATGGACTGTTTGACTATGCTATAACAATCTTACTGGAATAAACTATTTAACTAGCACTGTGTATCTGTTTTACTGAGTGTAAGCTACAACAACGTTAATCTCACATATCTGCCTGCCTGACTGACTACCGTTGCACGTTCTGCTAGGGTGTATATCCCTAACAAGGGGGGCCAATTCCACCCATGGGCTGCAGCCCACGGGCAACGTGGACGCGTCAAGCCCAGCCCGGCTCAACCTGGGCGCATCCTGCGTGCTCACAGGCTGCTCCGTCTGCCAAGTCGTAAGAGCACCGGGCCCTGAAAGCCAGAGCCAGCAACTCCAGTCTAACGTCAGCCCCAAAAATTGGACTCCTCTGAATTCTGCTTGAGGATTTCAACCACCACTGCAAAGTTTGGCCCTTAAAGGAGGGTACAATTGTCAAGGGGAGGGTTGGAACCCTGTGCAGTTGCTGCACCCACACCCAGCAGGCCAAAAGCCCCAGGAGGGGAAAAGCTGAGCACCCCAGCTCCGCACCTGCCTCCTTCAGCACCACGTGTTTATTAAGAAAAATAAACGGTGACCCAGCCCTCTTCCCCTCAACCTGGTACTTGGGGCGTTATGAGCCTCAACGGAGAAGAAACGCTCATCCTACATTAATACTCCTCAACGGGCCTGTGCACTTCCTATATTCACCCAGAACAGCCCGCAATTGTTCTGACCCAACCGGGTTCCCAAAGAGCAAACACAGACAAAGGCAGCAGCCCCCACCTTTTAAGGTTTAATAACGAATTCTGTTCCTTTGCAGATAAAAGGCTGCTTTCCACTAATTAACTCTAACAAGAAAGAGCCTTGCCAAGTCAATGCTGCCAAAAACCCAGAGATAAGAACTAATTTATAAGATTCTCCAAACACGAACTCAAATGTCCACAAGCTGAGCTTCAGAGCTTCTTTGCCTTCTGCAAAGAACGCTTTTTCAAACCTGGCTTTTCTTCTCTTGAGGGCCATTACCTTGCAGCCTTACTCCCGAGTCGCCTGTGCTGCTGTAATTGTTCTTTCCTGCAAGCAACCCTTCATGCACGTGCACTTGGCACAGGCTCCTTGGGAACCTTCTCATCACTGCTGCCAGCCCCCCACAATCTCTGAAGGCAGCAGTGCACTCTCTGATGGTCCTGACCCCTCATCAGAGTCCTCGCTCTCCCCAGCCATCTGCACCTCTGCCAGCTATCCACAGCACTAATCCCCTTTCTATTCATGAACCACCTGGCACCGTCTTTTCAATTCCTCCAGCTTGGTGGGCCTGGGGCGACACCGGCCTGTTCCCAGCCACAACCCTAATGAAATTCAGGGGGTGAAACGGGCCATGAAGGGCCACGTTTCCTCCTGGGAACCATCTGCAGAAGAGAGAGAGGCAAAGCTTCTCTGGCTTTCACCTCCAGCTAAGGAACAGAACAGAATAACAAGAGTCGGAGGGGACCTCGGTGGTCTCCTAGTCCAGCCGCCTGCTCAGGGGCAGGAGACCCCATGCCATTTCACACCAATGGTTGTCCAATAGCTTCTTAAAAACTTGCAGTGCTGGAGCACCCACAACTTCAAAATCTGTCCCGCTGGCTGGTTGTTCTCACTGTCAGGGAATTCCTCCTTAGCTCGCGCTTGTTTCTCCCCTTGGTCACTTTCCTTCCAGGAAGGCAATTTGGAGATCTCCAGCTCCTTGCTGGGTGATGTTACCCGCCCACTTAATGGCTGGCCTGGAGGCTGCCTCCAACTGCTCTTGATCAAGGGCACCGAAGCAGGGCCGGGTCTGTTTTGGCCAAGGAAACTCAGAACGTCAACTAGTTCTACACGGAAGCCCATTCGTCTTTTAGGGCCCATGAGAAGCAAAGCCATTTACTAGCCTCTCCCCACTCCCACCCTAAAATCCGTGGCCTGGTTGCTTCTTCCCTTTAAAGGCCTCTTAATAAAACTGTTCTTCAGGGATGCCCCTCACATCCACATCTGAGAAACCCACCCCTTCCAGGAAGAGTTTGGGGCTGCCATGGCAAAGCTTCAGGTGCAGAGGAAGGATGAAAAGGTGGTTAGACTCTTGTGGGAGGGTTCCACCTCCACTCTGGACCTGATCCGAGGATTAGCAGCTTCTGCTGCTGCTGTTCAAGTTGTGTCATGCCCCTGTTGGAATCTAATTCGGAGGGGGAGGCCAAGTAGCTGACAGGGAGCGGGAGAATGGCTCCGTTGGCTGGAAGAAACTGGGGAAGGGCACAGTCCGGCTGGGCAGAGCAGGGGAGAGGTAGAGCAAGGGAGAGGTAGAGCAAGGGAGAGGGAATTCAGAGGAAGACCAGGCCCACCCTCTCTTCATCCTAGGGCATGCAGGGAGGAATGGAGAAGGGAGCAACATGAGTTGCATGGCTTACGGGGGAGGAAAGGGTCTTGATTCCCTTCATTAGCTGCAGCTGGGAACGTAGTGTTTAAAAAGGGAAGCTATACGCAGCAAGTTGTTGGGAGCAAATTGTAAATTTATCTGGTCTCGTCATGGCTTATCTGTGGTCCTGGTGTCTTCCCAACTGTGTGAGTGTTCCCACACAAGTCTGAAAGTCTTTCTCCTGCCCTGTCAAGTTAATTACTGCAGCTTTGTTTGCTTGGATTTTTAGTTACAGTCTGTATGTGCCTTGTTTTGAACTGAATTTTCTACAGTTAAAAGCTGTTCCTGGGAGAAAGTAACCTGGACATTGGGGGCAAAGTTGGAGATTAAGGGACTCTTCTTGCTTATTTGACTTGTTGCCTTTGTGTAGGCATTTCCTTTATGAAGTGCAAAGGGAAGAAATTACCGTATTTTTCAGACTATAAGACACACTTCCCCCCCCCCGTCAAAAAAAGTGGGTGGAAATGTCTGTGCATCTTATAGAGTGAATATGGCCCTGTTTTTGACCGGCAGAATGCTATTTTTCCCCTTGTTTTCCTTCTCTAAACCTAGGTGTGTCTTATGGTCCGATGCGTCTTATAGTCTGAAAAATACGGTAAGTTTCCAAGTCCTTCAAGGGTCACAAGACTTTTAAGGGCGACATCGTTCATTCAACTGGCCCCTAACGAGGCTTTGCCTGCAAGGGAGCTCCTGGCGCCGGGGGAGTCCCACCGATGCCCCCCCTTCCATTCTCCGGCTTTGGAGGGCTTTCTCCCCCTACCCCGCCTTCCCCGGCTCCTCTGTGCCACTGCCTGGGTGTCTGGAGGGCGTCTTTCGGCCCTCGCCCCCGGTCCCTTGCTGACCACGTCCGCACCTGATGAAGAGGGCCTTTTCTTTCTTAGCGTCCACAGTCAGCGGGGCGGTTTCCTGGCCTGAACCTGGCCTGAGGGTTTCTGTGACCACGCTGGCCGCCTCTTCCTCTTCCTCGCTGTCTGAGCCGCCAGAGGAGCTGCTGTCTGAGGCCACCAAGGGTGCCTTCCGTGCCACGCAGACATTCCAGGAGCAAGGGGAGGCGGCAGCGCTGACTGTACAAGGAGAAGCGGGCAATGCCCCATCACGCAAGGCTTCCTCCCGCACCAGGCTGCACGTGCCCAGGCTCGGCTCTTGTGTGCACTGCCTTAAAACGAGGGAGACCCCTTTGCCAGCTGACAAAATTCGAAACCTCCGAAGAACCTGGAGCGCTTGAGCACCTGAGACAGGGCAGCCGTAAGGGAGCCGCCTCGGTGGGACTGAGGCAAGCCCGGTGCCCAACGACAGAGAACTGGGGCTAAGCGTCCCCTCCAATGCCTTTGCCTTCTTTCCAAGCCATTTTCTTTCCAGGGGGATACTGGCAGAGGTCTAAATTTCTGCCTCAACTTGACTAAATCTACACCAGTGGTCCAAAATATATCTCAAATTCCTGAGCTGGTGAAGAAGGCAAAGGCCTATTATAGCTCAGGTAGGTCCCTTGCCTCCTGCAACAGGCAACAGGGCCAGGGGAGAAGGGCAGGCAGGCAGGCTGGCAGGCAAAGCTGGTGGTGGGAAGGGAGGGGGAGGGAGGGAGGGGTCTTTCCAGCAGAACTCCCTGGGAGGCATATGGCCTTTCCCATCGGAAAGAGAGAATCCCAGAGCATCTCGCCTGGCACAGGCACAGGGTGAGCCTGACTCCTCTCCACCCCGACACCCCAAAAGGCCCGCAGAAGTTCCCTTCCCTCCTTGCTGGGGGAGGAAAGGAGGGGACAGCAGCCTCTTACCGTTCTCCTCCTGGCTCTGCCTGGGGCTTCCCTCCAAAGAGTCGTTCTCCACCGGGGAGCTACACCTGGGAGCTGCTTCGGAGCTGGAAGGGAAAGGCCAAGTCTCTCGCTCGCTCGCTCGCTCGGGCGGAGTGTTCCTGGCCCTGCGCACGGCCCCCTGGGCCACAACCCCGCGGCAGCTCCGGGAAAGTAAATTCCTCCCCCTCCCCCAGTCCTTTGTCCCAAGTGAGAGACAAAATCAGGGCAGTCATTCAACGGGAAGGCGGCTGCCTTGGCCCTCAGCCGGAGGTCTCTAAGGGGAACGGGTCCCGCATCTTCAGCCCCCTCCTCTCCCCGCCCCCGTTGCCCTCAACTGCCCCATCCAGAGAGAAAAGGAGCGCCCACGGGTAGCAAGGGGGTGGCGGGGGAGGGGGTGAAGGGGAGAGAAAGCCACGGGCCGGCCGGGAAAGGGAAAGGCACGAAAGGGCTGGAAAGGAGGCGTTTCTTAATGCGGGGGGGGACAGGCGGACACCTTGGCTCACTCTTCCATTGAACCAGCAGCTGCCCCGATGGCCTGGGATGCTTCGTAATCCTTCGGCTGCTTTCTCAAGAAGAGCGACCCGAAGGTTTGCCCCGAGATGATCCAGAGGAGGTCAGGAACCGCCTTTCTAGATGCTTCCAGAACTCTCCTCTCCTCCCCCCACACATCGGGTCCCTGCCAGGACGGGCCCTGAAGGTGCCATTTCTCAGCTAACACCCAGAGTCGCCCAGCGTTTCAGAATACGACGGCCCTGTCCCTCCCTGTCCTCTCTGCTCACTTCCGGAGCACCCCCGAAACCCTTCCAGGGAGCGAACCTCTGTGCCCGGCAGGCCCTGAGCCTTCGGGGCCTCCCCCTGTCCCCTTACCAGCAGAAGGGTTGGAAGTCCGGGAACTGGGCCCAGCCTCGCTCTTCGGGAGCCTTCGGGCCAGGCATTACGGAATCCCACACGCTGGACCCGATGTCTGTGGCCACCCAAGAGGCTGGAGGCTTGGACTTCACGGGCTCAGCGGCCGTCCTCCACCCAGGCCCTGCAAGGCAAAAGGGCCACGGGGCTGCTAGGCAGGGGCCGCAGCGGGCAGCCCAGGGAGCTCAGTTGCCAGAAAGGGCCCCCACCTGCTCAGCTGCAGGACAAAGGCGCCTCCATCCCACAGACCCAGCGGCCCTCGGTGCGGCAAGGAAGAAGACGGGGAGGTTCACGGGGCTCCCCACACGGCCCTCCTGGGCTTTTCTCCTCGGCCATTGCTGGGGTGGGAGGAGGCACCCCACTCCCCCCAACACCTGCCCCCAGGGCATTTCCCTCTGGCCAGCTTCAAACACCCCTTTTTCCAACGCTCAAACCCAGACCTCTCCCCCTCCCCCAACCTGGAATGTGGGAAGCCAGCCAGCGAGTGTCCTCTCCAGAGGCCTTGCCTCGCTCTTCACCCTTCCCTGTTCTGCGCCGCCTGCGCTCTCTGGGCCCGCCGGAGCCCGTCCCTTGGCACACGCTCTCTGGCCAGGAGGTGCCCTCTGCCTGGCTCCCGCGGCTCTGGCCAAGGGCTTTGCTGCTCCGCTCAGAGGAGGTCAGCAGCCCCCTCTGGGTGACTGTGAAGCAGGGACGGGCAAAGTGGGGGGGGGGAGTCGGGGAGGGGGGTGGGGGGGAGAAGCCAGGTGGCTTGAGGAGGCCAGCGGAGGGGCCTTGCACTTCAGGGTCCTTCCAATAACGAATGCCTTGAAAACCGTTCGTACTTGCGCACCGCTGGGAGGGTGGTCATCTCAAAGGGCACGGCTGAGCAGCTGGACGTTCTTGGTTCTTTTCCTGGGAGACGTTTCGCTTATCATCCAAGAAGCTTCTTCAGTTCTTCTTGGGTGAGAAGCGAAACATTTTCATGGAAAAAAAACCCAGAGAAAGTCCAGTTGCCTTTTGGAGAGAGCTCCTTTGGGATCTTGAAAGCTACGTGCTTGTTTTGATAGCTCTTGCCACCTTCGCTCTTTCTTAGAAAGTGCCTCACAGTTAAGCCCAAATCCAGGCTTCCAGCTGGCAGAAACAGATCCCCAGTTTTCTGTACAGCCTGTGAAGGAAGCTGGACAACCCCAACAGTCCAGGGGCACCAACTGCTAGGGATCAGCTCTCCGGGCCCTCTGATTGGGGCGGAAGCAGCTTCCGTGAACGGGCAAGGCGAGCGCAGACACGCCCTCCGGAGGCCACGGCTCCCGTCTTGCCCTGCAAGGGGCCGGCGTCTCCGTCGAGGGCCTGGGGTGGCCCCGTGCACTCAAACCCCACACGGGGCTGAGTCCCTGCACCAGGGTCCTCCCATCCGGGAACAGAAAGCAGAAGGCCACGCTTGGCCAATTCAGAGGCATCGAATTAAGACAGGTGGGGGAGCGGATAGTTCTGGGGTCCCACCCTCCAGCCTTCAACCTGGCAGCCCTGAGAAATAAGAAGCTTGTACAGCCACAGGAAGGAGGTGCGGGGTGCAGCCCTTCTGAATGGGTAGCCAACGCCCCGGAGATCTGGCTATATTCTCCCAAATCTCATTACCTTCAGAGGAGGGATCCGCGGCCTGGTTGTCTGCCTCCCAGGGGTCCTCAGCATGGACAGCTGTCCCCTTCTCAGCCTCTTCTTCCCCAGAGTCGATGCCGCCACCATGTTCCCCATTTTCTAGGCTACCTTTGCCTGAACCTTCCACAGAATGAAGTCCTCCAAAGCTAAAGTGACCCAGAAACAGAAGGGCAATAAGGAACTGCACAAGTGATTAGCCCTCAGTGGAACTGCACCTACGGGGAGGCTCAAAATGCAGAAGGATCTTGACAGGCTGGAACATTGGGCACTATCTAAAAAAATGAGGTTCAGTGGGGAAAAAGGTAAGATTCTACATTTAGCAAGAAAAACCGAAATGCACAGGTACAGTACATGTGGTACCTTGCTCAACAGTAGTAACTGTGAGAGGGATCTTGGAGTCCTAGTGGATAATCACTTAAATATGAGCCAGAAGTGTGTTACAGCTACCAAAAGAGACAATGCGATTCTAGGTTGCGTTAACAGGAGGACAGAATCAAGAGGACGTGAACCGTTAATATCACTTTAGAATGCTTTGGTAAGACCACACTTGGAATACTGCATCCAGTTTTGTAAAAAAAAGATGTTGAGACTCTAGAAAGAGTGCAAAGAAGAGCAACAAAGATGTTTAGGGGACTGGAGGCTAAAACATAAAGAACAGCTGCTAGCATTGGGTTTGGCTAGTCTGATGGAAAAAAAGGACCAGGGGTGACACGATAACAGTCTTCCAATATCTCAGGGGCTGCCCCAAAGAAGAGGAGGGGGCCAGGCTGCTCTCCAAAGCCCCTGAGGGCAGCAGGACAAGAAGCAACCTGGGTGGAAACTCCCCAAGGAGAGAGGCAACCTGGGACGGAGGAGGGGTTTCCTGGCAGTCAGAACGATTGACCAGTGGAACTGCTTGCCTCCAGCAGTTGTGAAGGCTCTGACACTGGGAGACTTTAAGGTAGAGACTGGACAGCCATTTGCCTGAAATGGGAGAGGGTCTCCTGCCTGGACTAGAAGACCTCCAAGGTCCCTTCCAACTCTTCCATTCTATTCCCATTCAGTTCTGTTCCATTCTATTGACCAACAAACATGGCTCGGAGCTTCCACCTCTCTGTTTACATCCAAGTTTTCCACCCACAGATTTGCCAGAGCAACTGTGTGTGTGTGTGGGGGAGCATGATCTCCCTCCTCCTAGTTCAGAGGAGGGAGAGAGGAAAGGAAGCACCTGCGGAGCTCCATGGCTGGTAGGTGAGCAGCTGTGGTACCCAAGGAAGCTTCCTTCTGCAGAGTCCCTTCTATGCCCCAAAGGGCAGAAACGGGCGTGGACCCATTTCTATTGGGGCGAGGGAGTCTGCCTGCCTTCTCTGCCTACCCTGAGTGACTCCAGGCGGTTTAGAACAACGTTCCATTTCCCACACCTTCTTTTTTAGGATCCCAGTCAGAACCTTCTTGGTCTTCTCTTTCCTCTCAACGTGCTTGTTTTTCTTTAAAAAAACTGCAGTTTTTATTCATCCCCTTTATCTGACCAAACCATCTCATAGTATTTATTTGCTTTACATTTTAAAACCCCTCCTTGGCTTGTCCCACTCGATCAGGCAGGGGAGGGGCGCTGCAGCTAAAGGATTCTTGACCCACCGGATCCAGGACGAGAGCCTCTCTTCTCTGCCCTCGCCACCCCCCCCCCCCGTGGGACATCCTCCTGCGGAAGGCTTGGCTCTGCCCGACTCTCTCTCGCGGGGGGGGGATTGGTCTGGCCTTGTGATGGCTGCCCCTTGGCGAAACGCCATCTTTTTACGTGGTTTTTATGTTTCTGACTGTCTGAGTGACCAGGTGGGCAGGCCTCCCCCAGACCCAAAGGCCACTCTCTTCTTCCAGCTGCCAGGGGCCAATCTCCAGCTTTTGTCTTACCGCGACCTTGATTTGGCTTGGGCTGCGTAGTTTACGTCGTTCTCCTCCCAAATATCCTCCTCCTCCTCCTCCTCCCCCCTCCCCCTCGCTGTCATCGAATTGCTGGATGCGTTCACTGCAGCAGGTTTCAAAGAGGGATGCGCTGGCCTAGAGCAGAGGCGAACGCCGCTCAGACCAGGCGACCTTTCCTGGGCAGGCAAGGGCAACCGGGGCAGGGGGGAGGGGCTGGAGGCCCCGCAGAGGATCCGCCTCCCTTGCCCCACTGCTCCCCGCTAGAGGAGTTGACCTGGCCAAGAGACTCCTGGAGCCTCCCGGGAGGAAGACGAGGGACGAACCCAACCCATCGCCAGTTAGAGCCGCTACGAAGGCCCACCTCCCAGCAGGATAATGAGCAGCAGCCAAGGCACCGGTCCTCACTCTGCTCTTGCTGTGCCCGGGACAGCCCCGTTGGGCACCCCCTGATCCCGGGGATAAAGGGGGCTCTACAAAGGCTTCACCTTCAGGGCTGCAACCTGGGGGGTGGCTGGAGCCATGACGGTGTTCTGTCCTCTAAGCTTTTGAATTCTTTCAAGGTTTAATACCATAACTCTTTTAAATTGTGTTTTTAACTTGTTCTCGTTAAGGCTTTTACATTATATTTCTTTTATTGTAACCCATCCAGAGCCACTTATGTCAGAAGGGTGATGCCGAAGTGTGATAAATACATTTTGATCCCTAAGCAGGGTGACTGTAAAACACTGCCGGTTGCCATTGGCAACTCAATCCCAGAGCGGAAGCTCCTCCCAGCCGAAGTTAGTCGGGGGAGCTGCATGTCCCGGGCAGGTGGGGAGCTGGAAGCAGCGAGGAAGCTTGCAAGTGGGGACCATCACGGGGGACTTGGTCATAAGTTTGAATGGGCGCCATATCACGGGACAGCGAGGGTAGGGCTGGGAGGGCCTGGAACTCACCCGGGCACACGTGTGTCCAGGGCGATCCTCCCCCCCCTTGGAGCGGCCGCTGGCCGAATGCTGAGAATCACTGGGAGAGGCCAGCCCCGCAAAGAGCAGCCCCGCGGCCACCCGGTGTGATTTCCCAGAGCTCGGGCTGGCTCTCTCCTTCCAGGCTCTCCACGGGAGGAGGGCAGCCTTCCCAGTTGAACCCTGGCATCTTTTGCTGTGCCCGGCCCAGAGTGGCCTCCGGTGGTTGGCGCTGCCTCGCTCATTCGCGAAGAATGCTGAGCAAGAGGGCTCAGACCAGGAGCCAGGCATTCCGGGCGGGATGAATCACAGGAGGCCACCGCTTCCGCCACCACTCGACAGGGCGGAGTAGAGGGGATTTGGGGGGGAAATGGGCTTCCTCGCTTCTGCAGCCACGGAGGAAAGGAAGCTCATCCAACTCAAACAGGGAGCACCGCCAGGCAAGCAGGCCTCAGGCTTCTCCGCTGCTTCCCAGCACCTTCCCTGGAGGCGGAGGGGTCTCAGGGTGGACCAGTGCAGTTTTCGTGCCTGTCGGGCAGCCCCGGCAACCCCTGAGTGGCTGGCCGGCTGGACTACTTACACTGTCATCATCTACAGCAATGCTGAAGTTTATCTCTGCGATCCGGTCAAAAGGGGCACTGGAATAGATGGGGGAGAAAGGCCATGAGGGGCCGCTTTCGGAGCCCCCCTCCCCCCGCAAGAAACCTGTGATGGGGAAGGAAGCCCCCGGGAGAAGGTGGAAGAGGCCACGGCCTCCCCCCACGTCCTCTGAAGCGCAAGAGACCCCCACCCATCCAGCCCCTAGGCCAGGCCCCCAAAGGAGGGGAGCTCTCCCTGTGGCCTCACGCCCAGGCCTCCCTCTGGAGGGAGGGTCCCCCGGCGGCTGCCTTCAACAGAACTCGCCGGGTGTGAAGGAACGCCTGCCCTGTGGGTGCCCAGCCCTCTCCGCCAGGGAAGGCCACGCACGAGGGGGGTCCGATGCCTCCCCCGGATGAAAGGGCAGTCAGGAAGGGGCCGGAGGGAGCCTCCCTGATGGGATCCTCAAGGGAGCTCGGAGGAGGATCTGGGTCCAAGGGGGGGGGGGGGGAGAGAGACTCACTTGATGTTGTCATCCTGATTGGCAAACTCTTCGTCATTGAAGCCGAACTGATCCATGAAAAGGGCCGTCATCTGCTGCACCTGGTATTCGGAGAAGGCCTGAGGGAGGAGGAGGAGGAGGAGGAGGAGGAGGAGGAGGAGGAGGAGGAGGGAGGAGGAGGAGGAGGAGGAGGAGGAGGAGGAGTGGTGGTGACTGGCTTGTGGGGTGGAGCAGCCCCTCCCCCAGTGAAACCACAGGGACAGGCGATGAGTCTGGTCAGAACACACCCAGGGGGCCCTTCCGTCCAGACCTAATCCAACCCCCCACATACGATGCACAACCAGGCACCCCAAACACTGCTAAAGGTTTGGGGGGGGGGCGGCTGAAGGGCTGCATCTCACAGAGGTTCTGTGTCGGCTGCACAGTAGAGGCAGGACACAAGTAATGCGTAAGGAAGGAAGCAAGCAAGCAAGCCAATAAAACAGAAAGTTGGAGCCGTGGGGTGTCCTTGCTGAAGCAGCCGCCGTTTCCGTGGGGTGGGTCCCTGCCACCTCCAGAGGGACCGATGGGGCCCATCTCCCCCATAAAGGGAAGGTTAGAGACGCCAATCAACTACTGTGCCCCCCCTCCCCCTTTTTGAGGCAGACGTGCCCTTCCTCAAAGAGGAGTCAATCAACCCCCAAACCCGTCCATGGGTCGAGCCTAAAGCGAGCAGAGCCCTCCCCAAAAGGTGCCCCATGCGCTTCTCCAGGCTCAGCCCCACAGGCAACCCGTCCCCAGCAAGCGGGAGAACCTCCCCAGCTCAGCACAGTTTTCTCCCTTGTTTTTGCTCTTCTTCAAAAGGCTGCAAGTGACCTTGAATAGGCAGCGGAAATTAGGAGGCTCTTCTGCCACCATTACAACTATGATGCAGGGGCAGCCTCTGCGGGGCTCACACCTGAGGCTCTGGTGGACCACGAGGGGCCCGGAATGAGCCCCCTGGCCCACCTGCCCCCCCCCATCTTTCACCTTCCACACAAGAACTGACTCCCTAAACCTTCCAAGATGATCCTGAGCCTGCCAGCTCTCCCCAAGGCCATGAGCGAAGATGGAACCGGGGGCGCCCCGGAATGGCCTCAGAAGCGAGCCAGCGGAGCAGGGACTGGCCAAGGGAGCCCTCCCCCCCAGAGGGAGCTACCTGCTGGAGAGAGACTTCACTGGGAAAGGCGGCCTTGGCCTCCTCGTCTTCGCTGGAGGAGTGCAGGTGGTGGGCCGTCACCTGCACAGAGGAGAGACCCTAGATGGAGTCCAGCGGCCGGGAGGGAAAAGCTGGCCACCCCTAGGGGCCGCCTCTTCCTTCCCTCACCGCCTCTTGGGGCAGCTTCCATTACATTTCCTCAGCTCCAATACACAGATACACACCCACCCCTCCCCGGTTCAAAATGGCAGAACGCTAGGAGGCCTCACCAAATCCACTGTGTTTCTTCGGTTGGCTTCCACCAGAGTCTCCTCCACGAAGCTCTCCCAGCGGCCTCGGCAGTCTTCCGGAAGGCCTGCAAGGACGGAGACGTCGCAGGGCTGAGAGGGCCACATGCCGGGGCCTCGGGCGGGCCAGAGGGGGGGGGGAGCAGAGAGAAGCCGGCTGGCCCTCCGGTGCGCAGAGACGCCAACGCTCTGCAGCCGCCTGGGCCGCTGAGCTTGAGCGCTGGGGTTTCGCCTCTGGCCTCTCTCGGACTGAGCCAGGATCGGCTGGCCTTCAGCCCTCCCGCCCACTCCAGGCGCTGGGGCCAGGCACGGGACCAAGCCGCCTGAAGGGGGTCCTGCCCGGCATCCACCCACCCACCCACCAACTTATGTATTTGTGAAGTTAATTTGCCACCCATCTTGCTTTGGAGCAACTCTGGGCAACTCACAAAACCACGTAAGATAAATAATTCTAAAAAAATTTAAAAAAAAAAACCCCAGAATTACAACCCAGCTTCCTAACGCCGGGGCTCAGGGGACGGAAAGCTGTCCCGTTGGCCCCAGCCTGGGAGTCGGGGAGGTGCAGCCGGGCAGCCGAGTCCGGACCCCAAACAAGACGCCTCTGAGCATCGGACCTCGGTTGCAAGGGCAGCATTCCTCTCCCCTGGCCCTCCCCTTTCACTCCAGAGGGGACCCCTCCCTCCCTCCCTCCGATCAGGCCTGCGGGGCCTCCTGCCCCCATCCGACCCACCCCGCTTGGGCCGGGCAGGTTTTTGGCACCTCCTACCTCTGATGATGAACTCCCTGGCCTGGCTGTGCCCAGGGGGCGCTTTCTCCACAGCTTGCACAACGGTGTTGGCGATCCGGGTCAGGTGGCCCATGTTGCCACGCCTCATCCCTCCTCCTGCCCTGAAAAAGCCAAAGCGAGGAGCAACGGCCACTGAGAAGCCCAAGCCCAAAAGCAGCATCCATCTCACCTCTGGTCTCTGCTGGGGGGGAGGAGGAGGAGGAGGAGGAGGAGGAGGAGGAGGCGGCTCAGGGCAGGTCCGGCCACGGCACGGGGAGCCGCAGCTCAGCTGCCCTCTGCCTTTGGCCGGAAATGAGGAGGGAGGGAGAATGCCCCCCGGAGAGCCCAGGCTGCTGGCCAAAAGGGCCCAGCGCTCCTCGACTCAGGAGAAAGCCAGCTCTGTCCAAGGGCTCCTGCTTGCTATCGCTCCCCAAAGAGCCGCCTGAAACCAACAGCACAGCTGAGCCAGAAAAAGGTGGTGTGCGGGGAACGCCATGGGGGGAGGGGGGTGTCGAGCGATTCCGGTGAGCCGGTCAATCCGGCTGTGCTTTGGGCTAACGCTGCCTGTCTTCCTCTCCCCCGAAGGGAGCCGAGCCAGACCTGAGCTGAAAAGGCCTGTGGGGGACGGACGCAGAGAGGAGCCCCGGGGTCCCTGGGCCCTCAGAGACTTACTGGATTTTGTCGTTGGCCTCCCAGGCGTCCAGGATCCTCTGCACCAAGCAGCACTTTTGGAAGAGCTGGGAGAGGAAGACAGCGGAAGCGTCTCAGGGCCAGGAGTGGAAACCCGTCTTTCTGACACGGGTACAAGCAGCCAAACCCCACAGGGAGGCCGAAGCTGGTCCCAGTGACACTTCCACAGGGGATCATTCATACTGGACACAATGACACAACCCCCGTCATCTAAAGGGCTGCTGCCTTGTGTTAGAAAGTGCAGCTCCCAATTACACACACACACACACATCCCAACCTCCCTAAGCCCAAAGGAGGCAGTGCACATTTGGGGGTGGCAGAGCACGGACGGGGCATTGGCCTAAGCATCCCACGGGGACCGAGGTCCGTTTTGCCACCATGGGGTTGCGGGGTTTAACCTTCCAGGTACAGCTCCCAAGAGGTGGCCCCCAAGGGCGGCTGCCCATCCAAAACCTGGGCAAGCCAGCGCTGCTCTGGGGCTCCCCTGGCCCCTGCCCCCAGGCCTGGGGCCCCCCTTCCCAGCTCCCTCTCCCAGCAAAGAGCGGAGCAAAGAGGGCCTCCCAGGTCAGCCTCTCTTCCCCAACCTCCCAGGCGAGCAGATTTCAAGTCCCGGGACTCCACCGCCAGGGTGGATGTGAGGCCTGGAAGGGGAAGTCCCTGTGAATGCTGTGAATGGAGCAGGAGGGCCAGAGCAGCTCCCTGGAGGGGCCCGGCCCAGCCCTCCTCCTCCCGAGGCAGAGCCACGAACGGAGGTCCTGAGGCAGCTCTCGCCCCTGTCAGTGTCTGCTAGCACCTTCCAAGCGGAAGGAAAGGAGGAAGCCAGCTTCCCACCAGAGAAGAGCCCCTGGGCTGCCCTCCCTGCCCCGCCTGGGGCCATCCACACGGCCCACAGAGCAGGGACAAACGAAGACTTCTTCCGGCTATGAGGGGGTTGTCGTCTTACAACACTTAATAACATTCTTGCCACAAAATTGTCAGGTTTGATTTTGACATTTCTGACAAGAACATTTTTTAATCCCTGAAAACGCACCATTTAGAGTTGGACCTTCTCATGCCAAGGCAGAGGGAAGCTTCAGCACTGCCCTTATCCTTGGCCTTGCTTTGCCTGCCTTCATCGTCACCCACAAAGATGGGGCTGCCACATGAAGCCCAAGGGCTGCCTGAGGAGGAGGAGGGCGGCCATCTAATCCCCCCTGGCGGGGAACCAGGGCCCTGACTCCGGCTCCCACAGGAAAGGAGGGCGGGGAGGAAGACGCTGCCAAGAAGCACCGGTTGCTCTTTGCCAATGGCTGAGGGTCCAAACAGCCCCCTCCTTGGGGCACGGTTGGTTTCCGTGGCGGCGGCTGCCACCTCCCTTCCGGAGGCTCCGTCGATGCCCGAGGACGCTTACGTGAGTCAGTGTGAGGTTCTCTGGCGCTTCAGCATTTTCCCAGGAGACGTTTCCATCCGTCCCCTCATTGTTTTCCGCGAGCAGCTTGCTTCCAGGCACTGAGTGCATCAGGATGGCTGTGACACAGAGCTCCACTTGGAAGTGCAAGAAGTTATTCCAAGTGTATTTGAAAAACAGGTCCTGAAACAAGGCACCCTGTCAGTCCTCAGCCATCAAAACTCCCAGGGCAATGGAGGCACACGGAGCCTCCTTTGCACGCTTCAGCCTCCCCAAAGACTGGCACTTGCAGAAACAGACCAACGTTGGGTTGGTCATCTGCCATCAAGCCAGTAACACACCCACACATGCCTTTCTCCGGTATGAAGACAAAGGCCTACCGACGTCTTATCCCTGGACAACCCACTTTCCAGGTGCCCCGGGGGCAGGCCTAGCCCCCCACCCACCCACCCACTCACCAGCAGCAGGTCCATGGTGTTAAGCCGGCACAGCTCCTGGTTAATGCTGGGCGTGTTGGTGTGAAGAAGGGCGGCGACCAAGCGGGCGCCATGAAGACGAGCATTGCCCAGGGGCTCCTCCAGGATCCCGATGGTCGTCAGGATAGGAGCCACCTGCCACCACCAAGGGAGGAAAGCCAGCAGGGAGGGAGTGGGCGCCTCCTTTCCCCTGCCGAGGGGGCTGCCCCAGGCCACCGCTCTGAAGGGGGCCACCCCTTGAGCCGAGCCAGCCACCACCATTACCCGGAGAGCAGCCTCCATCCCTCCACCGGGAAGGCTCTGCCAGGCACACCAGCAAACACCCCCCGGGAAAGGCCCCCTGACCCACTCCTCGGCCTCTCCGGTCGGCCTCAGCCCTGGCACAACCTCACCCGGAGCCAGTCAACTTCCCCTTTTTTTAAAAAAATGACTTTTTAAAAATTATTGTTATTAAGGAACTCTATAACCCCAACGGCTAATATTGAAGTCAGGAAGAAAAGAAAATAATAGGGGGAAAAAAGTAACACGACAGAAAAAGGAAGCATTTTTAAAAAATGGCTCCTGATCTTCCTGGCCACCAAGGCCGGGCAAGCCAGCAGCCCCCCGCCCACCAGATCCCATGTAGGCGCCGCTCCCGTGGCTGCCCCTCCCCCACCCACCCCCAAATCCCTTCATTGCCGTTTCTCTCCAAATGTCGGCCAAGGTCCATAAAGGGGTTTCCAGAATTTTATAGTAACGTTCCATATTTTAACCCTGGTTGAACTTTAAATTCTTTCCTTTTACGTCTAACAATCTTTAATTCTTCAAGTTGCTGTCATAACACCGAATACACATTTTCTCCCATTTCAAAGGTTTTATAGAATAAGTTCTAGCCCACCTTTTCTCCCCCCCCCCATTTCGATTTGTCATTTATGTTTCTCTTCTGACAGTTGTCTCTATCTTATAAACCTTTATTCCTTTATTTTCCAGTATTTCTCTTATCAGCTAGGATTTATAACTCCTCTTCATTCTGTCCATCCATCTCTTTTTCTCCATCCTCTCGCTCAACGCTTTCCTCCTGGGTCCTAGTGCCTGCCCCCTCCCCCCCTTTCTGAGGGTGTCAATGGCTGCCGTGGAACGCCAGCCCTTCCTGTCCCCGTATCCAGGCCACCGTGCAGGAATTAGCCCCTCATACCTTGGGGGGGTGAAGCAGCAGCTGGTGGAAGTCCTTCAGGCGTGGCTCAATGCCCTGCAAGATGCCGCTATTGACAGGGTGAAACTTTTCAAACCCCTGGCAGAAGGAGTCAGAAAGGCCCTCCAAGCTGTGGGTCGAAAAATAAGCCGGCGTCAGAAACAAACCCTGTTCTGACCATATTGGAGCCGTGGCTGCTGCCTTAGAACAGGCCTGCTTCAATTTCACAGCCACCTCCAAGTTTATGTAGTTCAAGTTCTCACCCAGGGGAAGCAGCCCAGGGCAGAGGAATGAGGACGCAAAAGGGTAGAGCAGAAATACGGGCAGGCTCAGCGCTGGGGGTTTCCTCTGCCCTTCTTCCCGGGGCTGGGAGGAGGGACCAGCCCCAAGGGGGCCTCAGGCTGGGCAAGGGCTCAGCTTTCCCCACTGCTGGGCCAGCACCTGAACTGTTACAGGCAGGCCGAACTGGCTCCGTTTCCAAACCAAGGAAAGGCAGCAAGCGATACCTGGAACCAGAAGGACCGGCCAGCCAGAGGGGGCTCGGGCCAAATGCCCTGGCGCCATGCAGCAGAGCCCCCACCCCCGCTCTGCCGGAAAACCAAGCCAGCGCTGCTCGAGGTGGACACGATTCAAGAAATATCAGAACGTCGGACCCTCCCTGGCTTGAGTTCCTTGCCTAGTCGTTGGGGATGGTTGAACCACAGCAGGAAGGGACCTCGGAGATCTTCTAGCCTGTCCCGCTGCCCAAGGCGGGAGTTCTTATGCCACCCTGGACAAACAGCTGTCCGGCCTCTTCTTGAAAACCTCCCGCGATGGAGCAGCCACAAGGCAAGCCGTTCCATGGATTAACCGTTCTGTCAGGGAATCCCTCCTTGTTTCCAGGTTGGCCCATACATAGCCTGGACTCCCACCCCAGGCCTCCCCCCTAAACTGAGTTCAGCATAACTTGGCCGCTGTGCTCACACGTAAGGCAAGCAAGGAATCCCCTGGGGGCCTCCTAGGGTGGCATGCCCAACGGAGGAAGTGGTCGGCCGCAAAGCCAGTCGGACCTTGCAGAAAGAACCCTCCCGCTTACCCAGCTCTCCTCGGCTCAAGCAGCGTCAGCAAAACTTGCGTCCCATTCACAATGCAGGTCTCCGTCAACCCCTCGTCAAACACGTTCTTCAAGAGCTGCTCCACGCACTCCTGTCTGAGACACCAAACGCAAGTCAGCACCCCGGGAGAAATTGGGGCCGGCCACTCTGTAGCAAAAGGACCCAGGTGACGTCACGTGACCACGCCAACTCAGGGCGGACACGGTGGCACTCCCCAACCGGAAGCCCCAAGCGATCGCAGCACCCCACGGCCACCCAATCGCCCCCTCCAGCCAGCTTTCCCGTTGACCGCACTTCTCGGAATCCAAGAGGGAGGGCTGCCAAGGGCAATTGCACGGCTGTGGGGTGCTGCAACGCCACCACTGCAAGGAACCGGGGCATGTACGTGTGTCCCTGAGCAGCTCAGTTGAGGCCAGAATCCCCACTACTAAGGGAAGTGACCATAAAGCGTCACATCACCACATCTCTTAGCGGCTGCAGTCCCGGCATTCTGGCTGCCATCGCTGGCCGAGAACTGCTGTCGTTAAGCGAAGGGGGTCCCAGGTAAGGAGCACGGAGCGTGCTGCAAGGGGCTGCAGGAAACTGCAGACAACCCCAGGAAGCCTCAGCTGTCCCAGCAGCGCAGCACAAAGCAGCCACCACTGCCCAGGAATCCTCAGCCACCACCACTGCCCCGTCTGTCCCCGATCTCTGCCCTGTGGGCTGCCCTGCACAGGGGCACTCGTTGGCATCAGTACTGGGGCTTAAGAGACCTGGGACCACCAGCAGTCTCAGGTGACCCCCGGTGCCCCCACTTCTTCCCGTACTCACAAGGGGCTTCAGGGGAACGAGGCCGCCTGCCGTTCTGCAAGTAGCCCGCTAGTGCCTCCAGAGACCCAGAGAAGGCTGGAAGGTTTCTGAAGGATCGGGCAGACGGAGCAGGAGGCTCGAAGAAATGAGACCGGGGGCTCGGTGAAGGGGTGGGCTGCGCGGCCTGGAGAACGGCAAAGGGCAGTGGGGCACAGCAGAGGCTGCGTAGTGCGGGCAGTGAGGGCAGCTGGGGCTGGCGTGGCTGGCTGCCGTACGGGGCTTGAGGCGTCTTTTCTCCACGGCAGTGGCCGCGGGGGATGAAGCGGAGGTCCTGGGCGCAGACAGGTAGGTGGGGGAGCTGCAGTGTCCCCGTCCCTCGGGGGGTTGGCTCATGGGGGCACCCAATCTGTGACATGACCGCAGGGGGGCTGTACAGGCTGCAACTTCCGGTACAAGTGAAACGCCTCCCAGGGCCTCCTCCCACCGGCCCACCCGCTGCCGCCTCCTTGGCTACTTACGACTCCAGGGATGCCAGGAGAGGGTCCAGGTCGGCCGCCTCCTGGAGCTGGTTGCTCTGATCCCTGCTCAGCCTGATGATATCACACAAGGTTTGAGAAGCATTGGATTGTCTCTGCAAACCGGGCAACAAGTCATTCCTGGCAAGAGAGCCCTTCAAAGGCCCGAGCAATTCCCCCCCCAACCCCTGGGGAAATGGGGGGGGGGAGGTGGGAGAGCAGCAGGCCCCCTCCACAGTTGCACCCAAACCTCCAGGCTCAGCCTAAATCCTCACCACGTCGAACACCAAGATGCTCCTTGAGATTTCTGAATGGGCCCTACGTTCCTGGGTTACGTTATGCACTACTTAACTCTGATGGACTCAACAAGGAGTTGTAGCCTCCGGTGCATCCATTCTCTCTATCATAAAGTATCAACCAGTTGCTATTCCACTATTTCCTTACACCTGCCTTTTAAACGTGTCAATTTTGCATGCATTCTGTATTCCTGAATTGGCATCTCCTTATTATTCAGCAGAGCTATTTAAGCCCAGCAACAGCCGTCCGTGGTGGCGTGAATCAAGCGGATGTGGGCTTGTTCAGCAAACCACTGTAGGACCAGGAATGCTTCAGGGCGACAAGGGAAACCAGCAGCGGCAGCCGAGAAGTGTTTCCCCAAGGAAGAGGACGGGCCAAGCCCTGAGCGTGACGGCTGCCCCTCAAGGCGAGGAGGGAGGGAAGAAGGCAGACGTCCAGCCAGGACAGGAGCTAGAACCCTGGCAGGATTTCCACCCCCCCCCCCGGAGGTGGCCTAGAGGCTCTGCCGAGAAGGACTCCCCTCTCCAAAAGGCCCCTCCCTGCAAAGGAGCCCTTGGGGTCAGAGGGGGAGGGGTGAGGCCCATGGGGGAGCTCCCCCAGGAAGAGCCTGCTGGCCTCCCACCTCTCCTCTGGGCCACTCTCCTTCCTTGACCGCTGCTCAAGGGACACTCACGTCTTCCTCCTGGTGAGGGCGGATCAGCTCCACCAGCCTCTGGACCAGCTTTGCCTCATTCAGCCACTGCAGCACAAAATGGCGGGGGGGAAACAACAGATAAGCCAGTGCCCCACCACCACTGCTACAGCCCCCTCCCCTTCTTCCAATCTCACAGGCTTTATTCTCAGAAGCTCCAAAGAAATCACAGCAGCCAAAGGACTTCACCCCGGCCCCGGCCCCAGCCATCTCTGGCCGCCCAGAACAGGCACTTCTGCGCAACTCACCCTGAGCCCTGCAGGAAAGCCAACCCCTCCCCAATCAGGGATGAGGGCGGGCAGCCAAGGGGGATGATCCCACCCAGAGAAAGCCCCTGTGGTGGGGTCTTCCCCTCCGGCCCCCTCTGCTCCATCCAAGGGGAGGGGGCCCTGCGCCCTCCTGGACGCTGGCCCTTTGAAAGGGGGCACTCTCCCAACACAGGGCCCCCTAACGTGAGCCCTGACCTGCAGCACCTCCTGGCGAAGGGGGACCGGCTCCACACAGCTGACCAGTCGCAAGAGGAGGTCCATCATGGCGGACGTCTCAAGGTGCTTCAGCACCAGGTCCACAAACTCGGCTTTCTTCCTCAGGAACGAAACCACCTGGGGAACGAAACCACCACAGCCGCCAGGCCTGACGAGAGCCCCTCGTTTCAAGCAAGGGCACCTTCTAGCTAACGTTTGCAGAGGACATGCACCCCCCCAAGTTGCAGGGGCCAATGGTTGGAACCCCCACCAACCCTGGAATCAACCCCCGGCCCACACCGTGCCACCCACCGGGTCCCTCTGGGAGGATCCAGGGATGACGGAAAGCTACCGAAAGGTCAACTTGCACCAGGGTGGGAGCACAATCTCCACCCCGCCCTTGCCAGAGATCATCCACACGGTCCAGACCATCTCCTCAAGGCCTCCTGAGGTTTCAGCGCCATCACTTTCTCAACCACCTTCCCCAGAAAGGGGAGGATAGGGATGGGGCAGAAACGGTCCAGCCTGCGGGGTCCAGCAATGGCTTCTTGAGGAGGGGGCAAACCAAACCCCCTCACTTGAGGAAGCATTCTCCCTCCCACACCACCACCTCTGGGGCTGCTTTAGCTGAGCTCCCAGGCTGAAGGACTCGGGCTGCCTCCTGAGCTCCCAGGGGTTGGCTGGGGGATGCTGAGCTGCAGCCGTTTCCCTCCCGCCCCACTTCAGAACTCCTTTGGGTCCGGTCCAGTTTGGCTGGGTGGACAGGTTCTTTTCTAAACCGGCTATATATAGGACGGACGAGTGCCAGGGCCTTTTAGGAGAAGCACCCGTACAGCAGAAGGAAGCAGGCTCCTCTGTGAATCTCTGCCCCAGGCGTAAAGCCCCAGCCTTGGGCACCCTGCGCCCGGAGCCACCTCTCGGCCCGGCCCGGCCCGGCCCGCAGAGGGCAACGAGGCACAGGCAGATGCTTTGGCCACAGGGCGAAGTGTGGAGGGGCACAATAAAGGCAAGGGCAACGCCAAAGAATGCCCGGGGGAGAGCAGCCTTTTTAGGGGCGAGGATTAGAAAGGAGCCCCGTGGTCCGTTCTTCCTTCTGCCCCAGAGGGAAAGGACCTCTCTCATCAAGCTGGGTGCCTGTAAAGGCGGCAGCAGGGGGGCCGGTTGGGAAGGAAAGAACCCCTCACCTGCTCAGCTTTCCTAGCGATAAGGCTGCCAATGGTCTTGCTGAAGAAACTGGCCAGCAAGGGGTTCAAGGGAGGCTCCTGGTCCAAGAAGCCGTAGAGGACGTCCCACAGGGCCTCGTCTCCCCCCAGCCGGTCGCTGATCTGGGGCACATCCGAGGTCAGCAGCTCGCAGGCCGTGTTCGGGTACCTGCAGGAGCAGAAGCCAAGCCCAGGCTGAGGACAAGCAGGGGCCTCTTCGGGTCTCCCGAAGAGCGGGCAAGCGGGGACTGCCAAGGCCCGCCCCCCACGGCAAGGACAGGCTTGGGCAACGCAAAGGAGTCAGCAGGGAGGTCTGGCGATGGGGGCATCCGTAGAGACCAGTGCCAGGCGTGGGGAGAGGCAGGCGGGCGAGCAGGTGGGGTGTCTCGTAATCCTTCCATATCAGTACACTGCCACTTTTTTTGGGGGGTTTCTTCTCTGCAATGTTTTCCTCAGGAGGGTGTTTTAACAGAGGAGAATGAGTAGGCTGAGCCAAGAAAAAGAAATGAAGATGTTTTATCATATATATCCAGGGTTAAAGAAGAAGGCGGGGGTGGGGGGTGGAGAACTAGTTTGAAAGAAGTTCCTCCAGCTGGCTGCTTCCTCCTTAATCGCTCTCCTTCTCCCTCTCTCTCAAACACACGGACAGAGCCAAACAGAACCGTCCCCAGCAATTCAGCCCGGCCTATGAAATAGATCCCAGCCAGGCAGGTTTAGCTCATGGGAGGGAGGCCCGGGGGCGGGGGCTGGCTTTGGTTGGCTCTGGAGAAAGAGCTGCGGCCAGGAAGCCAAAGGAAAAGGGGGGCTTCCCGACTGGGTTTCTCCCCAGGCTCCGATGGCCTCTGCCCGACCTCTGGGCTGGCCCCTCTTTCTTGGACTCATCTACGTCCGACAGGGGGTCTCTCCAGGAACATTACAGCTGCCCTCCGGGAGATTTGCTAGGCCTGGGGAAAATTTCCAAGGACTGCCAGCCAGCCCAAGCCAGGCCCGAGAGCAGAAGCCAGGATGCCGGAAGAGTCTCAGAGAATTCCCCCCTCCTCTCGTCACCCAGAGGTAGCTCTGGCCACCACCAAGGTCAAAGGTCAGGCTCGGCCATTAGAAAGCTGTCCATGTTTTGAAACAATCCTATTTCTGTCCCAGTGAGGGTGGTTGAAAAGTCCAAGGTTTCCATGGGACACCCTCACTTCCCCTGGGGACTCTGCACACCCCTTTTCACCGCTCAGGTTGTTCAGCCGCCAAGAGGCGCCTTCCGCACAATGAGGAGGAGGAGGAGGGGTGGCCTGACAGCGGGACCCCTGCGGGAGGGACACCCCCCCCCCGTCTTTGACCTCAGGGTACCTACTTGAAGCGGACCTTCTCGTCCACGTCCAGGGGAGGCTCGCGGCTGATCAGCTGCACCAGCTCCTCCATGCACGGCTGCCGGCAGAGGAAGTCCACCAGCCTCCGGTTCTGGGCTTTGCACTCCTGCAGGACGTCATCTTCGTCCATTAACTCGCGCAGAGTCACGTCCTCTTTCTCCAGCAGTCTGTCAACGTGGGACGTTGCATTCAGATCGAACTTCCAAAACATGGTGGGGATGAGGCCGCACTCGCCCCTACCTGGCGGGGAAGAGGACACGGCTTCACCCCTGCTCCGCCGACCCCAACGCGGCCCCTGCCCCCCCCCCCGTTTCTCACAGGGCAAATTGGGTGGAACCGACCGGGTGCTTGTCCTTCGGCTAATTGGGCAGGGAACCCAGAGCATCCCGGCTCGGGGTCCTCGACTTATGACAATTGAGCCCCAAATTCCTGTTCTTAAGTGAGACACTAGTCAAGTGAGTTTTGCCCCATTTAACGACAGTTCTTGCCCCGGTTGTTAAGTGAATCAGTCCAGTTGATAGGTTAGTAATCTGCTTCTTAAGTGAATGTGGCCTCCCATCGACTTCCACGTCAGAAGTGTTCAAAAGGTGACCCTGAAACACGGCCATGGTCGTAAGTATGAACTCTGACCCCGGGAGCATGGGGAGGCTGCAAAGGTCATACCTGGGAATGAAAAACGGTCCTTTTTTCAGTGCCCTTGTCACTTTGAACGGTCACTAAGTGAACTGTTGCAAGTCGAGGACTGCCTGTACAGGAGACCCTAGTGAATCAGGGCTGCTGAGAAGGCCAGGAAGGGGAGCTGTGAAATTGGGCAGCCCTGATTCACTAGGGTCTCCTGTACAGGCAGCAGGGGCAACGGGCCCAGCTGCCCTCAGCGCCCAAGGCCTGGTGTGTGTGTGGGGGGGTGGGGGGGTGCTGGGCACCCAAAAGGCTGAGCCTGCGTATCGCGGGGGACGGGGGTGCGCGCGGAGGGAGGGCCCCCCCAGAGGGCGGAGCTCTCTTTACACTCGGATCCATGTCTGTCACCTGAAGTCCATGTGGAAAACCAAGGCTGGAGCACCTGCCAGTCCTGCTCGGCAGATCCAAGGGGGCTGAACAGCCAGTCGAGAGGCTTCCCTTAGTTGTCTTTTCTCAAAAGCTTGTGATTTGGACGCAGAATAATCTCAGGTGGACTTTTCCTACCATTCAACACATTTTTGAGAGATTTGGAATAAAAAAGCACTGAAAGGTATTCTGGAACAGTGCTCACTTCCAAATCTACTAAAGTTTTAGCAATATGATAACCGTGACACAAAAAAGATGTTGTACAACTAGAAAAAAACACAAATGACAACCAAACTGACCAGGGCAACAGAGACGTTCCTCTGGGAGGAGGCCTGAAACAATTCCTACGGCTTCCATCCCAAGACGTGTTCAACGTTCAAGGCTAAGGAAGAGACTCTCCCTCTCCCTCTGCACGCTCACCAGAGCCGGCTAAAGGCTTCTCAAATAAACGGCCCCCCCCGTCGTCCTGTGGACTTTCCAGGAAAAAGCTTCTGAAGGTTCAAAAGCTTAAGTGCGCCTGCCTTCACAAACTCCTTCCCAAAGGCCGGCTGGAGCGAACCCCTCTCCATCCTCATCTCTCCAGCCCCCTTTTCTCGGCTTTAAAACGCAGCCCAGGAGCTGCAGGGGAATCTGGCTCCCTTGACCGCTTCTGGGTCCGAAGGCGAAGGTCGCCCCCTCCTTTCCCACTGGGCGGCTAGAAGGCCGGATAACCCAAGGCCAACATGAAACACGGGCTCCTTCAGGCAAGGGAAGACCACGGAAAGGAGGGCAAAAGGGCCCCACCCAGGTTCTCGGCTGGAAGGGCCACCCGCCACTTCACACTGGCCGACTGGATTGGGAGATCCGTCTGGCTCCAGGAGGAGAGCCTGGGCAGCACACAGCACTAAGGACAGGGAAAGCTTAAGGGAGAAAAATAAAATGTGCCTCTCGGAAGAAAGCCTCCGCATAGGAAGCTAGCCAACAACCCCCACCAGTCGGGGGGAGGCTGGATTTTCAAAGACTTCTCAAAAATAGCCAAGCTGGGAGCAGCCTGGGGAGGGGCTTTGGGCCCCTCCCCCACCACCACCAAGGCAGCCCCTTGCGACAGTCCACCCACAACAAGGCCAGTAGGGTGGGAGTGGCAGTCCAGACACCCCAGCCCAACCCACAAAAGGTTGCAAGGGGTACAAAAGAGGAGTGTGGACCAAGTCCTTCCTGCTACACGGACCCTTTGCTCTTTCAACGGAAGCGGCAAGAAGCCCAGGAAAACCCTTCCTGAACCCGAACTCCGGGGCAGACGGGGGGGAGGGGGGTTCTGGCCCTGGCGGATCCAAACCACCACAGCCCTTCAGTCCTGCTGGAACTGAATCCCCTTCCCTTCGGACCCTGGGATAAGGCTCTGACTCCCACCGCTTGGGCAGGCCAAGTTCGGGGCAGAGGCAGGCCCCTTCCCCAGAGGAGCCATCCCTGGACCCCCCTTTCTCCAAGGGAGGGCGGGGAGAGGGTGGTGGGCCCCGAATGAATCTGACCGACCCCAGAGCCTTTTCCGTGCTGGAAGCAGGCCCGGCCGTAGAACTGAGGCTCAGGTGAAGAGGGCCCCTGGCTTCTGGCCCTCCTGGATTTCTTGGGGCATTCAGTACTGTTGACTAGGGCATCCTTGCGGACCAGCCCTGGGCATCAGGAAGGGGGAGGGGGGTCTCCTCCTTCCTCTGGGGCCGCTTCCGGTCAGTCTTGTTAAGAGGGAAGAGGGCTCAGGGCCTCCTCCTCCTCCGACCGACCGACTGGCTGCCGTGGAGTGAGCTCACCAACACGCAGGAGATGCTCTTCCGAGGCTGGAGGCTGGGAGGGCCTGGATGGGCAAGAACCAGGTGAGCCTCAAGGGTGGCCAACCAGAGTGTCTGTGAGTCGTTTCCCCCCACCCACCCACCCATGGGGAGTTTGCCATTTTTTAAAAAAAATATATAAATTTTATTAATGAACAACAAAAAGAAAAACATTTAAAAATAATGAACGTGGTGCATACATCCTGACAAACCTATTTGTCTTACATCCTTGTATAATACATATAACAAAAAATATAAATTTACATATATACATAAATATTAATCATCGTTAATACATTTACTCCTTTCTTTTTTAAACCAGGGGTAAAACTTCTCCCAAATTTTGTAGTAATCAGATTCAGTCTTATCTTTTAATTCTTGGGTTATTCTATCCATTTCAGTGCACGTCCAAATTTTTCTAATTATTTCCATCTCATCTGGCATATCATTACCTTTCCATCTTTGGGCAAGGGCTAATCTCGCAGCAGTGGTGACATGGACTATTAAGTATATCATCTCTTTTTTATCATCCGATACCTGTACAATCAGCACAGGCCCCCCCCCCCAAGGCTGTGTGCTTTCTCCACTTCTCCCTATATACCAATGACTGCATCTCAAATGATCCATCTGTTAAAATACTGAAGTTTGTGATGACAAATCAGTGATTGGTCTCATTCGAGACGACAAATCTGCATACAGACAGGAGGTTATACAACTTGCCTCGTGGTGTAACCAGAACAATCTGGAACTGAACACACTCAAAACCGTAGAAATGGTGGAAGACTTTAGAAGAAGCCCCCCCATCCTATCACCTCTTACAATTCTAGGCACCACAGTATCAACAGTAGAGACCTTCAAATTTCTAGGTTCTATTATATCACATGACCTAAAATGGACACCTAACATCAAAAACGTCATCAAAAAAGCCCAACAAAGAATGTTCTTTCTGCGCCAACTCAGAAAGTTCAAACTGCCCAAGGAGCTGCTGATCCAGTTCTACAGAGGAATTATTGAGTCTATCACCTGCACCTCTATAACTGTCTGGTTTGGTTCTGTAACCCAACAGGACAGACACAGACTTCAGAGGGCAATTAGGACTGCAGAAAAAACAATTACTACCAACCTGCCTTCAATTGAGGACCTGTATACTGCACGAGTCAAAAAGAGGGCTGTGAAAATATTTACAGATCCCTCACATCCCGGACATAAACTGTTTCAACTCCTACCCTCAAAACAACACTACAGAGCCCTGCACACCAGAACAATTAGACACAAGAACAGTTTTTTCCCGAAAGCCATCACTCTGCTAAACAAATAATTCCCTCAACGCTGTTCAACTATTTACAAAGTGTGCACTACTATTACTGTTAATCTTCTCATCACTCCTTATCACCCATCCCCTCCCACTTGTGATTGTAGGACTGTAACTTTGTCGGTTGTATCCTTACAATTTATATTGACTGTTTCCTAGTATGATTTGATTGCTGATTGAACCCTATGATATCATTAAGTGTTGTACGTTATGATTCTTGATTCTTAACCAATGTATTTTTTCTTTATATATACTGAGAGTATTTACACCAAGACAAATTCCTTGTGTGTCCAATCACACTTGGCCAATAAAGTATCCTATTCTATATTTTCCCACATTGATTCCCAATAGAAAAATTTCAGGTCTAAATTCTATTTTAATTTTACACATCTCTTCTAACCAATTTCTAATTTTTAGCCAATATGTTTGAGCTTTTTCATATTTCCACCATACGTGGTAGTATGTTCCAATTTCTTTGTTGCATTTCCAACATTTAGGGGATAATTTCGGATACATTCTTGCCAATTTTGATGGTGAAATGTGCCATTGATAAAACATTTTGTGTAAGTTTTCTTTTATGATGCCGCCAAAGGTTATTTTTCTATTCCTGTCCCCTAAAATTTGCCAATCATCCAAATTTATGCCATATCCAAAATCTTTCATCCAGGCCAACATCATTTCTTTCACCTTTTCCTCTTCCAGTTTGCATTCTAATAATACTTTGTAAGTTTTTTAAATCAATTTCTCATCCGTTCCTAGTAATATTTTATCTAATTCTGTTTTCCGTCTACTAATACCTTTACTCATATCTTTAATTGTAAATAGGCCCACCATTCTATCTCAAATCCCAAATCTTTCAACTCTGTCTTGTTTTTAAATCACCCTTCTCATCTAATATGTCCTCATATGTAATGACCTGGCCTCGACGCAATAAATGTGGGTACATTAACGCTTCTAATGTAGATAGCCAAGTTGGTATTTCAACGTAGATTTGCCATTTAGTTTTATTCCATGCATTTAGTAAGGTCTACCTAATTTTATTCCTGTGAAAGTAACCATGAATTTGATGTTTGTCCTGCCACAAAAAGCATGCCACTCTGCCTGTAAGTTATATCCTTCTAATGTTAATATTCTTTTATTTTTAACACTTATCCAATCTTTAACCCAGGTCAGAGTAGCCGCTCTATGATATATTTCCCAATCCGGTAGGCCAAATCCTCCTCTTTCAGTACTGTCCTACAACAATTTCAGTCTAATTCTGGGCTTTCCCCCCTGCCATATAAATTTTGATACTAGCTTATCCAATTGATCAAAGAAATTTTTCTCTAATTTTACTGGAGCATTTTGGAATAAAAACAATAATTTTGGTAATACGTTCATTTTTATAGACGCAATTCTCCCCATAAAGGAAAGCCTTAAGTCGCTCCATTTCCTAAAATCTTCGATTATTTTTTTAATTAGTTGAGTATAATTATCCTCTTTGAGGGTTATACATTTTGCCGAAATTACAATTCCCAAATAGCTAATTTTATTTGTTGTCTTGGTGTCCATTATCCTCGTTAAATTTTCCTTTTGTGCGTTTGTCATATTTTTTGTCAGTATTTTAGTTTTTTCTTTATTAATTTTTAGCCCCGCTGCTTCTCCAAATTCCTAACAATTTTGGTTCAGAATTTTGTGGATCTTCTAGAATAAAAACCAAATCATCAGCGAAGATTTGTAATTTATATTCTTCTTTCTTTATTTTTAGTCCTTTTATTTCCAGTTCTTTCCTAATTATTCTTGTTAATACCTCTAATGTCAAAATAGATAATAATGGTGATAATGGACATCCTTGTCTCATTCCTTTTTGTATCTCAAATTTATTTGTTGTGTGATCATTTATCAATACCCTAGCTTCTTGTTTGTGATATATTGCTAATACTACATTTAGGAATTTTTGCCCCAAATCCATATACTTAATTTGTTGCCGAACGAAACTCCATTTTACATTATCAAAGGCCTTTTTAGCGTCCAAGAATAATAGTGCTACCTGTTCTACACTACGATCTTCATAATATTCTATGATGTCTAAAATTGTCCTGATATTATTCCAAAGATGCTTATGTGGAAGGAAGCCATTTTGATCTGTGTGCATAAATTTGTTTAATATTTTCTTGAATCTTTTGGCTATTATAGTTACGAAAATGTTACAGTCCACATTTAATACAGATATTGGCCTGTAGTTTGCTATCTTTGTTTGGTCATTTTTTTTCTTTTGGAATGATCATAATCGTTGCTTCCTTCCATGATTTTGGAATTTTTGTCTTATCCAGGACTTCATTAAATAATTTAAGTAATCTGTTGCCTAATAATTTTTGTTGGGTTTTATATCATTCAGCAGGGAGTGCATCTGGGCCAGCCACCTTATTGTTTTTTTGTTTATTTATTGCCCAAGTCACTTCTTCAAGATTTATTCTTCTATTCAATAAGCTTTTTTCTTCCGATATTCTCGGAAGGTTCGTTTTCTTTAAACAGTTTATCACTTTTTCTTCTGTTATGTATTCTTCTTCTTTATATAGATCCTCATAAAATTTCTGAACTACATTCCTTTTCATTTCTTCTTGATAACATATTTCTCCCTGTTCATTTTGTAGCTTAGTGATCCATCTTTTTTCTGCCTGTTTCTTCCATTTCCAGGCTAGCCATCTTCCTGGTTTATTGGCATTCTCAAATACGGTACATTTTGTTTTTTTCTTTTCAGTTTTGGGGCTAGGTCTTTTTCCAGCAAGTTTATTTCATGTTTTATTAAATCCATCCGTATTATCTCTTTCTGTTTTGGTTCTTCTTGCAGCTTCATCTCCAAGTTTCTAAATTCCATTTCTAATGCTTTTCGTTGTAGCTTATTTTTGTTTTTATTCGCCATATAATTTATCACCACCCCTCTCATAAAATGCTTTAGCCGTGTCCCAGGTGTTTTGTAGGGATGTGTCTTCTTCTTTGTTCTCCTTAAAGAAGAGTTTCATTTCCTTTTCCAGTTTAATTTTAAATTCCTCCTCTTTTAGGATCACTCTTTGTAAAGTCCCTCTTGGTGTCTTGGATCAATCTTTCCAGCTAAACTTGATATAGCTATGATGTGCCCACAAGCTTGGTTCAATTTCTATTTCAGTTATTTCTGAAGACAAGCTTCTTTGGCATCCATACCATATCCAGTATCGACCAAGACTGATGTCTGTTAGAATAAAACGTAAATTGTTTCTTACTTGGATGGTGTTCTCTCCATGCATCAAAATCTTAGCCTCTTTTGCCAAATCATGAAAATTTTTCGGTAATACCTTTCTCATTATTTTCTTATTTTCAGCTTTATAGTCCATTGTTTTATCTATAATTGCATTAAAATCATCTAAGATACAAATCTTATCATAATGTATTTCCTTATTATTATCATACAATTTTTGAAAGGTGTTCTTGTGGACCATTCGGAGCATAAATTTCTATCAAAAGAATCTTTTTATTCTCTAACTCTATCTCTACCATCAATATCCTACCATCTTTATCTTTAAAAATTTCTTTAGCCGAGATCCAATCTTTTTTGTATAACACCACCCCCTTTTCTTTTGCTTATCTAATGACATAAAAGCATTTCCTAAATTTCTGTTAGCAGGTATTTTTGCTTCTCTTTTATATGCACCTCTTGTATGGCTATTATATCTGCATTCAGTTTTTGTAAGTTATGAAATATTTCTTCCTTTTCACCAGAGAGTTTAAGCCATTAATGTTCATCAAAATTACCTCACATTTCTCTCTTTTTATCAATTTCTTTGTCTCATACTCCTTGTTGCTCAAGTTGTTCCACTGGTTAATTATTCTATCAGGAAATTTCTCCTTAGTTCTAGGTTGCTTCTCTCCTTGATTAGTTTCCAACCATTGTTTCTTGACCTGTTCAATCAAATGATTGATTAATAATGATACTAAGGTATTTAATTTTTGATTGACAATATGAGATTATATGTAATGTAATTGTAATTGAAGACTACGAAATGGAAGCACAAAACAATCCGTAAACCAACCAGCACACTGTATGTACACGCATGGAAGATAGCTTGATGTTTTGTTTATGTTTGTTTTTAAAAACCAATAAAATTTTTTAAAAAAGAAGATAATTATGAGATTATTACAACAGATTGCGATGGACTTGGAAAAATGGAAGAACTTACAACTATCTTTAATAGGTAGAATTGCAACAATTAAAATGAACATATTGCCAAAAATATTATATTCTATTATATTATTCCAGACGATTCCAATAAGACTGAAAAAAAATACTTTGAAGATTTAAATAAAATGATGTTGAAATTTATTTGGCTGAGGAAAAAGACAAGAATTAAGATAAAACTATTGCAGGATGCAAGGGAGAGAGGGGGTTTTCAATTACCTAATTAGGAACTATATTATCAGGCAACAATATTGATGTGGATGAAGAAATGGATTGTATTGAAAAATGCCAGATTATTAACACTAGAAGGGCTTGATTTACAATTGGGGTGGCATGCATTTTTATGGTATAAAGAAAGTAAGGTACATGGATATTTTAGAAGATACTCCATTAAGGATGCTTTATTAACAGTGTGGGGAAAAATAAGAGACTATCATTACATGAAAATACCAGTCTGATTATCAACATTAGAAGCTTTTACATATCCACAGTTATTTAAAAAGGAACACATTATTAGATATGAAAAATTTTTAAATGAAAAGGGTGAACTCAAAACAAAGCAAGAATTAGACTTACAAGGGATAAATATAAATTGGTATTTGTATTTGCAAATACATACAAGGTATGAAAAAGACATTAATATGGCTGGGTTTTATAAGGAATTGACTGAATTGGATAAAATCCTAACAGGCACTGAAGAGAAGTTGATCAAAACACTATATGGTTATTTATTAGGAGTGAAATTAGAGGAAGAACAAGTAAAAGAATCAATGATTGCGTGGGGGAAAAACTTTGGATATGGAATAGACTCAGATAAATGGCAGATATTATGATCTAAAAAATATAAATTATGTCAACGGCCTATAAAGAGAATTTGTATAAGATGTTTTACAGGTGGCATCTACCCTGAGAATTACCAAAATCGGCGAAGTACTGGAAATGTTAGAAGTCACCAGGATCATATTACCATGTGGTGGACATGCACAGAAGCCAAAAAGTATTGGACTAGAATACACGTGGCTGAAGAAAATGATAAAACAGCCTATAGACTTAAAACCAGAGACATTTTTATTGGGAATTTTGCCTGAGGGTTACAATAAAGAATTAATGTATTTGATTATCAATGTATTAACAGCAGCTAGGATTGTATTTACACAAAATTGGAAAAATGAGAAAATTCCGATGGATGAGGAAATAATTAAGAAAATAATGGAATGTACAGAAATGAGTAGATTGACAATGGCAATTGGAGAACAAGAAGAAAAAGATTATTATAAAAATTGGAATTTATTTTATGAATGGCTGGATAGAAGAGTAAGAAATTGAAATATGTAAGTGCAGTCTAATATATCATTACCGATAAACGGATGAGTTAGAATCAGAAAATGAATATGGAATGTATCATTGAAAATCAATAATTACAATGTTAAGGATAATATAAGTGATATAAAATATTGATTAGAGCAATTATAAACAGATATAAAATATGTACAATATGTGCACAAAGATATAGGTACCCAACTGATACGCTGTTGAACAGAAAGGTTTTGTTTTTGTTGTTGTTATAAAAACAAAAAACTTTTTATAAAATTAAAAAACATTTAAAGTATCTGTTGTTTCCAGGGCTCATCCCTTTAAAATTATATCCAGCCAGAGCTCATTCTGAATTTTGATGTCTTCCAAATCATTCATACGTGCGCTGGCAAAATTTGATTTGCATTTGCAATTTCATTTTCATTCATTCATTCATTCATTCGGGGTCCTTGGTGAATTCTGGGCTTGCTTGTTTTCTTCCAGACGTTTCATCACCTAAATTAGGTAAAATCATCAGTATTAGTCACTAGTACTGATGGGGCCGCGGTGGCTCATGTAATAAGATGCTGGGCCCATGTACCCCTGAGGTTGGCAGCTTGGCGGTTCGATTCCCATGAGTGAATAAACCGCGGAGGGACAAGAAAGGAGCCTCCCCCTGATTGCATTCAGGCATCCCGCAGGTAAAGATAACACTGCTCAAAAAAATTCCTTTCACAGAGGCAGCCAGCCACCTCAGTGATCCCTGGCTAACACGTGCCAAACGCTAAATAAATCAACTAGTACTGATGTTACCACCTAGTTTGGGTAATGAAATATCTGCATGAAAACAACCAAGCTCAGAGAGCACCCCACATTTCAACAAATATTCTCATTGATTGATTGACTCACTCATTCTATATGGCCACCCACTTGCCAAACTACTCTGGAAATAAGGCTGTACAAATATACATACAGATAAATTACAAAAATAAAGCCTACCAAAACAAATCTTTATTATCTCTAGGATTCTTTTTTTAATCTTTTCAGCTGAAAATTGTAAAATTGATTAATAATAGGCAATGGAAGTCTTGTTTTGTAATGCAGCAACATTTATTTATGAATCAAATTTCTAGGTTGTCCAACCAAATGACTCTGGGCAGCTAAACATATTGAAAAACTATAAAGTCAACAATAAAACCCAGTAGATAACATCCGTTGAAAGAAACACCACCAGCAGATTCAAAAGCAAGACAACAAAGTCATACAACCAGGCTAATTCAAGGCCCAGAGAATAGCCATGATTGCAATGTTCTTTTAGGAGCCAGTAAGGTTTTTTTGGGGGGGGGCGGGGGGCGTTTCATACAAATCCCTGGAGAGACCCTGTTCCACAGGGCAGGTCCAATGGCAGAAAAGGGGCTCTTCCTGGGTATTACTCATTGGCATTCTTTAATTGGCAAGATCCAGCTTCAGTCAGGCTGTCAGATCTTACAGGACACACAGAAGCTGCAGATGGTTCCTTCTAGGTTCCATCCCAGGAAAGGCGAGGTAAGGGGCAGCACCCTGAATTGCACCTGGAAGCCAACCGGTAGCCAGGGCAGTTCACGAAGCATCTGCGACACAGCCAAGCTTAATCACTGCTCATGCGGCTACATTCTGGGGCAGCTGTAGCTTCCAAGTGGTCCTGAAAGGCAGCTCCATGCACGTCCCACCTGGCAATGATCTACCCAAGGCTTCAGCCATCCTAAGAAAGGGCACAGCTGGCACCTACGCAAAGGCCCTTCTAGCCGCAGCTGCTGCCACTTCCTGTAGCAGGACCCCAGAGTGCATGTCAGGTCCAGCTGGGCTAGCGCAACCGCGTTCAAGGCCAAAACCCAGAGGGGGGCATTCACTCCTCCCTCGACATTGCTGCTGCTAGGGTTTAGCCGGAGCTGCTTCCGGCCCATCCAGTCTCTCCCACAGCCTCCAGGAACAGGGACATTCCTTCAGAGGCCTTGCTTGATACGCAACTGGCTTTCCTCGGCACTCCGTCTCCCAGGTTCCATTAGGGAAACAATTCTCAAGGTGGAGTCTCAAGGAAGTCCGCCCTTACTCACAAAAAGCTGCAGAGTGGCCGCCTTGTCCCTCTAATTTTGAATCCCCTAACCTAAGAGTGATTCAAATGGTGCAGCCAAAGAAACTGGGGGTGAAACTGCTCCCTCTAACACAGGTGGGTGATACACTCACGCTTCCCATAGCAAATAAATCAGTACACTTGCAAACCTGTTTCTCTTCTAAGCTACCTGGGGAAACCTGGTGGGTTGCAAAGATAGATAAAGCAGGGTAAGAAGAGCCACTGGGCAGATCGGAGCCACCGCCTAGCCAGAGACCGTCCTCCTTCCCACCCAGGGAAAGTTTCTGGGGTCCCCCATCCAGGCTCTTCCTGCCAAGTAGCGCTTGGCTTCAGCTACCTCGTGTTGAGGAAATGCTTGAAAAGAAGTACCCCTCTACGGGGACAAAATCAGGCTCCCATTTAGGCCAAAAGGAAATTCCAAATTTGCTTGAGACCCTTTCATTTTTCGATCTATTTCAAAGTCACCTAATGGAAGTTCTAAATTCTAACCAGCCTAAGAAAACAAGGCAGGCCACATCACTCCCTCCTTTATGGCGGTCTATGAGCCAGAAATTAAAAAGCCGCCGCTCCGGCATTTCACTTAAAAACATTCCAGCTTCCTACTTCCACGATTACCAAAAGAAACGCCTCAACCTTGGAAGGGGAAGAGGAGCACAGTCAGCCTCCCACCACGGCTTCCCAGAGAGCGGAGCTGTGAAGAAGCCTCTCCGGAGGCCAGAGTTCGCCAGGCAGGAACCAAAGGCCGAGGAGGAGGAGGAGGAGGAGGAGGACCGTCTTCTCAGGGGTCCTCTGGTCACCTGCCAGGCACACCTGGCCCTTCGCGCTCAGAAACCAACCCATCGCCCAGGCGCACCTTCTACTTATCGCCTCTCCTTTAGGCACCGCTGGGCTTGCCGGGGATCCAGTCAGGCGCCAAACCGTTGGATGGAGCCATCCGGGGGAGCCTCCTTTCAAAAGCCGGAACTTCCCCGCAGGCGGCAAGGAGGCGTTTCAGCACCGAGCCTGACTTCGGAGGCGGCTGCCTTGGATCGTCCCCGCCTGAGAAGCGGGAGAAAGGGGGTCAAAGGCGGCTCGGTCCAGGAAGCGCAACCCGGGCGGGCAAAGCGGCTGCCGGGGAAGAGCAGGACTTCGCGGGGGTAAAAGGAGGAAGACCCCGGGAGGGAGCCTCGCCGGAGGAAGGCCCGGGAGGGGAGGGGCTCCTAGGCGGCCCCCACGGCGCTGCCCGCCCCCAACCCGAAGCGGCTCCGGAGGGGCCCAGCCGTCGCTCCCGGCAGCCTCCTGCCCGCCCCCGAAGTCGCACCAGGGCCGGGACTTTCCCCCCGGGAGGCTCCGGGCGGGGAGGGGCTCCGCGGCCTCTCCTGGGCGGGCACAGAGCCGCTCACCCCGGAGGGCAGCCGCGTCTCGCGCCCTCTCTCTCTTCCCCCGACGCGGCCGGGCCGGAAAACAGAGGCGCTGAGCGGGAGGCCGGCCGGGGGCAGGGGGCTCCCTCCCCCGTGGGCCCAGGGAAGCCGAGCAGGAGGCAACGGCGGAGGGGAGGGCCGGGCACACCGGGGCCAGGGACGCGCCCTCACCGGCCAGGCGGCTCCTTCCGTGCTGACGGACCGGCCGCCTTACTCGCTCCGCCGCCGCCGCCGCCGCTCCGGAAGCAAAATGGCGGCGGGGGCACAAGCGCGCACGCGCGAGAGGCCAACCTGCGGACGGCGAGCCCGCTCCGCGCATGCGTGTCCTACCGGCGGCGATGGCGGCCCCGGCCGGCTGCGGCCCTTCCCCGCCGGCGCTGCTGCCTTGGGGGCGGCTGTCGGCGTGGCTGGAGTGCGTCTGCGCGGTGACCTTCGACCTGGAGCTGGGCCAGGCCCTGGAGGTGGGTCGCTGGGGGTGCGTGGGGGGGTCCGTCCCATCCGGGGGTTGGCTGACGGTCGCTCTGCTCCTCCCGCAGTGCATCTATCCGCCGGACGGCCGCCTGACCGAGAAGGAGGTACCGGGGGGGAGCAGGGGAGGGGGCGGGCGGGCGGGCGGCCCGCGCCCCTCTCACGTCCTTCCCCCCGCAGAGGACGAGCGTCTGCTACCTGGCCTTCCCCGACTCCTACTCCGGTCAGTGAGGCTGGGCGTGCCGGGGGGGGGGGGCTGGAGCGGCCCCTTCGCTGACCCCCTCCTCCCGCTTGCGCCGCAGGGAGCCTCGGGGACACCCAGTTCAGCTTCCGCTTCCGCCGGTCTGCGAGGCGAGGACGGGCGGCGGCGGCCGGCGAGTGGCGGTGCAGCCGGGAAGCCCCGCCAAGCCTGCAGGTGGGTCGGGGTCTCCTCGTCCGGAGTGGGGGCTCCGCTGGGGCCTCCCGGTCGCCCCGCTTTCCTTGGCGGGCCGGAGGTGAGAGGGCTGCCCTGCTTGTCCCCAGCCGGAGCCAGCGCACCTCTTCGGCTACGTCTTCTTCCGGCAAGTCCGCGACCGCTCCGTGCAGAGAGGCTACTTCCAGAAGGTGAGGAGGGGAGGGGAGGGGAGGGGAGGGCCTGCCCTGGGAGGAGGGCCGTTCAGGGTCTCCGCTTTTCCGCTCCAGTCGCTGGTGCTGGTGACTCGGCTGCCCTACGTGACCCTCTTCCACTCGCTGCTGCGCCTGGTCGCCCCGGAGTACTTTGAGAAGCTGGATCCGTGTCTGGAGGCAGGTGAGGGCGCGGGGGTGGGCTGCCTAGGATCACCCCAAGGCCGGGACCCCTTTTGGAGGGAAAGCTGGGGTCTCCAGAGGGCCCCCTTTGTTTCCGGGCTCCTGGACCTGAGCAGGCCAAGCGCTCAGCCGCTGCTCCCTTTGCACTTCTTCCAGTGTGCAGCGAGATCGACCAGTGGCCGCCCCCCATGCCCGGCCAAACGCTGAACCTGCCGGTGATGGGGGTGGTTATTCAGGTATGGGCCGGGACGCTTCCTGCTGGGTGCCGCTTACTGCGGGCGGCTCTGTTCAGGAAGGGGGCTCCATTTGCTGCTCTGCTCTTTCTGGTGCAGGTGAGGATTCCTTCCCGTGTGGACAAGCCCGGCTCCTGCCCCGCCAAGCCGCTGATTCGGGAGGTGAGCGGTCAGCCTTAGTGGCACCTGCGGGTGGCCTTGGGACGACAAGGGGAAGAGGAGGAGCTCCCAGCGGTCAGGGAAAGAACCGAATGGCCAGAAGTTCGTCCCTTCCGCTTTGCAAGATTCTATCCGTATAGCCTTCCACCAGAGTAGAAGCGGCTCCTCTGGCCGCACTTGCTGTGGAGCTTGCCTGGGAAGGCCGGCATGGGAGCTCAACCTCTTCCAGCCTTTCCCCTGAGCACTGCCTGGCCCCAGTGCTTGATGCGAGCGGCTGTAAAGGCTGAGCCGCTGGTGTGGGGGTTGCCCCCCCCCGGGCTTGCCCATGGACCCCGCTTGAAGCCCTTCCCGGGTGTCCCTGTGCTGGCAGATGGCATAGCCCACAAGCCCTGGTCTGCCTCTCCTGTGGTGCAGTGAGGCAGAGGACGTTCTGCCCGTGTGTGCGCACGCCTGGGGGTGGGGTGGGGGAGGTGGTTTAGTGCATCCTTGCTTCTGCTTAGAAATAGCCACAACGTCCCTCGCCGGCAACGCCACCCCTTCCGCTCTGAATTGGGTCTGGTTTCTCTGGATGCTCCTCTCCATCCAGGCCACACACAGAGTCTGGACTGGGCTCTTCCTTTGGAGACCTTGGCTGCTTCCCCTTCCAAGCGTGTCCAGAGAGAAGAAGGTTTGCGTCCCTCCAGGCTCAGAGCCTTTTGCCCTTTGCCCTTCTCTCCCTGCTCAGAACCTCCTGCCAGCTCCCCTCATCCTCCCCAGTGTGGCTGAACTGGACCTCTTCAGGTGAGGGCTCGCTCTTGCAAAAAAAACCAGCTCCTGTCCAGGGTGGGGAGGAAACCTGCCTGGCCAAACCCTCAGACCAGCCTGGGCTACAGAAACAGGGAGGAGGGGGAGGAGACTGGGAGCGCTCGAGATGGGGGTTCACACCCCACACCCTGAGGGGCTGAGCCAGAACCTGACCAAAGGTGGGGCTGGCGGCTGCGTGGTTCAGCACAGTGCTGGAGGGCAGCCCTTGGTGTGTCCACATTCGATGCCCAGCTGTGCCCTCTCCCCTTTTCTGCTCTCGGGACAGGTGCTTCCAGTCGGTGCTGGTCCACATTCAGCTGCTGTGGGAGCTCGTCCTGCTCGGGGAGCCCCTGGTGGTGGTGGCCCCTTCTCCTGCCATGTCCTCGGAGATGGTCCTTGCCCTAGCCAGGTACCCGACTCGCCTACCGTCCCCTGCGAAGCTGCCATGGCCTATAGGGAGTTCCTGGCCAAGGGGCCCCCTCCATGCAGCCCAGCCTCCCCACTGCCCACTCCCCAGCTGCTCTCCAACCGGAATTGTTTTCTTCGCCCCCCAGCTGCCTGGCGCCCTGAAGTACTGCTGTGATTTCCGCCCATACTTTACTATTCATGACAACGAGTTCAAGGAGTACACGACCCGGACGCAGGGCCCGTGAGTCTCCTCCTGCCCAGGGTGCCTTGAGGGGCTCCGGGAGGAAGCCCCTGCCTCACCCCTACCCCCCTCTTGCTCCCCCAGCCCCAGCGTGCTCTTGGGCGTCACGAACCCCTTCTTTATCAAGATGCTGCAGCACTGGCCCCACCTCCTGCGCCTCGGGGAGCTCCGGGTGGCTGGTAAGGCAGGGCTGGGCCCTCTGGGTGCGGCTCTGGGGAAGGCCAAGAGAGCTTGCCCGTAGCATCGGCACGAGAGGCAGTGGAGCCCGAGGTCGGAGGCGGGAGGAGGGTTGGCTCCCACGGGGCAGCCGCATCCGGCCTGCAGCCTGGGCAAGGGGGTCTGGCCATGGCAGCCCAGCCTGGCATCGCGTTGCTCCTCCCATGCAGGGGACTTGCCCAAGCAGGTCAAGCTGAAGAAACTTGCCAAGCTGAAGACCTTGGACACCAAACCAGGTGAGCCTCCCGCTGACCCTCTTCCTGCCCAGTTGCTGCTGCTGCTGCTGCTGCTGGATAGGGAGGCCCAAGCGGGAGGCCTGTTCTGCAGCTGGCAAGGAGGGTGGCTCCCTCCCTCACCCCACCCCACCCTCCTTGCCTCTTTTCTGCTTGGCTCTTCTTCTGCACCCCCCCTCCCCCCTCCAGGACTTTACACGTCACACAAAGCGTTTCTACATAAGGACAAGACGCTGATCAAGAGGCTCCTGAAGGTGAGTCAGAGCCGAACCCCGGAAAAGGGCTGCAGGCTCTCCTGGGCCTCCTCCCTTCGCAGAGTCGGGAGAGAAGGACGGGGGGGTGATGGGAGGCACAAAGTCGGCCACCGGGCCCCTCGGGCCAAGGCTGCCCAGGTTCCTGAGCTCCCCCGGAGCAGCTCAGCAGGAACAAAGGCGGGGGGGGGGCGGGCCTGGTGGGCCTGCTGAGGGGCTAGTTTCAGGCTTCAGCGCACCTCCCCTCCCTGCCCTGTGCCCCCTCCTGAGGCCCTTCCCGGGCAGGCGGGGCCTGGAGGGTTCCCCCGTCCCTGCTGCCTGAACTGATGAGGGAGAGGAGCCCCCCGGGCCATGTCCCCTTTGCAATGGGGGGGGGGAGGGCAGGGGTGGTGGATCTTGGCTGACCTCTGGCTGTGCTCCACAGGGCACCCAGAAGCAGCGCCCGTCCGAGGCCCAGAGCGCCCTGCTGAGGCGCCAGCTCTTGGAGCTCACCCAGAGCTTCATCATCCCCCTGGTAAGTGGGGGGGGGGGGAGGAGCCACAGCTCCCCACTGTCCTTGCCCCCTGGGAAGCTCCTCCCCCAGCCGACTCCCACCTGCCGCCTCCTCCCTAGGAGCATTACATGGCAAGCCTGATGCCTCTGCAAAGGACCATCACCCCGTGGAAGGTGAGGCCTTTCCCGGCTCCCCTGTGCTGGAGTGGGCCCCGCTCTCTGGCTGCCCGGTTTCTGCCTCCCTCCCTCTCCCTAGACTCCCCCTCGGATCCGCCCTTTCCACCAGGAAGACTTCCTGAAGAGCTTGGACCAGGCCGGGCCCCAGCTCACCTGTGTGCTCAAGGGCGACTGGCTGGCCCTGTACAGGTAGGCAAGTCACGCCCCCTTCAGAGCCCCTGAAGCCCAAGAGCCGGACCTGTGGGCACAGAGCAACCCCCAGGCAGGACACCCCCGTCTTGGTCCCTAATCCCACCCCCACCTGGGGCAGTGACCCAGATGCTCCCTTGGGAGAGATTTGCCCTTTTAAGCCAAGGCCTCGTGCCACAGAAGAGCCGGGCTCTGCACTACGCAGCCACCAGCAGGTTGCATGACGCTCTTTAGAACCAGCCTAAGTGGGCTCCTGCCACCGAAACCTGGCCAAGCCCGTCCTGGGTGAGGCTCCTCCGGACTGACACCCCCTCCTCTCCCCCAGGCGATTCTTTAAGTCGCCCAACTTCGACGGCTGGTTTCGCCAGAGGCACCAAGAGATGAGGCAGAAGCTGGAAGCTCTCCACCTGGAGGCCATCGCTGAAGCGGTGGGTGGGAAGACTGTTGGTGGGGGCACCTTTGAATGGGTCTCTCTCTCACACACACACACACCCGCCTCAGTCCACTCGCTGCAGGTCAAGGCTCTAGAGCAGCGGGGAGGGGGGTTGAGGGGGTGAAGCAGGCTCAGGGTCCAGGGCGGGCGCTGCTGCATGGGCACGCAGGAGGGGCCCCTCCTCTGCTCCTCTTCCCTCAGAATGTCAGGGCCTGGATGGTGGACAAGTCCGAGGCAGAGGCGGTGGACCTGGTGCTGAAGCTCCGAGAGAAGCTGGTAAGCGGTTTTCACTCAGCCTCAATCCCCACCCCCACCCCCCCACCCCGTGGTCACTGTGCAGGGGAGCCTGAAGAGGGGCCACAAGGCACCACTTAAGCCGTTCCAGGAACAGAGGGAACCCGCTGGCCCCCTACAATGGACTGCCCCCGGCAAATGCAGCCGTTGCATGGAAAGCAACTGAGTGGCACTGGGGGTGGTGGGGGAGGGGGGGGGGCCCAAGAGTCTTGGGAACAGCCGGCCTCTCATCCAGAGGGGCCCTGCCAGGATCATGGGCTCGGAGGAGGGGATTGCTGTCTGGTTCCCCCGTGCAGGTTCGAGCCAGGAGCCAAGGCCTCCCTGCCAGAGAGGAGACACTCCAGCGAGTGTGCCAGCACATTGCCGTTGTGGTCCAGTCGCTGCCCAAGGACCTCCAGGCCACCCTGCGTCACCAGGAGGCGGCCAGTGCCAGCTGAAGGGGGCAGCTCCCTGGGGTCCAAGGGGGGTTGGGAGGCGAGGGGAGGAGGGCCCAGCCTGGGTGGAAGCAGAGCGGCCTAGTGGGCGTGGGTTGCTGCTGCGTGATGGACAGTGGTGGTGTGTTCTCGAGAGAAGCTAATAAAGCTGAATCGCCAGAAGGGCTTTTTTCAGCGGAGCTCTTTATCCCACCCCAATTCCAAATTCATTCCAGAGCCCGGCAGAGAGTTGGCTAAAAAGCTCACCGAATAGAAGCCCAATGGGGTGCTTCTTTGATTGGGGGGGCGGCTTTTCCTTCTCCCCGCGTCTGGCCCGGGGGACGACTGGAAGACCCCAGGGCCTCCGCAGGAGGAACCATGCAGAGCGCCATTCCCCCCGCGTTTCAGTGGCTCAGCTGAGGCGCCAGGGGAGGAAAAGGCCCTCCCGGCCGCCTCCTGGCCCTCGAGGGAATGGGGGCTTGGAGCAAGGGGGGAGCAGGGGGTCTATGTCGATACTCTCCTACCTCCTCACCCTTTTAGGAGCCCCCGAGGTGGCAGGATGCCTCTCAAGGTGGGCGGAGGCTTGGCGCTGCCCACAGGGCGTCTGAAGTCATGGGAGAAGGGGCCTTCAGCTGCCCTGCGAGGGCAGCCATGGCTGCTGGCAGCATTTGCTTCTCCTGCACTGACCGTCCAAAGGGTGGGATTCCTTGTCCCCCTCCCTCCCCTGCTTCAAAGGCCCCTAGACTTTGCAGGGGGGATCCAAAACTAGAGGGGTGCCCGCCACCCCCATGGAAGAGAGGCCGTGGGCTATAGCCCCTGCACGTTTTATTTAGCAGAATGTTAAAGGACAGGCATTTGTCTGAAATGATTCAGGGTCTCCTGCTCAAGTGGGGGTTGGACTAGAAGACCTCCGAGGTCCCTGTGTTTTATTCGTGCACAGCTGAAGGCTTCCAGGGGTAGCCGGACGCAGCCAAGGAGTCATCGAAGGTGGCCTTCAGGTCTGGCGAGCAATACAGGGGGAGCCGCTCGCCTGCAACCTCCTGGCGGAAGCTGCCCCGCAACCAGCCGTAGACCAGGCTGTGCAAGAAGCCCTGGAGGGGGGCGGTCAGGGCCTGGGCAGGGCAGAGAAGCTGGTCGTAATTCCCCTCCGGGTGTCTCTCCTCTACCCGAGGAGGTCCCTCTCCCCCCCAAACTCACCGTGGCCACCAAGAGAGGAAAAAGGGTGGAGAGCTGCAGGCCGGTGAATGACAGCACCACGAGGAGGCATGCTGTGGACAAGAAGGCCGGCCGGTCACTGCCTCCATTCAGCCTGCCAGCCCGTCTACAGTGAAGCGCTCGGCAGCAGGCCGGCTGGCTGGAAAATGGGCACAGGCCACTGACCTGGCATCCAGCAGAGCACGAGGACCAGCTGGAAGCTGCGGGAGACACGGCTTCTGCCAGCCAGGCCCCCCTCGCTCCGCAGCCCGTGGCGGTCCCGACATGGCCACCTCTTCACCCTGCAGTAGAGAACCTGCCCGGGGGGGGGGGCAATGCCATCAGGAAGGCCCCATCCAAACCTCGGCTGGCAGCAGCCCCCAGCCTGGACAAGCCAAGCGGGAAAGGAAGCAGCCCAGCGCATGGAAGGGCGGAAGCTCTGGAGAGGAGGCCCCAGCCTGCTCCGGACTCTGCAGAGAAGCGGAGCCCTGGGGCTGGAGAAAGAGCAGCAGCCCTGGAGACGGCCGGCCGGTCGGCCAAAGGAAAGCCTCTGCCATGTTGGGCAAATAAAACAGAACACAAACCGAGAACAACACCCCCACCCCACGTAGCCCAAACAATGTTCCCTGCTTTGGGTAATGGAACCACCCGGCTTGGAGGGCACCCCTCAAGTAAAAGGGGGCAAGCCCCGTCCTCCCTGTGGGGCCTGGCAGATTCAGCATCTCCTGTCCCCATCGGCCCTCTTGGAGAAGGCCTGTTCCTGGTAGGGGGGCAGATCCTGGGGGAGACAGAAGGCAACCTCCGAGGGGTCTTTGGGGACCCAGAGGCTCCGTGCCCACCCTAGCAGCCAATGGCCAGAGGCCGGCCACCCCCTGCCTTGCGGACAGAGCTCTGCCACTGATTGTAAAGCTCCACCCTAAAACTCACAATATTTAAAGTCCAATAACATTTTTAGCATGATCGACCAAGCGTTTCTCCTCTTGGCACCAGAGGTGGCTTCCTTGGCCATGACATAAAGCCAGCGGGGCAAAAGCCAGGGACAAGGGGCGGCTCTTCTGCCACTGGCTTGGTTTGGGCTCAGGCAGGGAAGGTGGGCGTGCGAGCTGGCCTGGCCTCTCAACAGCCCTTTAAAGTCCCTGCCTTAGCCAGATGTTTCAACCCAGCCCCTGGAGCTTCAGAAAAAGCAAGCTCTCCCGCTTGCTTTGCTCTTGTGCCCTGAAGCGCCTTCGTTGGGTCTGGGCAGATTCTAGCTTGGTAAGCAAGCCCCCTCCCCAAGCTATCGGCCGGGGTCTTCTCGTTTCTCCCACCTCCAGAGGTTGAAGTCCACGGAACAGGATGGCCACGCGCATCACTTACCACGCAAGCGGACACAACCACGACCACAAAGGCCAGGAAGAAGATGCTGCTCTCCCTGCCCAGGTGCTGGGGGAGAGAAGGGGGTTGCCTGGCTGCCTGGGGTCTGGGCAGCAGGATCAGAATACGGTCAAGAAAAGCACTGCGCGTCAAGAAGTGGCTTTCCCCTTCAGCCCAAGTGCACGCTCCTCCTTGAGCTACTCATCGCCCTCCCCCCATCTCTCTTCAACAAACTGACCCCTCTCCTCATTCCAGACCTGATGTCACCATTGAGGGTAACGGGGCATAGCAACCCGTCTATGTCAACCTCTAGAATCTAATTCCTCAAAATTGTCTTTAAACCTTTTGCTAAGTATTGAAGGAAATTTGTGCTCTCAAATTTGTTGATGCAAAGGTTTATAATGGCTAAAAGCGATGAACATTTAGTTCCAAAAGGGAGTAGGGAAAAAAAGCAGGCAAACCCAGCGTCCTTTTAAAGGCACTGAGAGCAATTTGAGCCCTCTTACAACTGCCTGGACCCCCTGAGGGCAACCTCCCAGAGGGTCTACTCGCCAGCTGCCCACTCCCAGCCTCCGCTTTAGTTAGGACTTAGGAGGCCTTTCCAGCTCATAACAGCAGCCGACCAGTGACGCCAACTGCCTGGGCCAATGGAGGCTGCCCTTCACTGGCCTCGTGGGCCCTCATTGGTCAAGGATACTTTGAAACCCACCCACCCCTCTCAACCCAAAGGGAGACTGGAGGACACAGCTGACCCTGGGCTGCCATACCTTATAGCAGGAATTGTGGGAGAGGTGAATGAGAATCAGGCAGCTGCAAGGGGGAAGGAAGGGAAGGTGGTGAGACAGGTCTCAAGCCCCCAGCCCAGGCCCCACATCCTGCAGGACGACTACTACACCCTAACCCTCTGGGACCCAGAGGAGATGCCCACCTGGAGCAGGAGAGGTTGGGGGCCCCTGAGGAGTCGTGGCCTGCCTGGGGCAAAGGCTGGAGGAGGGCCTCGCTACTCAGGGGCCCGCTGCTGCGTAGCACCATCAGAGCCAGAACTACCAGGCAAGGGAGCAACCTGGGAGGCAAAGGGAAATCTCTGGGGAGGAGCCCTAGAGAGCCAGAGACCCTCCTCCAGCCATCCGCAGGCTCCCTTGCACTCTACCTACCAGGCCAGGGTGTAGGGCAGAGCCAGCTGGAACCTGAGGCAGCAGGAGCTGTTGTCCTGGGGAAGAGAGAGAGAGAGAGCGAGAGCTGGAGCACCAACAGAAGGATGCTCTTGTGGGAGCATTGCTGGCCTTGGGGAAGAAGAGGCAGCAGAGGCAGCCCAGCTCCCCTCTGAAGGGAATGCGCTCACTTGCACACACGGGTAATTGGGACTTCAGAACTGGAAGCGCCACGAAGGCTTTTGCCCAAGGTTGGGGCTGACTAGCTGGGCCCTCCTCCCGCCTGCGCTCTGGGGCAGAGAGCTGCTCTCAAACTCCCCGTCCGGCCTCTGCCCGTCCACACGCTCAGGCAGGCAAGACCGCCCATGGCTGCAGCAGCAGCAGGGCGAAGGAAGCATGGGGGGGGGCAGGGGGGGTTGGGCTGCACCCCCGAGGACCCCCAGGGCCCATACCTGAGTCACTCTCCAGCCTCTGACCGCCCGGTTCACTTCCCAGGCGTAGACGAGCACCATCAGCAGAGAGATGGCGTAGAACATCTGAGGGGCAGGAGGGGACGAGGCACACATGGGCTCTGCTCTCCCTCTGGAACCCTCCCTTCCCCAATCCCATTCTGACTCTCAGGTGGGGGGCCAAAGAGGAGAGAAGGAAGCGGCCGCCCCCCCCTCCCCCGTCCAGCCCCCTCCCCAGCACGGAATGGGCTGGGCCAGCAAGGAATCATCCCTCATCCCTCCCACACACACAGCTGTCCCCCCTCCAGTGCCACCCGAGGAGGGGCAGAGTTACCATGCCAAACATCCGCCCATACAGGCAGAAGCCATGGGCCGCCCCAAAACGCTGCGTGGGAAGGAGGTGGATGGCCATGGTGGGGATCAGCACCGCAGCGCCCAGGAAGTCCGCGAGTGAGAGGAGGGCGAGAGGCCGGAGCTGTGGACAAGCAACAGGTCAGAGGCCCCCTCCAGCCAACCAGCAGGCAGAGCCACCCTCCTTTCTGTGCTCCTTGCAGCATAGGCTCTCTTGGCCCCCAACACAGGCTGCTCCAGCCTTTTCCCTCAGCCGGGCACAGCCCAAGCGGAGGCAGCCTCGGTGGGCAGTCTGCAGAACCCGAGTCAGCCGGGGGAGAGGGGGGAGTGTCGGCTGAATGCAGCCACATTTGGACAGCGCAAACACCCACAGGGAAACCTGCCTTGGGTAGGCCCCTACTTTCCTAGGACTGGGAGGGACCTTGGAGGTCTTCTAGTCCACCACCCCCCGCCCAAGGAAGGAGTCCTTACGCCTTTCTCAAGTGAAGAGGCCTACCCGTTTTTTCAAGGAGTCTCTGCGCCTGTCCTGGCAGCCTGAACTAGCCAGCTGTGCCAGGAAGTGCCAGGCTTTTAGCAGGAAATCAGAGCTGCCATGCCGCTCAGCCTGGGGCGGCAGCCTCAGCCTTTCAGGGCTGGTGCTGGATCAATCACAGGAGGAAGAATCGTTCCATGGTTAATAAAAACGCACCCATTCCCAAGAGGTTCCTGTGCCCTACGCCTGGCCCTGGATAGGGGCTGTCCATCTCCAGGGGCTGGGCAGCGGCCACTGTTGCCCTTTTAGGCATTTTTGCAGGTGGCCTTCCCTAAAAATTAGCTCTCCGGGTAGAATTACGTGTGCTTTATCACAGTTCTTTGACCCCCATTTTCAGTTGTTTATGGTGTTTTACCGCACAGCCTCAGAGCTGTGCAAATGAAGCAGCAAGATAGAAAGGCTGCAAAGGGAAAACAGGTTGCACCGCACTCTGCCCTTGGCAGCGGCCCTCAGGGACAGGCGGCTTCCTTCGGGGGTGCATCAACCAAGCCCACGGCAGGGATTGGCATCTCGGCATCAGGGACCCCCTGCCAAACTTTCAGACGTCAGAGTGTACAGTTGGTATGTGTGTGTGTTAAACCTTGCACAGCTTGTGTTATAATAATTCAGGGCCTTGTGGAAACCCAGAGGAGTAGTGAACTATAAAGCAGGTTGCCAAACATCAGACCTGGTCACAGCAGCATTGTCTTCGGCGGACGACCATGGCCAGAATGGAGGCACTGCCCAGCAGGCTGAAAGAGAAACCCGGCAGGATCAAGTGCCCCCCCCCCCCCACCGCAGGGCTGGTGGGCTTTTCCCTCCCTCCTCTGCCTGCCCCGAGCCAAGTTTGCATTGGGAGCAGGAAGAAGTCCCAGGATTTCCCCCTGCCCCGCCCATTCAGCACCCGTTGTCTGAGAACAGGGGCCTCCCTCGTCCCGTCCCCCCGCACCCGAGGCAGGCACAGTACTCATGCAGCAGCCACAGGAGGGGGGGAAATCACTCACAAATGATGCCAAAGACCCCTGCTACCCTTCCCCCAACTGCCCTGCAGCCCAAGCCTTGGACCTTACACCCTGCCCTCCCCCCAGCAGGCCCACAAGGAAGCCCATGCTAGGGTTAGGGTCAGACATGGGCCCCCAGCCTCCTTTGCAGGGGAGCCAGAGTGGGGAATTTCCACCCTGCCCCAGAGCTCCTTTGTCCCGTGCGTCCCCACAGAAGGAAGGGCAAGACCAGGTTCAGACCCAGTGGTTTAGAGTCACCCGGGTTCCTGAGGCTGCTGGAGATGGGGAAGCGAGCGAGGCTCCCCTGTGCCCTGGGAGTCCGGCACGGAAGCTTAGCTAGCCCCTCTGCTCACCTGAGGGAGAGGGTCACCAGGTAGATCCACACCAAGACCAGGATCTAGAGAAGCAGAAAGATGAAGGTGCCACCTAGAATTGCAACCACATCACGCTGCCAATTCACGGCTTGTGATTTACTGTCACTCCAAATGCCCACCCCCCCGTTTCCCTCACCTGCGCATTGGATTGTTTCTGAAGAATTGTGCATTTTCTCAACTAAATCTGGCCTTAGGTTAGTATCTCCCACCTGCTGATGTCCCGTTGCGCATTGTATTTTAGGGTGCTCGCTATCTCACTCAATTCTAGAAAGCATTTCACCGCCCTTTCCTCCGAGAAGATCCAAACCCTGGTGCCTTTTCCAAAGGGGGAGTCCGCAACGCTTTCTGCTTAATGGCCAGCACACTTCATCGGCTGGCTAAAGCGGCATGTCATGGGATACTTTACTAAACACTTTGATAGGCTACTCTGATACTCTACAAGGCAGTTAGCCAGTTAAAAAAAGAAAAAGAAAATTCAGGTTAGTTTGCAAAAATTTGTTGCTGACAAAATCCAAGCTGATCTGCAATCAGGCCCCTCTTGTTTCCGAGGCCGAAGCCCACGGCTGCCTGGCTCTTATTGTCCTGGGTTCTTTTGGAGGGGCTGGAGTTCAGGGCACGGCCGGCAGTGGCAGCTTTGGAGACGTGGCTCCCGGGCAGAGCGAACCAGCAAGAAGGCCAGCTGGCTGCCCTGGAAAGCCAGCAGTGGGCCTGGAAGAACTGCCTCCCCCCCCCCCCGGTGCAGTGCCAGGGCAGATGTGGGCTCCTGGCTGGCCTTGGCAGCCAAAGGGAGGGAACTACAGGGCGAGTGCCCAGGACTTGCAGCCACCTGGCCTGAGAAACCTGGCTATGTGAATGAAAGGAAGGAGCTCCGCCTGCCCACAGCGAGGTGAGGGGTGCCCTGGCTCACCCTGCCTAGGCCAGCCTGGCTCCCCATTCAGCTCCGGGGGGTGGGTGGGGGTGGCATTGAGTAACCTGCACCCCAGACATCCTACATGCGCAGATCCACTGTTCTTAGGGCTGGACTGGGAGGCCCCACCAGTCTCCAAGCTGGGCTGGGTACCTGGAATTGGCAGCCATTTTGGGAACAGTCCACTTGGTGGTCTCCACACCACCTACAGTGCAGCCTCTGCGTTCCCACGGACTGCTGTGCAAGGCCAGGGACGGAGGGAGGGAGGGAGCCTAGCCCGGCCCCAAACTCTACCTTTTGCCAGGCCAGCCGCATCCAGGTTAGGCAAACGATGTGATCTCTGCCCTCCCCCAAACCACTGCCTCCCCGGAGGGCGCACCTTGTCGGCTGGCAGGGGCGAGCCCCACTTGCTTTCCTCAGCCATGGGGACGGCTGCTGTTGCTGCAGCTTCGGCTACTGACCTCGCCCCGTCCCCCACCTTGGGCCCGCCCTCTCAGCTGAGCTGTTTTGCGCAAGGCGACCTGGCTGGAGGCTGCCCCAAGGGCATCTGAGGCCACTCCCCTTGCCTGAGGCTTCACCTGGCTGCAGCCCTGAGCCAACGCAAGGGGAGGGGCGCCCTTCCCAGGTCTTCCCTGCGGGAGGGGGCAGCCTCCGGCTCCCTTGCCCTGCTGAGCCCCTGGCTCCTCAACCTCCCCTGGCCGGACCTCTGCTGCACAGCCTCCTGGGCAGGGCTTGGCCCCATGAAGGAGAACCTGCCTGGCAAGTGACTGCCGGGACTCAGGCTGCAGCTCAGCCCACCCTCAGGGCTCAGCTGTCCCTCGGCTAAAAAGCCGCCCGATGGGAGGTGGGGGAGAGCGAGACGGTGCCCGCATTTGGCCACTGAGCACCACGGGCGAAAGGGGAGCCTGCCAACCGTCCAGTCTCTCACAGGACCATTCATGCCAGGCATTTCGGCCAGTGTGGAGCAAACTAGCGATTTAAGGAAAATACTTCGCATGAACTGAGCCAACCAGAAGGGTCCCTGCCGCTCAGGAGCCGGAGATCCGTGAAGTGAAGAAGGTCGGGGCAGAGTTAGCCTCAGAGTTAGCCCCAACCCTCCTCCTCCTCCCTCAAGGAGCCAGGAGGCCCCTTCCCCAAGTCACCCCTCTCCGTTTCTAAAGCACTAGGCCGCCTGTGGCAAGCTCCCTCCAGACAGGCCGACCAGCAGAGTGGCAGTCCTGGGTTAGCAGCAGCTCCACTGGAGGAGGATGGGGGGGAGGATGGGGAGGGATGAGAACAGGGCAGCCTGCAGCATTGGGAATGGCTGCCCAATCTGCTCCCAGGGGGATTTCACGCTGGAAGCCTCTGCCTGGTAGTGGGAGAGCAGAGGGACAGGCAGGCAGAGCAGGGATTCTGGATTGTTCCCCACCTCCTCCGAGCTCCACTGGAGATCATGGGATTGGGCTTAAAATAGAGGGGTCAAAGGCCTTCCAGGCCGCTGCCAAGCCCACAGGGGTGCCCTGGGGGCTCGCTTCTGTTCTCCTTCCACAGCCTGTAACTGATTTTCCAACTCATCCCCACCCCACTCCAAAGCTTCTCCCTCGCTGCAGGCCCAGTCCCTTTCCTTTCTCTTTTTGCATGGCTGGACGGAGAAATCCAAACCTGTTTCCAGTTTCTTTCCAAAACTGCTGGCGCGGAAAGAATGAAAAAAACACGCTCCGCAGACCTATAAACATGCCATATTCTGGCTGTCCAGATGGCAGAACTCTAAGGAACCCAATAAGCTGCAGCTGCTCTGGGCCTCTCACCTGGGGCCCTCTACCTCCCCTCCCCAGAGAGGCAGGCGGAAGGAGGGATGGCTAAGCCTTCTGCACCGGGAGCCAAAACGTGAAAGAAAGGAGCACAAAACGGCAACTGTAGCCCACGGTTCTCTGCTGCCACAGGAGCGGACAAGCGCCGGCCAAGAGGCCAGGCAGCACCTTCAGAATTGACCTGCTCAGGTACCCTAACAGCCGCCAGCTGGTTGGCCTTTGAAAGGGAGGGGGCAGACCATAGCAGCTCCTCTGCAAAGGTTTACCCTGGAGGTATGCGATGGGTGATGCACCCCAGTGAAGGAGCTTCCGAGACGGAAACACAGGGAGAGAATCCCTCACAACACGAGCTATTCAGTTCTTGGTCAAGATTCCCAGCAACGAGAGCGCCTGACTCTCTTCTGACCTCACAGCTTCTCTAACCTGCACCCAGTTCCTTTTCAGAAAACCGTTTCATGTCTGCGTACCCAAGCACGCAAGACATGCAATCCTAACCCCATCTGGACAAAATGTTTACTATGACTATGTTTACATAAGCCCTGCCCCAAGGAATCACACATTTTAGCCATCATGGCACAGCGGTTAGAATGCAGGATGGCAGGCTGACTCTGCCAACTGCCAGCAGTTCAGTCCTCACCAGCTCAAGGTTGACTCAGCCTTCCAAGGTTGGTAAAATGAGGACCCAGATTGTTGGGGGCAAGAGGCCGACTCTGTAACCTGTTCAGAGGGCTATGAAGCACTGTGAAGCGGTATGTGAATCTAAGGGCTAATGCTATAAATGGCCTAATTTCCAAGAGGCTAAGATGACGGCCAAGTTCCCATGCCAAAAACTGCTGCGAGGTGGCCAGTAGTGCTCCATCCTTTCACATGCGACACTAAAGTGCGTTTTAGACCTGGCAGGCAAACTGAAACTGCCCGATGACTCTGGAGGGACGGCAAGCAACAAACCCCAGCTGCTCTTTTCTGAGCTGTGAAGGGAGTCAGGAAGGTCCCCTGCCGTGTCTCCCCCACCCCTGTATGGCCACCTAGAGTCGCCCTTGTCAGATGAGAGGCCATGTTGATTGGAGGGAGAGGAGCGAACCAGGGCCCTTGGCCTGCCTTCCAATCCTTGACTGGGGGAAGGCATGAAGACCAGGAGGGGCAAATCTTAGCACTTTCTGGCCCAGCACCCCCCAGGGACTGCTGCATCTCCATGGCCCAAGGGCGACACCAGTGCTGGAGGAACCCCCAAGGCTCCGCCCAAAGGTGGGATCTGGCTCCAGCCCAGGCACTCACAGGAGAGGCTTCAATGGCTGATGCTTTATTGGCTGGCTTCAGCCGCAGGCTTGAGAGTCCAGAGGATTGCCCCGGTCCACATTTGGCACAAGTATTGAAACAAACACTGGCTAGACTCCTGAATGGAGCCCTTTAAAAAGAACAAAGACCCCAAATGGAATCCCTGCAGCCCCCGGGAGGCATTTCACTCAGGCTGGAGTCTTGGCTGGTCCTGTGGCCTCCCCAGTCAATGGCTGAGAATGGCTACTGCTTGCTTTGAGGCCAGAATAGGGAAGCCAGCCTCATTAGGAACTTTCCCCACCCCCCACCCCCAGCAAGCAGGGGTGGGGGGGTTCATCTCTTCCCCGAAAGCCACCAGCTGCTGCTTCCGCCCACATGGCTCAGAACAGCCTGTCTCTCTTCTGGGCTAAAATGCAAAATAGTCAATATGGCCGTCAGGGTTTGCTGGCGTGCCAGCAAATCTGTCAAAGTCAGGAACCTGTAGAAAATGTTCTTGAGGTATTCCAGGTTAGCTCCCTCTCTGCTCCGGTCCCTGAAAGTCTTTTGAATGTGGCCCTGGAGCAGAGACAACTCCTCTCGGTGTTTCTCTCCTTCTTCCATAAGCTTCTCCTGCAACTGGTGAACCTCCATCTCCAGCTGGTGCTTCTGCTTCTTCAGAGCCACGATCTCCACCTCCTTCCGAGCCAGCTGCTCTGTGTACAGTAGGAAGGTGGGCTCGTTGGGGGCAGGGAGAGACAGGGTCAGGTGCTCCAAAGCATCGTCACCCACCTCACTGTTGCTGTGGGCGCTGCCGCTGCCACCATTACCCGGCCCCGTGGCCGTTTTGGGAGCCTGTACCCCGAAGGGCACGGACAGGACCCTCAGTTGCTGCAGTTCCTGGTCCTTTTCCATCAGGACGGCCAGGGCCCGGTCACGCTGCTTGTGCATCTCCTCCTCCAGCCGCAGGGCCTTCTCCCGGCCCTCCGACAGGCATCGCTCCAACTCCTGGCGGTGAAGCTGCTGGAGGAGAGCTGCTTCTCGCCTCTTGGCCTCCAGCTGCTCCTGGTGCTGCTTGGCCTCCACTTCGCAGGACAGCCGAAGGGAAACGTATTTCTCCTTCAGCTCCACCAGCTGCTCTTGGCTCTCCTCCAGCTCTCTGGCCAGGTTCCCATCTTTGGCCGATTTGTTTTTCAAGACCACCTGCGCCCTCACCTTGTACCTCTCAAACTCCTCCTTCAGCTGCTTGAGCTCCTGTTGATAATAGGCCAGGGTGGCCTTCTCGCCGTCCCCAGTCTCTGCGTCCTTAGGGGGCTCCTCCGGGCAGACAGCCTCGCCGTCCCCCACGAGAGATGGCGCGTGCTCGGCAGCCACTCGTGCCAGCTCCGTCAGCTTCTCCACCTTGTCTCTCAGCACGTTGGCGTCCAGGCGGCCGTCCTCCAGGGCGAGGCCCACAGTGGCGTGGCCAGAGGCGGCAACGGCCAGGGTCTTGTTCTCGAGGTCCAGCTGGAGGAGGCGGTCCTTCAGCTTCTGGAGGGCAGCCTGGTCCTTCTGCCTGGCCTTCTCGTAGGCGCCCAGCAGCTCCGACATCTCGGAGATCCGGGCCTCCAGGGCGGCCCCGCGCTGCTCTCCCATCCGCAGGTGCTCGTCAGCTTGGGCGGCCTGGGGGGAAGGAGAGGCGGTCATTCTCGCCCGCGGGGCGGGGGCGAGGGGGGGGGGAGGGAGGGAGGGGCCCCGCGCCCACCTTGCCGGCCTCCTGCAGCAGCTGCGCCTGGAAGTGGCCCCGCAGGCGCTCCAGCTCGGCCCGCAGCTCCCGAGGCTCCTCCCGGCGCGCCTCCTCCAGGCCCAGCTCCGCCTCGCGCCGCCGCGCCCGCTCGTCCTGCAGCAGCCGCTGGAGCTCGCGCAGCATGTCGGCGTGGTCGGCCTGCTCCTGCGCCCGGTCCCGCTGCTGCGCCGCCAGCCGCGCCCGCGCCTCCCGCGCCTCGCCCTCCAGCCGCTCCCGCTCGGCCCGCGCCCCGCGCCGCTCCGCCTGCCAGCTCGCCTCCAGCCGCGCCTTCTCCCGCGCCAGCGTGGCCAGCGCCGCGCCCAGCCGCGCCTCGGGGCCGCCCGCCGCCGCCGCCGCCTCGCCCTCCGCGGGCCCCTCGGCCGCCGACCCCGCCAGCGCGGCCAGGCCGGCCTCCAGCGCCGCCCGCTCCGCCAGAAGCCCCTTGTGCGCGCGGACGAGGTCCCGCAGGCGCGCCTGGTACTCGCGCAGCTGCTCCTCCTGCGCCGCCACCGTCGCCAGCAGCTCCCGCCGGCCGGGCCCCTCCGCCGCCTCCATCGCCCCGGACAGCGCGCCCTCGTGCGCCTGCGCGGGCCCGCCCCTGGCGCGCGGGGGCGCCGGGAGCGGACGGGGCGGCGCTGTGACGTCTCCGGGGCCTGGCCGCCGCCCTCGCCCCGCCCCTCCGCTGCCTCCGGCTCCAGCGGGGAGGCGGCGCCCATCCCGGCCCCGCCCCGCGCGCCCTTCGGCCGCGGCGCAGCTGCCAGAGGGCGGGAGGGGCGCGACGCGAGCGGGAGAAGCGGTCAAGGAGGCCCCGAGCAGAAGAGCCGCCCGGCGCCCCTGGCCGGTATGGGCTGCCCAGCGCGTCTCCCTCCGGCGCTGTGTCCGGCCTTCGAGGAAGGGCCCCGGCAAGCCGGACCGCGATCCGCAGGGAGCCGCCGAGAGGGCCCGGCAGGAAGGAGGAGGCGCGGGAGCCTGGGCGAGGTCGCTGCAGGGGCAGGACGACTCCGGGGCTGCGACGGCGGCTCAGGCAGGCTCGGTCGGTCGGCGGCTGCCCCGGGCGGCCGCAGCAGCAGGCGGGAAGTAAACGCGGGGCCCTCGGGAGGCCCCGAAGTGGAAATGGGGCAGCCGCCGAAGGAGCCCGCAGAGTCCTTGGCCGCCTCGCGGAGCGTCGAGGGAAGAGGCGTCGGCGACGTCCCCCGTCTCCTGGGTTGGAGACCCAGGAAGGACCGTGATGGGCGGGGGCAGCAGCGACCCTGAGGAGAAGAAGCCAGGAATACCGACGAAGGCTTCCGAGGGAGGAAGAGGAAGAGGAAGGAGGTCCCCAGGTCCCGTTGCCATCTCCAAGGCCCTGAAGCGCTGCGGGAAAAAGGTGCCTTCCAGGGAGGAATCGGGTCTCCCCAGAAGCCTCCCGGGCGCATGGCTTACATCCACACAGCCCCCTCCAGGCGCTGGTTTCACCCATTTTCTGAGCTTCCAGTGAAGTCGGCCCTGGTCTCTGCAGGCATGGAGGAGCCCTGGGTGCAGTTCCATCCCAGGGGGCTGATGTGCCCCCTGACAGAGCCGTGGTAGAATCCCCGAATGAGGGGGCCCTGCCACGTTGCCCTGGCTGCAGCCCCCCAAGAGGGGGCAAGCAAGCAGCTAATGAGCCTGGCGGTTCTGCTTCTGGGTACAGGGAGGGAGGGGAGGGCATCCCGTTTGGGAGGGCAGGGGAAAGCCAGGCAGTTCTTCAGTGCCCGCATTGTGAGGTAACCAGGGGGTCACAAAGGGCAGAGCTGCCCGGGGCTTCTAGCCCTGGAACGCTGGGAAGCGCCACCGGGAGGAGGCCTCCCCAGTGCCACCTGAAGGGCTTGCCTGGGCCCCGCGCCAGAGGCTGGACCAAACGGGACCCCAGGGCGGGTGGGTGGGGGAATCTGCCATTCCTGCTCTGCTCTCCCTCATGCAGATTGGGCTTGTCAACTGGACGGGGGGGTATCTCACCTGCGAGTGCTATGGGGATGGTGTCAGTGTCTTGGGGAGCTCGCTGGGAAAGAAACAGGTATGGAGTGAGGGGACCGATGGCTGGCTCTGGGCGCAGAGGGAGGGGCTGAGCTCCTTCAGGCAGGGGGAGGACAGCCCCCCTGGCAGCAGTGCTTGCTCCCGGCCTCCTGGCACCAAACCCCACCGCCTGCCAGTGGCCCTTTTGCCCCAGCAGCCACCAGAGGAAATGAAAAGGGGGGTGTCTTCGTTTGTTGAATTTTATTCTTTTGAGTTGGGAGAATGCTCTCCATTCCTTAGGAACCACCCCTGGGTGCCTTGAAGTCTGCCCCTCCCTCCCGCAGCCTCCCATCAGGGCAGGGGGAGGGTTGCTGCTGGCAGACCTCTGAAGAGGCAGAGGGGGCCCTCAGGAGAGCTTGAGGCTCCTGGGCCACCTTGAGGGCATAGAGCTGGGAGAGTCCCACACAAGCACCAGTGTGAGGCCAGCATCCTTGGGAAGCTGCAGGGAAGGGGACCTCCCCCTTTTGGGGTTCCATGGGGCGTCCAGGCTGAGCTGGTTGAGGGGGAGGAGCCAGTTCACCTGCAGGTAAGAAGGAAGAGCTGCAGCCTTGGATGGGAGCCCAAAGCCAGGCTGGGAAAGGCCTGGCTCTCCTCTGGGCGGGGGCGGCGGCTGGGAGCATCTGCTCTGGGCAGGCTCCTCTGGCCGGCTGTCCCTCACCCGCCCCTTCAACAGTAGACCGACCAGAGAGGGGCCACCAGGGCGATGGGGCTTTGCCCGGCTGCTCAGCTGGGCCGGTGACTGGGCACTTTTCCTCTCCCAGACCTGGAAGCTGAGGGTGACCACAGAGCAAGGGAAGCAGGACGTGGTGGCACTGGTTGGGCATCAAGGGCAGCACCTCCTGGTGGAAGCAGATGGCACGGTGCGTTGTGGACGGCCAGTGGCCGAGAAGCAGAGCCGGTTTCTGCTGGAGGTCCATCCGAGTGGGGCCTGGACCCTCCAGCAGCTGGAGAGCCAGAAGTTCCTGGAGTCTGATGGGGAGGACGTGTTCTGCGTGGCCCGAGGCCTGACGGCTCACCACCTGTGGATGCCCCAGCTGGCCGAGCATGCGCACGTGGTCCTCTTCAACCCCAGCAGCCAGCTCTACGCCCGGACTGACCCGGAACTGAATCGGGTCTGGGTGGATGCACCCGTGCCCTATCTGGAGGAATGCGGCTTCCTCCTGCGGTTCAGGAAGGGGGCCTGCCACTTGGAGACCTCCACCCACAAGTTTGTCTCCAGAGCAGAGAAGCTGGCCGCGATGCCCTCTGCGGAGACGGCCTTTCACCTGAACCTGAAGCCTGGCTGCCTGGCCTTCCTCACGGACATGGAGGGGCACGTCTTATACCCGCAGGGCAGCCGGGGGCTCCTCTGCCTTGGGGACCACCCAGAGGAGAACGAGGAGTGGTTTGTCATCCAGCGGTGCCCCCCGTGGGTCAGCCTGAGAACGAGAGCCAACCGATTCGTCAGCATCATTTCTGGCAAGTAAATCCCTGTTTTTCCAGCCCAGGAAATACGGGTGGAGAGCAGGGACTCGTCCCACCCTTACCTGGTCAGGTCTCTGCACACCTGAGCCACTTCAGAGTTCAGGTGAGGACAGAAGGAGGGCTCTCCTGCCACCCTGTGACGTCTCTTGAAATAAGAGGTCTGTCTGTCTGTCAACTTAGCGTTTACCTTTTAACTTCGCTATTCAGTCCTAATTCTTCTTTTTAGCACCTTTTAACTTTTTATTATATCGTAAGCCACCCGGTGTTGGTGTGTTAGTGAAGTGGGCGGCATGGAAGTTTAATAAAGAAACGAATAAGGACGGCTACTCTGAAGTCTGCCTTCTCTTAACCGATGACAGGGTTTTCTGGGAGGGAGGCTTCGAAGGGTTTGCAGAGGCTTTCAGCTACTTTTGGCACAAACTGAGGAGCCAATTGGCAAAACTCCTTCCCCTCTCGATTCTCTCTCGCTGTCCTCAGACTCCGAAGTTTACGCTGGTCCTAAGAAGCTGAGCCCAATGTCCACGTTCCTCTTTGAAATGGACTCCAACAGCCAAACGGTGCAGATAAAAGGTGTCCATCACAAGTACCTGGCTCAGGTCAGTCCCCCTGCTGCCACTGCCCCATCCCCACAGCAAGTGGGAGGGCAGGATGGAGCCCCTGGGGATCCAGCACTGGACTCTGGGCCGGGGACGGAGACCGGCCTGGCAGCCACCCACCAGGCAGGAGCAAGCAGGGGCCAGCAGGGGCCCTTTGGAGCTGAGGCAGGGCAGGCTCAAGGGGGCGAGCCGAAGCCCTGGGGAGTCCGCCTGAGTCTCGGGGTGGGGTGGAGGGGCTGGGAACAAAGAGCAGAGCAGCGGAGATAGTCTGCCTAGGGTGGAGGGGCCTCCCTAGCTTGACTAGAGATGGATGGCCCTGCTTGGGCTTGACACTGAGCAAGGCAACCTGATGACCATCCAGGCTGCTTCCGGCCCAGCGGGAGGCGGGAAGAGCCACTCCTGGCCTTTGAGCCCAGTTTTGGGAGAGCCTGCATGGCTCCCAGGGTGTTGCTCCTGTCCTCCGCTCAGCACGTCTGTGAAGAAGCCGCCTTTGGCCAGGCGTTTCCCTCTCCCTTGATTTCCCACCTAGCTACCGTGTTTCTCACATAATAAGGCCGGGCCTTATTTTTTTTTGAGCCCCGAAAAAACGGCTAGGCCGTCTTTTCGGGGGTAACTTAATTTCCCCCCCTTTCATACTCATCTAGAGCGCCCCGCGGGCAGCCTCGCCACCAGCCGCTCCTAACGGGCGATCATGGCAAAGCGCAGAGAGCTCCCTACTCCCACCAAACACCTTTGCTGCAGACCCAAGACCTTTGGCACCTGCCGCTGTTGCTTTCCCTTCTGCCCATTCCGCTGCCGTTTGGAGTGCCGTTGGAGCTGCTGCCGCCGTTTGGAGCTCGCCGCCGCTGTTTGAAGCTGCCGCTTCCGCGTTTGGAGCACTGCCGCTGTTTGGAGCACCACCGCCACTCCAAACACGGCGGCAGCTCCAAACACGGAAGCGGCAGCTTCAAACGGCGGCGGCGGCTCCAAACGGCAGAGGCAGCTCCAAACGGCGGCAGCAGCTCCAAACGGCAGCAGCAGCTCCAACGGCACTCCAAATGGCAAGTCCCCCCACCCTTCCCCCTATTTTGCATGTTTTAAACTAGGCCTAAATTTGGGGGGAGGGGCTTAATTTGATTTTATGCCTAGAAAACATGCTGGGTCTTCCTATTGGTGGAGGCCGTATTGTTGGAGAAACACGGTAGGAAGGTGCATCTCTTGATGGCCCTGGGGGCAGGGCTGGGGGGTGGGATCTAATTTCTGCCCTCATCCCCTTCTGCTCACCCTTAGAGGGAGAGCAGATCCTGCCCGCCTCCCTCCAGTGGGGGAGGGCTCCTAGGAAGCTTCCAGAAAGCATGCCCCCCCCCCCCGACCGTGGCATTTCCCTTCCCCAGAGACCCTTCCGGAGCGTGCTGGCCAACGGGGCGGCCAAGGAGGCAGAGACCAGGTTCCAGGTCCTCTGGCATTACGGGAAGGTCTTCCTGAGAGCTCCCGGGGGGCGCTACCTGGGAACCCTGCCGGTGGGGCTGCTGGTAGTTCGAGCCGCACACCCAGGTAAGGAGGACCTGTGCCTTGCAGGAAGCCCAGGCCTGCACACCTTTTCCGGCTGTTCCTGTGGCCCTTGGAGGGGAGGGGGAGCGGAATTTGGCCTGGGAAGACCTTCCTTCCTGCCCCGTCCTCCGAACTCCCTCCGTTCCAGCAGCCCCAACCCTACTCCCTTGTACCCGCCTCCCTCAGCCCCTTGGCGCTCCCTTGCCCACCCTCCTCGACCTCCTTGCACAGCCGATTCCGCCCCTCTCGCCCTCAGCATCCCTCGTGCCCCCCCCCCGGCCAGTGGCAGAAGCCATTCGCCAGCCGTGTCCCTCCAGCTTCTCCACTGACCAGTTGTGGGGAGCTGGCAGGGCGCTGCCTGGCCTAACCACGGTGGGATTCAGTTGAAGGATGGTGGCTGGGGCCTCTAAGCGGGGTGGGGGTGGGGGGCGGTGCAAGGAGAGGAATCCCAGCCCACCTCCGTTGTGAGGGGAGGGCTGCCTTGGTGGGCCGCCAAGGCCCCGGCAGCAGTGAGGGCAAGGCCGCCCGTCCCCACTTCCAGCACCCTCCTCCATTTCAGGGGTCTCTGCTTTTACCAGATGCCTTCAGCAACGGCCCAGCCTCTCATGGACTCTGTTTAGGGACCGTTCAAAGTTACCACATCACCGAAAAGAGAGACTTGGGACGACTGTTTTTCACCCTTAACAACCGTTGCTGCATCCCTGGGGTCACGGGATCAAAATTCAGACAGGCCAAGGAATTGCACAGCAGGCATCCAAATGAAGTCAGAGACACGGACGGGAACTTCTAGCTTTACATAAATAGATTTTACATCTGTTTATGTATTCATCCACGTCTGTCTGTCTGTCTGTCTATATCTACCCTGTTTCCCTGAAAATACATCCTACCCTGAAAGTAAATCCTAGCTTGATATTTACACATGCACCCAACATAAGCCCTAATTAAGATCCTGCCCACTCCAGAGTGGACGGGTAAAAACTAAGCCGGGGGGGATGCCCTACTACTTACCTTTGGACAGGTGTAGGCAGGCCTCGCACACCCCGACACCTGCCTGGCCGGCCCATTTCTTCTGCAGCCGGCAAGGCTGGCCAGGCTTTCCTGAAGGCCTCTGGAGCTGAGAACAAAGCTCCGGATCGTTCCTGAAGGCTGCAGGGGCCTCAGGAAAGCCTGGCCAGCCGCAGAAGAGGAAGTTCCTGAAGGCCTCTGGCAGGCCTGGTGCCTCTTTTGCTGGGTGTGTGTGTGTATCTGCCTGTCGATCGATCGATCGATCTCTCTGTCCATCCAACCCAATCCACCTTCGTGCAGCAGAGGCGAGTCGGGCGAAGAGCAGCCGCCTGCGGTAAATCCCAGCGCACAGAAAGGCGGCACGCGGGAGAAAAAGGCGGGAAAACAGGGAACCGCCCCCTCCCTCCCCACAGCAGCCAATCACACCACAGATCGCCTCACACGGGAGCCATCAATCAACCACCGCTGGGAGTTCTGGCTCCCTGCACAGCCCTCCAGCCGCTGAACTGGAATCTCTTGGTGGGAATCTTGGCAACTGACTTGGATTGATGACGGCCGCAGTCTTCCCAGGGTCACCGGATCCCCTTTTGCGACCTCCCATCAAGCAAAGTCCATGGGGAAACCAGATTCACTTAACAATCAGGTTGCTAGCTGAACAACGGCAACGATTCACTTAACAATTGTGATGAAAAAGGTCATAAAGTGGGGCAAAACTCACTGAACGACTGTCTCAACAATGATAATTTGGGCTCAGTTGTGGTAGGTCAAGGACTATCCGTGTTAAAAATTCAGGTATATTTTAAGAAATGTATCTCTAACTTGGCAGTCTGTGTAGCAGAGTCAAAGATCAGCACGGTTTTTTTTTTTACAACGTTTGTGTTTATTAAATGGATATGCCACCCGCCTCACTGCCTGATTGGTTGTTTCATTGATCTCTTTTTGAAAGCGCCCCCTGAGAGGAGGGGGATGCTGCGAAGGGGACGGGGAGGGGGTGTTGCCCACCTGTGGCCCCAACCGTGGCTGAGCTGATGGGAGCATCCGGGTGCCCTCCCCCGGGCTCTGTGCCAAGCCCCCCCTTTCCCCTCCTCCCCCCCCAATCCCGGGCCAGACGGAGCCTCCGCAGTTCTTTTCTGCCGCAGGGCCCCACGAGGAGTTTGTGCTGCGCTTTGCCAACCGCTCCTTCCTGGTGCTGCGTGGGCACTACGGCTACGTGGGCAGCTCCCCCTGCCGAGGGACCCTGCAGGGCAACCTCCTGGAGCCGGAGCCTGTGGAGATCCTGCCTTGCAAGCACGGCGTCTACCACCTCCAGAGTAAGCAGCAGGCCCTGCGGGGTGGGGGGCTTCCTCCCCCAAGAAGCCGGGCCAGGAGGGGCTCCCCAGGCGATCCCATCCGCACAGACACCGCCCGTTTGGGACCACTGTCGGCACAAACGCCTCCGAAATACAGTCGCCCTTCCCTCCCCCACCTGGAGGGCTGCGGATGGGAGAGATGGGGGACTAGCCCTTCTCCTCCCTCCCTCCCTCCCTCTCACAGGCCGTGGAAAGAGCTTTTGGTCCCTGACCCCAGAAAGGACCTTCAGCCCCTGGGGGAAGTTTGCCTTGAACTTCTACCTGGAGATCCAGGGGAAGAACCTGCTGGCCATCGTAGCCCCCAATGGCTACTATGTGCGTGGAGACCGGGAGGGTTGCCTGGTGGCTGACAGCGAGGAGATCGCCCGAGACTGCCTTTGGGAGTTCTAGCCTCGGAAAGGTAAGGGGGGGGCAGGGACGGTCCTGGGAGGATGGGGGCTCTCGGAGCCTGCCCTCTTCCCCCTCCCCCGCCCCGTGGGTCCCACTTGGGTCTGACAAGGGGAAGAGGAAGGTTCCTCTAACATTCCCTCCTTGTCTGCAGGCCTTGTCGGAAAGAGGGGCCCCGGCTGAGTGGCTGTCTGTCTGGGCACGCCCTGCAGGGCACTCCACCCTTGGTTGTCCCGATTGGCGGCTGAGGAAGAGCTTGTTGCTGTCCGCATGAGCCAAAGGGGGGCCCTCCCCTCGCCTGCGAAATCCCGTGGGGAGGGCCCCTTGTGAGCTCTTTGCACCAATGAAGTGGCTTCACCCCGTTTGGGCCCCTGTTGCGTTTTCTCCTTGGCCTCCTGGCTTTGGGAAGTGGGTCAGAGGTCTCTGCTCTGGGTTCAAATGGCTGGAGGGAGGTGGGGGAGCTGTGAATGAATCCAAACCAGGCTTGTTGCTCTGTCTGGGGAGCAGGGCCGCTCCGAGAGGCCCTGAGGATGGGCTTCCCTGCAGATCTCCCCAGGCCGGCCACCGCCAGGCTGCCTCTCGGCCCCAGCAAGAGCTTTTGGGCGCTGCCTGTCCAGAGGACGAAAGGAAGAATCCATTTGGGCCCTGGAAAGGCCCGTGTGTGTGCGTGTGCGTGTGTGTGCGCACGCGCGCACACGCAGTGTCCCTTGTCTTCTGCCCAGAGGCCTAGGGTTTGCCTCCCCCAGGGCTCGGGGCAGAAGGGCACCCAGGAAGCCGCTGGGCCTCCCTCCTGGCCTCGGAAGGAGGGTCGAGGGCTACAAACATTATTGGAAAGGATGGGGCATGCGGAGGGGATGAAGGGCAGTTGTCCACCTTAGTTATTCCCCTCCCCGGCCCTTAGCTTGTGTTTTTCTCTGTGGCAGGATCTGATCTTCTCCAGCCTCAGTTTCCATGCCTTCAGGAACTCCCCCGCCTTTTGCTTTCCCCGTCCGTCCCCGTGTTTTATTCCCTCTGGGTCTGCTCTGTTCTCCTCCCCGCCCCTCCATGCTGCTGCTGTCACTTCCCCGTTTATCTTTCCTCCGGCCCCTCCAGCCTCTTTCCCTGCCTCTTCCATGCAGCAGCCTCTTCTGGCTCTGCCCCATCCACACACTGTCCCACTGGGACTCCTTTGGATGGGCCTCCAGGTACCTTCTCTTCCACTAGTCCTGCTTTCTTCCCTTCTTTTCTTCATTTCCCCCAACCCCCTTCTTGACGCTGCACAGTAACCGCCTGCCCCACCTTTTGTCCTTCGCAGCAGGGCTTGGTCCTCCTTCGCAAACAATCCCATCAGCCGGGCTTTTAGTTGGGCCTAAACCGACTTCGTGCTTGAATGGGCCAGGCACCTTTCTTAAAGTCTCCATTCTTGCTAATTCTGGCGTCTTCCGGTGACGAAATTGCTTTTTCTGTACTATAAGCTGTTGTGTTAATCACAGTTCAGTGACAAGAAGCAGAAAACACCTTTTTTTTTTAAATTTGTCAATTGCTTACAAGATAATAAGTATAAGTAAAAACATACAGTAGTTATGAATACATGGATACATATAAGAAAAATAAAAAATATAGAAAAGAAACAATAGGCAGCAACCCACATAACCTTTTATTCACAAGTAGTTTTACCCTACAGCTTGACTTGCCTGCAAGTTCAAAATTGTGGCCTTTTGTCACTGGGGTGGATTTGGTTTCCCTGCTGCCACCAGACCGGGAAGGGAATTCTTTGGTTCTCCCATCGGGAGGCAGAAACAGGCAAACAATCACATTGGCTGATTCATTCTGGCTAAGAAAGAACCACAAGCTTCAAGGCTGCAGTTCAGGTGGTCTCCCTTTCGATGCGCGCCCGCTGCAAGGGACCGAGCCCAGCGGCCGACGTTCCCCCCCTTTCAGGCGGCCCAGCCGGGAGAAGCGGGGGTCCCGCGGGCGGGACGCTTTCCTGGGAGCCGGGAGCGGCTGCGCGCTGCCTAGGAAAGCGGGACTTGGCAGGCAGTCCAGGAGTCCCGGAGGCTCCCCGCGGAGTTGGGCCGAAGCTGCTTCCGGGAGGGGCGGCGGCAGCGGCTGCCTTCGGAAGGGCCGCTGTGGAGCTCTGCCCTCAGGCGGCGAGGCTGCTTTGCACCTCCGTCCCCGGGGCCTCAGCGGGTCTTCCCCTGCTCGGGCGGCGGCGGCTGGTTCCTTGCAGCGGACGGAGAGCCGGAGCTCAGGCGGGTGCTGGGAGGCTGCGGCTGTGGCGCTGGCCTTCCCTCTGCTGGAGCGCACCCCCGCTGATTGCCCGCTTCATCCCGGTTGGCAGACGGTGGAAGCCGGGCACCCCCGCCCGCTGTAGGCGTAGAAATGCTCTCCCGCTTTTGAAGCGCCCCTCGCTTCCCCAAAGCTTGCTCAGGCATCTCTCCGCTGCCCCGCCTCAACTCCAAACCTGTGAGAAGGCCGGCCTTTCTGTTGCTCTGTCAGGGCGCGCAATAGAGACTCGGCTTCTCCCTCCCTGGGCCGAACCCCTCACACCGGCTTTTTTTTTTTTGGGGGGGGGGCAGCCAGGGAAAGGTGGCCAGTCCGGTGGCATCAGAGGCTTTTGCCCATCTCCATAGGTTGGAGGGTGCCAAGGCAGCCCCGTTAGGGTCAGCAATCCCCAGCAGGGGAAGCAGTGGCAGGCGTGGCCAGTGCCCACCTACCTGCCCACGGTGGGAGGCTGCAGACTTGGTGCCCTAGTGGGCAGCCGCCATTCACACGCAGCCCCTGGGAAGAGACAAGAGGTGAGCTGTCCCACTGAGGGCTGTGATGGGGCAAAGAGAAAAGCGGCAGCTGCCTCCCACCCACTGCCCTCCAAGGCTGCACGTTGACTCAGATAGTGGCAGCAGCCTGGGGTGGGCATTAAGGCTCCCGATAGCTGGGTGGGCAACTGGCATGTCCTCGGTCCAGGTGCCAGCTTCTCTTGCCAACGGGTAGGGATCCTGCATCAGCCTCTTTCTAGGACTTGTCTCTCTTACCATGCTAGGTAAGTACCTGGGGTTGCAGGCCCAGAGCCAGCATGCTGTGCCCGCAGGGCTTCCCGTCGCCATCTCGCTCTCCGATTAGAGAACCAAACCTAATCGAAGTAAAGGCAAAGAGGAACAGGTGAGGGCTTCTTCCGGCTTGGGAAAGCCTTGTCCAGTTCAGCAGTGCAGGAGGGGCCTCCCTCTGCTCACCTTCAGGGTGGCTTCAGGCAGTCCAGACTGCCCAGCCAGTTCTGCCCGGGCGGCTGCTTCCGGGTATTGGCTTCTCTGGAAAGCTGAAAGAGGGAATGAGCGGGTCAAAGCAGCCAGGGGCCAGAGTGAGGCAGGGGCCCTCCTGCCCAGTGGGCTGCAAAGTCCGAGGCCAGAAATTTGCAGGGGCCACATCTCTCTCTGCCCCACAGAAATGTGATTGTGACTGGCATCACTTGCAAGCTTCTTTCTCTCCCTTCTGTATCTTCCATGCCTTAAAGGCAGGGTCTCCAACCTTGGTCGCCTTAAGGCTTGTGGACTTCAACTCCCGGACTTCGCCAGCCAGCTACAAAGTCCCCGAGTCTTAAAGCGGCCAAGCTTGGAGACCTCCTGCCTTAAATGATCTTTGGGTTGCTGCTTTTCCCCCTAAGCAGGTTACCCTCCTCTTGCTCTCGGACTCCTTATCCTTTGTTCCTTCCTCTCTTTTACATGTCTGTGAAGCTCTTCCTGAGATGGCAGGACCAAAATGGCCCTTGAAGTGATGCTTCTGGATGACGAAGTGCAATTCCCCCCCCCTTCCCAAAATTCAACTAAGCTGGTTGAGAACCCCTGCCACACCCTCCTTCCTGTCTTCAGAAGCACCTGGGTGTGAGAGGGCCCAGTTCTTGGGGGAGGGGGTGTCAAAGGGCATCAGGACATTTCTTTTAATCTAGCCTGCAGCCATGATTTTAATGACTCACAGTAATCTCCTTATTTCAATCCACTGTGTTTTGCTACCTATTCCGGGAAAGCTTCGATGGCAACATTAGAAATCAAGCAAAAGAAGGCAGTTTTATAAAGTGCTCCCCTCAAACCTTTGCCCCCTCCCCGGATCCCCCTCCTTCGATGCCCTCCTGACTCACCACTCTCCAGGACCTGCAGCTGCTCCTTGGAGAAGACAGTCCTGCTCCGAGTTCTGGGCAGCCCAGTCACCCCCGCTGACTGCAAGGAAGATGGGAAGGTGGGAGCCTCTGCCAGATCCCTCCTCTCCCCTTCTCCTGCCAGGAAGGGACCTATGGGGGGGGGGGAGGGAGGGAAAGGCAGGGTGACAGTGCATGTCCTGGGCCCTTACAGCCAAGGAAACGCACCCTCCACTTATCCCAGGCAATAACACTTCAAGTGCACGGCCCTGGCCCTGGTTGCACCTACGGTTCCATAGGATGAGGACACAGCCAGAACTGGTGGCGGGAGGGTGTGTGTGTGTGTGTGTGGCTGTGAAGGATGGGTGATTAGCGGATCTCCTCAAGAATTGGCAGAGTCGCCTCTTCAGCATCTTGTCACATCAGAGGCACAATTGGAAGAAGGTTGGGAGAAGAACAGGGTACAAATGGGGAAAAACCTGGAGTCTCCAAGATAGACAATTGTTTCCTGAAACAGGTTACTAGAAAAATTGGGTTTCATCTATTTTGCTCGACTCAACGCCGTCTTATGATATATTTCTCAGTATTCATAAAGTTACAATACTTCCCTAGAATCTTGTACTGTCTGGCAATAACTTGAATTCCATTCCAATTTCTTTAAAAAGTGTTTTTCCCTCTATCTATAGCAGATCAGTACTACCTTGTGGCTGGTCTGGGGCAAATTTTCATCTTTTTTTTTTTAGTGGTGATGTTGTTTCATTGTTGATTCTCAGAAGTTTTGCATTTCAGTGTCTAATGTAACATGGAAAATTTGCCTCTGGATGTGTAACATTAAAAAAAAAAAAGTTCTTTTCCTAACAGTTTGCATTTGCTCATCTCTGGTGAGATTAGTCCAAGAAGGGAAGAGAGCGTCGTCGTCTCACCCGTGTAAGCCACGCGGGCAGGAATTTGCAATGTAAATCTGCCTTCCCCTTGCCAGGACTCTTTCTCTGGCACTGTAGCAGAGGAAGTGGTGGCTGCGGGACCCCCAGGCTGCTCACCCAAACCAGGAGGGGGGGGGGCGTCCAGACTGGGGGCTCCTGGAAGGGTGATAGGCACCTTCAGGACTCAGCCATTCCAGCCCTTCTGTGATGACCCAGAGCACGGCACACAAATAACACAAACAGCTGGTAGTTCAAACTGCCCCTCTATTGCTCCAACTGTGCCCCCAAACGTTCCCACATCACTACAAGTCCTGGAGCAAAGCTCTCACACGCACCTTCGGAAGCCTCTGCCTGCAAGTAGCCCAGTAAGCCAGATTAACCAAAGAAGCAAACCAGGGCCAGCAGTCCAATGAGCCAAATTAGCCCAAACATTAACCAGACCAAGAAGTTCAGCGAAGCAGGCAAACTGGCAAGCCATCTCCAGGCGTTGGCAAATGCACAGGAGGCTCTACGGATTCCATGCCCCTCCCACCGGCACCCTCCTAGCCGGGCCAACCTTTGTTGAGCTCTCCTGGCTCTCAGGTGAGGGTGGGGGGTGGGGGAGCGCTCCCTGTCTGCAGGCCTTACTGAGTCAGGAAAGCCTCGCCTGGACTGACTCTTCTGACCTTCCCCAGTTTCCTCCAAGGCCATCGGAGCTGCCCTCTCCATCTAGGTCAGTTCCAGCTCATCTTCCCCCGCAGATTCAGACTCCCTTTTGTGCCCTGCCTGTAACTCGGAAGTGGGAATCGGACCCCAACACAACCGAGAGTCAGTGAATCATAATCACACAGCGGAAACATGCCCGAATTGTTCGCAGAACTGAAAGACCCATCCTTACGACTCCTCAAGCAAGAACACTCATGGGGGGGGGGGACAGAAATGAACACGCACCCCCCCTCACCCTCCCTCAAATGGAAGCAGAGGCTGCTGGAGTGGCTCCCAACCACATCCACAATGCCACCCCCCACCCCACCCCGGCCAGGTCAGATCCCAGCTTAGTGGTAGAGGCTACTGGTGGTGGCCGGGTGGGGAGGGGGCTGGAGCAAGTCACAGACACCCCTTCAGATTTATAAACCAGCCAGGACAGAACTATGGGAATGCTATGAATGGGACCCACGTTTCCTTGCCCCTCCAAATGAGAGGCTCGAGAGACCTGAAAGCCAGACCTGGCCCTTTCTTGACCGAGCAAGGAGGGCTGGCGGGGCAGTTCCTGTGCCAGGCTGGAGGCCTCCCAGTGCTCCTGTCCCTCAAGCTCCTCTAGGTTGGGTTGTGGAGCAGATCCCACAGGGAGACAGCGCCCCCCACTGGCCAAGGCCAGGTACCCTGGGACTGCTCTCACTCGCCAGACAGGAAGGAGCTCCAGCCCTCCCACTGCCACCCCCCCCCCCCGCAGTTGCAGAAAGGGTCCCAGTGGAGATCCAGAGCAAACCAAACTTCCTCATGGAGATCCCCCCACCTTCTGCCCCTCACTTGATACTTTGATACTCCCGACAGTCTCCCTTTGGTGGTGATGGAGGAGGAGGAGGAGGAGGAGGGGGCACAGTTTCCTTTGCACAGGGAGGATAAAGAAGACCCCTCCCCAAAACATCCCCCCATTACCTGGCTGTGGGAGCTTCCTCAGGAAGGGGGACCCACCTGGGGCTTCCAGGCGTCTCAGGATGCGGTTGATAGAAGAGATCTGGAGGAGCAGAAGAAAGGGGTGGGTGGGTAACAAGCCCAGATTCTGTGAAGGCGGGAATTTACTCCCGAGCCCCTCAAAGTTTGGCAGGGGCTGGCAGAATGATGGGGCTGCCCCCAGAGTGAGGGGGCTGCACTCCGGGGAGCAGCAGCTCTAGCCGAAGGCCTGGACACAGAGCCCAAGGGGCGGAAAGGCAGCCCCCCTAGGCTGTTCCCTCTGATGGCTGGGGGGTGGGGGTGGGGAGTGAAAGGAGGATCCTCGGGGCTGGAAATGCTGGGGTGGGGGTTGTAGTGCCACTCTCATCCAGCCTAGTGTCCTAAGGCCAGTTTCCTTCCCAGAATCTTGGCCTCTCCAGGAAAAAGCAATAAGGGTGGGAGAATATTTGTGCTTGTGTGTGTGTGTGTGTGGGGTGTTTGGGTATGTGTGTGTGTGCATGTGTGTCTACCAGTACACTGGTGGATTTTAAAGGCAATGAATATCTGAAAATGAATGGGGATGGGGGAATGATTAGGAAAGAGGGAGACTGAGTGAGTGAAAAGAAAAGAAAGGGAGGGAGGGAAAGAAGGAAGGAAATGGCTGTAAATGGTTGCAACTATCTTGAGGCTTTTCTTTGGAGTCTTTGTAACTCCCTGGGTGACAAAGCGTGTTGGGTCTCCAGTGAAGAATTCTGCTCCAAAGGATTTTCACTGCTCACCCCTTGGCGGCAACCATTCTCTGGATTCTGTGGGGCTCAGGAATCCTCACAGGGATCAGACACCTGGCAAAGACCCTTCTTGAGGAAATGTGGCAGCCTGGCAGACACTGGCAGAGCCGCTGAGCCTCACCGTGTGGGCACCTTCCCTTCCTGGCCAAGCCAACCAGGCTCTTGCCATTCCCAGTCCAGCATCGCTCTCTCACCTCTCCCCCCCCCCCGCTTTCCTTAAAAGCAACCAGCTTGTTCCAGACCCCATGAAAGTCCTGGAAAGGGAGTGGAGAGCAAGACAAGCGAAAGTGGCACCCAGCCAGTGCTGGCAAAAGGAGCTGTCACTCAGGAGCAGCCTTGGCTTCAGCAGGAGGAGGAAGGGAGGATGGTCCCTACGGTCAGTGGGAGAAGGTGAAGCACGTTCTTGGGGGCCTCTCTCTCTGCTCAACATGGATGCATGACTGCATGTGCCTGCTCTTGCTTGTAGGTGAGCATGCTCACACGTGTGTACACCCACCCACACAGAGACACACCCAGAGGTCCAGTGTCAGCAATGCCCGCCCTCCGCAACTCACACTGGGGATCCCGCTTGCAGCGCAGGTGCCTGCTGCCTCCAGCTTTTCCCTGATCTCCCAGGCGAAGAGGGATGGCCGCTCCTGCTTCAGTTGGGCAATCACAGCTACCAGCTGAGGGGTGGCGATCTGGGGCCGGCTGCCTTCCCGTGTCTTTGGCTGGACAAGGCCCACCTTGTAGTAGCGGGTGAGAATCTTGCTGACACACCCACTGGAGACCTGGATCACGTCAAGAGAAGGGGACAGCCTGGCTGTGCCTTTGCCCGGAGGCATGTTGGGGACGTCGGGGGGGGAAGTGGGAGGGGGGAAAGCCAGGCAGAAGAGAAGAGGGTCCCCTCCCCCCAGGGCTGCCCATCTGGCCCTATTCTTCTCCGCAGCCCCTTCTCTGCCTCCCACTGCGAGGACCCCAGACCTCCTCACCCACCCTCACAGGCCGCTACCTTCAGCTGGTGTGAGATGTCAGCCGCCCGCAGCCCACACAGGGCCAGTTCCACAATTTTCTTCCTCTTGGCATCAGGCAGAGGGCAGCCGGTCACAAAGAATCCCCCCAGCTGATTCACTCGCCTGAGCTCTGCAAGGAGCAGGAGAGCCAGATCAGGCCACCAGCCCGCTTGGGCCAGAGATCTGCTCAGGTCAGAGATCACCCAGAGCCAAATGCAGGCCTCTCCCACGCTCTCCTGTGCCCACTGAAGAACGGTAGCTCAGGCTGGTTTCACTGTCTTTCCCCTGGAGAATGAGGCCACGTTGCTGTGGGGTCAGCATTGGACCCATGCCCAACTGCCAGGGCAAGCTGCAACTGAATCTGAAGCCACATCTGTGGTGGCAAGCCGCTTCTCTCCATGCGTCTGGGCCGGCCTGGGAAGGCCCTGCCCTGAGAGGCCTTGGGCAGCTGTTGCCGCTACCACTAGTTGATACTTAGGTAGCCTCGTTTGCTCTATCTTTCCTGCAGGAAGTAAACTCACTGCTGGGTGGAGAAATGATAGGAGAAGCCCACTGTCCCAGGCGTCACCCCAAAGCCCCCTGCGGGCTGCCTCTTGGCTGCAATGAGCAGCAGCCCCACTGCCCACACCAGAGGCCAAGGCAGACTCTGGCTCTTCTGCAGAGCAAAGGGCTTAAACTGGTCAGAAAAGTGTTGCTTACCACAGGGGGCGGCATCGGGGCGCCACTGAGCCATGAAGGTGCTGGGCCTTCAAGAGGAAGGGTGGAGCAATCAGCACTCCGGCTGAGCAACCAACGCCCCCCCCCCCATGTCCCCATAGGCAAAGTGCTAAACGCTGCCGGGAGTCTGAGGAGGAGGATGCCAAGAACCGGATGTCCCTCTTGTCTTCTTCTCCTGATGTGGCATCTGTCGCCCATTGTCTCCCCAGCTGGGCACTTTTATCTCTGCCCCTTGTATGCACTGACCTGAACTGAGCTGCTTTCTGCCCCCTTTCTTCCCACGGAGCCAAGGGAGACATTCTCACCTTCTCAAAGGAGCTCCTGCTCTGCAGCCGATGAAGCCTTTCAGGCCCAGAGCAGCAGTTGGGGTGGGAGCCTCTGAAGTCCCCGGAGAAACCAGGCTGCGTGGAGGAAACGGGGACGGGGAGAGGCACCGTCCTGGGCAAAGTTTGGCCTCCCTGTCTCACAGGATGCGGTCCTGGGAATTCGGTAGGTGAGCCCTCCCTGAGTCTGGACGAAGGCAGGAGGAGCGCCCCCTCCTCAAGCCCCCAGGCGCCCCCTCGTTCCCTCCCTCCCGCTCTGCGCCCAGCCTCCAGGCTGCTCTCCTGCTGCCACCCAGAGGTGCTCTGCTGGGCGAGCGGCGGTTGGCATTTCAGCACCAGGGCGGTGCGGACAGCAACCCCGGCGCCTCCGCCTTCCCGGCCCGCCGGCATCTTTATCCGCGGCCCTTTGAGCGCGGCTCCCACAGCCACTTCCCTTCCCCCGGGGGCCGAGGGCCTCAGCGGGACAGGAGCACCGGCTTCTGGAGGCGGAACTTCCTCCGGCCTCCCCTTACCTGCCAAAGACCCAGAGAGCCAGCCAGATGACAGCCCTTTGGCCCTTTCCCACCTCCCGCCGCTCGCTCGCGGTTGTCCCTTGGGGCGGCCCAGCGGGAGGGCTCCCCCCTACACTCACCCGCATCTGCCCCGCACCGTCCCGGAGACATAAACGCGGCGGCGGCCCAGGAGAGCCACGACGTGGTTCCTTTATTGTCGCGCTCTACCCGCGGTTGCTTTGTGCAAACATAGGTAACTTTGATTTGGCGCGGGGGCGTCCTGCCCCCATTGGATTGCCCAGATGGCTTCGGGCTTGGCCGACGGATCAACTCGCTGCCAAGCTGGCCGAGAAAATATTTGATGAGCAAATAGTGGGGCCAGGAATCTCTCCTGCGGCCCAGGTGCCCAGCAATTGACCCTCATTACTGCCCCCCCAACCGCCCCTCCCGCCAGGGTTCTCCACCGAACAGGCTGCCTCCCAGGCGACCATCTGGCCCCAATTACATATTAACCACGGAGCCCTCCCGCCTCGCCATCCCCGACGGCCGCCGAGAGTCGCAGCACCTCCCAGTCTCTGTCTCGCCTTGAACCCGCACGAGTGCGGAGGGGAGGTTGTAGGCCGAATGGCTCTCGAGCTTTGGAGCCTCCCACCCTTCCTTTGCCAAGGGGCGGGGGGCAGCGGAGGAGCCACACAACGTGGGAGCCCAGTGCGCGCAAGGATGCTCAGCGTAGTTGGCAACCGCCGGGAGCGGCTTCTTCCTCGCCTGTCCGAGGACCAAGTTGCTGTAGCCTTTAGCCCCCGTGTCCTCCCTCAGAGGAGCTGAGTCTGCGCCGGATCCAAACCGGAGATGAGGATGGCAGCATCCCCTCTCCCGGGGTGGGATCTGAAATCCCGGTTGGGTGTTGAGGTTCCTCCAGGGCGCACAACAGGAGGCGCCTCCCTGCTTCTCTCTCGCTGAGCAAAGCTGATCCAGTGAAACCCACGCCTAGAAGACGCCCCCACCACCACCACCCCCGCCTCAGGCAGCCCTTCCTAGTTGGGCTGTAGCGTCAGACCTGAGGGGCAGCTCAGCTGTCCTTTTGCCAGCCTCTTTAGCCGGGAGTAGGAGAAAGATGTGCGCTCTCCGAGCAAACTCTGAGAGGTGGCTCCCACGGAGGATTCCTGCCAGGGAAAAGTGGGCGGAATCTGGCAGGCAGAGAGGAGCCAAGCACAGGACTCCGGAAATCAACAGAGAAGTGAGGGGGAGTCTGGGAGTGGAAAGGAAGGCAGGAAGGCAGGAAGGAAGGAAGGAAGAAAGAGGGCTGGGTGCAGCAAGAGGGAGAAGCGGGTGACAGAGTCCAGGCTCTTGGGAAGGGAGCGAGCAGGGCACCCAAAGGCTACACTCTGCTTGAGCAAGGAAGAGCCACCCCCCTTCTGCTTGGCACTTAGTGTTTACAGCTACAATTCTGCCCTTGGGGGTCTTCCTGAGGAAACGGAGCCTGTGCTGTTGGGGAGCGGAGGGACTCCCTAGGGGAGATCAGGGGCAGGCGGATTCTTTCCCACGCGGTAAGAATGGCCAGCAAGCTGGGGGGAGTTACCCTCCAAGTGATCCACTCTCTGTGGAGATTTCCCATTGGCTGGGTAGCATGAACGGCACGAGTCCCCTGCTCGTGGGCTTCCAGGGGACACTGAATCAGAAGGAAACCCCCCTCCCATCCAACTGTAGCCCTCTTCGTCTCATCCAATGGTGCACTTGAAATCTCCGCAAAGCTCACTTAATTTGCAGTATGCAGGAAAGTCACACCGCCCTGGGGAGGGATTGTATAACCCTCCTTAAAAGCCTCCAGGGCCAGAGGACCCACCGCCTCCTCAGAGAGAAGATGCGTCGTTGGACAGATCTTACTAGCGGGAAGACTTTTCCTTAGTCTGCGGATCTGGTCCAGGGGCTGTTGCTCTTCCCTGCAGCAGTCAGACGAGTCTCCCCCTCCAGCTTCAGCAGCCGATACCCTCCCCTACTAATTCTCTTAGGAGCCACAACCTTGGAGGCGGGGGTTCTAAGCCGGCCCCCTTTCAATCCGCTCCAGCTTGTCCTCCAGCAAGGAGGTATTTATGTGTGGAAGGACAGTTTGAGCCACCAGCTTCCCCGGCTAGCCTCCCCTCGCCTCCCCGGGACCCGCTGAACTGGACAAGAAGCCAGAGCCTGTACGGTCTGCGGCTCACGTTTCCCGGCCTCGCGCGCGGTTCTGGGGACCACCAGGGTTTGGATTTGGCATCGCCGGACTCCTGCTCCCCCGGCTGGACCTTGCCTGGGCGCCGGCCTTGATCCCGCATCCCAGCAACCACGGAGGCGGTTGGGCTCCAAGGAAGTAGGCGAGTCGGGGCAAAGCCTCCTGCGCGCTGCACTGCAGCCCTTCGGCTCCTCCCCATGCCCTCGGCCAGCGCCCTTCTCTCAGTCCCCGAAGGCAGCAGGCTCGTTTGGAGGAGGCGCTCGGGATTGTTCCCGAGGGGCGCTTCGGCACGAAGGAAGAGAGCTGAGGGAGCGCGCGGGGCCCCCCAGTCGCTTCAGTGGCCGCAGCAGGGAGCGAGGGCGGCGACGGAGAGGACTTCCCTATCTTTGCCCTTCCCGTGCCCGGCCAGAGCAGGAGACCTCCTGCTCCCTGGCCAGCAGCCTTTGCCCCCCCCCCCACCGCTGGAGCATTCAGGAGACTGCGGTAGATTACGAACCGGCCTTTGGGAGTGGGGAGCAGGAAAGGGGCTTCCCGAAAGCCTTGTGGGGCTGATGCCAGAAAGTCCAGCGGAGTGGAAGTCTTCAAATCAAACAGGGATTCAAACAGAGCAAGCAGCAACTCCTTCCCCACCCCCGAAATATGTGACAAAGTCCTTAGGAAAGGCTGCCTTGGTGACCCAACCCGTCTTCGCTCTCTCACACAGCACTGAAGCACAAACCTTTCCTTCTGGCTGCCTCTTCCGGATTTTGCCACTGGGACAACCTCGCCACACTCCCCCTCCCACAGCAGAACCTCCCCCTCCTCTGAGCCTTCTGGAGACCCAACTGGGGCAGGTGTTACCTGAGGGCAGCATCGGCACAGACACTCCGCTCTGTTGCCCCGAATAGGAAAGCCAGTTCTCTCCCCACCCCACCCCACCCCACCCCAGATGATTGAATGGGGCCAACGTTGCCCCAAGAAAGCCAGGGAGCCAATATCAGGCTCCAGTGAAAAGCCCAGGCTAAGCCCACTCCATGCGCCCTGAAGGAGTTTCTGCAGGCTGGAGGCATTTGAAGGGAGGGGCAGGACTCCTGTGGTGTCCTCGATGCTGCTGGTGGCAATGATGGTGTCACCCAGATTGGTAAGGAAATGCCTTGAAGTCCAGAGAGCACCCAGAACTCCACAGGTCAACTTGGGCTGGAGTGACTTGGGCTCCTGGGAAGGAGACCATCAGACCCTCCTACACTGCGGTCCTAGACTGCGTTGGGGGCGGGGGGCGTGGCTGTTGGTCCCCGTTTGCATGGTTGGCTCAAGAGCTGGGGAAGGAGAGCCTTTGAGGTCAGCGCATTTCTATGCAGGAGAAGTCTCTTTAACGACGGGGTTCGTTGATTCGTTCAATTTATTTGTGCCTATCTCTCTATATGGCTTACATCAATTAAGAGACAAAAACACAAGTAAAACAATAAACAACGGGAAGGAAAACACACAGAATATACCAATAGCCGGACCAAAAGGTGGGTGGGGGGAGCAGAGAGCAGGAGGGGGAGGGGGAGCCTCCTGTCAATTCAGCAGCCCCCTCGGGGTGCCCCCAACCGGCCCCAGGCAGAGCAAAGGGCGGGGGTCCCCAAGGGAGGCTCTTCTTCTGGGTCCCGGGGGAGGTCGGGCTTCTTTCACCGGCGGCCCCGGCAAGGCGCCCTCGTCCCGGCGGGGCCAGGCGGTTCATCGGGTAGCCTGCAGCTGAGCCGATCGGGGCTTTCGGGGTCCAAGGCGGAAACAGGCGGCGAGGGTCGCGGAGTCGAGGCCCTCCTTGCCGCTCCCCTCCCCGCCTCCTCTGGCCCGGGGGCTGCCAGGGAGCGAGCGGAGCCTCTTCAGGGGGGAAACTCGCCTTTTACGCTTGCAAAAGTGTGGAAGGAAAACCCCCAATTTGCAGCTATGAAAGCAACGCAGCCGCCGCCGCCGCTCCCGGGGCGCAGCCGGGATGGGAGCCTCCTCGCGGGGGACACGGGCGCCCAGGAGACGCAGCCGGTCAACGGGGGCCCTTCGGGGCGGGGGGACGCCGCCCCCTCCCCGATGCGGAGCCTGGGGGCGTGCGGGAAGCGGGTCGGGGGCTCCCCTCAGGGAGGGTCGGAGCGCTCGAGGAGGGGCCCCCGTTCGCCCGCCCCCCGCAGACCCGCCAACGAGGCCGGTGGAGCTTCCGCGGCGGCGGACAGAGGGGAAGCGAGCGAACCAGCCGCTCTTCCGCCAGAAGGAGCCCCCGCGCCGGCCACGTGCACCGCCAGGACTCCCCCGCCCCTCCGGCCGGGCTTGGCGCACGCGCGCTTCCCACGTGGCCCGCCGCGCGTGCCGCTCTCTGCCTACGTGTCCTTCTGGCGGAGTGACCCGGAAGTCCTGCCTCCGCCGCCGCGACGCTTCGGTTTGAACACGCTCCGTTCCCTCGCTGGCCGCCTCCCGGGGTGCCGATTGGTTGGCCGGGCGCCCGTGGGGTGGGGCGCCGGAGCGCGCCGGCGGATTGGCTTTCCCGCGAGAGGGGGCGGGCCCGCCGGGTGTGCTGCGCGTGCGCCGGGGGCGGGCCCGGCTAAATACCCAGCCGCCGCTCCGCCCCCTTCCTCCCTCCGCTCCCCGGACGCCGCCGCCGCTTCCTCGGTGCCGCTTCCTCTCGCGGAGACCTTCACCGCGACCCCCGGCGCCATGGCTTCCTCCGCCGGATCCGCCTCCTCCTCGGCAGCCGGCTCCGCCCAGGCGCCCGTCCTCCAGCGCGGCATCGTCAAGATGGTAAAGGGCTCCTGAGCGCGTGCAGAGCGCCAGCGGGGGAAGCGGGCGGCGGCCCGGTCCCTGCACAGGTCTTGCCGGGCCGCCGACGCCAGCCCGACGCCTTCAGCCGGGGAGACCGGGAGGACGGCGCTTCTCCTCTTCCTCCCGGTGGGCTGCGCCGGGCAGGCGGGGCTGGTCGGTGTGGTCCCGGCGTGCCGGTGTCTTGGCCGCTCCGGCTTCCCCCTTCAAAGGCTGCGCGGCAGGCAGAGGTGGGTGGGGGCACGGAGAACTCCCACTGCCCGCCTCCCCCCGCCCACCGCTGTGGCAATGTTTCCCCGCGGAGCGTCTCTGCCTGGGCGCTGGGCCTCCTGCCGCAGCCGGGTCTCCGGGGCAGCCTTCAGCCAGGGGGGCCGGTCGCCCGGCTGGCCCGAGAAGGCTTCTTCAGCCTGGCTCTTAGGGCGGGGGCATTGGCAGAGCGGCAGGGGGCACAGCTGCCAGGGCTGCTATTGCAAGATATGGGGAGGGGAGGAGGGCTGGGCGGTCTCCAAATGGCTCTGGCTGAAGGTGGGAGGCTCCCTTCTGCTCCTGTCCAGGAGGGCTGGGTGGGAGGTGGGGGAGAGTCCCCTGGGGGCTTCCTGGTAATAAGGGGGGGTCGGTGGGTCTTGGCTGCCCCTCCTAATGCCTGCCTGCTTTCTTTCCTGCCAGGTCCTTTCGGGCTGCGCCATCATCGTCCGGGGGCAGCCCCGGGGCGGCCCACCGCCTGAAAGACAGATCAATCTCAGCAACATCCGCGCTGGGACTCTGGCACGCCGAGCAGCTGCAGGGCAGCCCGATGGCAAGGACACCCCTGATGAGGTAGGGTCCCCTCCCCTGGGCTTCCGATGCCAGCGCCTCAGCTCCTCTGTCTCCCCCACCCCCCAGCTAGTCCTTGGTAGCTTCCAGTCTGGGTCACCATCGGCCATGGCCAACTAATCGGTCCTGGGAGCCAAAGGACGTTTCTCCCCACTTGGAACTCCGGGGCTCAAAAAGCATGCCAACTCCTGCCCCGGCTGAGTATCCTGCGGCGGCGGCTGCTGCTGCTCCCGAGGCCCCTGCCCTTAAAGTGCCCGGAAGAACCCTGTGGGTGCCTGGCGATGTGCCCCCGATGTGCCCCAAGCAGGAGCTTGGACCATCTGCTCCCCCTGGCCCACTAATCCCCCGGCAGTCCCCTCACAAACAGAAGGCTGAGTTGGGTATGTAGCCCCCTCCCATGTTGCACTGGGTGAGGGACCCAGAACCCTTGCCCCCCTCAGCCAGCCAGGCCCGCCTGCTCTCGTGTTGGGGCCGAGGAGGCCATTGCCGTAGGCAGTGAGGCCGGAGGAGGGGCCCCAGGCCCGGCAGGGGGAGGTTGCCCACCGGGGTGTGTGTGTGTGCGTGCGTGTGTCAGCTTCTTTTCCTGGGCCACTCTGGCTAACCTCTTGCTTTGCCAGCCGTGGGCATTTCCGGCTCGTGAGTTTCTGCGGAAGAAGTTGATTGGTAAAGATGTTTGCTTCTCCGTGGACTACAAGACCTCTCCCCGGCGGGAGTACGGCATGGTGTACCTGGGCAAAGGTGAGAGGCTTCCTCTACTTGGGCTGGCCCTCCCGGGGCCTTCAGTGCTTGCCAAGGTTTGGGGTGGGCTGGCCTTCTTGCTGGGGCTCCTAGAGCAGCCGTTCTTGAGTCTGTGGTTAACATGTTACGGCTAAGGCCAGGCTGCGCCTTTTTGGTAAACCCCTCGGCAACCGGTGGTCCGAGCCCCAGTGTCTGTCCTGGGCAGGAATGCGCTCTCCCCATGGAGTGGGCCTGCTACTTGCGCTCTCCTCTGTCCTGCTTAGAAAAAGTTGGCAGCTGCCGGGGGCTTAGAGGGTCCAGATAGGGTGCGTGGTTGGGCCCCCGAGCCTGCCCTGTGGGAGGCGGCCCAGAGGCTCCAATGAGCCAGGAGGAGGCGCTGGCCATACTAAATGGGGAGCCGTTGCTGTGTGGAGTGCCCAGCTTGGAGGGTGGGCCGTTCCTTGTGGAGCCCATTGGGCACCGTCTTGCCTATTTGGTTTGGGCATCCTGGCAGACCTTATAACGGTATCGGCAGCCTCCTCTAGGGTGGCCCTGAGGTCAAGAGTAGGTTCCTGGGCCCCTCCTTGTGTCCTGAGAGGCACGGATGCCTCTTTAAAGAGAAAATGGGCTTTTAAAAATGTAATTGTGTTTGATTTCTGGTCTGTGCATCCCCCAGAGTCCTAGATCAGCCAACCAATGCAGCCTATCCTTCAAGCGTCGGGCATTGAACGCCTGGGGGGCAGCCACGCCAAGCCCCACAGCAGTCAGCCTGAGATGTGCTGGGCAGGCTGAAGGGGAGGGCCCCCCGCCTGCCAGGCTCTAGGGGCTGAGAGGGCGGCTGGAAGGCCCTGTAGCTTTGGCCTCTCCAGAGGGCCCAGCAAAGGCAGCCCATTCCGCCCTGCAGCAAACGGGGCCTAAGGGGACTCGGGCACCCATTCCCCTTGGGCCTGGTGACCACTGTGACACCTGGTGACGGGCGCTGGGCTGGCTTTGGTGGCAATGGTGGGAGCCTCCGGCGTGGCTTGCCTCCTGCTCCCCTCCGCCTCCTTAACGCTGCGCTCTCAATTGCAGACACAGCCGGGGAGAACATTGCCGAGTCCCTGGTGGCCGAGGGGCTGGCCTGCCGCCGGGAAGGGATCCGAGCCAATACGTAAGTCTGCTCAGAGCCTTGTGCCTGGCGGTGGCGGCTGGGGTGGTGGGGCAGGGCCTTGCTCCTTTGCTGCCCAGTAAAGCCAGAATCCGGCCCTAAGAGGAGGGGCCTCCCGGCAGGCTGGCTACCGGGAGTGCCGGGTGAATCGGGGCTCTGGGCAGCTGGACTGTCAGCGCTGCCTACCCTCTGTTGGGAGCAGCCTTTGGGCTTCTGATCCACCAAAGGGTCAGAGGAACCCAAAGCCTGGAAGGTCACGGGGGGGGGTCAGGCAGGACTGTCTATAGGTGATTTGCCCCCAAATTCTGGATGGATTGCAGCAGCTGCTGTTCCGGAATGGTCAGAGAAGGGGGGTGGGCTAGCTGGCTGGCCAGGTCTTTGTTAGGCCCTTGGCAGAAGTGTGGTTTGCATCCCATCACACACACACACACACATACACACAGAGGATTCTACCAGTTCACACCTATTTGCTAGAACCGGTTGTTAACATTCTAAGCAGTTGGGAGAACCGGTTGTTAGAAGAAATTACTGGCCTAATCCTGTAAGGAAGGCAGGAAGGAAACATTCTGGTGTTGCTTACAGAAACTGCCTCTCCGTTAACCCTTATTACATTCTTGGCAGGACTAGACTTCCTGGCTCTGGAACTTCTCTGGAGTTTTTCCCCCCTCATTTGCTGGTACTTTGCTTGTGTGGAGTGACCATTCAAAGTTACAATGGCACTGAAAAAAGTGACTCATGACCATTTTTCACACTTAACGACAGTTGCAGCATCCCCACAGTCATGAGAGACCAGGCGAGGAGATGCATGCCTCGATGTGAGTGATGTTGACTTGGCCACACCCAGTCAATAACATGACCACCAAGCCATGTCAACCCAGTCACATGACCACCAAGCCACGCCCACAGAACCGGTTGTTAAAATTTTTGAATCCCACCCCTGCACACACACATTGCGATGGGCGTCCATAGGTGGCCAGCAGTGATCTTGCTGGAGCAGCCCGGCTGCCAGCTTCCGGGTGGGCTTCCCGCTCTGCCCTGCCCCGCCCCCTTGAGGAAGTCTTGGGGGGCCCTGGGGGGCTAGCAGGCTGCAGAGTCTGTGGAGGGGGGTGCGTTTGGGAGGCAGCAGCCACAGCAGCCACCGCTGCTTCCGAGGAGGAGAGCCACCATCCAGGGTGGGTCTTCCCGGTGGCTGGAAGGGAGGTCTCCACCCCAAGGAGGCTGCTGGAGAGAGGGCTGAGCCTGTGAGCATCCCTAGTGCAAATCCATGCAGGAGCTCCCAGGATCATCCAGACTGGCTCCAGGGTCCCCTCCCACCTCCGGTCTAGGCACAAAATCTGCATGTCTGTTCAGTCACAATGTCCCCCATTGCTTCCAGGGTGCAAAATGTGCCTTTCCTTGTGTGGAGGACAGGGTGGAAGGCAAGGCCTAGTTCCACAGCACCTCCCTCCCTCCCCTCCGGACTCCAGACCCCAAAGGCCGAGGAACTTCACCGTCACTACTGCCTGGGGGGGCCAGCGCCCCCATTCCTGAGTTCAGGGAGCCTCGCTGGGAACTAGTCTGCGGGAAGGAGGAAGGAGGGGCTGCATGGGCCAGACCTGGTGGGGTCTCCCGCCCTCGTGTAAGGCATCCCCCCCCTCATGGAGGGCTTTCCTCCTCCTCCTAGTCCTGAGCAGAGCAGACTGGCTGAGCTGGAGGAGCAGGCCAAGACCGCCAAGAAGGGGATGTGGAGTGAAGGAACGGGGTCCCACACGCTCCGAGACCTCAAGTACACCATTGAGAACCCCGCACTGTGGACTCCATGCACCAGAAGCCGGTGAATGGTGAGTCCTCTTTTGCGGGGGGCAGGGAAGGGCCAGACCAGGCGCTGAGTGGTCTTTCTCTGCAGCCATCATCGAACACGTCCGGGATGGGAGTGTCGTCCGGGCTCTGCTCCTGCCAGACTACTACCTGGTCACCGTCATGTTGTCCGGCATCAAGGTCAGCCTCTCCCAGGGGTCATTGGAGTCCGGCCTCTGGTGGTCCACAGTGCCTCCTGCCCCCCCAGAACCCCAGCCCAGAGAAGAGCTCCCTTTGTCCTCTCCTGAGCCCTCCCTCCCTCCCTCCCTCCCTCTGAACGGTTTCTCATGGGGGGGGGGGGGGCAGGACTTCTCCTGTCTACTCTGGGTTGCCAGGTTTTGTGCCTTGCAAAGGGAGCATCTGGGCCCCCAGTTTATCCTGGTGCCTTTTCCAGCTTGTGTGAGTGTGTGTGAGTGTGTGTGCACTTATTAAATACATGTGCCCACCTCACCAGAGGTGACTCTAGGCGGCTTACAGGCATTCAATTAAAATGCACTATAAAACATGAAAGAAGGATCTTGGATTTAACAGTTCAATTAAACTAAGCAGGGTGGAGAGTCAGGGAGCCCAGCGTGTGCCCAAGGAGGAGGTAAGGCTATTCCAGTAGTCTCCTCCACTGGGGTCTGCCAGGCCTTCTAGGCCCATCGGAAGGCCCAAAGGGCGGGGGGGTGGGCACAGCCGAAAAGGTTCTTCCCTGGTCCCCAGCAGCTGGGATCCCTCTCGGCTGGAACGGGTCGGGCAGGTCAGTCCCACTGGGGCCAGCTGGTTCTTCAGGGAGTCTAGCCACGAAGGAGATATAAGTAACGCCTTGAACCGGATCCTGGCAGCCAGGATCAGCTCATGGAGAAGGAGGGGAACACGAAGGCCCGACCACGAAGCCCTGTTCTGCACCGGGTGGGCCTCTGTGCGGATGCTCTTCAAGGGCAGCCCCCCATCGAGCGCATTGCGGCAGGCCACACCTGAGTGGGCTGGGGCTGGAGTGAATGAGTGCAGGGAAGGACACAATGGACGCCCCACGTGAAGTTGTGCAAAGGCCCTCTTCGAGCAGGAGTCCCCGTCCAGGAGAGGCCCCAGGGGGCGGCCCCATCCAGAACTAGAAGTGATAACCGCATCCTGAGGTCCCTTCCACCCGCAGCCACTCAGCCTCGGGGGCAGTGACAGTATCCCTTGGGGGCCGGAATGGAAATGCCAGCTGGAGGGCCAGGGGCTCCCTGTTGGCCGCTCATCCCATTGGGGTGAACGCTCTCACCCGGGGGCTTCCTGTGGCTGTTGAAAAGGAGCCAAGAGAGCCACAGGCCACGAAAGAGTGGCCGGGAGCCGGTCTTCTCACTCTCTGTCCACACCGGTTGGGACCGGCCTTGGAGAACGGAGCCAAACCGGGGCAGGACTGCACCACCCGGCCCTGATCCCCACAGCTGGCAGCGCGGCCGATGGTATCGAGGGCCCCATGCAGCTCACCTCTGTCCTGGGCTGCCCCCCAGCCCCATAAGACCTGCTCCAGGCAGCTGCTGCCCTCCTCCTGGGCATGGAGTTAGGAGGAGGGCTGGGTGAGGGTGGACATCGCTGGGCCCCTGTTTAGCGGAGCTGCCTTCTTCTGGCTGGGATTTCCCACCGCCTTAATGGAGGCTGGAGGGCGTCCACTTCCAGGCAGCCCCCTGCCCCCAGGGGGAGAGGGGGTGGAGTCTAGTATCCCTGAGAGTGTGTGTGTGGGGGGGCATGCTTGGCATTCCCCCTTGTGGCATAGGCCCTTGTGGGTTCCCCTCCCTGACCTGGCTCCCCCTTCCAGTGCCCCACGCCAAGCGGGAAGCAGACGGCACGGAGACCCCCGAGCCCTTTGCGGCAGAAGCCAAGTTTTTCACAGAGTCGCGGCTGCTGCAGAGGGACGTGCAGATTGTCCTGGAGAGCTGCCACAACCAGAACATCCTGGGCACCATCCTGCACCCGGCAAGTGGGGGCGGGGGCGCTGGTGATGGGTGGGGTGGGGGCTCTGCGGTGGCGTCCTTGGGGCACCCAGAGTCTCACTTTGGAGAGCGGGGAGGGGGCAAAGGCCCGCATGCAGCCCAGGCGGGAACCTTGAGGGTGTTTCATGCGGAGGAAAGGGGACCGGCGGAGGAGGGGCTCCTGGGCAGAAGAGCGACTGGAAAGTCTGCCTGGGCACTCAGCCAGGCTATTTGCTGGTCATCTTTAGGAGCCACTCAGCCCAAAATGACTCGGGCTGCATACAGGCCCAAAGCCCCGAGGGGAAGGCAGCCTGCAGTGCTGCCCCAAGGCTGGAGCTCTTTGATCCTCGAAGGGGCGGGTGCCACGGCGGAGAGGCCTCGGGTCTCCTAACGTGGCGGCAGCGCTTGGCAGGCGGCCTCTGCAGTTCCCTTGGGCCCTCGGGAGGAGAACCGGGGGTTGCTCTGATGGGCAGCCGATGCCTGGACTGCGCTGGAGGCTGCCTCTGGGCCGACTCTGGGCCCCGGAACCGGCTGGCCAGCCAGCCGCTCCTTAGGCAGGTCCACCCTGCTTCCCACCTCGTTGTCCCTTCTCCCCCCGCCCAGTCCTATTGTGCGTGGGGGCTGCCTGAGAGGGGCCCTCTGCTGGAAGGGGGCTGGGGCTGTGGGGCTGCCTGGGAATGGGGGAGAAGGAGCGGTTGCCGAGTGTCCCTGACAGCCGCCTTCCCTCCCACCCAGAATGGGAACATCACGGAGCTGCTGCTGAAGGAAGGATTTGCGCGCTGCGTTGACTGGTCCATGGCCGTCTACACCCGGGGGCAGAGAAGCTGCGGGCCGCGGAACGGTAATGCAGGCCCTCCTGCCTGGGGCTCTTCCGGAGGGCGGCTGCGCTCAGACCCTCGGAGGCCTCGGAGCAGCAACCAGCTTTGGGGTTGAAATGGGAGGCAGGGAGGGCTGCTTCCCCTGCACCCACCCCCAGGCGGGTTGGGTGGGGGACTGGGCCCTGCCTTAAATTGCTGCTTGCCTGACGCGGCTTCGCAGGCTCTTTCAAGGGGAGGCGCACACAACCTGCTGTGGTAGCTCTGCCACCTTGGGGGAAGCGTTGGGGTCTCTCGCGGATGTACGCAGAATTGTTTGGGTTAGAAACGCTTGGAGTCTCAGCCAGTTGTAGTCGAGGTTTTCGACCTGGGGGGGACAGGACGGGACCATGTGGCACCTAGTTTGGACCAGGTGCTATTGGGGGGTTCAGGCAGCACCTCTAGGTGGGGCAGGAGGAGGAGGAGGAGGAGGAGGAGGGGCACTTGGTCTTGGGGATTTTTAGGCCTCTTCTCTCCTGAGAACCTGTCACCGGCACCCCCTGGGGGTGTCGGTGTGGGATGTGCGGCTGCGGGGGATGTGCAGGGTGCTTCCCAAGGCCCCCGTTCTGCATAAATGCTCAGCTCTCAGCCCGGAGGGAGGAGGCCAGGCAGCAGCTTCAGGTGGGCCCTGGGGCTGTGTCAAGCCTCCTGCCCGGTGTCTCTTTGGCCCAGGTATGCCAAGGAGCACAAGCTGAGGATCTGGAGGGACTACGTGGCTCCCACGGCCAACCTGGACCAGAAGGAGAAGCAGTTTCAGGCCAAGGTAGGCGAGACCTTCCGGAAGGGCCCTGCGAGCGATCGCTCTGGGGGGGGCTGGGCTGCTCCTGGGGTTGGAGCCTGGAGGGGGACTGTCCGGTAGTAGCACCGGTCCTCTCCGTAGCCCCAACCTGCGCAGGTGCTCATGGTGCTCCTCCCCCGTGGCTGCCTGGCCCCACTGCTTTCTCAGGTGGCCGTGGGGACTTGGGTGCCCTGCCCAGGAACCCGGCGCTGCCTGAGGAAGCAGCGGGCCCAGGACGACGAATGGCTGCTCCTGTGCGAAGCCTCCCCGGCTTGCAGAGGCCTGGGGCAGCTGGGCTTGTGCCCCACGCCCTGCAGGTGTTGCAGCCTCTGAGAAGGTCTGGTGCTGCGGAGCCCAAGGTCAGCTTGGAAACGGCCACGAGGTGGCGCCATTGCTGTGCCTGGCAGGGCAGAGGAGGCAGCCTGGCTGGCTGGACTTCCTGGAAAGCCCCTCGGCCTTCCAGAGCTCAGCCCCCCCAACCCGGAGCTTCTGCTTGGGGGCTCCTGCCCGGGAGGGGCGGGCGAGGAGAAGGAAGCTGGCATAGTCACCGGCGTCTGGGCCCTCCTTGGGCCTCTCCCTCCGGAGCCCTTTTCCAGCGGCCTCTGGCGGCCAGAGGTGGGGGTGGGGGCTGCTGTCCTGCGCTTGGGGACCCCTCCTGCCTGCCCGAAGGTCAAGGGGCGTGTCCTTCTCCCCAGGGTTAACCCCCTTGGCTCTCCTCGGTGGATCTGGCCCTGGGGAAAGGCAGCTGGAGAGGAACCGAGGGGAGGGGGAATGTGGGCCTTGGGGAAGGGGTAGGGGTGGGGATCAGAGGAAGAGGCCTGGGAAGGACCCACCCTGAAGGGCTTCCTGCCTGGGTTGCCAGGAGGGGGCCAGGAGCTCCCCCTCGAAAGAGCTGGTACCGACTGTGGCCCAAGGGCTCCACCGGGCAGCAGCCGAATGGGTGGCTGTCTCACTTGGCTCACCGCTTCCCAAGAAGGCCGGACTGCCTGGGACTCTCCTTCTGCACCCCCAAGAACCTTTCCGGGCAAGGGGGAGCTTAATGCAGCCGCCAGCGGGTGGGGGTGTGTGAAGGGGGCGGTTTCCAGCCCTTGGTTACCTGGGCTACTCGGTTGGGCCAATTGTGTCTGGAGGGAGCCTCCCCGCAGCCCCAGGGTTGCCAGAGAGTCCCTGGGGGGCGTTGAAAGTAGGGCAGGCCTTCAGCCAGAAGGAAAGAGGAGGCTGAGGGTTAAATATATTCCAGGGCTGCTTATTTTTAGCCAGGCCCTGCAGGGTCGCCCGTAGGAGGTGAACGGGAGACGCGAACGAGTGAGCGAAGGAGCAGAGCCTTCCTGACAGGGATGGGCAAAGACTGGCCAAGGAGGCTTCCGGGGGCCTTTCCTGAGGGCTGCCCAAGGGCCCGGGGCCTCCGTCTGGGGTGCCTTTGGTCGGCTGCAGCCGAAAAGCCCAACAAGGGCTGGTTGCGTTCTGAGGCTGCCGCTTCCGCTTGCCACCCTGATCTCGCTCTCTCGGCCCGGTTTACCCTCCGCAGCCCCAGGTTTAGGAGCCGGAAGTCTGCCCGTATCTCCAGTGGTGCCTGAAGGCAGAGATCGGGGGCTCGTTAGCCGGGGCAGAGGCCCTGCCCCCTTCTGAGGCCCCCACTGGCAGTTCTGCCCCCGTTGGAGCGCCGGCTGGGCCGTGGTGGCAACAGCCCGGATTCCTTTGTGGGATCCATCCCGAAGGAGAGGTGGGCTCTCCCAGCTCCGATCCCAATTGCAGGGGCGGGGGCGGAAGAGGGCCCTAGCGGGCCCCACATGGGGGATTTGGAGGGGCCGGAAAGGCCAAGACAGAGTGCCGGCCCTCCAGGGCCTTCCAAGACCTGCCCGGTGGGATCTCGTCTTCCTCGGGCCTTAGCGAGACAGTTGGGGCCCCTCTGAAGGAGGAGACCCGGGGCAGCTCAGGAGAGGGTGGGGGAGCGCCCTGGGCCCCGGCAGGGAGCGTGTAAGGGTGGCCCATTTCTGGCTGGGGCCCCTCCCCCGCGAAGGCACTCTGGGCTGCGCTTGGCTCTGGGCGGCCTCCCCCTCCTCTGACCCCGAGGCTCTTACGGCAGGCAGGGTGCTGATGGCTGGCCTCTCCTGTCCCCGAGCTCCCGTGTGCCCTGCCCCTGCCCTCCTGCAGCCACTGGGGGCGGGGGGCGCCTGCTTTCGCCGTTCTTTCCCAGGGCTGCCCTGGGGCTGTGGGTAGGGGGCCCCTTGGCTCTGAGGCCTCTTGAGGTGGGGGGAGGGGGCTGTAGCCAGGGAGGGAGCAAGGCCTGTGTGGCTGGTGATGGCTGCTCCTTTTGCCTGGTGGGGGGCCTCTCAAGGGAAGGGGGCGCTTTGGGGTCCGGCTTTCTGAGCTGCTGTGAGGCTGACCTCCTCTTGGCAGTGCTGGGAAAGGGCTGGCTGGGGGGCTTGGGTGGCTCAGAATCCCCCGAGCTCAGTCCCTGCCCTCTTCCTCTCCCAGGTGGTGCAGGTGCTCAATGCAGATGCCATTGTGGTGAAGCTGAATTCTGGGGACTACAAAACCATCCACCTCTCCAGCATCCGGCCTCCCAGACTGGAAGGAGAAGGCCCTCAGGTAGGGCGCACCTTTCGGGCAGGGCGGGGGCACGGGGTCAGCTGATTCAGGACGACCTAGGTTGAGCTGCAGCCCCTCCAAGAGGAGCAGGCCCTCACACTCTGGTGTTGCCGCACAGAGACCAGCCTGGCCTGTGCAGACCGGTGGGAGATTCTGGTTTTAAGAGAGGAACGGCTGAGGGCCCCCGCCTCTCTGTTGGGGCCTCCTTCTGGGCCCCTCTTCCGCTGCCCTCTCTGGCGTTCGCTTCCTCGGCTGGGAGCGCAGGAGGAGCAGGAGGGGATGCCGGGGGGCAGGCGGGGGGCTCCAGCTTTGGGCTCCGGAGAGAGGTCACTTTTCTGGGCCTGCTCCTTTCCTTCCCTCTGGGGCGCTCCTAGCAAGTGGAGGAGGAGATGCGCTGGGCGCCCTTGAGCTTCTCTTGAGTCCCAGGCTCAGCCCCACAGGCCCGGCAGGAGGGGCGGCTGGCTGTGGAGGGGCGGGCGGCCTCTTGACCGGCATCCGGTGGCAAAGGGGTGGCTGGAACCATTGGTGGGAGATTGGAAACCCGGCTTGCAACTGGTGCAGTTATAGAAAGGCTGGATAGAGATCTCCCCCTCCCACCGGTGGGTGGCGGTGGTAGTGAGGGCTGCGGCTGGCGGGAGGGCTTGCTCGCCAGGCTTCGGACCCCCCATGGGAGCAGCAGCAGCAGCAGCCCCGATGCAGAAATTCCCAATTCTCCCTTCTGGAGCGCGGCAGTGCCGGGAGGACAGCTGGGCGGCCCGAGTGGGTCTCGGGGGCAACCTGTTGGCAGCAGAGTCTCCAGCTGGAGATCCTGGGTGCCCGCATGCCCCTCTGGCCCAGGTTGGTGTGGGGCTGGCGCCTTTCCACGCAGGGTGGGAGCTCCCCTTTGCCCTCCTCCCTCAGTCTGCCCCCCCAGGCACCTCTTGGCCTTTGCCGGGTGAGGCCCCCCCAGCGGCATGGTCTGCTGGCCGTGGGGCTGGAGCAGCCTCCCAGAGTAGCTCCTCGGCAGCTGCCCCGGGCTTGTCCCCTGGGGCCTGTAGGTGGGCAGGCTTCCCCCCCCCACGGGGAAGTGACCGCTGGGGCAGCCTCGTCCAGCATCCTGAGGGGGAGGAGAGGCAGCTGGCTCCTGATCTGATGGGGGTGGGGTGGGGGCTGCGCTGGTCACCCAGCCGGCAGCCCAGGGGAGATGCCCCCTCTGGAGGGAGGCCGCTGCCTGCTTGGAAAAGGCGTCTTTGGTCTCCGCTCTGCTGATCTGCCCCAGTGGCTGCTGCCGCTCTCTTCCCTGCACTGCCACCCGCCAGTTAGGAAGGTATTTATTGGCACTTCTAAATCGGGAGCCTCTTCCAGCAGACAAACCCCCCCCCCATCTGGGGAGGGGCTAGAAAGGGGGGCCTCTGGAGAGACTGGCAGGGGCCCAGGGCCACGGGGAAGAGCCTCTGGGGAGGGAGCAGAGAGCCGAAGGGAGGGAGGGAGGGCTGAGGGGTGGCTTTGAGAGCTGTGCATGCGACCTCCTTTGGGGGCTGAAGCCTAGCAGGTCGGAGGGGCTCGAGCCCTCCGGGAACCGCCCCATTTCACACAGAGAGCCCTGGGGGTGTCCATGGCGTCTCCCCCTCTTGGCTCCATTCTCTTTCAGCCTTTGGGCAGCGAAGCCCCCCTGCGCCCTTCCCTCCTCAAGGTGCCCGGAGTCCCCTGGAGGACTGGAATTCCCCCCAGACTGCGCTGACCCCACCGAGGAGGCCCAGGGATCTGCTCTCTGGCAGTCCTGGGCGGCTTTGTGGGGAGGGGCACCCAGTCCCTCCAGGGGGAAAGCAGCCAGGAACTTGCGGGCGGGGGTGGGGGGGGGGGGTGGGGCTGGGGAGGACTTCCCTCTTGTGAGTCAGGTGGGCCTCAGCAAACCTGGGCAGGTGGCGGACGAGCCCCTTAACCCAGGCGGCCCGAAGCTTTTGACTGCAGTGCGGCACGTCTGCTATTCCACGCAGGAGAGGGAAGTCACGGCTGCACGTGCCGATCTCGGCCATAGAATAAATGACGACTGCCTACGAGGCAGCCGGGGTGGCGTGTTCAGCGCCCCCCCCGCCGGACTTCTGGCTGCCCTTCAGTGCAGGCTTGGAGGCAGAAACAACCCCCCCCCCCGCCCAAAGTTGTCCCAACCTCTAGCGGGCATCCAGCTGCCTGGGTGGGATGCTTCCTGGAGAGGATGGGTTGCAGTCGGCAGGAAGGACGGAGGAGGGTTTGCTTATTATTTGAAGTATTTTTTTAGCCGTCTCTCTTCTAACCATCTCAATCCAAAGTTGAAACAGCACTAAAAGTATAGAACCAAACCCATCCAAAGCAACAAAACCTGGTGCCAGATCAGTTCTGTTACTACTATCCGATGGCCTCCCAGTGCTGGAGGGAAAGCCAGGCCTTCGAAGGCCCATGGGAAGCAAAGGAGGCAGGAGCCTGCCATAGATGGGGGGGCAGAGGCTGCCACGGAAAGGCCCCTTCCAAGCGCCCATGGGGTGGCCCTGTTTGGGGGACCAGCAGCAGGCCCAGGGCAGGGCAGGGGGCAGGCAGGGGGCTGGCCCTGGGGGCACGTAGGGTTTTTAAAGGTGAGGACCAACACCTGGAATCCCCCCCCCCCCAAAAAAAAAAACTGGAGGCAGAACCTCTCTCTGGCCTGGATCCTCCTAGCTGACCTGTGCCTGGCCTGGGGGGGAGGAGGAGGAGGAGGAAGGGGGAATGGAAGATGGGTGTAGACAGATGCATGCAGACTTGGGAGGGGGGGTGTCTTCCAGTGGGCTCTGCTTGCCCCAAAGATTTGTTCTTTTTGGTAGGCAAGAGAAGGAATTTTATTTGGATCCAAAAGTTCTGCTGATGTTTCTCGGCACCATGAAACTCTGAGACTCCCCGGGCTGTTTTCTGGATTATGCTTTTCCTTTCTTGTTTTGGGGAGTTGGGATCTGTTAAAATGCGTTTGGCCCATTTGCACCTCCCAGGAGGCTTGGGGAGGAGGGGGCCTGCCCAGCTGGGAGCAGCCCTAGATCCCCTTTGCTAGCTCTCGGGGGCCCCTCCAGGGCTTGCTCATGGCAAGGGGAGGGGGCTCTGCTCAGCCTCATTGGCCGATCTCGGGCCTGTGTCCACCTTTGAGGTGGTGGGGGCAGGGCGGGTGGTTTGGGGTGCTCGGAAGCCCCTCAGGGCAAGAGGCCAGCAAGGGACCCATGTTAGCCTCTGGGGCTTTCCTGGAATGGATCTCACTTGTTCACTTCATCTATTTAAGCCGCAGACCCCTAGCGAAGAAGGAGAACAACGTTACGTGGGAAGGCAGCGATAATAAGGGAGGAATGGCAGAGGGTGATGGGAGGAGGCCTGCATTTCCCCCAGCACGGCAGCTGCCCCCGGGAAGGGACCGAGAGGCTGGAAGGGGGCCTCGGCTGGGGCAAGAGAAAGGGGGGGGGCGGCTCAGCCCGCTGTAGAGGAGGGAGGACCAGGCACCTTCTGGTCGCTTCTGAGGTCCTCCCCCCCTTGGCTCATCACGGCCCCCGGGTGCCTTTCTGGTGCCTTGGATTGGCCTGGCGGCTGGGTGTGCCCCCCCCTTCCCCCCCCCACGAAGCCTCCTGTGACCTGCCTCGGCTCCTGTCTTCCCCCATCAGCTCCTGACTCCGGAGATGCCGCCCGAGGCGTATTTGTGCCACAAGCAAGGCGGAAAGGCTACAACCACGTTGTAAACAAGGCCGCAGGAACAGTGACACGCCTTCGTTTCCTGTAGTAGACCGGAGAGCATGAAAATTTAAAGCTGAGCATCTCAGTTTAATGGTCCAAAGAAAATTTTCCTGTTCCCTTGGTTGAGCACGAGAGGCACTTCGCCATAGAAGTGCAAGCGGCCACTTCCCAGCCAGCGCTTCCCCCTCCCCCACCCCTGTGTCTGAGGCAGAACCAGAAATGGCACTCTGCCTCTGTACCTCCCGGGGAGAAAAAGGGCCGTGGGGGGGCGTGCCGCACCCCTGCTGTGCTCCGTTCTGAGCCTAGTGGGCCTCCCTGCACTTACCTGGGAGCCACAACGGGGCTCCTGGACGGGGCGGGGAGGGGCAGTGCCAGCCAGCAATCCAACAGCTGGTTCGGCCGAAGTGGTGCGAACCACTTGAATCCCACCACTGGGCTTGTTTCTTCCTGGCAAGGGGATGGCAGGGCAGGTTCCTAGGGCTGTGGCCGATGGTCTTTCCAAGGAGCCCATCCTGGCCGCCTCCCTGGTTCTGCGGCCAGCCGGAGGGCACTTTTGTCATTCCAGGGAGAGGCTGAAAGAGGCTCCTTTCCAGCTGGAGGGAGGGCGCCATGGCTGATCGAGTCCTTTCCAGATCGTTTCCCCTGTTAAATGACCGGCAGAACTGGGTGGCTCTGTTTCATTTGGTTGTGGCTGCTGCCGAGGATCGCTGTGTGAGATGGAGAGCCATAGCAGATCTTCTTTTTAAATCTTCAGAAAGTGCAAGCAAAATATGCTGCTACTTATGGTTGGGAAGTGGAGTGCCAAATTTGGAAATATTAAGGAGGAAAATATAGTTGGGCCGTACGGCCTAGGAAGCAGAAGTAAAGCAGGAGGAAGCTTTGTGGTTTAGGGCAGTTCAGTGACTTCTTTGTTGCTAGCACAAGCCTCCCAGCAGCCCCACGGCCTCTGCTGCTCTCTGCCTGGACCCCTTCAGATGGGTCCCAGGGAAATCGGACTGACAGTGTGGTCGGCTGAAGAGCCGAGTTCTCATAGCGAAGACGTGGCTAGAGGCTGCCTGTGGGAAAGGCCCCCAACTGCTCATCTCCAGGCTGCGTCCGAGTCAAGCCGAGGTGGAAGGAAACAGAGCCGCTGGCTCCACCGGATGAACTCGGCCGCACAGCCGCGGGTTGGAGGAAGAGCCTGGGAGTCGCTTGGAAGCCCTGAACCTCAGTGGCAGAGAACTGGGGGGGATGTGAGAAGAGACGGCCAGCCGTGTGTCCGTGGAACAAGCTGTGGAATTGAGGAGAGAGGCCAAAGCCAGGGAAGTCTCCAGATGGATGGTCGGTCGGTCATTGAGTCCCGGTGGGCTCTCAGCCCCCCCGAGAGAGCGATTGGCTCCAGGAGGATCTGTTCCCAGCCTGCATCGACAGCTGAGCCCCTTGGGCTGGCCGCCGGTTCCTCCCTTCCGCCTTCCACAGAGAGCTGGCTTTCCCCAACACACGTCTGAAGGAGGATCGTTTGTGCTGTGAGCGACTGAGAACTCTGGGTTAATTTTCCGGGCCGTCTACTCTGGGTCCAACACGAACTTCAGAGGCATCAGCACTTCTTCAAGGCCCAACTACTTTTCCTCCCGCAGCGTCATTCATAACAAGGCTTGCAGTACTCTGACCTTTGTAGGCGCAGGCGCATCGTGGCTCCTGAAGCTCTTCCGCAAGGCCTTTGGGGCTGCTCTGCCAAGGGCTGGTCTGTGGCGCGTTTCTTGGCTGCTGATTATTTTTAAGGCTTAATCCTAGAAGGCAGAAACTACAAGGCGCTTGGATTGTCTGCGTTGTCCGTCCTCAGGCTGATGGCCGTGCCTGTTGTGGTTAGTTTGGTCTTCCTTTTATTTTAATCCCGTTGTTCTCACTGACCGAGCCTTGATTTCCGTTCCTGGAACTGGCAGGTCCTTTGCCTGTCCGGCCCTCAGCTCAGCGCTCCTGGGATCCGTCAGCCTCTCCTCCTCCAGTTTTAAAGCCTCCCGTGCTCATCTTCTCTTCATCCTGCTTCCCTTTGCATGTCTTCCGCAGCTAGGTGGAATGACTAAGGGGAATCCGTGTTATTGGGTCCCACTGGAGTCAGGCTGTTTCAGCCGTTGCCAGCCCAGGCACGGCCTCCCTTTAGACAGGAGAGCCTGCGTCAGTCTGCTCTGGGCCAGCCTAGCCGCCCGAGGCAACGTGGAGGAGGAGGCAGCCTCTGTGAAGCCACTGGCTGGCTTGAAGGGCAGACGGGCAGCCGAGTTGGGAGGCTGGACCGAAGCACGCCTGTCCTCCCCTCAGGGGAGCAAGAGGCTCCTTGACCCGCCGGGATGCTGGCTCCCGACGTCCTCCTCTTCCTCGGATAATGCAGGGCAGGGGTGCCAAACGGGGATCCCCTCCCTGAACCTGCCAGGCTCCGATGCCATTTTCTTTGGGAACAGATAACTCTCCTCTGCCAATTGGCGAGGCCACTATTTAGGCTTGGGGACTCTGTGAGGACTTGCTGGTTCCTTGGCCCTTCACAGAGCAGAGGAGAAGCTGCGCTGGCCGAAGGGGACTGCCAAGGGCTGGCGGGCTCAGATCCCCCTTCTCCCAGTTGGGTCCTTCTGGAGTACGGTTTTCATGCCGGCCATTTTGTCTATCCGTTTAATTGTCCTGCACCCCATGGTCCTTGCCTGGACAGATGACTAAGGAGTCTGTCACGGGACGCTTTGTCAAATGCCTTGCTGAAATGAAGAGAGCATTCCCCCCCCCCACATCCACTCTGGAAATTGCCCGATCCAGAGGCGAGATAAGGTGAGTGTGGCAGCCTGGAGGGGGACCGAGGCCCACTGAGCCATTGTTGCCCTGTTTCCAAGGTGCCCACCAGCCAGCCTCTTTATTTCCTGGTTGGAACCTTTCGGGTATCCCCTTTTCCTCTTCCGTGAAGGAAGGAAGGCGAGCGCTGCTTCTTCGGCCAGGTTTCTGCAGTTCTCATCAATGAGGCGCATCGGCTCAGCTGGCTTCCTCGTGGCCTTTGCGTAGCGTCCCCTTCCGCCGGCTTCAGAAGATCTACCCTGCCCAGCAGAAAAAGCGAGTGCTGTTGTGGGAACCCAGGCAGGAGCCGAGGGACCTGCCTCCTCTTGATCGCAGGCGGCCTTTTGCTTTCTCCCTTGAGCAGCTGTTTGTGTTGAATCTACACCTGGCCGCCCTCGTTTCCCTCTGAGCATCCCTCACAAACTCTTCCTCAGCTTCGACCTTCCTGGCGCAGCCTCCGTCTTTCCATCCGGCTGCGCTCGGCTTTCAGATCTCCACCTAGCTTTCTGTCTGCTTCCGCAGGCCTCGCTTCCCTCCTTGGGAGGCGTTTGCAGTTGTGCCGTTAGTGGCTCCCTTCTCAGAAACGCCCCTCCGCCTTGGGAGCCTCTTCTGGTTGGCTTCTCTTGCCATGGAGTGCTGCTGCCAGGGGCTTTTCTGAAGGCGGTGGTGGGTGGGGATGTATCAGCTCCCCCCTCGTAAGCCAGGCCTGGGGTGTTCCGTGCTGACTTTCCAGCTCCTGCGGTTGCTGCTTCGTCCCCCCGGCCGCTTCCTGCTGGCGAATTACCAGCTCCTCAGCATGGTGAGGAGAGCTGCCTGGGCGGTGAGGGCGAGGCCCGCCTTACTGTAGCCTTCGGGTCCTTCATCAGGACCAGGCAGGAGCTGCGTTGGGCAGGACTCCTGGGGTCCCAAGGGCCCCTGTGAAAGGTCTGCAGGGGGGGCTCTGGGGAGGCTTCCCTGGCTGCCTCTTCTGGGCAGGAGACCCAGCAACGGCTTTGCTTTAATTAGTTCCCCCCCCTTACAGCAATGAGACTGGAGGAGGGGGCTCGGGGGGTGGGGGTGATCCAAGTTGCTACTGGTTGCAGGAGCCCTGAGTGCATCTCGGAGTGAGTGAAGGGTTCTGGGGAAGGCCCTCTGGGCTCCTTGGCAGCCTCTGAGCAGACTCTTCGGCCCGGACCTCACCCCTTGCAGTTTCCCCCTTTGGTTTTAGCCTCCCCCTCCGTGGTGCCAGAGAATAATTCCACTCCTTCGGATGACTGAAGGCTGCCATCACGTCTCCCCGTAGCATCTTTCGGTAGCCGGTTTCTTTAACTGTCCTCCGTGGCCAGAGGTGGCCGCCCTCTGAACTTGCTCCAAGAGCTGCCCCTCTCTTGCTCGTGGAGAGCATCCCGAACGAGGCCTGGAGGAGGAGGAGGAGGAGGAGGCAGCACCCCCTTCCCATGATCCGGGCACCTGCTCATGCTCCCCAGGAGGGTCTCTTCAGCAGCTGCATCCCACACTGGCTGAGGTTTGTTTCCAAGGCATGTCTAATAGTAACAATCAGAATAGAGCTGGAAGGGACCTTAGAGGTCGTCTAGCCCGACCCCCTGCTCAAGCAGGAGACCCTCTACCATTCCAGACACAGGTGGCTGTCCGGTCTTTTCTTAAAAACCTCCTGCGTGGGGAGCACCCACAGCTTCTGCAAGCAGGCTGATTCCACTGGTCAATTGTCCTCACTATTGGGAAATTTCTCCTTAATTCCAGGGTGCTTCTCTCCTTGGTAAGTTTCCATCTGTTGCTTGTTGTCTTTTTTCAGTGGCTTTAGAAAATAATTTGACCCCCTCTTCTTTGTGGCAGCTCTTCAAATACCACAATATTGCTGTCATGTCACCCCGAATCCTTCTTTCCTCTAGACTAGCCAGGCCCAGTTCCTGCAACAGTTCTTCATAGGTTTTGGCATCCAGGCCTTTAATCATCATAGCGGTTCTTCTTTGCACTTGTTTTTCAAAGTCTCAACATCCGTTTGATAACGTGGTGACCAAACTGGACTGCAGGATCCCAGGTGAGGCCTTACTAAGGACATATAAAGCGGTACTAAGACTTCAGGTGATTTTGATTCTATGCCTCTGTTTACACAGCCAAGGATTGGATTGGCTTTTTTGGGGCTGCTGACGCCCACGACTGGCTCCTGTTTAAGCGATCGTCCACTAGGACTCCGAGGTCCCTCTCACCGTTGATGGTTTTGAGCCAGATTTCGCCTAATTTTTATTTGTCCCTTTGGTTTCTCCTGCCCAGGTGTAACACCTTGCTTTTCTCCACATTGAAGGTCCTATTGTTGGATAGGGCCCATCATTCAAGTCTGTCCAGATCTTTTTGGATCCTGAGCTTGTCTTCTTGGGTCGTGTTGGCTATTCCTGCCAGTTTAGGGTCATCTGCAGATGGGGTGAGTCCCCCTTCTATCCCCTCACCTGAGTCATTGATGGGGACATGTTGACGAGTCCTGGGCCTAAGACGGAACCTTGTCGTCCCATCTGGTGGGGATGCTGTCTATCCCACGTTTTTCTAGTTTACCAAGGAGAAGGTTGTAGTCTACTTTATCGAATGCCTTGCGGAGGTCTTTGATTCTCGGCCAACAGCTTTATTCAGATACGTGACCATCCCATCGTGTCTCCTCAGCTGCAGGATGGCCACCCCAAAGGCCGGCCTGCAGGAAACCTTCAGGTTTGTCCAGGTTCCTGAAGCCCTCTGGCTGATAAGGCAATCTGAGGGTTTTCTGAGGCCCGTTAATAGATAACGTACCATGACAATATACTTACTGAACACATTAGGGCAGCGTCTGCTGCCTTTAGTGGAAAAAGGGATGCGCAGCCCTGGGATATAATCACTTCTCTTCACTGGGTCAGTCAGTGAGGGGCCAGTCGGGCACCATGGTTGAGGCTTGCCCCGTGTAAAAAGCCCCATGCTACGCAGAGTCTGCTGTTGGAGACAGGTTGGTGGTCAGCATGCTGAGGTCAGGGCTGGGGGGGGGCAGGTCCAGAGGGAGAAAATGCCCCCAGCATTGCATCGCCCCGCCAAGCCCCGCCTGGACAGTGGGGCGCGGTCTGGGGGCTCTCTTGCAGGGCCGGAGGCCTGTCTTGGAGGGTCCCCTCGTAGAAGGCAGGGAAGGAACGGGGCCAAGGAAGAGGGCGCTGCTGTCCAGAGGGGCCACCTAGGAGCACCTGGCCGATCCGGAGGAAAGCGGGGCTTCACGGGGCGGATGAGAAAGGGGAAGGAGACGCCCGGCGGCCTGGCTGGAAGGGGAGTCTCGGCCTCAGCCCAGCTGTGAAGAGGAAGGGGAGGAAGACGCTTTGGGCAGCCTCGGGACCTGGCAGGTTGCAGCCATCGGTGGAGCAACGGCTTCTCGGCAGTATTGGCAAATTGGGCGGAAGAATGTCAGGATATCCATCCAAGAGCAGAAGCTGGAAGGAATGTAGGTCACTCGGTCCCAGAATGGCTGAGGCAGAAGGAATTGGCCACCCGGCCCTTTCTCCAGGGGCTTCCAGTGGAAGGAATTCAGGCTTCCTGCTCGTCTCTGGGCTGAGAAGCCGCCACGTGTGGGATGATGTGGGGATGCTCACGCCGGGACCAGGTCAGCGCATCGTCTCCCCTTCCTGGGCGGGTGTGGAAGGGATCCACTTGCCAGAAAAGCTGCGGTTGCTCTCGAAGGACCCTCCTGTGGAGAAAGCCCCCCCTCCGCACATGGAGAGGGCTGGGCCTGCTCTGAAGCAGCAGAAGCGGCTGCACCTGTGGCACTTTGGGTGCTCTGGTGGTGGGGAGTGTGCAACGCGGCCGGCCTCGTCTGGCCCCTGAACAGTGGAGGAGGCGGTTCCTGCATTTGGTCCCTTTCCTGTCAGAGGGGGAAAGCACCTGCGCTCACTGTGGACATCGACATGGAAAAAGGCCTTCGTGGAACTATAACCCGAGATGCAGGTCTTTGCAATTCCCCTATTTTATTGGAAATCCATTTTACGGCAGCTTCAGGAAGCAATAAAGTCATCTGTTTATATTCTGAGAACTGTAGTTACTTTCCCTTCAGTGCCCATGCTTTGCTGCTCATCCCACTTGAGAAGCCCCCTCTGTCGGCCCTGCTAGGTAGGCCAGGAAAGCTAGGAGTGCAGTAAAAGAACTGGACGAGAGAACACCTGATGTGGTGCTGCACCTCCTCCCCTCCTTAGCGCTCCCGTAGGCTAGAGCGGCGCCTGCCTGAGCCACCGCCAAGCGTCACCACGTTTCTCTGGGGTGAAGAAATGCTTGGGCCCCTTTGGCCTAGGGAGCCCCTCTTGTTGGCCTCCCTTAAGGAAGGCCCCCTCCCTTGCTCTCTGCGCCCTCCTCTTCCTCCTCCTCTTGCATCCTGTCGGGGCACCAAGGGGAAGGTCGCACTGTGCTGAAACGGGCAGTGGGAGGGGGTGCCCTCTGCAGAGCCACCTGAAGGTGGGCGGCTGGGTGGGCTCCTTCAGTAGGGCTGGACGGTCCTGGGCTGGGCTCCGGTTCTGGGGCGAGGAAGGTTTGGAACAGGCACCGGACGGATGGCCAGTTTCTCTTCCTCGGTTCTACCTTTGGGGAGTGGATGCTCTGGGATGGAGGGACGGAGAAAAGAGGGAATGGCCAGCCTCATCACAGCTTGTGATTTGTGAGAACGGAAGGCTGCCCCGCTTTTAATGTGTCGTGTCCCCCCCGCGCACACACACACCCTCCCGTGAATAATACCTGGGGAAAGAGGCCAGGAAGACGAGGCCAGGCTGGCTGCGGGGCCTCCGCCCTGCAATGGGAATGTGTTCCTGACAGGAACTGGGCAGGAGGAACGACTCCTGCGGTGGGATGCAGGGCCTGGATCTGGGCCCCGAGGAGAGGGGGCACGTGAGGCAGTGGGAAGGGGGGGGATCCAGGACAAGCATTACACTTGTATCAAAGAAAGGGTGGGATGGAATCATTAAAAGAAGGGTGCAAAAAAGAGGGGCAAGATGAAATCTGTATGATAAACATTGGAACAATTGTTTATTTTAAATAATTACATTGAATTGACAAGTTGTCCCGCAGCAAGTTGGCTGTGGAGAGTTGGCTGATGCAAGTCCAATGCCGGTGGCTAAAGCCCCCCCCCCCATTGATAGACTCCGGGGCGAGGGGGAGAACTTTTTGGGAGCCCCTGAGCCCCACACCCCCTTTCCCTACTGGCCAGCCCTGCCATCAGTCTGGGAGTAAGAGCCTCTGCTTTATCCCTCCTTCCTGCCTTGAGTGTTTGGGAGGCGGAAATCCCACGGGGGGAGGGTTGACCTGGAAGGCCAGCGATCCCATTATTAGCTGACCTTTGACAGTGCACCAACCAAGTCAAAGATTGATTTCCAGAGCTGGAGGCGTCCCTGTCACCCTCGGCTCCAGGTTTGGGGCAGCTCCAGCTGTGAAGTCCCTGGGGGGTTGGGCCCCCCCACAAACATGACCAGCTGATCTTGGCTTGATGCTTCGGGATTATCTAGCCCAGCGGTTCCCAGACTTTTTCAGTCCACCGCCCCCTTGGTGCTACAAACTAATCCTCGGTGCCCCCCACCCAGGGGTGGGATTCAAATTTCTGTGGGTGTGGCCTAATTTGAGGGTGTGGCTTGCTGGCCATGTGGCTGGCTGGGTGTGGCTTGGTGGTCACATGACCGGGTAGGTGTGGTTTGGTGACTGGGTGGGCATGGCTAGGTGACTGGCAAACCAAATATAAGTGGTCCTCAATGGCCGGTTGCTTAGCAAGTGTTCTAATTTATGACTGGCCTCCCCAGAGCTACTTGACCTGTTTTGACCTTTATGTTGCTGAATTGCATTGATATGTGTGTCCCTTCTTGTGCACAGCCCGGAAGCTTTTGTGATTCTTTGCAGCAAAAATTACTGACCTCTGGCTTTGCTCTACTTTTCAAACGTGACGCCACTGCCGCGTTCTAGGTGCCGGCCCCGCAGGTCCACCCCATTGAGCCCACTGCACCGGAGGGACCTGCCCAAGCAAGTCAAGTCAATGGGGTGAGCCTGAGAGAGGGAAAGAGAGAGAGAGAGAGAGAAAGAGAAGGAAGAAAAGAAAGGGAAAAGGGAAAGAAAGAAAAAGGGACAAAGAAAGGGGGGATGGAAGGAAGGGACAGAAAGAAAAACGAAGAAGGAGGGAGGGAGGAGAAAGATAATGAGATACCTATTCTACTCCAATGACCTGCTCCAGCAGGGTTAGAAGGGAGTGTGTGTGTGTGTGTTCTTGTAATTTACCAGTACATTTTGGTTTTGCCTTCTTCAGAATTGGCACTGTAATACATTGGGGAAAAGTAATTTTTTAGGGTGGAGATCTGGTCCAATGGATCCTGTTTAAAGCCTCAACAAAATGTGAGAGCTTCCTGATAGTTTTGGCCATGTTTCGTCCACAAAACCTTTAATAAGAAGCCAAATGTTTCTCTCTCTCTCTTTCTCTCTCTCTCTCTCCCTCCCTCCCAGACTGGTTTTGCTCTACTTTCCCAATGTGCCTGCGGAGCCAGCGCTCCGAACATGGATGGATGGAGGGAGGGAGGGAGGGAGAGAGAGAGAGACAGGTAGGTAGGTAGGTAGATTGGTAGATAGGCAGGCAGGCAGGCAGGCAGACCTTTTGGATGAATGTATGGATAGATAGGTAAGTAGGAAGGCAGGAAGGCAGACAGACAGCTTTTGGATGGATGTATAGGTAGGTAGGTAGGTAGATCTATATTGGTAAATAGAGAGATAGGGAGGTAGGCAGGCAGACTGAAAGGCAGGCAGGCAGGCAGGCAGGCAGGCAGGCAGACCTTTTGGATGGATGGATAGACAGACAGACAGACTGCGACAGCGGCGGCACTTTGGGAAAGTAGAGCAAAGCCAGAGTGGCTTTGCTCTACTTTCCCAACGTGCTGCCGCTGCTGCGTTCAACTCGCCGGCTCCACAGGCTCACCCCATTGAGCCCCTTGCACCACTCCAGTGCAACAGTCAGTGGGGTGAGCCTGAGGTGCCGGCGCTTCAAACGCCCCCCTGCTGCCTCTTAGCGCCCCCCTGCCAGCCCCCTTGCCTCTTAGTGCCCCCCTAGGGCATCCCATCACCCCCCAGGGGGCGGTACCACCCTCTTTGGGAACCACTGATCTAGACCCAGGAATGGGGGGGGGGGCAGTAGGGGTGCGTGGTGGTGCTTAGCAGTTGGCAATTCAGAGGGCCACTTTCCCTTTCAGTGCTGTGCCTGGGTTAGGGTCTACAAACACCTCTCCACCCCCACCCCCACCCCGGAGGTCTTGCCCCATCCAGTGATGTCAGGGTGAGTGGCATGCTCTGGGCCCCATCAGTGAAGCATCACCAGCTGGAGCCTCTTGGGGGTGGCTCCTGCCCCATGGACTAAGGCCCCCTCGAAGGCCCTGCCGCTCAGGTCCTTCTGGCCTCTGGGGAGCTGCAGGGGTCCCGATGGGCCCGGAGGGGGCCCTGGGTGCCGATCAGCTACCTTGGTTTGCTTTTCATTTTCATTTTAAAAGTCCCCAGAGGTGAGAAAGGGCTCCCAAAGGAGGGAAGCCTCTCTGAAAAGATCTGGCTGTTTCCGGAAAGCACGTGAAGGGGAGAGGGCAGCTGGCAGTTGGGGCGGGAGGTTCCGTTGCTGTGGGAGCGGCCATAATCCACAACCTGCAATCCCATGGCTGCATTGCTTAGCAGTAGCGGTGCTGGCCGTCCCATTGCCGCCTTTAATGTGCCCCACGTAGTAGGCATGAATGCAACCAGGGAAGGGTGCTGAAGCTGCGTCCTGGGCAGTGGGTGGGCGGGCGCTGCAGGGGCCACAGAGCCCAGGGAGCTGGGCAGGGGCTGTGGGCGGGCACTCCAGCCTGCCAGGTCCTCATGCTGCCCGGGGGCTCCTTGGGAGAAAAGGCCGCGGCTGCAGGAGCTTCCCCATTGACTCCGCTTGTGGGAAGCCGGCTGGGAAGGCTGACCCTGTGGTTGTCCCAACTGCCGGCCCTTTGACAAGCATCCGCATGGCGATCACAGAGCCTCGGTGGTGCAGTGGTGAGCGCAGGCCTGCAGTCGCCTGGCCGGCTGACTTAGGACCTTGGTGAGTGTGGAAGGTCACTGGACGAGGAGTGGCCCCCCCAAGGGCTACTCTGAGTCCTCGCCTGACGGACTGCCTGGTGGGGGGACTGCTGCAGGAAAACCGCTTGGCGATGGATCCCTCCCCCATTTGTAGCCGTTGCAGCTTACCGTGTGAACGTGCAATTAGCACGCTTGAGACGGGCAGAGTTAATGCAGAGCACGGAATAAAAGTGCATTTTGTGGCAGCATCCCCACCGCAGAGACTGCCTTAACAATCGGCTGGGAAGCAGGGAAGGTGCATGGTGCTCATGGGATTTTCCATTCACCGACTGGGGTTTCCAGCCCCAACTGTGGTTCCTGAGAGAGGCGTCTCCGTGTTAGGCACAGGGCTGATGTGTGGCTCCCTCCGGGTATCCTTGAGCGGGTCCGGTTTTCTTGACACCCCCCCCCCATTCAGCTCCAGGCTCCTTGGGGTGCCCTGTAGAGCTCTGGGCCCTGCGGGCTGGAGCCTCTGCCCTGGCCTGTGCCAGCCCCAAATCAGACTGGCATTTGTCCTTCAAGCTGAGACCGAGTCTCATTCAGAGGCAGCGGCTTTTATGAGCCCCTCTCTTCCGCAGACCCACCTGGAATTTAAATGGGGGAGGGGAGGGGAAGGTGGCTGTGTAGACACCGAGGGCATGTGTGCGTGCGTGTGTGTGTGACAGAGTGAAGGCACCCTCCCAATCGAGAGCCGTGATGGGCTAAGACCCCATTGTGTTACCCGAGGCCTTCTGAAGTGGCCTGAAACCCCGGGGTGGGTGCAGGCTCAGTGCCCACTTAAAAGGCATTGGGGGGGGGGCTCTCCTGGAGGCCCAAATGCTCCGCCAGAACCTTGTCCTTGTTTTGAGCATGGTTGCCAAGCGTGCTGCATGCCCACATAGGTGGCCCCACTTGCCCCGGGGGAGGATCCCACCAGAGGAGAAGCAGGCCAGGACGCCTCTGGGGCTGTGTGGGGTGGGAGGGGGCTGCTGAGGGAGATGGGGGGGAACAAGGAGGCCTCTGGCTTTGCAGCAGTTCTGCTTCCCCCCCGCCCGGCCGTCCTTGTGCTGCTTGTGAGGATCTGCTCTGGTTGTGGGGCTGCCTGAATGCAAGCCACACACACACACACACACACACACAGTGGGCTGCGGCTCATTAGCAGCGCAGTTGAGTGGTTTGAGCCGTAAGTGCCAGGCGGTGGTGCCTGCCCCATTATGAGGTTGGCCTTCGGCCTCATTATGGGTCACTTCCGGTCATTGATCCGGCTCTCTCAGTTCGGACGTGCTGGGAGGGCAGTTCAGCCTCTGCCCGTCTGCTCTAATTCCATCAGTCCAGCCTCTCGGTCAAGGGGGTCAGAATGACAAGAGGGACAGCCCAGGGCCTGGCAGTAGGGGATCGATTGGGGGAGGGGGTTGGCGTGTGTCAGGTGGATGGAAGCCTCCCCGCATCCTGGGGGGAGGGGGCCTCTCCGTCCACAGGGAAGTTTCCTTGTGATTTCCAAGAAATGGTCCTGCTGGAAGCTGAGCTGTACGATGGGTGGGAAGAGGTTGAAGAGGCCCTGCAGACGGTGGGGAGTGAGCCATGAAGGGGGAGTGTATGGTGGCAATTGTGTCCTGGGACTTCTCAGGGTCCCAGAGGGAGGAGGAGGTGGCGATCTTCCTGTCCAGCCCCTGCCCAGAACGGTGGGTGGTCTTAGGGGTTTTGCCAGTGCTCCCTCTCGCCTGGGTTGCCCAAGAGCCGGAGGGGGTGGGGTGGGGGTGGTGCTGGTGCTGGGCTCTCCCCCGCCAGCCAGCTGAGACCCGGCCTCCAACTGGGCTGCTGCAGCCGAGGCCCCCAGCTGCTTCAGGGGTGGCCAAGGGGGCTCGGGAGGGACCCTTCATCAGAGCCCGGCAGCAACGGCATGGCAGACCCTCCTCTGCTGCCGTCGCCCGTTGCAGAGGCTGCGGGTGGGCAGAGTTACTCCTGGCTGCTACTTTGGCCCCATCTTTGGAGGGTGTTGGGCAAAGCCAGACATCCCCTGGTCTGGGGGGCTCTGAGGAGTCCTATCTTGCACAGGGGGGCTCCCTGGTCAGGTTCAGAGCTCACAGGGTGGATGCAGGTCTTGGGGTGGGGGGGGGCACAGGTGCTGCTCTGCTCTTCATGGAGGCAGCTCTGGTAGATCATGGTCTTCCTCCTCCTCCTCCTCCTCCTCCTCCTCCTCCTCCTCCTCCTCCATTCAGTTTGCCTGAATCCCAAGTGAGGAGCATGGGGGGGGCAGCGCTTGTGGGGCTGGGCAGGAGGAGATCAAGGGGGAAGCAGCCCAAGTGATGCAGGCTTAAAGGGAGGCACTGGGGAGGGAGGGAGGTTGAAGCCCTTGGGCCTTCCATGCCATGTGAGCCCCCCGAGCAGGACCCCTGACTGCTCTCCTGGGGAGGGGGCAGAGGGTCTGCAGTGGGGAGCTGCCCTGCCCCCCTGCTGCTTCTGGCCTTCAGGAAGACCATGCCCCCTCCCCCCCTTTGCCTGGGAAGCTCTGCCCACCTGGGACACAGGCTCCCAAGGCAGCCCTGATGCCCTCCCTGGTGCCCCTGTGCCCGGCAGTGTATGGGGGGACGACAACTCATCGCTGCCTTAAATTGGCCTAAAATGCCTCTAGACCTCCCCACCCCCAAGAATCCAGTGGCCTCTGGACCTCAAGGCTTTGGCCAAGGTTTTCCAAGTTGGGCTGGTGGGAGGATTTCTAGGCTGCACTGGCAGCCGCTTGGCTTCGCTTGGTCGGTTAAAAGGAGCGAACGATGGATGGGGCAGCAGGAGGACTTAACTGGGTTTATTGAGGTGCTGAGTGATGCGGAAGGCGTCACCTGCGGCATTGAGGGCAGGGAGGGCTTCAGGTCCAGGCTTCCCTCTGCCAGAAGGGGAAATGGGGGCCCTGCCCCCAGGACTTGGGGGCCAGAGAGCCCAGGCAAAGTCCCCGTGGAAATGCCCCGCCCCCCCATGGCATTCGAGGCCCAGTCTCCAAGGCCTGCTTGGCTTGGGGGGGGGGAGGTGGGGGGCTGTCAAAGGCAGGGAAGGGAGAAGCTGCCTGGGGGAGCCGGGGAGATCAGGATCCATCCACCCCGCCCAGACCGGAGGGGGAAAATGGCAGCGCCCAGGGGATTGGGAAGGGCAGGCGGGCGTCTCGAGGTCCCAGGGCAGGGCGGCAAAGTCGGCAGGGGCTTGGAAGAGCCAAGAGGCCTTTCAGGCCCCCCGACAGAATTCCCACGTGGCAGCAAGGAGAGGCCGAAAGATCGGGGGGTTTGGGGGGGGGGAGAGGCTCTTCCCAGGCCTCCCACCCTTCCTTCAGCTGGCATTGGGAGGCCAGTGGGGATGGCCCAGAGGGAGGCGACCCGCAAGCTGCTTGTCTCTGGGGTCCTTGCAGCAGCCCCTGTCCCGCGATGGGGACCCCACGGCCCCCGGATTGCCCCTGGCCGCCCTCCCTGTCAAGGCGGTGGGGCGGAGGCCCTTTGGCGCTCCTCCCTTTTCTCCTCTATTGGCTGGCTTCCCAGTTGCAGGTGGCCGCCTATCCAGGCCCCTGAGGGCACCTCAACGGAAGAATGGCATCTCATGGTGCCCTTCTCTCTTGGGGCACCAGGGACATATGCCCCCTCTCCTGGCGTCTGGCCCCGACCCTGCCAGCTTCTTGGTATGCCCCAGGGCGTGGGGTTTGGGAGGGAGTCTAGATGACCCCCTGGAGGTGTTTCTTGTTTCCTCTGGGTTTGCCCTCTGCCCTTTTGTTCATCTAGGGAGTTATTATGTTTAATCTCTCGTTAGCCACCCAGAGTCCTATTTCCAAGATGGATGGCCATATAAATGTGCTTAATAAATAAATAAAATGCGGTAGTGAATGAATCGGTGAAATAGGAGCAAGATTTGTTCAGAAATTAATCTGGGGTGAACCCAATATTTTAATTATGTGTGCTGGATTTATGCAGGGTGGCTCCTTTGGGATTTACATCCTGTCAGATTCCAGAACTCCCTCCTGGTACAAAACTCGGCCTTTTCGGGGTGTGTGTGTGTGTGTGTGTGTGTGAGAGAGAGAGAGAGAGAGAGAGAGAGAGAAGTGTTCCTCTTTTGTACACTTTGTCACTTTAGCACAGCCAATCCCCTTGGTTAATTGTAATTGAAGAGCAGCTACTGGTGTGGGATAAAGTGGGAACAAGATGCAAATTAATTGATTTTATTTGGTGTGACTAGGGTGGAGGATTAATTGAGTGGCTTTATCGTCTGTGAAATTATCAAATTACATGCAGAGATACGAACTGGTGCCTGAGTCTCCATCCACACAGACCTAAGGAGGGACAGCCTCTTCCTTACCTGCCCGCCCCGCTGGTCGCTCTCTGCGGGCGGCTTCTCTCCCCAAAGGGAGCCGCCCTCCGTCTGTGGGGCAGGAGGGCTGGTGTCTCCCTGCTTAGCTGGCCTTGCTGCTCGGGCCCTGGGAGGAGGCCGAGCCAAGAGGCCTCTTGGGGCAACCGGAGTCCCTTGGGGGCCCCTCGACTGTAGTCTGGGGAGCTGCTGGAGAGGGTGGGGGGCTGGCTGCTAGGGCTGTGCTGGATCAAGCCCCTGGCCCTGGCAGGTGACCCAAGGCAGTCACGGAGGGGGCTCCAAGCTGCAGGGGGGAGGGGCCATGGAGGGGAGCTCCAAATGCAGCCGAACAGCCGAGTGAGGGAAGGGTCCCTGGAGAAACCCCTTCCAGAGGAGCCTTCGCCAGGCGGGCGGGCGGGGGACGGGACCTTCACCTTGTGTGAACCCTCTTCCAGAGCAGAGCCCAGGGCTGGGCGGAGGAGGGAGGGGGAGGGAGCCTCTTCAAGGGCGCCCAGGTGCTGGGGAAGGGGCCCTTGGGGACTCGGCGGCCACCTCCGCTCCACTGCCTTTGGGGCACCTGGCCTTGCACTGCAGTTTTGATAGCTGCCCGGCCGGCCAGCCCTGGCATGCTGCCCACAAGGCTTTCCGGTCAGGCGGCTTATGCAGCAAAATGGGAAGGAGCCCCCCTGCAGGTTCTCCCCCGGAGGAATTGCTGCCCTCCAAGGAGCCCCCCACTACAATGGGGTCCTTGGGCGGCTGGGGGAAGGACTCGAGGGGAGCCACCCAAACCCAGCCTCCATCCCTCTGCCCCCTCCCCAGCCTCGGCTCCTCTGGGCTGCCTGAGAGAGAGAGAGACAACCCCCTCCTGCCTTCCCTGCCCCTCCCCCCATGTTCCCTCCTGCAACCCCCATACTTGAGTTCGGGGGTTTCGGAGAGGCTTCCGGTTTTCTCCAGCCGGCTGCTTAACCTGCTGGGGGGGGGGGCTTCCTCCCCCGAACGTGTCCCCACCTCCTGGGGGTTTTTCTGTCCTGGGGGTTTCCACTCCACCTACTCCTCGTTTCGTGACTGTTCGCCATTACCACAGTGATGAAAAAATCAACCACTGACAAGCTTTGCAGAGCTGAAATGAGACCTGGGTAGGTAGCTGGGCTTTCGATTAGCAACTGCTTTGCTTAACGATGGATTTGCAGTCGCTAAACGAGGATGACCCATAATCCTCAGCTATTCTGAGGAAAGGGACCTGCTCTTTCAGTCCACTCATTGAAAAAGAAAGCAAAGGGCTTAGAAACGCTGCTGCCCAGAAGGAAATCCAGGCTCTGGGCTGCCGTGGGTGGTGGGGAAGGCGGCCTGGCCCCAGGGTTGCCCCCTCCCCTCAACGGCTTCTGGGGTGGGGCTTTGGCCAGTAGGCCGTGCTCCCTGCAGTGCCACCGCTGTGCCCCAAACGTGTGTGTGTGGGGGGGGCAGCCTTGGGGGCCTCTGCTGGGACTGGGCCTCCGTGGGGTCCGTGGGCTTCCCTGTCTGGGGCCTGGGAGCTCGGCCAGCCGGGCCAAATGCAGTGACCCCCCCCCCTCCTTCCCCAGGACAAGAACCGGAAGCTCCGTCCTCTCTACGACATCCCCTACATGTTTGAGGCCAGGGAGTTCCTGCGCAGGAAGCTGATCGGGAAGAAGGTGAGCTGATTTGGGGGGCTGTGGGGGTCCTGCTGGCGGCCATCTTCCTGCCCCTTTGGCTCTGGGACGAGGCACGGCTGTCTCCGGCTCGCCTGGAAATCTCTCCCCTTATGCTGCAAACAGACCCGCCCCCAACTCCCCCCACGAGCTGGAGCAAGGTGAGGTCACCTCTGCCTGCATTCAAGGCCCGGGCTCTGTTGCTGGTGCTTGGTGCTGAGAACCTGGGCAGGTTGGCATGCAGAGGGAGGAGGGCAGCCGCTTCCCCCTGCCTTCTCCCCTCCCCCAGGGGCTCCTTTGGGGGGAGCAGCTCTGGAACTGCCCTGTCTTCCTTGGGTCGGGGGCTGGGAGAAGAAGCCCTGGCCCTGAAGAGGGGATGCCCCCTTGCTCCTCCCTCCCCCAGAGCCTCCTGGCTGCAGATGGAAAGGCCGGCCCCTTCCCCTTTGCCCTGCAGGTCTGGGGGGTCTTCAGAGAGAGGGGGTTTGTGTGTGTGTGTGTGAGAGAGAGCGGGGGGTGCTTCACAATGCGTCCCCTTGAACTCCCAGGAGTAAATTTGCAAGCCTCCCTCTGAATTTTTTTTTTTAAACCAAATTTTATTAATTTTTAAAGACATACAAAACATAGATACACAAAAACACAAAACATAAAAGCATAAAAAATCTCTTTTCTGAAAGTTGCTTAGTCCCGGGTTATAACTCTTGGTACAGACACAAATTCAAATTCATATTCATTTTGCATACCATTTCATATCTTATTAACATTTTCAATTTTCTGTATAACTTCTCCTCACTTTTAAATTTTCTCAATTTTATTTTATTTATCTCCTCTCAATTCGAATCATAATATTTATTATTCTTTGTCTGTTCTATTTCCAACCATCCATTTATTTTCTTCTTTAAAAAAGAAGAAAAACTTCTCCTGTACACTAAATGGAGTATGATGCCTTTATCTCCTTCCCCTATATTTATAATACTTAATATAAAACACATAACTTACATTGGGATTCTGTCTGGTACATTCTAAAATTATACTATATTATCAAAAATAATACAAATCTATTCATTAATATTAATATTCATTTATATCTTAAACATCTAACACATTACTTTTCAGTTAAATCACATACTTTTATGGGAGCACCTATTTTCCATAGTTATTCCCCCCCCACCTCACATATTATAGCTCATTATTTCATTACGATGTTCCTCCTTCTTCTACTTCAAATCTCTCATTTCACAAAAAATTTCGCTAATATACCATAATCTAATCATTAATATTAACAATCATTTATATCTTAAACATTTTATCCATTTCAATTAAATATCATGCCTTTGTGGGAACACTTATGCTTTCCAAAAATTATTACACCCCCCCACATCACATGTCTTAAATCATATTTCATTACAGTTCTCCCTTTTTCTTAACTAAAATTTCACTAGTTTATATTAATTATTTTATCACATTTTAAATTACATATTATTTCCAATTTTCTATGATTATTTCTAAATACAAATATAAAAATGCAATCTTATGTACCTTTCTAGAATCCCAATTTCAATAAGATTTATCCATTATCTCGAAAAAACTTTTGCTTCTTCACATCTTGCTCCCCACCATTAAGGCTTCTCATCCCTTCCTTTCTCCCTTGCTTCTTCTTCTCTTTGTCCTCTTTAACCCCTTGTCTCTCCACCTCCCTTTTCTTCTGTTTTCCCTCTTTCTGTTGTTTCCTAACATAATGTCCCTTTTTCACCTTATTCTTCTCTTTTTGGGTTGTTTTTCCAGATCTTAAAGTCTTCTTTTCCTTTTTTTCTTTCTTTTTCCCTTCTCCAACCAAAGTTATTTGTTCATCAAAGATGGCTTCTTCTTTGTCCCCATCATCCTGTTGCTCATTCTGCTTCACATAAGTATAAACCACCATTTCTAAAAATTGAAAAAGAGTGCCAAAAACATCTTTCCCTTCTTGCTTTTCTTTTTCATATTTTTGATATACAAGTTTCAGTCCATCCACAAATAATGCCATTGTGTAGAGAAAAAGTTTTTCCAAACAACCACCCAGATGTTTTTAATAAAAAATAATTCTCAAAAGTTCCAAAATCACCAAACAATCCAAACAGGCTGTTTCTTTTAAAAACCTCCTTCTTCTTCACTTTCTCTTTCTGGAGTTAAAGTTTAATCACAAAGTTCTCTTTCAAATATATATTTTTAGAAGTCTTATTGATGTTTAGTAACTCTTTAAAATTCTAGGCAATCTTCTCCTTATTTTCAAATTTTGCTCCAATTTTTCCCCCCTCTCCCTTCCCACTCACAGCCAAAAGAGTTTTTCCCATCCGCTATCACGTTAGGAAGGAGAGTGGAACAAAAAAAAAACTTTCCCTTTTAGAATATTCGCAGCTTGTTACTCTCACTAGAAACAATATATACTTAGCAGCCTTCAAGGTTCCAGGTCACTTTCTTTTGCCTTGTCCCGGTTGAAAGCAACTTTCACAATTCTTCAAACTTTCTCCCTCCTGCACATGCTTGTCCGGCTGCAGATTTCTTTGTGGCGGCCATTACTGACCGCCGTTCCTCCGCCTCGGGAAAAGGGGTTTTTTGCCAGCTGGGGAGGGGGTCTGCGACGCCCCCAAACCCCTTTCCGGCTCCCCCTTGTCTTCAGCTGCCTCTACGGGGCAGCTATATCCCCCAGATCCAAACGGATCGGGGGAACCTTGGCGAACGCAGCAGGGATCGTGCGGTGTCGCGAATCCCTGCCGCCGCCGCAACCTTGCAAACCGGAAGTCCGCCTCCCTCTGAATTTGATGGTGGGGCTGCTGGGCCCCGGCAGCTCCCTGCCGCCGTCCTTCCCAGGGCCAGTTGGCCACCTGCTGGAGTGCCACGCAGAGGGGGGCGGGGGAGGAGGAGGCACAGACAGAGAGCTGGGCTTCAATGGGGGGCATTTAGTGCCTTGCAGTGCTTCATCCCCTTCCCCAAAGGCTGGTGCGCTCCAGCCCTCCCCTGCTGTGCTGGGCCTGGGAGGCGACGGTGTGGGCTTCCCCAGCAATGAACCCTGCCCTGTCCCCTTGCACCCCCCATTGGCAATTGTCTCCTTCAGCAGCTGCTCTCCCTGCCCACGCAGCCCCCAAGACTCTCGGCTCCTGGGTGAGGCGCCCCTTCCCTGCTCTTCTGCGGGAGAGGGCCCCCCAGCAGCACCCCAACATGCCAGGGGCAGTTCCCCGGCCCCCCAAGGAAGAGGGGAAGGGAGAGGCGGAGGCCCCAGCTTCAGAGGGAGAGGCTGGGAAGGGATCAGTTCTCCTCATCGGCTCCGGGGCTTGGACCTGGGAGAGTCCATGCTCCTCCACGCAAACGCCTCTCTGGGGAGCGGTCGGGGGGCTCTTGTCTCCAAGGGGAGGCCTGTTGCTGGCCGGGCAGCTGCTGCTGCTGGTGCTTTGAGCACGAAGGTCAGCCAGGGCTGACGGCCAGGCGAGGCCAAGGTCGTCCCCGGCTCCTCCTGGCCTCTGGGACCCCTGGTGCCACGGGGAGGCTGCCTGGGCTGCGAAGGGCGGCCAGTGTCAGCCCAAGGAGAGCCTGCCCTTGCCAGCCGGTGGCCCTCGGGCCCTGAGGCCACTGGTCGGCCGCTTTTCTCTGGCTGTGCCGGTGGGGAGGGGGGCCTCGGTGGCCCTCCTCGGCCGAGGTCACTTTATCCAAACGCCTTTTGTCAGCACCACGTTCTTCCCTTCAGATGAATCTGGTGGAGGCCGGTGATGAGAAAGTCCTTTGTGCTAATAATGATGGAAAGAGGCCCCGGGCCGGGCTGCCTCCTGATCGGAAGCGACAGGCTGAGATCACGGGTGCCCTGCGACCAGGCGCAGGGGCTGCGGAGGGGGGGGGGGGAGGGCGGCCTCCTCGGGCCTGGCGGCTGCAGGGTGACATGTTCCAGCCACGAGCCGTGTGTGTGTGTGTGTGTGTCTCTCTCCTTTGGCCAGGCGCCAGGACAGCCTCACTCAGCCCTGGGCCACCACCATCCTTTCCGGCCGTCCCCGAGTCCAGGCCACGAAGCCCCAGCGCCCAGTCCTGGCCATCACCCTTGGGCTTATCTCCTGCCTTTAGGCTGGGCTGACCCCCACAGGCCCCCTTCCTGAGTGGAGGAGCTCTTCGGCTGGGAAGAGGGTGGCTGCGGGGAGAGCCTGAGGGGCAGGCAACCCCCCCTCTCCTCGGCAGGCAGAAGCCTGGCCAGTTCACTCTTTTCCCTGCTCAGAGCCTCCCCCCCCCCGGAATCCACCAACAGCCCCCCCTTGTCAGAATTCAGTGGTGCAAGCGTGGGACCCCCTCCCCTATTCCTTAGCAACTCTGGCTAGGGAGACTGGGAGATGGGCTGCCTTCAGAGCTGGTGGGGCTATGAAGTTCTGCCCCCCCCAACCAACCAGCCTGGCATGGGAAGGAACTCTGGGCTTCCCATTCTGGGAACTCCCCATTGGACCCCCTCCTAGGAAGGGAAGGAGGAGTCCTGGAACAGGTCCCTCCCTCTCCCCCCCTTTCCTCTCCCTCCCTCCCTCCCTCCCTCCTCCAGCTGCCTCTGCCTGCTGGGGTGTAGATAGAAGCAGTGGACGAAGGCTTCCCCGTGGCTTTCATGCAGCCCCCCAGCTGGCTCAGGGTAAGGCCTCTCTGGCCGGGCCTGGCACTGATGAGCTGGTGGCAACCCCCACCCCCACCCCCACCCCCACCCCGCACAAGCAGGAGCCCTGCTGATGTCTCTTCTAGAGATGGTCTGTCCAGCCTCTCCTGGAGAACCTCCGGTGATGGAGCCCCCCAGCTTCTGAAGGGCAAAGTCCTTCCTTGGTTCATTGTCCCCACGGTCAGGAACTGGGATGGGTCTCCCTTTAAGGGTCTCCCATCCGCTGCTTCTTGTCCTGCCTTCTGGTGCTTTGGAGGGTGGACCCCCCCCGCCTTCTCTGGGGCAGCCCCTCCAATCCTGGAAGGCTGATGGCATGTAGCTCCTCTCTTGGCCAGAGCTCTGCCCAGCTCCCTCCAGCATATCCGGCGGCGTCTCTCGTCCCCTGGCGACTGGAGTGGATGGTAGGGGCTCTCGCCACGGGTTTCTTGCCTTTTCTGACCTCGTCTGTCTGGTAGGTTGGGCAGCTTCCCCCCTTTTGCATGAAGACAGAGGGGCAGAGAATGGGTGGAGGAAACCCCCTTTCTCCCTGCTGCCCCTCAGCCCCTGGCCCTCTTCTCCCATTGGTGGACTGATCATTTCCTGGACTTCTTTCTCTTTTTCCTTGTGTATGGATGGAAACTTGGTTGTTGTGGTTGTTACCTTTGGGATTTGTTGCAAGTCTCCGTTCATTCTGAGCCTCAGCGTTCCCGACTCCATCCTTGGCAGACGTGGGCTGCTTGCTGGCTTCGGTTTTAGTTACACGTTCCTCTTTTTTCATTTTTTCCACATGTGTCCCTTTTTCCTTTTTTTAAAAAAAAAGTTTTATTGCTTTTTTAAGACAAACATGAACAAACACAGCATAAAAATATCAAACCATCTTCCAAATATGTACATACAGTGTGTCGGTTGGTTTACAAATTGTTTTGTGCTTCCACTTCGTAGTCTTCAATTACAATTACATTGTATATGTTCTCATATTGTCAATCAGAATATTCCTAAATACATTAATATCATTGTTAATCATTTGATTATACTATTATTCATTCACATTTTACAAAATAATCCATATTTTACTTAATTTATTTTATGACAGTTCATATTTCCATCTCAAATCTATCCTATAATCATTTTGTAGATATAATAAAAATACACCTTTATATATTCATTATGTTCTAAAAATCTACATATTTCATTACCATTTTTTATTGTCTAACCATTGATAGAATAGATCCCAAATTTTATAAAATTGTTTATCTTCTTTTTCTCTGATTTCAAATGTCAATCTACTCATTTCAGTACATTCCATTATTTTCTTAATAACTACCTCCTGTGTTGGTATTTTCTCATTTTTCCAGTTTTTAGCAAATACAATCCTAGCCACTGTTAATACATTTACAATCAAATATTTCAATTCTTTACTAAATATTTCAGGTAAAATTCCCAATAAAAATATCTCTGGTTTCAAGTCTATATGCTTTTTTGTCATTTTTTCCAACCATGTGTGGATTTTAGTCCAATATTTTTTGGCATCCGCGCACGTCCACCACATATGGTAATATGAGCTAGGTATCTGATGACATTTCCAACATTTTTCAGACTTGTTCTTGAACATTCTTGCTATTCTTGTTGGGGAAAAATGCCACCTGTAAAACATCTTATACAAATTTTCTTTATATGCTGTTGACATTGTCATTTTATAATTTTGAGACCACAATTTTTGCCATTTCTCTAAATCAATCCCATATCCAAAATTCTTCCCCCAAGCAATCATTGTTTCTTTAACTTGTTCTTCTAGTTTAATTTCTAATAAATATCCATACAGTTTTTTAATCACCTTTTCATCAGTACCTATCAAAATCTTATCTAAGTCAGTCAATTTATCATAGAAACCTTCTGTTTTAGAATCTTTATCATACCTAGAAAGTATTTGCGCATATGAAAACCAATTCATCTTTATACCTTGTTCCTCTAATTTTTGCATAGATTTAAGTTCACCCTTTTCATTCAATATTTCACCATATCTAACTGTTCGTTCCTTTTTGTATATTATAGGGTAAGAAAATGCTTCAATAGTCGATAGCCAGAACGGAATTTTCAAATAACATTGCCTTTTAGTCTTCTCCCAATATAACCACAGAGACTCCCGTATATAATGTCTTCTAAAGTACCCCTGTGTTTTAGTTCCCCTATACCATAGAAAAGCATGCCACCCCAACAACAGATCATGTCCTTCTAGTGTCAACAATCTAGCATTTCTTACTGTTATCCATTCCTTGACCCACATCAAATTTGTAGCTTGGTAGTACAACTCCCAGTTAGGCAAACCAAATCCTTCTCTTATTCTAGCGTCTTGCAAAAGTTTTAATTTTATTCTTGCTTTCTTACCTTGCCATATATATTTCAACACGATTTTATTTAAATCTTCAAAATAGTCTTTTCCAAGCCTAATTGGAATTGTTTGGAACAAATATAAAATTCTGGGTAATATATTCATCTTGATTGTTGATATTCTCCCTATTAATAACAGTTGTAAATTTTCCCATTTCGCCAAATCTAGCGCTATCTGCTGCTTAAGTTTAATATAGTTATTCTCTTTTAGTGTACTACATCTTGCTGTCAAATGTATCCCCAAGTACTTGATCTTATTTGTGACCTGGATTTTCAATACATCCGCCAATTCTTCCTTTTGTCTTGATAACATATTCTTTGTCAAAATCTTTGTTTTGTCTTTATTTATTTTCAAACCAGCCACCTTCCCAGATACCTCTATCTTTTCTATCAATTTTAATGCTGTTTCTAGTGGGTCTTCTAAAATAAAAACCAGATCATCTGCGAATGCTTGCAACTTAAATTCTTCCTTTTTAATTTTCATCCCTTTTATATCCTTTTCTTCTCTAATATTTCTGTTTAGCACTTCCAAGGTTAACACAAACAACAAAGGTGACAGTGGGCACCCTTGTCTTGTTCCTTTTCTTATATCAATAGAGTCTGTCAGTTCTCCCTCTATCATTACCTTTGCCGTTTGGTTATGATATATAGCTTCTATTGCTTGGATGAATTTTTTACCAAAGCCCATCTGTTCCAGTTGTAATAACATGAATCGCCAATTCACATTATCAAATGCCTTCTGTACGTCTAGAAATATCAAAGCCATTTGTTTTTCAGGGTGTGCCTCATAGTATTCCAAAGTGTCCAAGATTACTCTCATATTGTCTTTAATTTGTCTCTTTGGCAGAAATCCATTTTGATCAGGATGGATAAAGTTGTTTAAGTATTTTTTAAGTCTTTCTGCCAATATTGAAGCAAAGATTTTATAATCTGCGTTTAGTAAGGAAATAGGTCTATAGTTCTTGATTTGTAATGGATCGGCCTCCTCTTTTGGGACAAGTGTAATATAAGCTTCTGACCATGATTTGGGTATCTTCTTCTTTGACATAACTTCATTCATAACTTCTAGCAATGGAAGATTCAACGATTCTTGTAGTGTTTTGTAAAATTCCGCTGGAAGTCTATCTGGGCCTGGTGCCTTTCCATTATTTTGCTTCTTGAGTGCTTCAGTTAACTCCATCATAGTTATATTGCTTTCTAACATTGTTTCAATCTCTTTAGGTATCTGGGGTAGATTAGTATTCTGTAAGTACTGTTTTAACTCTTTCATTGTCAATGTTCTCTTGTGTGTATAGTTTCCCATAATAGTCTTGTATAATTTCCTTCTTCTCTTTACTTCCATAGCGAACTTGGCCTTGATCATCTATTAGTTGCAATATTTTCCTTGATTCTTTCTCCTTTCTCAGTTTATATGCTAACCATCTACCTGGTTTATTTGCATCTTCAAAATAGTTCTGTTTCGCACCTCTGATTTTCTGTGCCAATTCTTCTTTTTCCATTAGTCCCATTTTATGTTTAATTGTGTCCATTTTTAGCTTAATGTCCTTTTTCTCTGGCATTTTCTGTAACTCTTTTTCAAGTCCTTTATACTCATCCTCTAATGTCTTAGAGGCTAGTCTTTTCGTGGTATTTCTTTTCCTTTTATAGTCTATTATCAAGCCTCTGGCATATGCCTTCATTGTATCCCAGACGTTCTGCATTGATGTGTGGACCGATCGTTTCCTGGACGTCTTTCTCTTTTTCCTTGCGTATGGATGTAAACTTGGTTGTTGTGGTTGTTACCTTTGGGATTTGTTGCAAGTCTCCGTTCCCGACTCCATCCTTGGCAGACGTGGGCTGCTTGCTGGCTTCGGTTTTAGTTACACGTTCCTCTTTTTTCATTTTTTCCACATGTGTCCCTTTTTCCTTTCAATGTGTCAGCGTCTTCATGCTGGTTTGTCCGGGATCTCTTCTTTTCGGTTCTCTGGGGTATTTTATTGGATTGAGCTTTTATGATCCCACGGATCTTGTTTTTCCCTTGAGGATTTATGTCGGTGGAATCTTTCCTCTCTAACTCGGTTGAAGTCGGCTCTCTTAAAGTCTGAAATACCACTTTGACTTTGCCTGCGTTACGAGGAATTCCAACACGATGTGGCCAAGCCCCCCCACCCAAGTTCCCCCACTTGCACCCCCTTTATCATTTCATCTCTGCTAGTAATGAAGCCCAGGGGAGCTGACCCTCTCGGTCCCTTCTCTGCCTTTCGGGGGACAAAGTTGTCAGCCAGGCTCGGCAGGACCCTGTTATTGGCCTCCCGCTTCTCTCCGGTTGATGGCAGGAAGGCTTGGTGGCCTCGTAGCCTGCTCTTTGCCACGAATGGCGCACGGAGGGGCTTCCACGGGTGGTTATTTCCAGATTTCCTCACAATGGCCACAATTCTGGGCAGGCCCTGTGAAAGGCCATAGCCTGCCTCCAGGCGGCCGCGGGGATGCCAGGCTGAGTGCCCAGGCCACCTGCTGGATCCTGTGGCTGCCCCCTCCGCTTCTCCTCCTCTCTGGTCCTGAAGCCTGCAGGAAGTGGTAACCCTAAACCAGTGGCCTGGGGGTGGGGGTGGCCCAGCACCCGGCTGCTCTGGTGCGACTGCCACCACCAAAACAATTTCCCCCCCAGGTGGTGCTGAAGGAGGCTGGGCTGAGCTGCGGGGGGCTGTGGGGGAGGGGCTGTTTGGGGCAGGGACCAGCCCACCATTCTCATGTTTAGAATTCTCCAGGGCTGGATGAAGTTGCTCCCGGCGGGGGGGCTGAATGGTCTCTGCCCTTGCCCTGGGAAGGCATCCACTCTGGGCTGGGGAGCAAAGGGAAGGCACACACACACACACACACACACACACACACCCGCTGCAGGAGCAGAACCGCCTCCCTCCCTCCCTCCTTCCCCCGGGCGGCAAGAGCCTCTGGACTGGCCGCTGTTCCTCAGCAGGGGCCTCCGAGCGGCAGTTCCAGGCGAGCGCAGGCCTCCCCCTCCAAAGCCCCTGAGCCTTCCCCCTGTCTCCCCTCTAGGTGAGCGTCACGGTGGACTACATCCGGCCAGCCAGCGGGCGACCGACACGGTTCCCGCCTTCTCGGAGCGCACCTGTGCCACCGTCACCATTGGCGGCATGTGAGTGTCGAGGAGGAGGGTTGGCATTGAGGGCAGCCAGCAGGAACGGCAGGCGATGGTGCGCAGACAGAATGGCCTGTCTCCGCCAAGCAGACCTGGCCGCCCGGGCCTCTGCTTCAGCCCCTGGTGCCGCCACCACGACCGACCGAGGATGCCCCTCAGGGCAAAGCCCGGCCGCCCCCTGCCCCCACTGGCTGCCTTCGCCGTGGCCCACTGTGAAGAGGCTGCACCGGGCCTCCTCCTGAGGCCTCCCAAACCCTCTCAAGAGGGCTCTTCCCCCCTTCACCAACCGGTGCGCAGCCCCCTTCTTCTTGCCCCACCACCTGGGGCCCAAGTGCTGGTCAGGGGAGGGCGGCTCAGGAAGGGTGAGCCGTGTGCGTTGGCCTCAGCCCAAGGAGGGGAGGCTGCCGCTTCCTTCCCCGCTGCCTGGCCTTCTGCGCCCACCCTCGATGCTGGCCTCCCCCGTCTCAGGCCAGCCTATTCTGGGCTCTGTGGAAGGGTTCCCCTGGGGCTTGAGGGGCCCTTGGGAGGCCAAAGGGGCAACCGGCCTTCCTTGGTGGGGAGGAGGGTCTCAGCTGCTCACCCAGAGAGGAGACCCCTGCCCGCCTTGCCTGCCTCACTCCTGCCCATCTCCTTCTCTTGCAGCAACATTGCCGAAGCGCTGGTCAGCAAGGGACTGGCCACTGTCATCCGCTACCGCCAGGACGATGACCAGCGCTCCTCCCACTATGATGAGCTGCTGGCTGCTGAGGCCCGGTGAGCTGTGGGAGGGGGCTTGGGGGCTCTTGCCCCATGGGACAGGCTGGTATTGGGAGGGAGGGGGCTTCCTTGTGGCCAGTAGGGCAGGGTTGGAGGTCAAGGGAAAGAGGGGACAAGGGGCACCCCGGCCACTTCCCACACCCCTCTGGAAAGGAGGGAAGGAGCCAGAAGGCGAAGCCGGCCGGCCTACCCTCTTCCCTGGCCCAAGGGCCTCCCTCACGCAGAGCTCGGCTGGGGTGGGGAGCAGCACCGAGCAGGCTGGGCCTTTTCCCGGGCCGCTCTTGGAGCGCCAGAGTTCCCGTGCTCCCTCGCCTTGGGAGGGGCCTGCAGAGGAGACCTTGCTGGTCCTTCAGCAGCCAAGGGAGCAGAGCAAAGCCAGGCTCTTTGGGGGGGAGAGCCGTTTCTGGAGCGGGAGGAGGGGCTGTGAACCCATGTAGGCAGCCCTAAAGCCAGGCAGCCTTAAAGCCAGGCAGCCTTAAAGCCAGGCAGCTGCTCTGCCATGAGGAGGGGGCTGTTGGGAACATGAGAGAGGGAGGGGGCTGGGGGCCTCCAGAGAATGCCCTCCCCCATCTTCCAGGGCAGCAGCAGCATTCTTGGGGTCCACGGCCTTCTCAGAAGGTTCAGCAATGTGTCCAATGGAGGGGGCAGGTTGCCCTGCCTGGGTTTGAGGCGGGTGGGCCGAGCTCTGGGGCCTGGAAACAGACAGGCTCTTCTCAGACATAGCGGGTGTCTCCCAGGTGCCTTCTGCCCCCTGCCCCCTTCTCCAAACCGTATGTGGGGCTTTGGGCTCTGAGGGGTTGCTGGCTCTGCCTCCCCAGTGCTTCCTGCCAGGCAGGGGTCCTTCTGTCTGCCCCCGGAAGTCAGAGCCCCCCAGGCTGATGCTTTCTGCCCCCCACAAAAGCTGGGCCCTATTGTGCCCCCAGAGGGTGGAGCCCCTGGCGCCAAAGGGCCCCCCTCCCACTGGTGTAGCTTTCCTGATCTCCCTCTGGACTCCCCAGACTGAAGCTAAACCCTGGTCTGAGAACCCAAGAGTCAGCAGCTGCTGATCTGAATTGATGGTGGGGGTCGTCTGATGGAGGCAGAGCTGACAGAAGAGACAAGCTTCTCTAGCCTTTGTTGGCAGCTGGGACTACTCGTGGTTTATAACACTGTGGAGAGTGGCAGGCTGCCGTCGGGATTTCCTGAGGTTAAACGATGAGTGGGAGCTTGGAACTGCATGAGACATCATAGGACTACAAAGCTGCTAAATTTCCAATGCAACATAGCAAGCCTTTCTGGCTATTTTTTCTAGCTACCATTTGCAGTTTTGCTTCTGCATTTTTGTGGGTGTTCTGTGGTCGGGCCTGGGAGGGTTGCTTGGGGGATGTTATGATATGTACAGAATAACCCTTGAGTAACAAGGATATGCACATGGAAACGTTTATGAGAATAGTTATGAATAATTATTCAGCCACACATAGATACACTAAATTGAGTTAAAGTTTACTTTAAGAAATAGCACAGTCCAATAAAACGGTCCAGGTCATATATGTTTAACAGTCCAAAGAATATCCAATTACAAAGTCTTCTTACTGGTTGCCTTTGTCATTTACAGTAAACAAAGATATCAAAGTATAAGCACAGCTTAGATAGCAACAGAATGTCAGAGATACAGAATGTCAGAAGAGAGCAAGCCATGATCTCTAACTCCCTCTTATGGCAACCTGCAATACAGTCAACCAATCGGAATATGGTATAAATCAACACAGTGATTTTGTCTTAAAGCTACAAACATACATTGTTGGTTTATATATTGCCAACCCAACTAATTGGTGGACAGATTCCTAACATTCTCCCCTTTGGGTTGGTCAATATACTGTATAATACATTACATCTTTAAACCATAATTCTCACAACACTTCTTATGCTTAATTGTACCTTGAGCTTTCGTGAAATGATCTGCAATATTATGTTCAGTCATGCAGTATTCTAACTGAATTAATTTATTTTGAACACACTGTCTAACATTCAAATATCTCAAAATCAGTATGTTTAGACCTTGTTTTAACAGCTAAATTAGTAGCCATATTAATTGCAGATTGATTGTCTTTATAAACAATAAATGGATCACGTACAGTAATTCCAATATCCTTCAACAATTGTTTATAATATATCAATTCTGTACACATTAATGATAAGCATGAGAATTCCGCTTCCATAGTGGATAATCTAATATGTTGTTGCCTAATAGACTTCCATCCTATTAAAGCATTACCCAATATTACCACTATACCTGATGTTGACTTACGAGTCACATCAGTAGCAAAACTTGCATCAGCATATGCAGTTAACACTAATTCATTACTTGGTTCTAAATATAATGAATAATTGATTGCGTGTTTTAAATACCTAATTATTCGCTTAGCTGCTTGCCAATGCCTTTCATTTGGTTCAGCGTTATACCTAGCCAATTGGTTTACACTGTAAGATATATCTGGTCTAGACCAATTACCCAGATATGATAGACTACCGAATAAGGATTGATATATTTCCTTATCAAACATAGGACTTTTGATATCACTATGTGTAAATTCCTTACTCGTTGGTGTCTTAGTAGATTTACAGTGCTCCATGTTATAGCATTTTAATAATCTTTATGGCTTGCGAAATTTTAAAACCTTTATTCGTTTTCATTATATCAAGACCCAAATAATGCTTAATCTCCCCTAAATTTCTAATCCTGAACTTTTTCTGTAATCTATAAACAATATCATTTGCTTCTTGTTCAGTTTTAGTTAGAATTGCTATGTCATCTGTAAATAACAGTAACAGAGAAATTAAACCATCTTTTTCTCTTCGAAACAAACAAGGATCAGCTATACCAGCTTCAAAACCTATTGAAATGAATTCCTTTACAATACATTTATTCCATTCATAACCGGATTGCTTTAGACCATAAAGACTTTTCTTTAATTTCCAATAATCAGTTTTTCCATCATCATTTAAACCTAATGGCTTTTTCATATAGATGGTATGTTGTAAAGGTGCACGTAGATATGCAGTTTCAACATCTACATGGTTTATTTTACATTTTTTCTTAGCTGCCCAAACTAATGCTGCTCTCAATGTATTTGCTCTCAGACTAGGTGCAAACACTTCATCATAGTCCTTATCTGACTGAGCAAATCCTTGAGCAACAAATCTTGCTTTATGGGTAATAGTCCCATCCACACCAGTCTTTATCTTATACACCCATTTGCAACCTATTGCACGCTCAACTGGTGGTAACTTTACATCCTCATACACTTCTACATGCTTTTAACGATTTTAACTCCCTATTCATAGCTTGCTGCCAAGCTTCCTGATCCTTTGTAGGATACAGTTTTATTTCATTGAAGTTAGAAGGTTCTGTATTAACCTGACATACAATGCTTGCTTGAAATCTGTCAGGTGGACGTCTCTCCCTAGTTGACCTCCTAGGCAACTCAGTACATGTTGTTGGCATGTCCTCTTCCTTTATCTCCCCTATCAAATCCTCATCTTCTACAGTCATAGAGGGTTCTTCTATTGATTCCTCCATTGAGGATTCCTCCACTATCTTATCATCAATATTATCATTAGGATTATCAGTAAACAATGGAGTCTCAACAACAACTCCCAACTAATTGGTGGACAGATTCCTAACGGGATGGTGGGGCTGGGGGAAAAGTTGAATGAGAGTATGTTGGTCCTTTCCCCCAGGTGAGAGCTGAGGGGCAGGAGTGGCTCCCTGCTTGGTGGGTGAGAGCAACTGGACAGGGTGTTGTTTTTGCATCAAGCGGACGCATTCTGATTATGTTGGGAGATAAGGGGAGCTGGATGTGACCCCTCTGAAGCAATAAGGGGTGGTGTGAGTTTGAGGGCGCTGAGAGCAAATGCTATAGTGCCTGTAAAGCTCACCTTGCCGCCAACAATCTGTCAGAGGAAGTAGATTCCCCCCTCCCCTTTTTAAAGAAGAGTTTTGGGGATGGGGGATGGAATGATTCTCAGGGAAGGCAGAGGAGGGCGCCCTATTTCAGTGGTGTCTGGTTACAGGAGATTTATTTATTTATTTATTTATTTGATTTGCCAATTGTTTACAAGATAATAAGTATAAGTGTATACATAGTTGTGAATACATGAAATGGGTACATATAAGAAAAATAAAAGAAGAATAAGAGAAACAATAGGACAGGGACGGTAGGCACGTTGGTGCGCTTATGCACGCCCCCTACAGACCTCTTAGGAAAGGGGTGAGGTCAATAGTAGACAGTCTAAGGTTAAAGTTTTTGGGGTTTGGGGAAGAAACTACAGAGTCAGATAGAGTATTCCAGACATTGACCACTCTATTGCTGAAGTCGTATTTCCTGCAATCAAGTTTGGTGCGGTTAACTTTGAGTTTGTATCTATTGTGTGCTCTTGTGTTGTTATGGTTGAAGCTGAAGTATTCATTGACAGGTAGGACATTGCAATGTATGATTTTATATACCATGCTTAAATCAGACCGAAGACGGCGTAATTCAAGGTTTTCTAGTTCTAGAATTTCAAGTCTGGTGGCATAAGGTATTCTACAACGAGTAGAGGAGTGGAGAACTCTTCTTGTGAAATATTTCTGGACTTTCTCAATTGTGCTAATATCAGATACGTAATGTGGGTTCCAGACTGATGAACTGTATTCGAGTATTGGTCTAGCAAATGTTTTGTATGCTCTGGTTAGTAGTGTGAGATTACCAGAGAAAAAGCTACGTAGGATTAGGTTAACAACTCTTAATGCCTTTTTGGCTATGTAGTTGCAGTGGGCTCTAGCACTTAGATCATTAGAGGTGAGTATTCCAAGGTCCTTTACAGAGCTTGGGTCATCAACAAGATCTTGACTATTCAGCCCGTATTTTATTTTCTGATTTTTTTTGCCAATATGTAAGACGGAGCATTTATTTGTTGAGATTTGAAGTTGCCATTTGTTTGACCATTCTGATACATAGTCAAGATCTTTTTGTAGGGTAGCAGTATTGTCTGTGGTATTGAACAGCTTTACATCATCAGCGAAGAGAACGCAATTGCTCTTAATATGATCACAGAGGTCATTTATGTAGAGTATGAAGAGAGTTGGTCCTAGAACACTGCCTTGGGGGACACCACTATTGACAGGTACTGAATTTGATAGGACGCTCCCAATTTTGACCATTTGTTGTCTGTTTGACAGGAATGCTTCTATCCAGTTATTCAGTTATTCTATCCAGAGATACCATAGGATTTTATTTTTAGGAGTAGTTTGTCGTGTACCACTGAATCAAAGGCTTTACAGAAGTCTATGTAGATTGCGTCTATTGCTTTGCCCTGGTCGAGTTGTGTCGTCCATATGTTTTTGCAGTGTAAGAGTTGCAGATTACAGGATAGTTTTTTTCTGAAACCAAATTGTTTATTGGAGAGTAGGTTATTTGTCTCTAAGTGGAGGATGATGGATTGGTTAATAATTGATTCCATGACTTTACAGGTGACGCAGCATAAGGAGATTGGCCTGTAATTTTCAACTAGGCTTGGGTCTCCCTTTTTGAAGATGGGGATGACTGTGGCTTGTGACCATAGGTTAGGCAAGAAGCTGGTCCTGAAAGATTTTTCAAAGATTATGCGTAGGCTATGGCAGTGGATAGCTTTTTTAAGAAGTAGGCACATATTCCATCCGGTCCAATAGATAGAGATGGTTTTAGATTGCGTAGTGCTTTTTCAACATTGTCTTCTGTGAAATCGATATGTATTAGATCATTGTTGTTATCTGTGGTACGGCTAGGAAATACTGGGCATGATCCATTGCTGTTTACAAATACTGAGCCGAAGAATGTGTTAAAGATGTTGGCTTTAATGGTGTCGTCGTTGCAGTCTTTACCATCAGGTCCTATCAAGGGAGGGATGGACCTTGAGTCTTTTAGTTTGTTGTTTACAAAATTGTAAAAAGCACGGGTGGAATTGGTGCTTAGAAGGTTTTCCTCTTGTTTAATGTGATAATTGGTGCATTCGGTCTTTATCTGGTGGCATAAATTTTTGTATCGGCTTTTGAAATTTGCAACGTGACTAGATTTGTTTTTCCGCCAGAGTGATCTCTTTTTGGATTGAAGTTTCCTTATTGTTATGGGTAATCTGCTTTTTTGTTTTGTTTTGGGAGTTGTTGTTGGTACATATAGTTTGATGACTCTTTTGACTTCAAGTAAAAATATGTTGTAATGGTCTTCAACAGTATTGCATCCAGTGAATAGAGATTGCCAATCAAGGGATGAGAGATCGTTGTCTATAAGATCATAGTTGCCTTTTTTGAAGTTACAATTGGGGATTACATCATTGTGGTGATTTTTGTGTGGACGTATGTTGAGACAAAAGTCAATCATATTGTGGTCACTGCTGGAAAAGGGTTCTTTAGTTTGTATTCCGTAAATTAAATTCAAACTATTGCAGAAGATGAGATCGAGGCAGTTGTTTAGTCTAGTGTTGTTGGTTACTAGTTGTTCCAGTCCCAGATTTGTAATAGCATTATAGAAGGTTGTGTGTATGATTTCAGTTGTACAATCATTTAGGGTCCAGTCAATATGAGGTAGATTGAAATCACCAAGAAAGATAAAAGGGTATGGGTAGGATGCAGCCCATGTTAGTAATGTATTTAGCTTGTTTACATGTTCGATGTCATAATCAGGTGCTCTGTAACATAGTAAGAATCGAATTGTGATATTTAAGGATAGTTCACAGATGATGGTCTCAGGAAGAGCAAGCTCCTGGGTAACTTGGATATTTTTTAGATGTAAGGATTTTTTATAGAAGATAGCAACACCACCTCCTCGACGATTTTCACGATCTGATCGGTAAACATGATAGTCTCTTACTGTGGTAATGGAGTCGGGGAGAGATGCATTGAGCCATGTTTCACAGACAAATATAATGTCGAAGTTAGCCATATTTAGTAGGATGAGAAATTCAGGTATTTTATTCACGAGGCTTCTTGCATTGAGTAGTTTGCATTTAAGGCCGGCAGTAGTTGGAATAGAGGTAGTTGGGGGCGTGCGTGCCTAGTCTTGGGAGATATGGGAGACAAGGGAGAGGGCAGGCACAGGGAACGCGATTAGTACCGATCTCGTGTTCTGCCCCATTGCACTCACCTCATTTTCCTGGTCAGCAGATCTGCGTTGGCCCTGGTCTTAGACTGCTGCTTTTAAATGTGAGATCAGCTTGCAATAAGGCTAGCCTTATTGCCGATTTGATCCTCAAAGGGAAGGTTGATCTGGCTTGTATAACTGAGACCTGGCTGGGCCCAGAGGGAGGCGTTCCTCTTGTAGAAATGTGCCCCGTGGGTTATTGAACATGGCACCAGTCTAGGCCTCAGGGCCGGGGAGGAGGTGTGGCTGTTGTCATGAATCTCTAGTAGCCTCCAGAGGCAAAGTTCAACAAGTCCCAGGCTGTGAGACCCTTTTTCTTAGGTTGGGCTCAAGGGATCAGGTGGGGTTGCTGCTGCTATACCAGCCTCCCTGCTGCGTGGCAGCTTCCCTACCTGGGCTCCTGGACACACACACACACACACACACACACACACACCGGCTTGTAGTTCTGGGGGATTTCAACCTGCCTTCTCTGGGGTCAGAGGTAGCCCAAGATTTTATAGAAACCATGACTTCCATGGGCCTGTCCCAGATTATCCAGAGCCCGACTAGTAATAGTGGTCACACCCCCGATTTGGTGTTCTTGTCAGAGCAGCGTCTATGGGACCTGGAATTGGTAGACCTCTCCTTGGTCCCCTTGTCATGGTCAGATCACAGTCTGGTGGCAATGAGTTTCTCAAAAGCTGCATCCCCCCGCAGGGAGGCAGGACCTATTAGATTGGTCCACCCCCATCGACTAATGGGCCCAGATGGGTTCCAGAAGGAGCTGGGGGTTATAACTGCAGATCTGTTATGCAGTTCAGCCGAGCTCTTAGTCACTGTTTGGAATAGGAAGGGGACTGGGGCCCTGGATAGGATTGCACCCTTGCGACCTCTCCTCACCCGTAGACCTCTCTGTGCCCCATGGTATACAGAGGAACTGAGAGGGATGAAACGCATGAGGAGACGTCTAGAGCGCCGCTGGCAGAAGACAGGAGATAAACTCGATTGAATACGGGTGAGAGCTGCTACTAAGGCCTACCTTGTGGCGATTCGTGAGGCGAAGTGTAAATCCTTCTCCACACTCATTGCGTCTGCAGATAATCGCCCAGCGACCCTCTTTAAGGTGAGCCTCCTCCTCCTCCTAGAGAAGGAGGAGATAGAGGTCCACCTGAAGGGGCGCGCTGAGGAATTTGCGGGTTTTCTGGAAGACAAAATCGCTCGACTTTGTTCCCAGTTAAATGCCAGTGTGGTTGCTGATCCGGTGGATGCTCCTGAGGCAGGTTCTTGCCCTGTTGTCTGGGAATGGTTTGACCCTATTGCTCCCGAGGAGGTGGACAGGATCCTAGGGAGTATGCGCACAAACACCTGTGTTTTAGACCCATGTCCCTCCTGGCTTGTGAAAGCTTCCCAGGAGGTGACAGGCGGGTGGACTCTGGCAGTGGTTAATACTTCCCTACAGGAGGGGACGGTGCCCCAGCACTTTAAGGAGGTTGTGGTCCGCCCTCTTCTTAAGAAATCATCGCTGGACTCCACCCGGTTGGATAATTTCTGACCTGTCTCCAATCTTCCATTTTGGGGGAAGGTGGTTGAGAAGGTGGCCATGCAGCAGCTCCAGAGGTTTCTGGATGAAACAGATTATCTCGACCTCTACCAGTCAGGATTGAGGCCTGGATTTGGGAAAGAAATGGCACTGGTTGCACTTTTAGATGATCTCTGGCGGGAGCAGGATGTGGGTAGTGCATCCATCCTTGCTCTACTTGACCTCTCGGCGACTTTTGATACTATCAACCATGGGATTCTCCTGGGGTGGCTTCGGAGGATGGGAGTGGGAGGCCTTGTGCTGTCCTGGTTCACTTCCTTCCTCTGCGGCCGCTCTCAGTCAGTGTTGATAGGAGGACAGAGATCCAGCCCTCGCCCACATGCCTTACGGGGTTCCGCTGGGCTCGGTACTCTCTCCGCTCCTGTTCAACATTTATCTGAAGCCACTAGGTGAGATCATCCGTCACCATGGACTGAGGTGTCACCAATATGCTGATGAGACTCAGCTGTATGTCTGAGCCCGAGGTGAGTTAAGTGTTGCTGTGTCCTCCCTCTCGCAGTGCCTGGAGGCTGTTAGGGGCTGGATGGGGAGCAACAGGTTGAAACTAAACCTTTGCAAGACCGAGTGGCTTTGGGTCTGGGGTTCGTTGGTTCAGGGAGAATTACCACCTTTAGTCTTGGATGGGGTGGCACTACCCCAAACAGACCCTGTGTGTAACCTGGGGTTTTTCCTGGACTCACGACTCCTGTTTGAAGAGCAGGTGGCGGTCGTGGCCAGGAGGGCCTTTGTGCAACTGCGGGTTGTACACCAGTTATGCCCTTTCCTGGATCAGTGGCCCCTACTCACAGTCACTCATGCCCTGGTCACTTCCCGTCTTGATTATTGCAACGCGCTCTACATGGGGCTGCCCTTGAAGAGCATCCAGAAGCTCCAGTTGGTGCAAAATGTAGCGGCCCGCATGGTTTTATGCAGACCCCGGTGTGCACATGTGTCACCTCCCCTGCGGGAGCTGCATTGGTTGCCAATTTGCTTCCAGGTGCAATTCAAGGTGCTAGTTGTCACCTTTAGAGCCCTTCATGGCTTGGAACCAGGTGATCTGAGGGAACATCTCTTGCTGGTCACATCTACCCGACCCACCAGAACGGGGAGGCAGTGAATGTTGTGGGTCCCACCTTTGAGGGAGATATACCTTGTGGGGCCCAGAAGAAAGGCCTTCTCCGTGGTGGCTCCCTCCCTCTGGAACATCCTCCTCCCAGAGATTAGAATGGTCCCCACTCTAACTCTCTTCCGAAAGGCACTGAAGACCTGGTTCTGCTAGTGGACCTGGGGATCCCAGAGAGGGATGGAGCCCATCGGGTGGCTAGTGTGATCTGCTGTCATCGGAGGTCAGGGTGGGAGTTGGTTTTTGATTTTTTGTTTTTTGTTTTGTTTTCCCAAATATTGTTCTATTGTACTTTACTAATTTATTTGATTCTTTTTGTTAGTTTTTATTGTTTTTATTTTTATTTTTATTTTGTTTTAAATATGGTTTTACATTGTGTAAGCTGCCTCGAGTCACCATGGGCGAATAGGCGGCAATATAAATAAAATAAAATAAATAAATAAATAAATAAATAGGGGAGGGAGGGGGAGGCTCTTGAGGTAGAGAGCACAGCGGCTGCTCTGCAGTTCCTGGGTGCTGCTGACCCTCCCTTGTCCCCTACAGGGCGGTCAAGAATGGCAAAGGCTTGCACAGCAAGAAGGAGGTCCCAATCCACCGAGTGGCTGACATCTCCGGGGTAAGCCGCACTCTTTGGGGCCCAGGGGGGCTCTGGGTCTCCTCTTTCCCTCCCTCCCCCCCCACCCCACTGCCCATCCTGGGGGGAAGCGGCCTCTGGGGCAGCCGTGGCCTCCCTCGTTCAAGGGGAGCCTCCTGCCCGCTCTTGGCAGGTTCCGGCCAGCCGTGTGCCGTTCCCCCCTCGCCTTCCCCCCTTGGCAGCTGAATCAGCTGCCTGGCAAGGCTCTTCCCTGCTCCTCCCCAGCAATCCTGGGTGGGGAGGGGTCTTCCTGCCCTGCTTCAGAAGGGAATCTGGTTGGTCAGCGGGGAGGAAGCCGGTACGACCCAGCCTGGCTGCCCCTGAGCATCAAAGGAGCCCCCCCACGCAGGACCACGCCCCTCCTGTGCCCCCTCCCTCCTCCTCCTCTTGACCAGAACCTGGGGGGCCACTGGAGGGGTGGGCTGGAGAGGAGAGCCACGGAGGAGACTGTGAGGGAGACGGCCAGGATTCTGGGTAGGGATCCCGGAGAGCTGCTCCCCAGGTGACGAGGGCGAAAGACGGCCAAGGCAAGCGGAGAGCGGCTGAGGTGGGGCAGGGCAGGAGGCACAGAGCCAGTCTCCACAATCTTCCCGTGGGCTTCCTGGTCCTCGTGGGGCTGCTGGCAGGACTTGGGGCTCCTTTCATTTCCTGTTCTGTCCAGCAAGGGAGACCCAGGAACTTCTGAAAGTGGCCCCGGTGGGGTGTCCCCTTCCTCTGAGTGGCCACTCTCAGAAGGGACCCCTGAGCTGCCTTAGGCTCTGGGGCCCTGAAGGAAACTCCCTGGTCCAGAGATGGAGCTCCTGAACTAGGAAGGAACCTGCCCCCTGCTGGAGGGTCTCTTCCAGGGGCAGATTCAGGTTGGGACAGGCGGCTCCGTTGTCCCCTGGGCTGATCGGGGTGGGTGGGTGAGGCCTCTGGAAGATGCTCCCCCCTTAACTGAAGCCAGGAAGTCGGGCCCCCTGGGATGGCGTAGGATGTTTGGCCCAAACTGCCTGTTGGATCCGGCCAATTCCATAAGCTCCAGTCTGGCTGAGGCGCTCAGGCTGCCCCCTTGCCAGCCAGCGGCCTTTTGGGTGCGGCTGGTTGCAAACTCCTCCAGGCAAACCTCGGAGCAGCCTGCCTCCCGGTGCTGGAGGTTTCCAAGCAGGGGTGGGCAGTCCTTCGTCTGGTGTAGCCCTGGGCAGGGGGCTGGACTGGAGGACCTCTGGGTGCCTTTGGGTTTTTTAGGTGGCTGAGGAGCGAGTGGAGGCTTTGATGGGTTCCTGAGGAGGGCGGAGTCGAATGGCTGCCTGCGTGGCCGGCCTGTCCTTCCTGGGCCGTCTCGGGAGTGGCTGGGATGGCAACCACAGGGCTGGGCCTTTACCCACCAGCAGGCCCAGGAGAAGGAAGGGACCTCGTCCCAGCCCTGCCCCCGCGTCCCCCCAATGCCACGATGGTCAAGCAGGCCGGAGCCTCCCTGTGCCTTGGAAGAGAGGAAGGCCGGAGGCCCCAGGGGAGGGGGAGGCGCAGGGGGAGCAGCCGTCTCCTGGGGGGAAAGCCGCTTGGCCGGACGGCTGGGGCCCTCCGGCTGGGGGGGCAGAGGGAGGCCCACGCCAGCAGCCCCCAGGGCAAGTGACTCTTCCTGCAGGGGGCAGGAGGAAAGGCTGCCACTCAGTCACTCCCCTTGGGAGCCCGGCCCCCGCTTGCCACGTTCTCCCGGGGCAGAGGGGTCTCTCTTCTGCTCAGGAGGGGGCTAGGCCTGGGGACCCCCCTTCTTCCCCTGAGCCTCCATGCGGTTGGCCCCAGCTGCCTTCGTGGGAGGGAGGGGGCGAGGGCTGCCCCGGACAGGCTTCCTGAGGGGGTCTGGCTTCCCTTCCCCAGGGAGGAGAGGAGGACCTTCCCATCCAGAAGGGGAGATCTGGAGTGGGAAGGGCCCCTGCGCACAGCCCCCTGGCTGGTGCCAGGCCCTGCTGAGCAGCCTCCCGTGTGAGGGAGCCTGGTCTCGGCTGGCACAGGGGCCCTCGGCCGGGCAGCTTCCCCCCTGACCCTTCTGGAACGCAGGGTGGACCAAACAGCCCCCCTCCCCCCTCTGCCCCCACTGCTCCTGGAGGAGTCTTGATTGCCCGGGAGGGAGGCGCCCACTTGTGCCCCCCGTGAGGTGTGAGGGGCTCTGTGCCAGCAGCTAAGCAATTTGGAGCCACCTCGGTTGGCAGGTAGAGGCCTCTGATGAGAAGCACCGCCATCCTCGGTCACCTGACCTGATCCTGCAGCTGAGACACTCAGAGGCTGCCAGGAAGAGGCGGGGGCGCTGATTGGCGGCTCCCCACCCACCCAAAGGGAGTGGGGGAGGCTGGCCTGCCTGGCGTAGCAACCTTACCCCAGAGCCACTGGCCAAATAATTGGGCTCTCAGGTACGGCCATTGGGGGCTCCCTAACTGTCGGTTTGGGGCTTTACATGGGGCGAAGCCAAGGCCCCCCCTTGCTCGTTTTGTATAACTGGCAGCCGTCCACGTTATGTGGAGCTACGGTTCCATTTTCCTTCCTTCGGGCGATGCGTCATTTCCTTTCTATTTGCAGGTAATTAAGACGGGGAGGGTTGAAGAGGAGGAGCAAACCTTTGGGTCCCACCTGGGCTGGGCGTCCCCACAGAGACGGGGCTGGAGAGGGAGGGAGGGAGGGAGGGAAGGGCTGCTCCTGACCCCCCCGCAGTCAGAGGGCCAGCTGCCAAAGGAGGGCCTGTGCTCTGCCACTCAGCCCCAAGGCTGCCCAAGAGCCCCTCGGCTTCAGCTGCCCGGCTCCGCCCGCCGCCCAAGATGCCTGTCTGTGGGAAGATGGCCTTGGGAGACCCTCGGGGTCCAGGACCCAAAAGGGCCCCCAGGCAGGGGCCGGCTGGCCTCTCCTCCGGAGAGGAATGGCTGCTGAGCAGTAGTCAGTCAGGTTGTGCCAGTGAGGGGCCTTGGATCGGGACGGCCCTGGCCAGGAGCAGAGCTGTGCTGTGGCCCCTCTGCTCGCCCTGAGGGGCCAGAGGGCACGGCAAGGACTGCCCCGCAAAGCTCCCTGCTGCCAGGGCAGGGGGGGATTCACAGCCCCCAGGCCGGCCATCCAGGGCAGGCAGCCATGGCAGGGAAGCTCCCTCCGGCTCCTTCTGGGCTGCTAAGTCCCTGGATGCTCTCCTGGAGTTTGCGCCCAGAGGCTGTGGCCGTGAAGTCCCCAAGACAGCCCGGTTCATAGCCCTTGCCAGAAGAGGGCCCGGGCTCCTCCAGCGGCACCCAAGGAGGGCAGGCCAGGCCAGAGTAAAGGAGGGGGCAGCCTCGGCCCGCCCCTCCTGGGCCTGGCCAGCTTGGGTGGCACGCTGGCTGCTCTGGCCGTCCTGGTCCCCAGCCGTGAAGCCAGCAAAGAGCCCCGGTTTCATGTGAACTCAAGCCGGCCTCCTTTGCCTCCCTGCGGGTAGAGGGAGCCGGCTGGTGGGCAGGCAGCAGAGACCCTCCTCCTTTGCTCCCTCGGGCTGCTTCCCACCAGGGCAGCCGTGCCAGGGAGCATCCTCAGGCTGGGGCCTCTCCCGGGGCAGCTGACGGGCGGGAAGAAGGGGGCACAGCAGCCCCCTCTTGCTCTAGGGGGAGGGTGGTCCCCAGCCCTCCTTCACCGGCCTCTTCCCCCCCAGGACACCCAGAAGGCCAAGCAGTTCCTGCCTTTCCTGCAGCGGGCCGGCCGCTCGGAAGCGGTGGTGGAATACGTCTTCAGTGGCTCCCGCCTGAAGCTCTACCTGCCCAAGGAGACCTGCCTGATCACCTTCTTGCTGGCAGGTGAGCGAGCGAGGGAGGGGGGCTCAGTCCGGCTGGGGAAGTGCCCAAGAGGAGCCGGGCAGGGGCAGCTGGGAGGCTCCCTCCGGCAGGGCTGAATTCCGCTTCAGGGCTCCGGATGAGGATGGGAGGCCAAGGGTTGCTTCCCCCGGGAGGACCGCCTGAAGGGGCTGCTAGAGGTGGGCATTTGGAAGAGCCTCCTTGGCAGGGAGGGCAGCCCAGAGGGGCAGAAGCCTTTGCTCTCCTCCCAGGAATGACTGGGGGAGGGGGGGCATAAAATGAGGGGAGGCCAGCAGGGCAGACCCCAAGACAAAAGCCTTCTGTGCATGCTCTGGGGCCTAATCTCTTTCGAAGCCCCTTGGTCCTGCAGCCCCCTGGGACTCTGCCAAGGAGCAGCTGCGGCCCTTGGCTCTTCCTTCCCGGCGGGGAGGGGGCCAGGGCCGGTCCAAGGAGGGAGCCCCAAAATCTGGGAGGGGGTTCTGGAAAGCAGCCGCAGCATAACATGGCAGCTGGTGGAGGGGCCCCGAGGGCCGGGCAAGTCCTCGCTTCGGGCGCCTGAAAGGAAAAGGCCGTCGCACAAAAAGCAGGCTCTCGGCCACCTTAACCCACGAGAGCCCCGTCCTGGGTCCCAGGCAGAGCCATCGAAGTGGTCCCGGTGCCCGGCCTCTTCCGGAGCCCTTCCTTGGCCTCTTCGGTCTCAGCCCCTTCCCCCACAGGGGTGGCTGGACGCTGGGCAGCAGCCGGGCTCTTCCGGCGAGGACTTGCCCGGCCCTCGGGGCCCCTCCACCAGCTGCCATGTTATGCTGCGGCTGCTTTCCAGAACCCCTCCCAGATTTTGGGGCTCCCTCCTTGGACCGGCCCTGGCCGCCCCTCCCTCCCCCCCCCGCCGGCCTGACTGGGGCGGATGGCTGGGCAAGCCCTGATCACAGGCAGAGGTGGCTGGTGGGGGCCCAGCCACAGGCCCCCTTCTGCCTGATTGGTGGGGTGGTGGGAAGGGGCGTGGGCTGCGTGCCAGCCATCCAATCATTTGGGGCGTGCCCATGCCAGCCCCCCACTGGCACAGAGGTGGGGAGCAGGCTCTCTGAGGAGGCCTCTTGGCGGGGGCGGGGGGGCTGCTCCTGGCCTTGGCCTCCTCCCACACAGCCCCCTCCCCAGGCAGGACCTTCCTCCGTTGGGCTTCATTGTGTCCTTCCTGCCCGCCCCTCCCGGCATTGGGGTGATGCCATCTCCTCCTATCTGGTGCCCGCCCCTCCCTCTTGGCAAAGGCCGGTGCAGAGGCCAGGTGGAGGCAACGGGGGCGCCTGTGCCTGATGCGGAGATACCTCGACTTGCCATCTTATTTATAATTAACTAATCCTAAAGTCAGTTGTACAAGACAAGAAAATGAGGCTCCTCGTTGCAGAGACGCTGGTATTTAAAGATGTTAATGTGCTAAAACTCCCACTCCTGTTGGAGGGAGGGAGGGAGGGAGGGGAGATGCCTCACGTGGAGAAAAGGCTGGCTGGTGGGGCCCGGCTGAGCGGAGGAGCCCCCGTGGGCCTGCAGGAGGTCCCGGGATGGGATGGGGAGGCTCCGTAATGGGGTTCCTGGCCTGCCCAGCCCTTCATGGAATTATACCATTAGTGGGAACGTGGAGCTGTAAGAATCGGCTTTACCTTTCTAATTGGATTCTAGTATAATTATGGGATCCTGGGAAGGACTTTTCCCCCTCCCCCCCAGGGCCCCGCAGCCGGCGTCCTGGCGCTGCCCCCGGAGGGACCAGCTAGGCTCCTTGGGGCCAAACCTCGCCTGTCTTTCGGGCACCTGGCTTGGCAGGAGAGGGGAGAGCAGGTTGGCTGCTGGGCTTTGGTCAACGACCCTCCGTTCCAGGGCGTTAAGCAGTGCAGGCATCTCACACACACACACACCCCCCACTGGAAGTTTGAAGGTTTGTTAGATGTCGGAAGTGAGCAGGTGGTTGGACTAGATGCCCTCTGAGATCCCACCCAAGCCATAGGTGAAGGGAGGAAGAGAAGATGAACCAGCTGACTTGTCCCTCCCACCTCTGAGGCTGCTCTGGGGGGGGGGGGGCTTCCATGCCCCCATTTCTCAGCGGGGGCGCTTGTTTCCTGCCCCAGCTGTGCCCAGAGAGAGAGCAGGCCCTGGAATGAATGCCACCCTGTCGTTCCCCCTCCCCCGCATTGGGGTGGGGGCCTAACATTTGCAGGCAGCACACCCCCCCGCCCTTCTGCTGCAGAGGGGGCTCTGGAGGAGATCCCCCCGGTGGCCTTGCCCAGAAGGAAACCCGGCGCCAGGCCTTGGAGCCGCAAAGGAGGGGAGGGGAGGGGTGTGGGGGGTCTAAACCAGGGCTGGGCCTTGTAGGGGCCTGGGAGCTGGTGGGTTGTCGGTCGTGCCCTGAGCTCAGCCCCTCACCCAGCCGGGCAGCCTGAGAGAAGCAGGCGGGGCGCAGGCGACCATGGAGAAGGGCCACCGTTGCTGGGCTGGGCTGGGCCCCTCTCACGGGGAACGCCTGGCCCTGCTTTTGGGGTGCTGGGGCCCTGGAGGCCGTCCTGGAGAGAAGGGGGGAAGGAGGGTTTTGCCTGGCCAGGGCAGAGCCAGGAAGGGCCCCAAGGGAGAGCTGAGCCCTGCCTGTCCCTCCCACCTTTGCACGGCCCTCCTGGGGTCTCTGGGGGAGGGTCCAGGGCAGCTCCCCAAGAGAGGAGGGCTGGGGGAAGCTCCTTGCTGCTGCTGCCGCCGCCGCCGCCCTTGTTTGGGACCCCCCAGAGTCTGCCTGCCCTCCCCAGGCCTTCAGGGCAGCTGCCTGGTCCCCTGGGAAGGAAGGGGGAGGGCTTGTAGGGGGGTTCTTACCCTCGTTCTTCACCCCTTCTTTGGGTTGATGGGACGAAGGGCTGGAGGGGAGCCCCAGAATGGAATCGAACATCTGGCTTCTTCTCTGGGAAGCTCCGCCCATCGCCCGGGAGAGGCGGGGGGGAGGGCTGGCTTGGGGCGATGTGGGGAGTCAGCGCTGTGACGCAACTGCCACAAAGGCCGATGCAGTGAGGAGCTCTGTGGCTCCCACGTTGGGGGCCTGCAACTCGGACCAGGCCGCGTTTGGAGCACCGTCTCCAGTTCTGGGCCTCACACAGAATTAGGAATTTGGAGAAAGGCAGAACGTTCAGAGGAGGGCACCGCTAGTCCTCGAATTGCGACCGGTCCTTTCCTGACCACAGGCCAGGAGGGGGCGCTCTATGGCCTGGGAAGCGCGGCTGCTGGGAAATGCTCCGCCCCACCCCGTCCCCCGCAGCTACCCGGCAAGCGGAGTGCACCACCATGGGTTGAGGTCTCTTGTGACTGTGGTTCCCCACTGCTTTGCTCGTTTCCTGCAGAAATGGGATCGCTTAACGACTGCCATAAAGAGGGTCAAAGGGTCAGGCCCAGTCAGGTGGGGGTCTCCCCTTGGGACCACCACAAAATCCCGGTGCCAACTGTGCCTGGGTGAGCTCCAGTTGACCTTTGCCCTTTGGGGGAGCTGCAGTGCTGCCCGCCTGCCCTGGCATGACCCACCTGGACTGATGCCCTGCTCGGCCTCTCGTCCTTGCACTCCCGGCTGTCTCCTGGACTAGGAGTGGCGGTCCCCTTCCCTTCCCCTGCAGGGGCTGGGAGCCCTGGCACAACCCCCCCCCCCCCAGGAAGGGCTGCGGGGATCCTCTTGGCCGTGGGGCAGCCTCCCTCCCTCCCTCCCTCCCTCCCTCCGGAAAGGCGGTCTAAGCTCCTCTTTTGCTTCTCTTTGCGCCCCAAAGATGGTCTGTTTTCAGACTTTGATTCTGGCACGTAGGGCTTCCGTGGCTGCTGCTGCTGCTGCTGCCCTCTGAGGGCAAGGGAGCCTCCCATTGCCCAACGTGCCCCTCCCCCCACCGCCTTCCCCGGCAAACCGGCCCCCAGCCCAAGGAGGAGGAGGAGGCTGCCTGGAGAGGATCGGCATATGCAGCAGGCAAAGGTGACCCTGCAGATGCAGCCCGGGTTGTGGCGCAGGTGCACGCCGTGGCTCTCCCTCGTGGCGCCTCCATTGCTGGGATGGCAGCCTTGCGCCCCACAGCATCTCCCCTTGCGGGCTGCCATCTGCTCGGGATGCGGCTGCCTGCAGTTTCCCCCGAATCTCCTTCCTTCGGTTCGGTTCCTCTCCAGTGCTCTGCTGCAGGGCTGGGATTTCTCACGCTCTTCCTTCCTTCCTTCCTTCCTTCCTTCCTTCCTTCCTTCCTTCCTTCCTTCCTTCCTTCCTTCCTTCCTTCCTTCATTCATTCATTCATTCATTCATTCATTCCTTGGAGAATCGCACAGCCACCCCCCCAGACCTCCCCGCTTCACCTTCCACGAGCAGTGAGGGGTGCACAATGCTCCAAATCTGATGGCGCCCAATGAGCTGGATTTCTTAAAATGATCCCTGCCAAGGCTCCGGCGACCCTGATCCCCCCCTCGGCTGCTGCCTGCTGCACTGGCCCTGGGCTGCCTGGGCTGCCCGCCTGCGCCTCTCACTTGGGCTGCCCTTCACTTTCTGTGGTTGCCCCGGGAATCTCCCCGGCCTCCCCCAGGCGCACTCAGGCCTGTGTGTGTGTGTGTGTGTGTGTGTGCGCGCGCGAGGAGTGGATGCGGCCTCTCTTCAGCCGGCAGCTGCCCCATGTTCTTGGAGGCTGCTTCTCTGTAGAAGAAAGGGGGCCGGGGGTCTCCCTCCCCCTCCCTTCTGCTCCGCCTCCTCCTGGCATGTCTGCCCACATCCGTGCCCCTTGCCTGCTCCCCTCCCCCTGGCTCAGTCTGCTGAGCCAAACTGACACCCCCCCCCAGCAAGCAGGGGACCTTGGGATCCTTCGCTCGCTCTTCCTGCCCTCTCCGTCCCAGGGAGCCCCCTCCCAATTTTGAGGCAGGGGGCAGCATGCCTGCTGGAGGTGGGGGGGGCGGTTAGTTTGCCCCCAGCACAGACTGGGTGAGATGGAGCTGCAGAGGATGATGTGCCCTTCCTGGGCTGCCCAGTGCTCCCCAGGACGGAGGAGGAGGGGGTGAGGGGGGGTTCCTGTGGCCAGCAGCTTCCTTCCCTGCTGCTGCCACATCAGCACTTCCTTGCAGGGAGCAGCCAGAGCGAGCGGGGCATGCGCTGCCCGGTGCCAGCTCGCAGGATGCCGAAGAGCCTCCTAGGCAAAAGGGGGGGGGGGGAATCTGTGGCAGGGCCGGGTGCCACCTTTCTGCCACGCCAAGCACTTTCCTCTGTCGCGCCAGCGTTTCCTCTGGTCCAGAGAGCCGGGTGGAAGCAGAGGCAGGCTGCCTGGCTGGGGCAGCCCTTGGCCAAGGCCTGGTTTCCCCCTCCCCTCCTCAGAGTCCCCCCTCCCCTGTGCCTGGGTTTTGGCTGCTTGCTGAACAGCCCGTTGTCCTCCTTGGCCATTCTGGAGGCAGGCCTGGCTGACTGACCACATCCTGAAAAGTGCCCTAAAGTCAGTGGAAATTCCCCCAAAATAAGGTGATAAAAGCTCAATTGCAAATAACTGCAAGGAGAGGAGAAAATGGAACGTAGTGGAGGAAGCCAGTTGACATTTGCAGATGAGATCAAGCTGGTTGGAATAGCCGACACGACGGGCTGGAGATCCAGAAGGACACGGGGCCCAATCCAGGAAAGTGCAGTTCAGTGGCAAGAGAAGAGCACAGGCAAGAAAAACCGGGTGCCCAGGTATAGAATAGGTGGCACTGGCTCAAGAGCAGTGACGGCGAGAGGGACAATCTATCAATACATATGAACCCGCCACGTGCTACAGCGGCCAAAAAAGCCAACGCAGTCCGAGGCCGCCTTAACAGGGATAGGCCCCAGATCAACACGTGAAGTGTTGATGCCACTTTATACGGCCTTGGAGTACCAAGTGGGCGCCCCAGTGCAAAGAAGATGTTGAAACTCTGGCAAGAGTGCAGAGAAGAGCAACAAAGCGGATTGGGGGACTGGAGGCTAAAACGGAGGAAGGACGGCTGCAGGAATGGGGGTGGGTCCAGTTTGATGAAAAGAAGGACTGGGGGGGGGGGACACATCATAGCCGTCTTCCAGTACTTGAAGGGCTGCTCCAAAGAAAAGGGGGGGCCCACCTCTGCTCCAAGGCCCCCCGAGGGCAGCAGGACAAGAAGCAGCGGATGGAAACCAGTCCAGGAGAGCAGCAACCAGGACCTGAGTGCGGAATCCCCTGGCAGGGAGAGCCATCAGCCCCTGGCAGGGTTTCTCTCCAGGGCTCGGGGGCCCTTAACAGCCGCTTGTCCAGAATGGTGTCGGGGCTCCTGCTTGAGCAGGGGGTTGGACTAGAGGACCTCCAAGCTCCCTTCCAGCTTTGTTATTCTGTTAGTTAGAAGCTGGATGAGAATAAAGAGGGCAGGGAAAACCTGCAGACTCCGGCTTTTCTCCTCCTTCCCAGCCGTTTGGTGTAGCCATAGGAAGCCCTTTGGTTGTCGTCTTTGCAGCCGAGTAGCAGCAGGTTCCCTCCTCTGCATGACACCTGCGGGGCCCTTGAGCAGGAGGGGGGCAGAGGCTTCCATGCCTACCCACCCCTCTATGCCGCCAGGTCCCTCCGTGGATTGGATTCCCCCCTCGGCCACCCCAGCCACATCCCGTCCACTGTCAGGCTGTATCTTTCCTTTGACACCTTTCTCAAAGTTGGGGCCCCTTTGGGGGTCAGTTATTCAGCCCCCGCGGCCCCTGGTGCCCAACCTCCCATTGGGAAGGGCCGGCAAGGAGAGGAAGCTGGCAGAAGGCGCCTCTTCAGACCCCTCCAGCCCCACCCTTTGGGCTTCCGCCCCCTCTGCTGCCTCTTCCACCAAGGAAGAAAAGGGGGCAGGCTGGAACCCGGGCTCTGGACAGGACGCCTCTTTTCGTTCAAGGAGCATCTCGGGCCGAGCGACCGGCATCCTGAGGTGCCCTAGGAAGCAGCCGGTGATTTGGCTGAGCCCTCCCCTCTTCCGCAGGGGGAGAGAAGGCCACCGTGACCCCTTGAAAGCAGTCGGGTGGCCCAGCAAGGTCTGCTGACAAGCCAGCTTCCCTAGGCTTAAGTTTACGTGGTCGGCCCTTCCTAATGGACTGGGGGAATGCTTGAGGTATACAGTGTCCTGATTCCAGCCCCGCTGTTTGACCAGGTGCCCTGTGGCATTTGTGCCAGCTGTTTGGCTGTTCTTTGCCCAGCCTGGCAAGGTTCAGGAGAGGTGAAGGCGCTGCTGCCTGGCTAAAGGGAGGGGGCGAATGCAGTGCTGCGGGGCTGGGCTGGGGCTCCTCTGCTTCTCCAGGCGTCGATTAATAACTTCGTTAAGAGTCATTAAGAGGCAGAGGGAATTCTGATTAGATTTTAGATGACACAGAACTGACTGGCATTTCTGCTCTCTCAGAAAACACACTCGTGACAGCATTTTTAAGCCATGTTTAGCCAAGTCTAGCCAGCCGGTGTCCCGGGCCCCTTCCTCCGAGTCGAGTCGGGAGGTTGACAGATTTCCCAGTTACCTGGGATTATCCTCTTGTCACATCCAGGCTGAGTGGAGCCGAAGCTCCTTGCCAGATGACAGGCGCCATGTGCTCCACATCGACTTCAGCATCTGGATCTCCAAGTGCGGGGCGGCTTCCCAGAGTTGTATTAATACTCATATAAGAATTGGAAACAAAAACAACGTTATACCAAGGGAACTGGTGCGAGTTTTAAAAATCTTCCCGCTTCTTATGTTGCCAGCGTAGGAAATCCAACGTTCACCGCTTTCCAAACATGGTCCAGTGGATCCATAACAATATTTTCTGACGATTGGCTTTCCTTTTAAGCAATAGGAAGCGTGTATCACTTTTTTTGAAAAAGCCCAGACCCACTGATTTCCCCAAATCGGATGTTCCAGTTTTTCCTTCTCGAAATCAAATAGGTAACTGGCCCTTCCTGCACTTTTAAGTACTGTGCAAAACTGAATGGGCGGCTCCCGTGCAGACCCAGCCCCTCCCGCTGCCCCCCCCTTAAAGGAAGCTGCAGGTGCCCAGGAGTGGGGGGTGGGGGGCTGCCAGGTGGTTTGGAATCTTGCGAGCCTCGCCTTTTGCACCGGCCTCCTCTTCCCTTCAGGGTTTACCTACCCACCCCCCCCCCCCCCCAGCCTCTGCTCCAGCCCTCCAGGGCGATCAGGAGCCATGCCTTGCCCGTGACAAGGGCTGCTTCTCTGGTGTGGCCACCCTTTCCAAGTAAGCCTGCTCTCCGCCGGTCGCCCGGGGCCAAGGGAGAAGCAGGACGCCCGGCACAGGGAGGCACTCAAGGCCCCCGGGCTTCTGCCTCCAGGGAGGGAGGGAATGGTGTCTGTGGTGGGGGACATCTGGCGTGGTGGGAAGGACCCATGGAAAGCGGGGGGGGGTGCGGTGTCCTGCCAAAGAGTCCGTATAGGGTGGCAAAACCAAACCCACGGGCAACCCAAGTAGCTGGGCCTGGAGGCCCCTGGACTCCTGCGCCCTTGTGACAAACTTGGTTCTCTGCCCGCCTTGGCCAGCTGGTCCCCCCCGTCCCCCCGCTTCCCTTGAATCGCCCTCAGGGCCCCCTCTGACTCTGCCGCCCTAGAGGCTGCCTCCGCCCCCTTCTTCTTTTCTGTAGGTAAAGCCTTGCATTTTTCTCGCTCGCATTTTATTCAGTGGTTTTCATCTGACTGTGGAAGGCAGAACTTTTGGGGCTGGTTCTGTGCCCCTGGCTGGCCACTTCGCCCCTTGTCACCTTCCGGCTCCTCTTGGACCCACTGGGCGCTGAGGGGCGATTCTTTGCTGTGCCTGGGCGACCCGGATGGGTGTCCTCCAGCGGCCAGGCCTGTCCCCACTGGGCCTGAGGGCGACCCTCTTTGATGGCCTCCTCCTCCTCTGCCCTTGGGGAGCAGTGGGGGGTGGAGGAAGAAAGGGGTCTGGTGCTCCTGCAGAATAACACGGGGTGGGGGACCCCAGAGGGGTCTAAGCACCTGGTCCCCACGGCTCTGGCTTTCTTCTGACCGGCCTGGGGAAAACGCCTCCTGATGTCGGGCGGTGGTGGGGGGCTGCAAATGGCGGGCTGGTTGTGGGTGACGGAGGTCTCTCTCTCCTCCAGGCATCGAATGTCCCCGTGGAGCCCGGAACCTGCCAGGCCTGGTCCAGGAAGGGGAGCCCTTCAGCGAAGAAGCCATGCTGTTCACAAAAGAACTGGTGCTGCAGCGAGAGGTAGGAGGGCGGCCCTCCCTGCGTCTCTGCGCCTCGACTTCGCCTCTTTCCCACCGGCCCACTTGGCTGCCTTTCTCTGCTTGCTCTCGATGCCCTTTGTGAGGCGGGGGGAATCTCCCTTGCTGTGATGGAGGGTCTTCCCAGCTCTCTTGGCCCGCAGGGCTTTCTGCCCTTGGCTGCCCCCTTCAGAAGGGCTGGGTGGAGGGGCCAGGCGGGCTTGACCACTTAGGGCCAGTTCCACGAGTGGGGGGCAGGCTTCTGGGCATGGGGCAAGTGAGCGCCCACGCCCCCAGGGGTCAGTCCTGGGAGAGGGTCCCCTGCGGCTGGCCAGGCCGGGAGCAGCCCAGCAGACCCCTGAGGGGGAGGGGGCCTTCCATGCACGGCTGCTGCTTTCTCCGGCTGCTGCTTTCTCCGCAGGACCGGTTTCCTGGTTTACAAAGCGCAGGGAGGGGGAGTTCCAGGTGACATAGGGTGTGTGTGTGTGTGGGGGGGTGTTGTGTGGACCCGCCCTCTCTCCCTAGAGCTGCCCATGAGAGGATGCAGCCCCCCAGGCCCCCTCTTCCCTTCCCAGAGCAGAGGGAGCCGCCCGCCCGGCAGAGCTGGCCTAAAGGGAAGGGGGAGAAAGTAGGGCGAGCGTGGCCGTTGCCTGCCCCTCCCCATTTCTTTCGCCTTCGCCCGCTTTGCCCCGTACCTCCTGCTCCAGGTGCTTCAGCCTGCGCTTCCCGGACCCCCCATCAGACGCTGGGCTTCCCCTGGCCTCCCTCCCTTACTGACCCCTTGGTTTCTGTCCCCTTTGGGGGCTCCTCAAATTCTGCCTGCAGGATCTCCCCATTCGGCTCCCCCGGTTTCCTTTTCGCATTAACCCCCTTTGGGGCGTGGCTGGAGCCCCCCGCCCCAGTGCAGCCCCCCACCTCCCCCCGGCCCGTCTTGTGGCTCTCAGCCTGAGCCCTGCCTGCTTCTCCGAGAGGGAGAGTTGTGTCCTTCGAACAGCCCCTATTGCTGCTTTCCCCCCAGCCCCATTTTGTGGCCTTCTGTTGTCCGAGGAGCCTCCTGAGGGGCCTCGCTGTCCGTCCGCCTGACCTGCTCCCTCAGCTGGCAGATCAAGGCCCCTCCCTCCCCCCGCACAGCCCCCTTGCAACCTCGGAGGACCCCCCACTCTCTTTCCTCACAAACAGTCCAACCAGCCCTTTCCCCTCTTTTTCCTTCCCTGAACTGGCTGGCCTGGCGGGAGGTGATGGGGGAGGGGCTGATGGGGGTTCAGCCATTGGAAACCATGGTTTACCTCTGGCCGCCTTTAATCTGGGCAGCCAAATGAACAGTTTAAATACAATGGGTGCACGGACGGGTCTGGGGGAGGGGAGGGGGCAGCCAGGTCTAGTGGTTAAGGCACCAGGCCAGAGCCGGCAGATCGTGAGTTCAAGTTCCGCCGTGGCCAGGAGGGCCAGCTGGGGGGCCTTGGGCCAGCCCCTCCCCCTCGGCCCAATCCATCTGCGGGGGAGGGTGCTGTGGTCTTGAGTTGTTTGTAAAACGAATAAAGGCAGGTTAGAAATAAACAAAGTGACTTTCAGCTTTGACCCCCCGCTCTCATTTCCATTCCTCCCTCTTGCCCACGAGGCCCCTTTCTGCCCCCCGATCCCCCGGGATCCCCGCTTTCCTGCACCCCTTTCCCTTCCCTGAGCTGCCTGGTGGCCCTTTCAAAGCAGCTCCCTCCTTCCCTCCTTCCCCTCCCTCCACATCGATTGTGGGGGGACCTTCATCTCCCTTCGCCCCCCGTTCGTGGTCCACATTGCTGGGGACCCCCTCTTCTTTCCTGCTTCCTGGTCCCCTTTTCTCTTCCACCCAAACGAAGGAGACCCCCACCGCCGCCTCTTCCTCAACACACCGGCACCCCCCTCGTCCAGCACCCCCCCGTCCGCATGGCTTTTCCCAGCAAGCCGTGATAATTATGACACTTTTACTGGCGCGTCTGATTCAGCCATTAGCCACCTTTAACCGAAGCCGCCCCTGAATTGCCCCATCTCTGGTGGGGAAACTGGAGAGGAGACAGGAGGACCCCCCCTTTCTCTCCTCCAGCCGTTTGTCCCGCTTCCAGTTCTTTAGGGCTCCTTCCGTGAGGAGGAGGAGGGGGGTGCTCTCCCTGGAGGTCCTCCTCCTCCTCTTCCCTGCAAACCCCCTCCCCTCTAGCACTGATAACGTTACCTACTTGGGTAACGAAACTTATGCAAAAAAGCAGCTAAGCTCAGAGAGCACCGAGGACTCCTCCGTCCCCCACTGGCGCCTCTGCTCCTTTCGGCTCCCCCTCAGGGACCCCCACCCAACCCGAACTCCCTGGCTCTCCCCCAGGGTCCCTCCCCCAGGCCAGGGAGGCCTGGCTGCTGCTGGAGCCCCTCTCCTCCTTACCCTGGGGCGGGGGAGGGGTGGGGGCCAAGAGGGCAGGCTCCGCTTTCCCCAAAGGCCGAGGCCCACTCAAGGATTCTGCCACCCGGGCACAAGGGCTGCCTGGCCAGACTCCTGCCCTCCACCCTTTGCCTCCTGCCAGACCGCCCCCGGCCCCCTCTGCCAGAACCAGGGCCTTCCCTTCCCCTGGGTGCTCTGGGGAGGGGGGAAAGGCAGCCCGGGAATCAGAAGCAGGAAGCCCCCTGCGGACTTTCTCCAGGGCCAGTGGGCAGGGATGGGGGGCAGCTCCTGGAGGAGGCTCGATTCTCCCGGCAGAAAATGCGGGGAGGGGAGGAGGGGCAGCCTTTCCCAGGGGGCTCCAAAGGTCCCGGTGGAGGTGCGGCAGCTACAGACCGGACTCTCTGAGGGAGGAGAACAGGGTCCCGCTGCCCCTCTCTGCTCTTGAGACAGTCGGGGTCAAGGCAGCCCACACTAGGGAACCCTCCCCCGCTCTGGCCAAGGCCCCTCCTCCCAGGCAGGCCCTGGGGGCGGGAAGCATAGCTGCTCACTGAGCTCAGGCAAGGGGGCGCAGGGGGCTCCCACGCTGGGCCAGAGAACATCAGCCTTGGGGGCTTCCTTCCCCCATGATGGTTTGTCTGCCGATCCAGGGAGTAGGTGAAGGCAGGAAAGGGCAGCCCTCTGGCTCTGCCCCCGGGCCCCTGCTGCAGCCCCCACCCCCACAAGAGCAGGCCATTGACCCGGGGGCCCCTGGTGGTCCTCCCGCCCCCTCCCGCCCCCGGTTTAGGGCTGAGCGCTCGGGGCAAGGCCTCCGTCTCCAAGGTGCCCCAAAGACTCCGGGCCCCCTCGGGGACCCTGGTGAGGCTTCTGTTTCTCCTCTGCTTGGAGGGCTGGGCCTTCCCAGGGGACGGCAGCAGCTCCAGGCACCAGCGGGCGTGGGGCAGCCTCTGGCCTGGATGGGCCGCCCCCAGCCCAGGGCCCCCTCCTTCCTCCATTGGCTTCAAAGGATGCCACAAATAGAGCCAGTGGCTCCATTGGGGGCAGGCGAGGGAGGCCGCTATTTTTAGAAGGGACCTATTGGAGGTTGGGAAAGTCACGGGGGGGCATCATTGTAATGTGTGCAGCAAAGGGGGAATCCAAGGAAAACGGCCGGGCCCCGGAGGCCTGGCGGATGCTGCCCAGAGGCCATTTGGGGGTCAACAGGTGCCCGGATGGAGGGACACAACCCTTTCCAAGCCCTTCGGCAACCGTGGGCGTCCAGGCCCTGGGGAGACCCTCGGCAGGCAAGCCTTCGCAGGGAGCGCCCTCCACCAAGGGGATTGGGGGAATTCAGGGGCAGGAGGTTTGTAAGCTCCTTGGAAAGCCAGCCGTGGAAATCAATGGCCCTGGTTTTCCTCGGGGGAGGAGAAGCGAAGCCCCTTCTGGGAGGGGTCGCATAGCCTTCAGGGACAGGTCTGACTTGGCGCCCTCTGAGCTGGGGGGTTTCCTTGGAGGCCTTAGCCAAACTGGGTACCTTGCCCCCAGGGCCAGGGAGGGGGAGATAATGAAATGCCCGCAAGGCACCCGCCCGGCTCAGCGAGCGCCAAGGAGGTTCTCCATCCATCCTGCCTGGGGGCAGACGGGGCTGCAGGGAGGGGAAATCCAGGGACCGTGAGGGGCTCATCCAGGCAAGGGACGTCCAAACAGGGCGGAAGGTTTCCCAAGGGGAAGGAGAGGCGGTCCTGGGCGTTGGCCCTTCCCATTCCGGTGCCCCTTCCCGCGTCTGGAGCTGGCTGGGACTCCTGGGGAAGGGCAGCTGGGGCTCCGAGGGGCATCCTGGCCGGGTGGGAGGAAGCTCAGGAGGGTCCCACTTCCTTTGTGAAGTGAAAATACATCGGGGGCCATTTGGGGCCACAGACCCCCTGCCTTCCCTGTGGGAGACCCTGCTGCTGCTTCGTCCTCCGGTTATCTGGGGGAGGGGTTGGTTTATAAGTCCTTGGCTTGGGAGAGGACCGAGTGGGGAGGTTCCCACCTCTGGAGGAGGCTCCACTGGGCTACGGGACTAAGCTGGGCTGCTCGGGGAGCTTGTGGGGCTGCCTCGGCCATTCTGTGGCTGCCCCCTTCGCCCTCCCCAGCCTGCCTGCCTGCCTGCCTGCCAGTGGCTGCAGCCTTGGCCTGGGTGTTTCAGCCCACCTGGGATTAAAGCGGAGGGGGGCAGGGGAGGGGCAGAGAAAGCGAAGAATTGCAAGTTAGACATAGAGTGGAGGCGCATGGAGGGGTCGCCTGCTGTGGAAAGATGCTCCCCAGAGGCGGAGAGGGGATGGCATAAGATGTGCCAAGGAGGGTAGAACGTGGCATCTGTGGTGACGGAGGCAAGGAAAATGGCCGTCCGCAAGGGAGGGTCTCTGCCCACTCGTTCTAGGGGGAGAGAGAGAGTCGCGGGGGGAACGTGGGCAGGGCTCCTTAAGAAAAGAAGCCAGAGAGGAAGAGGAGCATGGAGCCGGAAGGGGTGAGGAAGGGATGGTCGTAACAGGAGGCTTGAGGACAAGAGCTGATGTGGCAGGCAGGGGGCAGGAGGTCCTCCGAAAACAGAGGTGGGCAGGCAGAGGACGGACGGACGGACGGAGGGCGGTGTGTGTGTCCGTGTCCTTTTCCTGCCTTCCATTGCTGGCCCCGCGTGATGCTTTCTGGGCTGCTGGTCCCCAGAGGGAGGAGCAGGAGGAGCACGTGGGGGGAAATCATCCAGGGACTTGTTGGGGAAGAGGCTCTGCCCTCGCGGATTCCCACAGCCTCCCAGGTTCAGCGGCTACAAACGCAGGCTAGGGGAGCTTACAGGGGGCTTGGGTTGCCTTCCCCTACTCTAGCATGGGCTGCCCCCCGAGCCCAGACCGCCTGCCGCCCCTCTTCCTTGGCCATCCTGAGAAGGGGGCTCAGCTGCCATCCTGGCTGTCTTGCCCCCTGGGTGCCAGGCCGAAGGGAGCTTGGCTGCCAACAGCCTATTTTGGGAGCCTTCCGCAAGAGAGCTGCGCCGGTTGGGTAGCCGACCCCTTGGCCTCCCCTCCCTTGCTTGGCCCGGAGACCCCATGGCCTCCACGGCCCTTGGCCCTGTGGGGTGGGGGTGGGGCTGCAGGGCCCTCCCTCACGGAAGGCAGAGGAGAGGAGCCCCTCTCCACGGGGGCTGGCCCTTTGGGGGCTGGGTTCAGCTGACTAGCGGCTTCCGACCTTCAGAGGCGGCGGGGGGGCTGTTCTGAGGCCCCTTTTCTCCAGGAGCTTTCAGTGCATTCGAGGCCGATTTCGGGGAAGGAGATACGGATTTTAAGCAGTTGCGTGCTGGGTCTGTCTGGGGGTGGGTGTCTGTCTGTCTGCCTGTCTCCGCCTTCCTTCCGGTGCCCGGAGGCTGCTGGCATCGGTGCTGCCCGGCAGGGACTCTCAGGGACTCTGTCAGCGGTAAATCCTGAAGTGATGCTGATGTTAAAAAAAATACAACCCCCTGGACGCCATAAAATATGGAGATTAAAAACAGTAGATCAACGTTTAAAGTTACCTCGTGCTTCTCTGTTTGCCACCCTGTTATCTCGAGGAGGGGGTCAGAGCTGTCCAGCCCCTCTCGCTTCTGCCAAGGTGGTCAGTGGGGGGGCAAGGCAGGCTGCACCCCTTGCCCCCTTGCTTTGGGGGCTAAGGGCCAGCGTGGGGGCACCGAGATGCTCTCTGCGGGGGGGATGGGCTGCGGCATGGCTAGCCGGACCAAGGACCCCCCACCAGCTGAGGCTTGAGAGGAAGGGGGGCAGGGAAGCAGAAGCAGTAGGAAGGGAAGGGATTCGGGGGGGCTTCCTCCCACTCTTTGTGCCCTTCTGCTCTGAGATGCCTTGGCCTTGGGGGGCTCACCTGGGGGCCCGACACCCCTGTCAAGGCACCCCTGACTTCTGAGCTAATTGGAGCGGCTTAATTGCCTGTTTGAACCCACTCGCCGTTAATCTGGAGCACGACTAGTTTTCTCTTCTGTTGTATTGTTTTACTGGTGCCGATTATAATTGTTATTAATGGTTCTGATGTTTGTTGTGATGTTGTGTTTTGCTCTGGGTTTTGGTGGGGCGATGAACCAAGCCAGCGAGGGAGAGCAGAGCCTGTGCCCGAGAGGGATTGGGGGCGCAGGGGGCCCTGCCTGGGCTGGCAACCCCGTTTCTCCCCCTTTCTCCCCCCACACATCCCCCCTGCCTTCTCCCCTCTGCATCCACACAACCTCCTGAGCCTGTGACCAGGATGTTGACCCCAGGGGCGCTTGTGCGGGCGGGGGTCCTCTCACTGGGAGCGGGGGGGTCCTCTCACTGCTTCCCCTGTCCGGACTCTCTGGCCTGAGAGTGCCCCCCGGCCTTCTGTGCCGCCTGGGCGCCCAGCAGCAGCAGCAGCCAGGGAGTCGGATGCTGTGGCAGCTGCCCCCCGCGCCCCAGCCGTCAGCTGCGGAGTCAGCAGCATTCAGCGTTCAGAGGAGGGGAAAGAGCTGGCTCGGCCGCTTCCCTTCCGGCCCTTTGTAGGGACTGGCGGCAGCAGCAGAGCTTCTGAGGCCAGGCGGCCCTCCCCCCCCTCCCCTCCCGCCCTGCCTGCCTCCTTCAGGAGGGGAGGGCTGGAGACCCAATCCCAAATCCCTAAGTGGGGTTTCAGCAAGGGAGGGGGCCAAAGGGGAGCCAAAGACCCAACCGGGTGGGGGGAGGGCCCTCCTTGAGGGAGGGGCTCCCAGGCTGAGCTGAGACCAGCCGGCCCTGGCTTGGCCCGGAGGGGGTGAGCAGGGAGGCATTTCTCCCCAGCCCTGCAGAGCTGACGGGCCCTGGGGGGGCAGAGGCCGCTGCGTATGTGGGGGCCCTGGAGAGTTGGGCCTTCTGGGGACCCGCTCTCCTGGGCCTGGCATGTGGCCAAAATGAGACCTGTACCCTGGAAAAGGGGCACCCCAAGATCTGGGCCCTCTGGGACACACCGGAGCTGGCTCCGGTGGAGGCATCTTCCTGGGTGGGGGGCTTGTGGCATCGCCCTTTGGGCCCAAGGCCTCCGTCCCCTTGGGGACCTGTCCTGCTCAAAGACGGCTCCTGTGGGGAGGCCACCCAGAAGGGGCTATGCACCACGGCCAGAGCCTCCTTCCCAGGGAGTCCCGGGGAGGGGGTGTAACTACCTAGTCTCTGGATATGGGGGGAGGGCCACGAAGGGGAACTGTCTCCTCTCCATGGTGGGCTCCCCCCCGCAAATGCACTTGCAGCACCCAAAGGGAAGCAGCCAATCAAAGACTTAGGTCTGAAGGTGGGGGGGCTTCCTTGACCTCGGCCTTGGCCTGGACCGGAGGAGGGGCCCCTCCCTGCTCGCCTGCCCTGTCCCCAAGGGGTCTCCACCTTTCAGCCTAGCCGGCAGTTTCGGGGTCCCAAATCGTTGGGGCTGGGGCTGCTCTCACCCCTCCCCCGTCTCGGGCATCCCTAAAAGCCTCCACAACATTTATTCACTTGCAGCCCCCCAGCTGCCTGGGAGATGCCGTCAGACTCTCCTGCCTTTGGGGCCAGCGCCCCCTCCCTCTGCCCGCCTCCCCCTCTGCCCGCCTCCCCCTCTGCCCATGGCCCCAAGGCCCAAGAGAGCCAGGCTCAGGACAATGGGGCGTTTCATAGCCCAGGAGGCAGAGCTGGCCCCTTCCCACAGGAGGATGTGGTGGGAGTGGGGCGGGCGGATGGTGGGGGGCAGACAGAGAGGGCTTGTGCCCTCCGAGAGACAGGAGGGGCAGAGCAGCAGCAGCTGGAGGGGGGAGGGGGGCCCGCCCTCCGGACAGGCTTCCCTGGCACCTCTGTGGGGAGGGGGCCGCCTCCTGCTCCTCTGCCAGCCAGGGGGGGCTTGTGCACCAGGCCCCGAGCCCCGAGAGGGTTAACCGGGAGGATCAGACCGCAGGAATGCGTCTCGTCGCAGAGCTGGAGAGCGAGCAAGAGAGAGAGAGAAAGAGAGAGAGAGAGACAGAGAGAGAGAGAGAGAGAGAGAGAGAAAGCCGGCCTGGGTGCAAAGCAGCCCCTCTCTTCCATCGGGAGGGAGGGAGGGCAAGCAAGCCGCCCAAAAAATAGCAAACCCCCCGCCGCCCATCCTGTGCACCCCACTGCCTCCCACCCCACCCCCATCCTCACCGAGAGAGGATACAGAGCAGTTAATCTGGCTGGTTTAATTTTTTTTTTGCAATTTGATACAAGTATTTAATTCCCTTCCGGTAACTGTCTTTAAAAAACGAAATAAATAAAAATGACCTTTTTTTATTGCATTTGTAACATTTGGCACAGTACAAACCCTCAGTGCACCTCCCACCCCCCACCCCCTTTTCCTCTTTTTGAAATAAGATAACTGTAAATATGGAGACGGCTTTTTTCCCCGAGGCTTTAAGAAAAGAGCGTCTCTATAGAAACGAGGTTTGTTTTTACTGCATTCTAAGTAACATCTTCTAAAAGGACGACTCCCCCCCCCCCTGTTCCTTGGTTTTGAGATGTTCTGCTTTCTCGTCTCCACCACCGTCTTTGGGAGCAAGGCGGCTTATGGTTCTGCTTTAAATGGGTCTGGAAAACTCGCCATGGGGATCTGTGCCTCTGTCCCTGGGGGGAGGGAGGGGGGTCCGAGGGACCCGGAGTTACGCTTCCTGCCCAACACAGCTAACAAGTTAGAAAAGAGGATCTTTCTTTTTCTTTTCTTTTTTTTACACTTGAACAGAATCTGCTGCTTCTGTTGCCCCCCAGAGACTTAATGGTAGAAGCACATACGGGAGCGAGCGGAGGGGGTGGGGGGGCTGCCCTCCTCCCTCCGGGCGCGAAAGTTGGTTTTGTCTGTTGTGCATCCTATTGCATTTAGTTAGTCATGAAGGCAGGGGAGGGGGGGCCGGAGGAAAGGAGTCAGATCTGGGTTTCCTGCACTTTCTCCTTGGGGTGGGTCTGTATTATATACGGCTCGGCAATGGTCGTGACCGTGGGGTGCAGGGAGTTCCCCAAGCAGTTTTCTGTCCAGTGGGCCCCCTGGGAGGGTTTGTAAGTGTTGTAGTGGTCATGAATAGCCGGCAGCACAACTGCCCCCTCACCTGACATGCCGGACGCGGTCGAAGGGGTGGCGGTGGCGCCGGTGGTGGGCGCTGCCGCCGCCGAAGACGCCGGAATGTCTTCGTCCACCTGTATGATTTCCACGGTCCTGGCGGCCCCCACCGTACTCCTCTGCTGGTGGCGCTTGCGGAGTTTGTAAAAGGCAACCAGCATGGCCGCCGCCAGGAGGGTCACGGCCACGAAGCAGCCGATGATGATCTTGGTGGTCCTCATCACCTCGTCCAGGCTGGTCTGCGTCTTGTCGCTGCCGTCCAGGGCGGCGTCCTGCCTGGGCGTCTTGGTCGTCCGGACGAGCACGGTGGTGGTGGTGGTGTAGGCCGGCTGGTAGCCCGTGGAGGTGGTGGGCACCGGCTTGGTGAGCTTGGGGAAGAGGTTCTCGGGTGACGTCTCGGTGGTCTCTACCGTGACGGTGGTGAAGAAGCTGTAGTTGGACGTGTTGAGCTCCGCCGTGCTCACGTTGAGGTAGGCCGAGGCGTTGGAGTGCCCTGCCACGTTGGTCACCATGCACGTGTATGTGCCTGTGTCCGTCAGGAGGACCTGGGAGAAGTTCAGGGTGCCGTCGTTGAGGACGGAGATTCGTGGGTGATTGGAGGCGTGGCTCAGCACCGTCCCGTTGGGCAGCAGCCACCGCACGGAGGACATGGCGGGGGTCCGGCACTTGAGCTCGGCCACCCTCCCCTCAGAGATGTTGAGGTCCCGAGGGGCGTCCAGGATGAAGGGGGCCGAGCACTGGAAGGCTGTCTGGTCCACCTCCACCAGGAACTTGCCCCGCATGTGCGTGGGGGCATGGCAGCGCCCGCAGCAAGAGGAGTTGGTGGGGATGTATTCCCGAAGCCACCAAGACAGCCACAAGATGTCGCAGTCGCAATCCCAGGGGTTGTGGTGCAAGTGCAGCTCCACCAGGTACCTCAGCGGGGCAAAGAGGTCGTGGGGCAGAGAGGTGAGGTTGTTGTGGGCCAGGTTGAGCTCCACCAGCGCCGTCAGGTCGTCGAAGGCGTTGCGCTCGATGACGCTGATCTGGGCGCTCATAATCCACAGCTTCTTGAGCGACTTCAGTCCGTGGAAAGCCCCCGGCTTAATGGCCGGGAAGGTGTTGCCGGACATCTCCAGTTCCTCCAGCCCCACCAGGGGGGAGAGGTTGGGCATCTCCCGGATGGCGCACATGCCCAGGTTCAGGTACTTCAGGTTGTAGAGCCCCTCGAAGGCCCCCTCGGAGATGTACTTGAGCTTCTTGAGCTCGCCCAGGTCCAGGCGCATGAGGGAGGGGACGCGGTTGAAGGCGTAGGACGAGATGCTCTCGATGGGGTTGTTGCGCAGCCAGAGCTCCCGCAGCTTGGAGAGGTATTCGAAGGCCCCGCTGGGCACCACCGTCAGCCAGTTGTCGAAGAGCTCCAGGGTGTTGAGGCTGGCCAGCCCGTTGAAGGCCCCCACCTCGATCTGCCGGATGGCGTTGCGCCCCAGCTGGAGCACCTCCAGGTGGTGCAGGTGGCGGAAGGTGTCCGCCTGGATCACCTTGATGCTGTTCTCCATCAGGTTCAGGTAGCGGGTGCCGGAGGGGATGCCCGGGGGCACCTCGGCCAGCCCGCGCCGCGTGCACACCACCTTGCTCAGCTGGTTACTGCAGGAGCAGACCGAGGGGCAGCTCTGCGGCCCGGGCCTGGCCGCCACGGCGCACGCCAGCAGCCACGCTTGCGCCACGAGGCAGGCGAGGCAGGCGAGCGGGGCGGCGTTCCGGGCGGGCTGCGGAGGAGCCTGCCGCAGGAGCTTCATGGTGCGGCGCCAGCATTCTTCACCATCGCGGGGACTCGGAGCCGACGGCGGGGCGCGCCGCCCTCCCGCCTTAGCCCGGCTGGACCCGGGAGCCGCCGCCGCCGCCGCCGCCGCCGCCGTTCTCCATCGAGGGGAGGGACAGGGCGCAGCGGCCGGCGGGCGGGGGCTGGCCGGCCGGAGGCGGTGGCGGGTCGCCCGAGGCCCGAGTCAGGCCTCCCGAGGGGCTGGCGGGGCGGCCGGCCGCCGCGGCACTCCGCGCTGGGCGCCCGGGCGAGCGGCGCCGACGCTGTGCGGGCGCGTCCTTGGGCGGCGGGACAAGGGCTGGCGGCGGCGGCGAGAGCGGTGGGGGCGCTGCGGGGACGCAGCTCCATGGCCGGCGCGGCGGCGGCGGCGGCGGCGGCTTCCTCTCGCCCGCGCCTCGCTGCCTGCCCGGCGGGGCGCAGCGCCTAGAGCGGGGGGCTCGGGCGGAGAGGAGCGGCGAGCGGGAGTCCCGGGCGAGGCGGCGGGCGGCCCTCCGGGGCCCGGCGGCGGGGAGCTGCGGCACCTGCAACCCGCCGCGCCTGCAGCTTTCAGCGGAGGCCGGCGACTGCTGCGGGAGGCGGGGCGGCGGAGGCGGGCGAGCGGGGGCGGCGGCGGCAGCAGCAGCGGTAGAGCCCCGGACCATCCTAAGCCGGCGCCGCGATTGGCAGCGGCCCCCTCGCGGCTCCGGGGACTGGCGCAGGTAGCAGCCGCCGGGGCGGCTCTCGCATCCTTTGTCCTTCACTCCGCCGCCGCCGCCGCCACCACCGTGGCCGCCGCCGTTGCCGCTGCTGCCGCTGCCGCTGCTGCTGCTGACGCAGGGGCTTCTCGGCAGGCAGGGCGGCCGCGTCAAGCGGGCGGGCGGCTTCGCTCGGCGCAGCCAACGCCGCCCCTCGCCTCGCCGCCTCCCTCCGGGGCTTAGCGGGAAAGGCGGCCAGCCGCGCAGCCCCCATTGAGCGGAGCGCTGGCGCGAGCGGCGGACAAAGGGCCGGGCCGGCCGGCCGTCCCGACGCGGCCAAAGTGCCGACTGCAGCGGGGTGTTCCAGGCCTTCGGAGAGCCCGGACCGGACCCCCACTTTTGCCCCCGCCCCACTGCAGCCCTGCTGGGCCTGTCTAGGCCGGGGTGGCGGCCTGGGATTCCGCCAGAAGTTCTTGCCGTCCCGGACAGGAATTGGGGGTCTCTTGGGACAGAGGCTGCTGGGCCTAGGGAGGGGGGCGTCTCTCTTGCCCGGAAGGGAGGCCAAGGGGGCAAGGCCAGGGTGGGGCCTGCTGCGGGTTCGGGGCCGGCCCCCTTGCCCGTCGGGCTTGGGAGTGGGGGGAGGTTGAATTGCTGTTGGCCCCCTCCCCAGCAGGAGGCGCCCTGGCCGTTGCCCCCAGCGCAAGGCCTGGCTCAGAGTCCTGGGCCGGTCTGGGGGTCACCTCGCAGGGACCTCGGAGCCCCTTGCATGTGGGAAGGGCACCACGGGGTGGGCTAAGTGGGGCTGCTGATTGCCTGCATTTCAGGACCCTCCAGCTGCCTTGAGACTGTTGGAGAAAGCAAGATGCACTTGGGGGGGGGACCAGCGAGTTCTGTGGCTTCCAGACCCCCATTGCTTTGCTTTGGGGCTCCCATGCACGAGCGCTATTCACTTGGGGGCCTGTGGTTCCTCCTGAGGAGAAAGGAACCCACCACACGCCAAGCAGTTTCTCTGTTTTCTCAGTAGAATTGTGTGGCCGTTTATGGGAGTTGTGCCTCTTTTCCGCCATAAAATAATAGGAATTTAAAAAATCACGAGTAAGTCAGTCAAAGGAAAAAAGCTTGAAACAGAAAGGCAAGTATGAGTTAGACAAGAGAACAAGAGTCACGAAACCTTTGATAAATCCAGGCGTTGGACGTCGAGAGCTCGGAACTTGACGCTGCTGTGATGGAAGGGGAGAGAGGATTGGCACTCGGGGTCTCAGGCTGCTCTAAAACCCGGACTCAGTGCTAGAAAAATGCCAATTTCACCCACCGTGTGTCCCCCCGTCCAGGCTCCAGGGAAGCCCGTTTCCCTGGCCCTGCACGAGGGGGCAGCGGGCTGGAGACCACAGAACGGGGGCCCTGGGAAGCCGAGCCGGAGGGCCGGCAGGTCTTGAGAGCCCCTGGGGGTGGCGATGGCTCAGGGCCCAGAGCAGGCCAGGCTAGGCTGGTGTCCTCTCGGCCAGGCCTGCCCGTCTCTTCCCTGGGGATTCCTGCATTGGGTGGAGGGCCAACCGCCGGGGATTCGGCCAGGCCGTCTCCTGCCCAGGCTTACCCCTTCCTTCGGCCGGCCGGTCTGCCTGGCCTGCTTTTGCTCTTGCTGCCTGAGTGAGCCATGGGCACCCGAGTGTGGCTAATCCGGGCTGGTTTCTGAAATTCAAACTCGTGGGAGGGCTGCCGCCTTCCTGCTCAACCTTGGCAGGGATCCCGGAGCTGCTCCTCTGGTGGCCGCCCTCTTGGGGCCTGTGCGGTGTCCCCACTTCCTCTGCTGTTTGGCCGGCACGGCCCAGTGGGTGCGGCTTTGCCCTTGGCAGGACCTGAGGCTCAGAAGCCTCGGCTCCCAGGAGGGGCAGTGGAGAAGCCCGGCCTGGCACCGGGGCTCCCCTCTTTCCCTCGAAGGCTGCAGGGGCCTCGTCTCTGCACCTCTCCACCCTGGCACCCCAGCCTGTCGTCCCCCCACCCCCCGAGGCCTGATGGTGTCAGGACCGTCAGCTTCAGGGCTTCTCCTGCAGCATTTCTTGGGTCAAGATTTTCGCTGAATTCCTTTTCCGCTTCAGTTTGGGGTGCTCCTGTCCACGAAAAAGCCACTTTGCAGGGAACTTTTGGGAAGGCGGCTGCTCTCCTTTTCTCCTTAAAAGCTTCTGGTGGCAACCGGCACACTTCCAGCGTGTGCCCCCTATCCTGCCCCTCGGATGGGGCCTGGGGTCTTTGGACCCTCCGGGGTGGAGGGACAGGAACAGTGACCCTTGGGGTGTCTCTGGGGTTTGCCTTAAATTCTCAGCAGGGTTTCAGGGATGGGACCCTTCACCCAATGCCCACTGCGTGCAGGAGGGACGCCCTGGTTCCTGGTGCCAACTGTGGCATTCTGTGCCCACGGGGCCTTCCTGGGCTCTTCAGCCAAAGGCTCTGGGTGGGGCTGCAAAGGGGGCTTGAGGCTGGTTGGGGGCTGGCAGCCCCAGTGTTTCTGGAAGAGGCTGCTGGGCCCAGAAGCAAAGAGGGCAAGCAAAGGCTTTAATCGGGGGTCCAGCTCCGCAGGTGATCTCTGGGTCACATCTCCCCCGAAAAACCCAGCTCCCCTCTGCTCCCCTCTCCTGCCCCCACACAGTCCTCCCTATAGGCGGTTGCCTCTTGACAGGGCTTGCAATGGGAAGGCTGAGGGGGTTACAAACCACTGAGGGGGTTACAAAGCGGGGGGGCTTTGACGCCTCTTCCCCGCTGCCCTCCCAGGGGACGCTGGGCCCAAGTCCAGCCCCAGGATGACCAGCCAGCCTAGCCGCCCTCGCCCCATTCGGCAGAAAGGCAGGATTTGAGTTGGGAGGCTGGAGCCCCAGATGCCCCCAAATCCAGGACTGAGGGTAAGTGGGTTGATCAGCCGTTCTGGGAGGACGTGTGGGCCTTCCCAGCCCTGGGAAAGTCAGGTGGGCTTGGCAGGAGGGGCTCCCCTTCACCTTCTCTAACAGCGCCGCCCCGGTGGATTTGTCCCAAAGGCAGATGGAGCTGCCCTGAGGCCTGAAAGTTTGGGGAGGGGCGGAGTGAAGGGGGGAATCAGGCTGCCTCGCCATTCAAGCAACAAGGCCCAGAGTTCAGCCTTGGGTGTCCCTCTGGCCGCTGGGTCTTAGGCAGGGGTCAGCAACCTTAAACATTCAAAGAGCCACAAAGGTCCTAACCGGAAGCCCCCCCATTCAATTCTGGAGCTGACCAGACTCTATGGCAGTTCCCCTACCATAGAGTCTCCTCCTCCTAGTGCGGCATCCTCTTTCCTCTCCCTGTCCTAACCAGAAGCCCTATCAATTGCGCAGGGAGCTGCAGCAGACGGATGAAAGAGCCGCATACGGCTTCAGAGCCACGGTTGCTGACTACCGTGGGGCAAGCTGGAACCCACCGAACCCGTGGGAGAAGCCGGCGGGGGCCCCACAGAGCCCCCCAGCCGCCCTCCTTGCTTAATGGGGGCAAGAGGGGGGGAGTGGTGTGCTGGCATCAGGGGAGGCACTGTATACAGCCTGGTCCCTGCGTTCCTCCCTTTGGCCACAGCCGGGCACCTGAGCTGGCACTCCTTTCGCAGGCGACCTGGCAGTGAGCCACCCTGCCCACGGCTAGCTCCCAAGCCCTTTGCTGGGTCTCTCCCTTGTCTGCAAACCTCTTCAAACTGGATAAACAAGAGCTGGAAGGAATGCAGGGGGTTTGCAGCCAGGAGGGTGGGTATTATGGCTCCAGGGCGCCACCCGGTCCCCTCGGGCCTTGAGAGTCAGCTGAGAGATCTCCTCCGTCCTGCTCAGGTGGCTTTCGGGGCTGCCCTCTCACACGCCCTTCCTGCACCCCCACCGGAGGCAGCTGAAGGAGAGCCTGGCGGCTGCCCCAGGACTCCCAGGGAGCCTCCTCCAAGCAGGGCTCAGCCAGTCCCTGCAGCAGCAGAGACCCCAGGCCCACAAGCGGCCCTCCAGGAAATGGGAGGGGGCTCAGGTTGGAAGAGGGCAGTCCAGCGGCAGCAGCAGGGGTGCCCCTGGGAGAGGCTGCTGTGGAGGTGGGCTCAGCTGGGCGGTTGGGGGGCGGCCCCTCTGAAACCACCCCAGCTGAGCACCCTGCCCTCCGCTGCCCCTGCTCGCTGCTCACCGTCCGCCTGGTGCTCTGAGGAAAGCCACCGACTGCTGGCGCCTGGCCCAAGACTGGGGCGTGGGGGAGGGGGGCTTAGGAAGCCCCTCCCTCCAGGGATGACCTGGGGCTCTCCCCCCCCCCGAAGGAGGGCGAGGGTGTGGCTGGGGGGACGGGCCCCCCTTTTGAGCCGCTGGCTGCTGTGTCCCTCTGCAGGTGGAGGTGGAAGTGGAGGGCATGGACAAGGCCGGCAACTTCATTGGGTGGCTGCACATCGAGGGGTCAACCTCTCGGTGGCCCTGGTGGAGCAGGCCCTCTCCAAAGTGCACTTCACAGCCGAGCGCAGCAACTACTATAAGCCCCTGACGGTGGCCGAGGCCTCTGCCAAGCAGAAGAAGGAGAAGGTACCAGCCGGGCACCGGGGGAGCGGAGGGGGGAGTCAGGCTTCCTGGCAGAGGATGGAGGTGGAGGGAGCTGCCTTCACAAGCTGCAGGCCCTTCCCCTCCTCCCCAAAGGGTCTCAGGCCAATTTCCTCGGGGGGGGGGCAAGTGCCAGGGCAGCAGCAGGAGGAATCGGGGAGGGGGAGGGGCCTCCAGGAAAGATGGCAGCGAAGCGAGATGCGGAGTCTGCTTTCCGGGGCTTCTCTGCTGCTGCTGCTGCTGCCAGAAGATGAGGCTTACATACAGCGGGAAGAGAACCAAGCAGCGGAAGTCGGCCTTGAAGGCCACCGAGTCCCAACCTCCAGGAGTCCGGTTGCCTTGGGAGGGGAAAGGCTAAAAGGAAAAGAGCAACCAGTGGGGCCCCTCCTAGCTCAGGCCTTTGGGGAGTCCGGCCATGCTTGGGGCCATCTTTGTCCAGGGGACGCGTCTTCCAGTGGGGGTGGCCCTCTGCAGGTGGGGGGCAGGGGGCAGCTGGAGAGGCTCAGGAGAGACCTCCGGGGGGCCTCGGGTGAAGAGCAGCTGTCCAAGGCCCCGGGCTGAGGATGATGGGAAGTGTTCTCCCTGATGCTGAGGTGGAAGATTGGGCTGGGGGTGGTCAAGCGAGAACAGGGAGGGAGCCTTCTGGCTGGCTGGGCAGCCCATCTGGGGTGGGGCGCCTTGGGGGGTTGCTTATATAACTTTCAAGCCAGCAAGGAAAGGGAAGGGGAGACTCCCCAAGAGAAAGAATCTCCATGACACCCCCTCCCCCAGGCAGAGACGAGAGCGCCGGATGCCACCAGGGGCCAAGGGGGCCGCAGAAGAGGGGAGGGACACCGGGGGGGGGGCTTCACCCCTCCCTGTTGAAGGACGAAGGAGAAGGCTGGGAGCAAACATCTGGCTGATGTTGGCAAGAGGAGAGCTGAGAAATAGGAAGAAGGCACCTGAGCCAGGTGCTGCCGGGGGCGGCTTAACTGGAGGCAACCGAGGAAGAGGGAGGCCCACAAAGTCAAAGGCAACCCCAGATACCCGTGGGGGGGGAGGAGCCCCATCCTGCACAGCTGGGAAGCAGCCAGGGAGACTCGTGGCCTGGGCTGTCCAGGCAAGGTGGGCCCGGGGAGACACAGAGGCCTGGATTCAGGATCTGCGGGGCATCGCAGAGACACAGGAGGGAGGCCAAGAGGGGCTGGAGCAGGTGGCGCAGAAGATCCCCGGAAGGACAGCTGGAGTGGGGGGGCTGAGGGGAGAAGAGGGCCGGCAGTGAGGGGGCAGAGCTAAGAACCCCCTCGAAGGCGGAGCAGCGCTTGGGCAGCTCCTGGGCCACACATGCCCGGCTCTGGGGTGGCAGAAGGGGGCAGGTGCTGGCTGGCTGCCCCCTTGAAAGGGGCCAGGCGGGGAGGAGGAGCTGCAGGTCGTCCGCCTGGCGCCCCAAAGGAGGGGCTGACCTCTGAGCATCGCAGGCCAAGAAGTCGGCATGAGTGGGTGGAGCAGCCAGTGGCAGCCATGGCGGAGGGGGCGGGGGGGCGCTGTGCAGATTCGCCAGCCGGGCCTCTTCCTGGAGGATTCTTCAGGCAGCCCCTGGGCCCTGCCCTGGGGGCACATGGGGCTGCCCTGGAGGGCCAGTGGGCAGCTGCTCTCAGGGTGGGTGGGGCCCCCCTGTCAGCCGCCAAGAGTTGAATCGTTGGTGATGGACAACCAGTGGAATAAATCATTCCCATTCAAATGGGGGGGGCACGGGGGCCTCGGTTGTGCCCCTCCCCTCCTGGAAGAGTTGGCTCTGCAGCCTGGGCTAGCATGGGGGGGCTCGCTCTCCCCCAGGGCAGACTGCTGCGTTACCCGCCCCCCCTGCCCCCCCCATCTCTCTTCCCCAGGTGTGGTCACAGTATGAGGAGCCCCCCGTGGAAGACGTGGTGCCCCTGGCTGAGGAGAAGGAGCGCACGGTCAACTACAAGCCCGTCTTTGTGACCGAGGTCACCGACGATCTCCACTTCTACGTGCAGGATGTGGAGACGGGTGAGGGCAGCGGGGGGGGGCAGCCTTGCACCCCACACCCAGTCTAGGGGGACACAGACAACTGGAGGCTCGGGGAGAGGGGAAGGGGGTCTCAGGGAGGGGCTCCAGGGCACAAGAGGTCAGGGGAGGCCTGGGGTCCCCAAGAAGCGGGGGGGCACAGTGGCCAGGGAATGACCAGGCTAACATGGGGGGAGGGGGCTGGCCGGCCTGACTCACTCTTCCTCCTCTCCCCCCACCCCCGGCAGGGACCCAGCTGGAGAAACTGATGGAGAACATGAGGGGCGAGATTGCCGCCTGCCCCCCGTGGAGGGGGCCTACACCCCCCGTCGTGGGGACTTCTGCATTGCCAAATTTGTGGATGGAGAATGGTATGCCCAGGTCACCCAGAGGCCCCCTTCCTCACCAAGAGCCTTGGACCCCTCCGTCTCCCAGCCGGTCGCCAGGGGGAGGGGCCAGGCTTGGCCTTTCCGAGGGGGGTCCCATGCACGGACAGGGGGCTGCTGGGAGGGCCCAGGGGTAGGACGGCCACGGGGCAGGGAAGCAGGCGGTGTTTGGCCTGGCAGGAGAGGCCCAGCTGTGCCCTCTTCCCTCCCCCCAGGTACCGGGCACGGGTGGAGAAGGTGGAGTCCCTGGCCAAGGTGCACGTCTTCTACATCGACTACGGCAATGTGAGTGGGGGGAGGGCTTGGGGGGGCAAGGGCATTCTATTAATACTGGGCAGGAAGCACCAGACATGGCTGCCCAGGACGGGGAGGCTCTGGGGCCAGAGAAACGGGGGTGGGGGGTCAATGGGGCAGCAGCAGACTGAGCAGGTCCTCGGGAGGCAGCTGAGGCCTCTGCAGTGGGGGGCACTCCCCCCACAGCTGCCCCCATAGTCGGGGGTGGGTTTCCAATGGACTGCTGCAGCCACTAACTGCCTGCTTCCCTCCCCCCACAGAAGGAGACCCTGCCTTCCACCCGCCTGGCCACCCTGCCTCAGGCCTTTGGCTCCCGGGTCCTGCCAGCCCAGGCCACCGAATACAAGTTTGCCTTCATCCAGGTGCCTCAGGATGTAAGTCCAGGGCAGGTTTACAGGGAAGGAAGAGGGGGAGGGGTCCTGTAGTCCCCCCCAGGAGTAGCAGCAGAGAAAAGGGGGGGGGGCTTGATGGCAGGCAGCTCCACCCCCCTTTAACCTTTTTAATTTGATTCATGCTTTCCGATGCTTTTGCATTCACGGTTGGGATCCTGTTCCTTTGGGGGGCTGCATCCTGAGGTTGGCGTCCTGAGGGTGGGGCGTAGCGCCTATTGTTTTCATGGGGGGCTCTGACCGCCCACTGGAAGCCAGGCTGTCCGTGGGGAGGGGCGCTGGAGTCCATTGAGGGGCAGCGCCCGTTCCCCCTTCGGCAGAGGGCAGAGGGTGGCCCCTGCGGTCCCAGCGTCTCTGGCCTGGCGCTCCCCACCCCCACGGCCCACTTGACTGGCAGCGTCCGTCCCTGGCAGGAGGAGGCCCGAGCGGACGCAGTGGACAGTGCCGTGCGGGACATCCAGAACACGCAGTGCCTGCTGAACGTGGAGTACGTGGGGCCCAGCTGCACCCACGTCACGCTGCAGTTTGCCGACTCCAAGGCTGACGTGGGGCTAGGGATGGTCAAGGCGGGGCTGCTCATGGTGGAGCCCCGCAAGGAGAAGCAGTTCCAGAAAGTGGTGAGCCCTGTGGGGTGGGGGGGAGGGAGGGAGGGGAGGGGCTCTGGGGCCAGCGGTCTCATGACCCCATCTCTCCTTCAGATCACCGAGTACCTGAACGCGCAGGGAGTCGGCCAAGGGTGCCCGAGTAAGTGAGCCAGCGGTCTCCTCCCACGCCACGGGAGGGGGCAGGGAAGCAAGCCCTGGCCTGGAATGCCCCCCGCCTGAGTGGGCGGGGCTTTCTCCGGGGTTGGGGGGCTCATTCCGCCCGCTTGTCTCCTTGCAGCTGAACCTGTGGCGTTACGGAGACTTCCGCGCTGACGATGCTGATGAATTTGGCTACAGTCGCTGAGACCCTCTCCACCCCCCACCCCCGGCCTCCTGATGGGCAAGCAGGAGAAGCGATTTAAGCCAAGCTTTGGAAGCAAATAAAAGTAGTGAGAAGCTGGGCCAGGCGCTGTCTTTTTGGCTGGGGGGCACCACTGGTGTTCAGCTTCCCTATGGACACAGAGACACAGCCTGACTGGGGGGGCACAAGGTGGGGCTGGAGGTCCCTTTGCTCCTGTTGCGGAGGGGGGGTGCAGTTAGATTATTCCTATTTTCTATTTTCTTTATTTCTATTTCACATTTTTGAACTGCCCGTCTCCCCCAACGAGGGACACCGTCCATAAACCGTGGTCCACTTGCCAAGGGTTTTGTGTGTGGGGCAGGGGCCCCCCGGAGCTTTAGTAGCAGCCCTTTGCCGGGGGCTCCTTCCTCTTGGAGTGCCGTTCTCGAGCGAGGAAAGGGGCCCCGGATGCTCCCCAACACAATCTGAGGCTCGGAGCTGGCGAGGAGATCTGCAGCGACATGGCTCCCCAAAACTTGGAGGGAGCCAAGAGGCGCCCAGGAAGGGGGGTGTTGCACACGCCTGAGGAGCCACCACGAAGACTGAAGAGAAACGACGTGGCCCCACAGGAGGGGGGAAGAAGCCGCCGCCTCCTGCGCAGCTGGGACGGTTCCCATCCATGCCTTGCCGGGTGGAGGCCGACCGCTGCCGATTTCCAGACAGGCTGAGGCAGCCTCTGTCCCGGGTGCTGCGTCTCGGGCGTCGGCAGAGCCGAGTAGAAGCGATCCCAGCAAATGAACGGGTGGGACCCATGCAAAGCAGGAGTCGCACAGACAGAGCCTTACCTCTCACCCCGCCGGCCTGGGGCGCACAATTTTGGCCCAGGTTGTAGGCGGCAATTGTGCCAAGGTGCCGGGGCTGGCATTCGGGCTGAGGGGGGACATTGCACTGCTTGGCCAGACCCAAACATGGCGCAAAATGGTGGTCCCAGTATTTCAGGTCACGTTGGGGTTGACTTCCCTCCCACCCTCATCTCCGGGCAAAGGGTGGCGCAGCTGCAAGAGACGGGCATTTTGCCATGAATGTCGGCAGCAGAGCCTCCAGTTTGGGGGGCTGCCCTGGCCACCCTGTGACTGGAGCGAGGGAGGGCTGCTCAGCCGGCCTCAGTCCACCGCGAGTGGACTTGGAGCAGACCCAGGCAGCCTCTGCAGGCCTCAGTGGCGCCAAAGCAGGGAAATGGCGCTCAGGAGACAAGGACCCCCCGCTCTACCCCAAGGTTCCCCGTCCATCTGCCCTGCATTTTCTTTCTCCCCACCGGGCCATCCCTGGAGCCCCGAAGGGCTCTGGCCAGGTGCATTTCTTCAGCGGTTGGCACATGTGCCTCACGGTCAAGTGGGAAGAGAGGGCAGCCTGTGCCTGCCCTGGCACAAAGGCCAGGGAAGAAAACCGGGGTGGGGGTGGGGGCATGGTTGAAGGGGATGTTCCTCTGGCCGCCAGCACATCTGGGGCACTCTGGCAGGAGAGATGGGCTCAAGTAAGGAGCTCCAGTCCCACCGGCTGGGGAGGAGGAGGTTGAGGAACAGCTGGGCAGCGTTTGGACGCATTGAAGAATTGGGGTTGGTGCGAGAGGGAGGGAAGGAGGCGGCCCTGCTGCAGAAAGGATTAATTTTCAGTGCTGGGCTTAGGAAGAGGAGGAATTACTCAAAAGGACTGGAAACGGGGGGGCTCGGGCGCTTCATCTTGGTGGGGGAGTCGCGAGGGGGAGGAGGACTTCAGGCAAGGGAAGGAGGAGGCCTGGATGCTGTCCATGGTGCTGATCCAGCAGCCCGAGGCACCGCTTCCTGTTGGGGAGGGGGGAGCTGTGGCCCAGCAGGCCCCACGGGGATGGTGGAGGAGGGAAGGGGGCTCCAAGCACCAGGGCTGGCCTTTGTGCTGCTGGGTTGTGCAGGGTTGTGCCTTGTGTGACTTTGCAGGGCTGATGCGTGCGCACGTGCCACGCAGAGAGAGGGAGCTCCATGGCGACCCCGTGGGCATCCCTTCCGAGGGTTTGGAAATACTGTTCCAATTACAGTGATTTGATTGTACTAATTATTGAAACATGTCAGCCACTGCGGTGTCCTGGAATTAATTATGTTCAGAATAAATGAAACCTAAAGGGTTGATCAGGAGCAAGCAGCCCGCAGCCCATGGCCTTCCCCACTTACCCTTTCCCTCCCCCAGAGAATGGCTGTGATGGCCACTTGGGGAAAAAACCCTCCCTGCAGAAGGACCTGGGCTTGTATGGCTTTTCCAAATCCCCTCTGAGCCAGGCCCCCTCTTCCCTGCCCAGATCCCGCCTTGTTCTGGGGGAAGGCCTGGAGCTAAGACCCCGGAGAGCCCCTGGCCTCATCCTGAGCTGGGACTCTGAGGTGCAGCCGTGCAAATGGAGCGGAGCATTCTGGCCAACCCTCCTCTTCACTGGACCCAGGAGCTCCTCGTGGTCATGGTTCTTGGACCCGGAGTGCACTCTGAAGCCAAGGAGAAGCAAAGCTTTACCAAATTTGTGGTTGGGTGGAACCTGTTACAAAAATCCTCTCTCTTGTGCAGCAGCTGCCCCCCCCCTCCTGGTCCATGGGGCTCTCGGCTCACAGTCACCTCCAGAATATGGGCTACTGTAACCCTTCGTATGTGGGGCTTCCCTTCCCTTCAGCTGCACTTACATGTGCCTCTAGGATGGCAGGTGTTACACCTGCTCCACATACTTCATTGGCTGCCAGTTACTTCCAGGTGCGATTCTAGGGGCTGGTCTCAACCTTTAGAGCCCTCATCTGACCAGGTTATTTGAGAGACCACCTGTTCCCAATCACATCCACCCATCCCACCTTGCCATGGAGGAGGAGAGCGGGGGCAGGTGTCTGCTGTGCCCCCCACCCTCTGGGATACAGGTGAGTGTAGCCTCATCCCTGTTAACCTTTCAAAAGAAGGACATGGTTCTTCCAGCAACTTTGGGGTTCCCTGCAGGGTGGTTGCATTGTGTATAGGTGCGTGTGCTCCCGCAAACTCATCATCTTTTATCTTGTTTGTAGTGATTCTTTAAAGTATTTTGTGATACTGGTTTAATTATTGATTGTCTGCCTCTCAGCTATATTAAAAAAAATGAGCCATATGTGCTGTTGTCAAGAAAAAGATGTTACAAACCTGATTTAATGCTGGCTTAAGCGTGGGCAGTCATGACCTTGGAAAGGAAGCAGAAACTGCCTGCCTGCTGAAGGAGAAAAAAACGGTGCTGTCAGGCAAGGGAGGGTGAAACTGCTAAGCGACGGCAGGCGCCCTGGGAAGCCAGACCAAGCCGCGTGGTCTCCCCAGCGCCTCCCTCCTTCAGCACCTCTTTCTCCAATCCGAGCCATTGTGTTCATCGCTACAACTGTCCTCACTCACAGGCAGAAGTGACAATCCCATCAGGTGCTTTGTGGTGCTGATTAAATGCATATTGTATTTTGCATAAGTCCATAGAGGACACCTCTGGCCACTTCAGGCCTGCCTTTTGCCTCCGGTGCTGTAATAAATCCATGTTCACTCTCCTCCTACCCCAGAACCACAGAACCCTGGAGCTTGAGAGGCTATCGCCCCCCCCTCCCCTCCCCAATGTCTGTTGGAAAACCTCCAGTGAAGGGGAGGAAACCCTCAAGTCAAGAGGCTGCCTGTTCCACTGATTGACAGCTGTGTCTGTCAAGAGCAACTTCCTCAAATCTAACCTTCCGCGCGCCATTCCTCCTGTATCATTTCCGCTCCTGACCCTTTGCAACTGGATAAGGAGACGGAACTCACTTTAACTCTTCCCATCCCCACCTGACACCTCGCCGGAAATCGGATTTTGAAAAGCCCTCTGCTCTTATTGCCATGAACTTTGGTGAGAGGGCCAAGGCCCCATCCCATTGCCCTCGCCCTAAACCAGTAACCCTCCTTTCCATGGGACTGGATCATGGTGCCCAGCATCCTGCCTGCACCCTCAGCCCCAGCAGCCGGGCTGACTGGAAAGTCCCAACGTGGCCGGGTATCCCCTCGCTCGGTCTGCGGCCCCTGTGAAGAGCAGAGTCCCCATCCATCACCTCCGCTGCTGGGCCACTTGAGGGGCTCCCTGGCTGCCTGTGGCCCTGTTCAGAGTTCTTACTTCGTCTGCCAGATCCTCCCCACAAACCCTCAGTCCAATTCCCTTCTCTGCTGGCTCCAAGGAGGAAGTGGTGTGCTAGGCATTCTGGGCCTTCTCCGTATGCTATGCAGGACTCTTCCTTGGCCCGACATTCGTCCTGGTTGTCCTTACTGAGGCTTGCCTGTTGGCAGCAGGCAGCTCCCTAAGCCTTCATGCAGATTCTCCACAGGCTTGTGGGGGCTGGTGGTTCTCCAGCGTTCTTCGGAAAGCGAGTCCGTTCCAGCCTCTGCTGAACTTCCGAGTCCCCTTCGCTGCCTTCCAAAGTGGGCCTCGCCGCCTGTCAGTAAAGCATATGCAACCTGGAGGATTTCCACGTTGCCAATGGAAACGGGCCTGTAGATGCAGACAGGAGACCTCCTGGCCCCCATGGACGCCTGTGGCCCTCCAGGCGGAGACTTCCCCCCCACCGCCTGCAATGGGGCAGATCACAACGCTCTGCAAGGCCAGGGAGGCCCAGCTGGCCATTGTCCTGCCTGAAAGTCCCTGAGGACCGAACCCCGACAGCCGCCCTGAGCCTCCCTTCAGCCCTCCTTCCTCTCCCACCTTCCCACTTGGTTTCATTCACTCACAGGGACAAGGCTAATGTGCTAACACCCCAGAACGTGCAGGCCTTGTACTCTGGCCAAGGGACTTTGGAAGCTGTGGGGGCTCCATCACTGGGGGCTTTCAAGAAGAGGCTGGACAGCCATTTGTCTGGAATGGTCTCCTGCTTGAGCAGGGGGTTGGACTAGATGACCTCCAAGGTCCCTTCCAATCTGGAAGGTGGGCCTTGGGAAGCTCTTTATTGGGAGAAGGAAGAGTCAGCATCTCCCAAGGCTCGTCCCCAGGACCAGTTTGCCGAGATCACACAGAAGCACCTGCATCTCTGCCCCCCTCCCACCCTGGGCAGGGGGAGGGCCAGGCGTCTCTCGGCAGGGGAGGGGGTGTCGGAAGGTGTCTTTTGCAGGCTGCCTGACGGAAGGAGGAAGCCCACTCCATCTCCCCCCTCACCCAAGGCCGGGGGCTCAGCAGGCCTGATGCCTTGAAGGGCTTCATTGGTCGCGACCAGCCCCTTGGGTTGTGCCTTAGCAGCCTGAGGGGAACCAGGGCAGCTCACAGAGCAAGGGAACTACACAGGCACAAGAAGGAACACCCACAATTGCCACCTCCGGAGCTAGGGGCAGATTCTGAGTGGTTTTCCCACCCCTTGCTCTCTTCCTTCTCTGAAAGGCCTCCAGGACCCGCTGCAGTCACAGCCTTCTCAGCCGCTTCCCTCAAAGGACTGCTGGACAAGCATTGCCCGGCTGGGTGCAGCCAAGACTGGGTGCATCCCTGCCTCTTTCAGGGTTTGGGGCAGCCCCTCCCACAGGGAAGCTGAGATGACCACTCAGGCCCAACTCCTCGCCACCTCCTGGGCACCCTTCACCAACTGGAAGGGTCCACGGCCAATGGTCCCCCTCTCAGGACATAAAGACCCAAGTGTTCCGGCTAGCTGCCCTCAGTGTGGTTTCCATCACCTTAATGGGACCTTCGAGCAACCTAAGCATTAAATCCATTTGGGTGCTCAGAATAATATTCCCCAACCGCTCGTGATCCTTCTCCGAGCCCTCCTGCCTCCCCAGCAGGAGAACGGGTCATTCTGAAGGGGCTGCCGGATGGCGGCTGCCGAGGGAGAACAGCAGGGAAAATGTCCTTTGCCGCTTTCCTGCCAAGGCCTAATCCCGGATGCTGGCCCTTCCTCATGTTCGGCTGGATTCACTCATTGTCTTCCTTCCACAGCGCCCGAGGCACCTCTTCTTGGATTTCACCTCCAAGACTGCCGCACAGGGCGAAGCCGCATTGAAGCAACTCTGGCTCAGCTCCTCACCACAAACCACGGCCACGGAAAGCCACCATCAGGTCTTCAGGAAAACACCCAGCCCCAAACCCATCAGATGTCCACACTCCATTCAAGCTAGATCCAACTGCCCTGAGGTGGAAACGGGATTTCGTGTGCCCCTGGCTTGGTGCCCAGGCAGCCTGCGGGGCTTCCCTTCTTCCCTGGCCCACGGGCGGGTGTGTGTGTGTGTGAGAGAGCTGCCACTGGTCGCCTGGCCTGAGCGCTCTGCTCCTCAGCTGCCTTAAATGCCCCTTTGAAGTCACTTCTTCTGCCCCTGAACCGCCCGGGGCAGCTGAGGGTGGAAACCGGTCTCGTGGCTCAAGACCCCAGAGTGGTGGAGCCTTCAAGGGGCCCATCCAACAGGGTGACTAAGTTTGGCTGTGGGCTGGTGGGGACTTTCCTCTTCAGGGACTCCATGATTCCAAGTCCATCTATTTGAAGAGAAATGGGCACACTGGAGATGCCTCCTGAGCCTGGAAGGCCAGCCAAACTCTCAGCAGCTCTCCAAACATTTTCCAAGGCCGAAGGGGGGGGGGGGAGGACCCCTGGAGGGGAAGCTGCCACAGAGGGCAGGTGCCAGGGCAGAACCTGACGGCCTTCTGGGTCCTGATAAACGACACCCTTTAACCAAAGGGACCCTGGGTCCCAATCCATGAAGCCTGTGCAGAAGCACTCCATGATGGGTGGCCTCAGAAGCTGCCCAGAGACCAAGAACCAGGATGGATGATGCATCACTCAGGAAACAGATGAATTCAGTCAGCTGATTGTGCAGTTATTTGAATTCTATTTATTTACTAAATAATGTTCAATGATTTACAAAACAGTTCGGTTTTTATGGTTTACAGATAATAATGGACAATAAAATACAATGTGAGTGATCTTTTCTGTAACTAGTCTCAGGTCATAAAATAGCTCTTTTTTTCAAATATTTCATAAGTGTACAGATCTTATGATAGATTAATGTAAGTAAAATAAGGTTCACTTCTTCTTAGATGACTGTTTTGCACCCTAAATTCTCTTTACAACTCTGCTTCTTCCAGCTATCTGTGCTCACACCCTCAATTTATGGTTATTTTAAACAGCCTGCTTTTCTCTGCTTCTGGAGTCTCCCTCGCCTTCCCAAGATGCTTTGCAGAACTGCTTCCATCTCTCTTTTCCCATCACTATAAAAATTATGTTTATGTTTCAAATAGTAAATTTATGCAACCGTTCCTTCCAAAACATCACATTTCACTCTTTCCTCAGCAGTCCCGCTCGCGTAGCGTTGGTGAGGTCCTGATTTGGGTCAGTTCAGACCCAATTGTGGGTTTCCCCATGGGGGTGGGTGGGGGGTGGGGGAAGCTGCCTTCCCTGCCTCCAATCCCATCAGCCAAGGCAGCAAGGAAGAATCAGCTCCCAGGGCTGGGGGGAGAGTCCGTCCCCTTCCCCCTCCCACCCCGACAAGGCCTCTGCCTTCCCGGGGAGCTTTCAGTCTGCAGGAGCCCTGGAAGGTTGCCCATCGGTGGGAGCCCCTGGAGCGGAAGTCACCCTGGCTGCTGGGGGGCGGGGGTAGGAAGTACCTGTGCTGTAGAGCCGATTCCGAGGATGCAGGGTGGGGGCAAAGGTGCCTGGAACCAGGGAATCCACTCAGCTCCGTCCTGGAGCTTCATGCTGCTGTTCACACCGACCCAAAGCGGATGCTTGGGGCACCTCGGTGGCCTCTTTGCAGGCCGGCCCGAGGGGGAGGAGCGCTGGCCCTCTGCCCACCCGCTGGAATGGCCTAGAAAGGAGGGGCCTTCAGGGAAGGAGATGCATTTTGGGCGGTTGTTGTTCACCCCCCACCCCGTCTTTCAAGTCCCCGTGGCCGCCCACAGATGACCTTAGACCCCCTGGGAGCAGGGCCGGGAGAAGCTGCGGGCGACCCCCACCCAAGGGAGGCCGGGCTGCCTGGTGGAAGAGGAAGGGCCCCTGCCTGCTCGGAGGAGGCGGCGGCTGAATGAGCGAGCCTGGGCGGGAGGCCCCATCGGGGGTCCAGGCCAGGTTGGTCCTGCAGAGGATCCGCTGAGGATCAGGCGCCACGACGGGCACCGGGAGGAAGAGCGGGCTGAGAGGGCGGGGAAGAGCGGGAAAGCCCGGGGGGGCTGAAGGGGGCAGACGGCTCCGGGGCTCTGACCTGGCCTTCCTGGAGGAAGGGGGAGCGGGGCTGCTGGCTTGGGCTGCAGGGGCTGAGGCCGGACGTTCGGGGCTGCGCAGCGTTGGCAATGGCTTTTCATGGATAGACGAGGGTTTTTAAAGGGGGAAATTCTACGCACAGAACCGGCCTGGGGGCGCCTTGCGGGTTTGGGCCGGCTGCGAATTGTGAGTCCCAGGTGAAGCGATGCTGATTGTAGCAGCTTAATTTTGATTTGCTGGGACCGGGGCTGCCGCTTTCTTTTCTCCGCTGTGGCCGGTCCAGACTGGCCGTGCCTGCTTTAGTATGGATCGAGTGAGGTTACCTTGTGGACATTTTCATTCGGTTGTAAACAGCTGTGAAGCTCTAGGGAGCTGGCAGCATTTCAGTCCAATTCCATCCAAGGCAGAAGAGGAGGAAGGAAGAGGGGAGGAGGGCAGAAGGAGGGCCCAGAGGTGGGGCCCACCTTTCCTTTGCTTTTTTCTTCTGCCTTGAAGCCAGCAGGACACCTGGAAGGGCTTTCTCAGCATGGGGAAATGGAGCTAAGCCACAGGATACGTCTGAGGAGCATGGAGTGGGTCCCCCAAAGGATGTGCAGACGTTCTGCACCCCCAAGCACCACCTGCTGGATTGGCTGACTCTGCAGCACTGTTCGTTGCCCTAGTAGAGCGGCCCACAAGAGAGCCTGGCATCCATCCGGTTGGACGACCCCCAGATGAGATGGACAGGCAAGAGGTCCAGTCAGGGTCCCCCCTTGGCCTTAGGAGAGCATTGCGCCCCATCCGGCCAAACCCTTCGGCTCCTGGTCTCTGGCTCCCTTCCAGGCGGCTGCCCTGCTCAGGCTGGGAGAGCAGGAAAGGCGACAGGATGGCCTAGTGGGAGGCGCTCGGAGGGAAGAGAGTCCCGTGCCTGTCCCTTGGTGCGCTGTGCATGTAGAGACTGACAGGTTGATGGAGATGGGGAGGGAAGCGGAGAAACGCCACCTGCTGCAGAGCTGCCAGCCCCACAAGGGCAGAGGCAGGGGGGGAGGGGCCAGGCAGCTTCGGACGTGGAGATCAGGAGAGGACGTGGGCCCACCCAGGCGGGCCCAGGAAGAGAACAGAAAGCCAGGGAGCTGGACGGGGGCCGGTGGGTGGCCCCAAAGGTACATCCCAGCGGTGCCGGGCACTGTCCTTGCCACCAGGTCCAGGTGGGAGTAGAGGGAGGGAGGTCTGTGCACGGCCCTGTCCTGCCCTCTCCTTTGACCCCTCCTTGCCCAGGGTCTCTGCCCTGCTTACTGCCACCTCCCTTCCTGGCGCCTGGCTGCTGCCCCTTGCAGAGAGGGGAGGTGGAGCGGCTGCCCGGTTGACTCTCTGGGAGCTGAAAACCACCTCTGGGAACTCTGCGGGGGGGGTTGTTTCTTCATGAAATGGACTCCTCCAGCCTCCCTCCTATGCTGGAAGGTCAGGGCTGGGCCGCTGCAAGGAGCCTGGGGGCAGGCGCCAAGGAGAGCCACCCGGGGTCATGAGCCACATGGAGTCGGGAGCCATGCGCTGAGCAGCATCTCAGGACAGAGAGGAATGGGACCTGGATGGCTGCCCCGTTTCCCTGCCCTCCTCAATGTCCAGCCGTGGGGCTGCTAACCCTCCGAGAGCCTGGCATGGGGCATCTGCAGCTCAGCCTGCCGCCTCCTCCTCCTTCTCCCGTCTCTCCCGCCAGCTCCCGCCTGCCACTGGATGGCTAACGCTTCCAGGAGCCTGGAGTTTAAGGCAGGCTGGCAAATCTAAACTCCCCATAAAGGAGTCTCCCAAATCGCTCCGTTGGCAGGAAAGTTCACCTGCAGGTCACTGGACCAGCAGCCGCCCTCCTCTCCCTGGTGGCTCCCAGGGGCTTCACCGCCCACCCTCAGCATTTTTCTCAAGCCAGTCTCCCCAGAAAGCCCACCTCCTGGCCGCCTGGTGCCTCCCCTCCCCCACTGGGCTTACAAAGCCAGACAGCCATAGGGAGGGGGGTGCCCAGGCGGGGGGAGAAGGAAGCTGCTGCCACTCTCTCTCTTGCAAAATGCCCCCCCCTCTCCTCCAGCCCCTCCAGGAAAGGGAATGGAGAAGCAGCCACAATAACAGGGAGACCCGCCTGGGCTGCTCTCCTGCCCTCCTCCAGCTGCAAGGGGATCCCTGGGTTTCTTTGGGGGGCAAAGTCTTGGCAGAGCCACCCCACCCCAGAGGCTCTCTGGCTGGCTGGTTCCTCCCAGGCCTCCTTGGGGGGGGGGTCCCACTTCCTTCTTTAGGTAGCAGCCTGAGATCTGTCCCCCGCCTGCCCGCAGCTCCCGGTTTCCTCACGAGGGCCCCTTCCCCTTTCTGTGCAAATCAGAGGGCCTCCTGGCCACTGCAGGGGTCCTCAGTGGAAGGTGATCTCGAGCCGTGGGTGCCACTCCGGCCTCTTTCTCGCTGCCTGAGCCTCAAGCTGCTTTTGGGGTCCCTAGGAACGGGGGGTGGGGGGTGGGAAGACTACTTGCATTCATGGTGGGAGGGGGCAGCTTGGGGGTTCAGGGTTCTCGGGGTTGCCTTTTTGTGGGATTGGAGACAAGCTGCAGGATTCAATGCATTCGCCCCGAATAGAATAGAATAGAATAGAATAGAATAGAATAGAATAGAATAGAATAGAATAGAATAGAATAGAATAGAATAATAGAATGTTCTTTATTGGCCAAGTGTGATTGACAACACAAGGAATTGGTCTTGGTGCAAATGCTCTTGGTGTACATCAAAGAAAAGATACCTTTGTCAAGAGTCCAGAATCATCAGGTACAGCAACACTTAATGATAGTCACAGGGTACAATAAGCAATCAAATCATACCAGGAAACAGTCACTGTAGATCGTAAGGATTTATATTGACTGTTCTCCTTGAGTCTCCTGCGGGGCTCCAGAAAGCGGGGGCTGAATGCCCTCGGGGGATGGCAGGGCAGTGTCCTCGGCTCAAGGCTGGGAGCCTGCCCGAGGAGCAGCAGCCCCTCTTCCCCGGTGACCTCAGGCACAGGCCAGACGGGCAACTCTCCAGCAGCCCTGCGGGTCCTGCCCTGCCCCGAGAGGCAGCCGGAGGTGGCGGCTGTGCTTGGGGTTGGAGCTCCGGTGCCCATGGCAGCACCTCCTCCCCCTTTTCTGCCTGATGAAGCTGCCCCGATGCCTCTTTCTCCTTGGCCTACTCTGCTCGCCCCCCCCGCCAGCCAAGGCCTGGTCTTCCCGGGAAGATATCCTTGGCCCAGGGGTCTCCAGCTTCTCTTCCCCAAGTCAAACCAGTCAAACAGGAAGAGGCGAGGCCCCCTGGCAAAAGTATCGGATGGCATCTGCAGGACCCGAATTTCTTTCGTATTAGCCAAATTATTCTTCCGTTGACTAAAGCACTGAAAGGCTCCCAAATCCTTTGGGGGAGGACACAACTATCTGTGTGGAGAATAAGACACCCCCTCCCCCCCGGCCTCCTGCTCAAAAAGAAGCCAAGCCGAGGGCGCTCAGTAAGCAGCTTCCAAAGCAGCAACCAGAGGAGATCCAGAGAGAGAGAAAAGGGTAGTGGGACCACCTGTGGCTCAGGGCTGACCTGGGGGGCCCTTGGCGCTCTCCCAGCCGGACTCTTTCCCAGAAGGGGCTTCAGGACCCACCCAGGGAGCAACTTTAGAAGTGGGGGGAGGGGGAGGACAGCGGGATCCTCTCTGCTGTAAATGGTTTCTTGGAGACGTTTCACTACCCAACTAGGTAACGTCATCAGTGCTACCATACCAGAAAACCATAAACGCTGGGCTGGGGGGGACAGAAGAGGAAGGACCCCTCAACCCCCCCCCCAGGAGCTCCACAGTTGCAGGGGGAGCTGACCAATCTAGAGGCGGTGAATGTGCCCCATGCAGGTCACGGCGTGGACTTTTTTCCAGATTGGCTAGAAAAGTCAGTGCAAAGCAAGAAGCCCTTTTTTTCTCCTTCACTCAAAGCACCTAATTTGAATTTCCTCCCCGGGCTTGGCAAGCATAGATTACCACCAGGACTCTGCACTCCCTTGTCCCCACCCACACCCACTCCTGATTGGCACGCAGGGCCTCTGCTTAGGTGGCATTGGTCGACTCCAAGTTCCATCATGGCCCACGTGGTTACAGCCTGGAGTAGGAAGTTAGTGCACGAGGTCCTCTCTGTGTTTCTAAATATTCTCTTTCCTCTTTCACGGACAGCATAAAAAGGGATGCAGGACAGTAAAACACCCGGGCTAATGTAATATGCTGAAGTGCAAATACAACACGTTAGCAGCATTAACACCAAATCTATACAACCAAGGCCTGGACTTAAAATGCGTGCGCACACACAACACACACACTTCATTTGTTTAATACAATGAAATGGCAACCTAATGTGGATAACAATAGTGAATAGTATAGTGAATCATCTGCCAGACTCTCACAAGCAAATAAGTAGTTAACCCTTTTGGACAAATCCTGAAGATGCCCTGTCCGTCTGTCTGATGGCTGAATTATTGTTGAGGGTTTCATTCAACACGGGTGAATCTCTGCAAATAAGCAGATTAATGTCCTATATGGACATACTGAATCATCTTAAGGAATTTGCGTATGCTTCCCTTCCAGAACATGGTCAGGTTTTAAATCAGGCTGGTATCTTGATCTGCCTCCCTTGAGATATTCAAAACCCAAGGGGAGCACGCACACACACGCACACACGCACACACGCGGTTGGGTTTGTGCACCAGAGAAGAGTAAGTAGCCCTTGGGCCTTTTAAATACTCTCAACATTATTCGGAGAGTAAAGAAAAGAATCCAGAACATCTTCAAAGGATTAAAATTCACAAGGGAGTAAGAAAACAACAACCCTGCCCTTCTTGGATATCCTCCTCAGCAGAGGAAACACCAGCAAACCAGAAACACAAAATCTATTGAAAAACCACCCACACTCACCAAGTGCTCCATTGCCAAAGTAACCACCAGCCTCCCACAAGGGGAGCTGTGTAAGGGCCCTTATGCAGAGGAGCGCTAACGCACCACAGCAACTCAGAACAGCAGAAAAAGGAAGCAGGCCTCCTACACAACATCTTGGCTATTCACACAACTCTCTCAGAAGGGCCTGACCACTCAGCCCAGCTCAGCACAACCAACACAAACCGTGCAAAGGGTAACACTGCCTTATAGCAAACACACCTCGGGAACAACCGACAGACTGTGACAACCACACGGCATCGCCGCCACCCACAAACCAACCAAAGTCCTCCAAAACAGCTTAAGCAAACCCAAAGGCCCAGCAGCCCCAGAAGGGGAAAGGACTGTGGCAGCCACTGTGTGGGGCAGGCAGAGGAGACGCCTTCGTCTCCTGCCCAGGCTCGGCCACCCTGTCGGCTGGGAAGCTGGGAGCCTCCTGGACCAGCTCAGTCCCCAAATGCCAGGGAACTCTGGAAACGTGGCATTCGGAGGAATCCGCCATCCACAGACTCACAGAAGTAAAGCAGGTCTATCCAACATTCACGAGAGACAACAACGCAGCTAAGAAGGAAACCCAAACGCCACATCCTCCTCTCCAGCCAATACCCAGGTGAGCAGGGATTAACATCAGGCAAATAATCTAGCAGGAAACACCCTGATGAAAGAGCCGCCAAGAAAGAAACCACCACCCTCCCACCCGCACTGACGCTGCTTCTAAGGAGGGATCCAACCCCACCCTCCCTCCCTCACACGGGTCAGATTCCCTAGTTGGTGATAAAAGATGTGCCAAGAGCCAAGCTCAAGGGCTCTCCAGTGAAGAAGTGGCGGCCAGGGGTGCTGACCAGGCATTTCTCGGCATTTGGCACCTCCCCCCACTTTGCCCTCAGTCTCGGAGGAGCCACTGTCCTTCAGGTATCTTTCCCAACTAGTCCTCCTCTGCTCACCCACAGACTTCCCCGCGGTTGGAGAGGTAGCTGGTTTCGTAAAGGTCACTGGTGCTTGGTCCACTGTCAGTGGCTTGAATTCCGAAGGCTTCAGGCCCCACCGTGCCAGTCACTCCACACCTTCAACAGCTGATCCCGTGTCCTGCAGCAGAGAGGAGAGCCAGACCTGATCCGTGGGACCGGGGATCCTTTCCAGGAGGGGCTCAGAGCCAGCTGAGGTGGGGACTATGGGCGAGGTGGGGGGGCCTCTGGATTGGGCAGCCTCTAACTGATGGATGGATTAAAGGAAGGAAGTGTTCGCCAGGACACCTTCTTTGTAACAAGCTATCATGGGGTGGGAGAGTCTGATTTCTGACGGTCAAGGGCAGACTGGACTTTGGGTGGCCTGTTGACAGCAGTGTCCAGCAGTGGCTCTGGCCAGATCTTGTTGCGGGACAAGAGTTCTGAGGTGGAGATGGGAAGGGGGGGAGGGGCATTTATGCCAGACACCTACACGGCTCTCTCTTAAGAGACCGAAGTCCTCCACCCCAAATGGAAAAGGATGCCCACTTTCCAGGGGGCTTTATGGGTTGCAAAAGGACCTCCGTGGACTCTGGGTGCTTTCCCACTCCAAAGGTTCCCTCTTGACTGGAGGTGACAGTTCATAGTGAACAGTTGGCAGCCGCTAAAGAGTTGCAATCTGCCAAATCTGCTGTGCTGTCCCAGCCAGTCTATGGGAATTGGATAGTTACTTAGGAATTATGAGCTGTCCCCTTAAGGGAATGCATCATGGTAAATGTAGTTAAAGGTATCCTGGGAAATGTAGTTCATGTCACGTGACCACATCTGTAATCCTGATTGGTCACTAAATTGACCCTCGATGGGTTGGGGGAGTTTTCCTCACTTTTGCCTGAACTCCCTAACTCATGGGAGCTGCTTTCTATCGCTACGAGATGGGTTAGGAGATCACCATCTTTTACTACAAGGCAGATATACAAAGGATTGGTCATTAAAGAAGAACTTCATCACAATTGTGAGTTATGAGGATACCCGATGAACCAATAAATGTACTTTGTTATGGATGTCTTGTTGAGTTATCTATCTGCATCTGTACAGTTTATAAACCCATCTCTGTACAGGATACAGAAAAGTAAAAGATGATTAAAATTTGAATTCCTGAACCCCATCAGTATAAAGATTGTTAATTTGGATTTCTGATAAAGCAAAGTAATATTGAAGCCAGGAGTGAATATGCGATGTTAATCTAAATCTGCATTTCCCATCTCTCTCTGTGGGCATCGGAATTTTTTACGTGCTGGTTGGGAGGGATTGGAATTCCTCCACGTTACAAAGACAACTATCCACCCACCCCCCTCTTCTTTGCTCAATTTGTCTTCCTGCTATCTCAAAGACTCCATTTGCATAACAAGGAGAGTCAGATATTTCCTGGCTCTCAAAGGAAAACCAAACCTCTGTCTTTAAACCTTCTACAAATGCAGTGAGAGACTCTGAGAAATCATGCCTGTATGCTTGTCAGTAAAACAAAAGCTATTCTTCCTCTGCTCATCTGGAAGGCGGGAAAAGCCATAAAGAGGCCAGGGTTATAAAAATTCCTCTGGCCAGAGCCGTCTCCAGAACAATGGGCACATTCCTTCCCCCTGAAGAGAGAGACTTAATCTAGCAATGATTTAAACAAAGTCAGCATCTTGCCTTTTGCTATGATTTTTTTTACAAAGTCTCTCAAGATTGACCAGAGTGTTTATCCATTGATGACCCCTTTTTGCAACTCTTGTGGACAATTTAATCAATTTAATTCAAATGTTCCAAGATTAACTGCAACCTAACAGACTCAAGTAAAACAGCCTACATCTCCATCTGGTGATCAAGAAGAAATTTACAGTGAAGTTAAAAAATTATTACCATTTTTTTCCTTTTTTCAAGAGTGGGCAAGGAAGTCCCCCCCTCTTTTTCTCTTCAGCCCACTGCTACATCTGGGGCTCAGAGAAAAATCTCCTTGAATTTTCCAATATGTGTTTGCATTGATAATCCCTTTTTTGAAACTATTGTGGACAATTTAATCAACTTAATTCAAAGGTCCCAAGAGTAACTGCAACCTAACATGGGTGTAGCAACAGTGTCTTCCAGACCCTCTACTGCCACCTTGTGAAGTAAGTGACAATTATAGGCATATTTCTGCGTTCAGCCCTCTAGTCTTCAGATTTCGCGACGCAACCTCTAGTGCCCCCTTGTGTTGCAAGCTCACAACGCACCCTAGAAGCAGCCATACTGTGTGCTGTGCTAGCATTGCCCAGACTCTGCAGTGTCACCTACGTGCTCAAGTCTTAAATTCAGCAGAAATTCTACTATCTGCTACCTGCTTGCGGCACACCCTAGTACAAACAAAGGAATTGCACGGAAAACCACTAAATTTTCCAAAATTCTCCCTTTGCCAATTTGAAACATGGCAACTTCCTCACCCATGACAGATGTCTCTGATGTACCAGAAGACCCGAATCCTCCACCCACCCTTGTTGTAAAAGTGGAGCCTGGTTCCCAACAACCGCCTTTAGATGTCCATCCCTCTGGAGAAGCCACGATACCTCAGAAGGCCTACGACCTCAGACGGCATAGGAAGCTTACTCATGCTTCAGAAACACGCTTCAGTGACACGCTTCAGAGAGGATTGGGAAAGGCAGTATCTCCATCATGCAGACTCATGGACGAAGCTGGTCAAGATTTGTGACACCCCCAAAAGCAAGTTGCCACTCGAGAGCCTCTTCCTGATGCAGAAGGAGTTAGAGGAGCACCTCACACAATGGAGAGACAGTGAAAATAAGCTTAAATACATACAGTCAAACCTGGAAGACCCAGAGTTCCAGGAACACATTCATTGCTTTGAGGAGGTGAACAAAGAACACGAAGACAGCATTCGGGAAGGCAGAAACTCCCTCCAGGCCGCGCTCCTCGTTGCGCTACAGAAGGAGCAAATACCGAGGGAGAAGACCACATCCGACAGAGGTCTTCAATCACAAGCAGCTTCTTCCCACCACTCAAAGAAAGCCTCCTCCCTCCATCCCAAATTGGCTAGATCGCAGGCAGGTTCCAGTGTCTCGCGCCAAATCTGCTGCCAGCTCTCACACCCAGAGCATCCTCCCGTCGTAGCGGCACATCTAAGGCCTCCAAAGCAGCCAGCTATGCTGAACGAGCTGTAGAAGCCCAAGTTGAAGCTGCAGCAGCAGAGGCAGATTTACTGAGCTGATACAGCAGAAAGCTGAAATGGCCAATCAACAAGCAGAAATGGCCAAAGCTCAGGCCTAAGTGGAGTTACTCGAACGACAAAGAGAGACAGCAGCAAAAACAGCACGGGCCACAGCATGGCAGAAGGCGGCCAACGCTGCCTCTCTCAACTTCAACCTCGACAAGTTGGGAGAAGAGAGCCCAGATACATGGGTCAAGGCCTATGTGGATGAGCAGCACTCACTTCAAAACGAGCAGATGGAACCGCCCCAGTTGCCTAGCGGTCTTCCACAACCAGGGAAGCACTGGGATGAATCTCAACCACAGACTTTACACATCAGTTACGCATCTGATGTTGTACGACCTAAAGTATGAGATTCACTTCCCACCAACAGCAAACCTTCCCCAATTGATGTTGTACATACTAAGGTCCGAGATTCTCTTCCCAGCACCAGCAACCCTACCGCAACGTCTCACGCCCTGCTGGCTGAGCAACGTAACCCACCAGTGCCTACAACTTCTCCATGAGTCGACATGCCATCAATGACAACTGCCACACTCAATCCACAGGCAGCAGCGTTCCTGTCACAACCTCAATCTGGTTCCCAGGCACCACAAGGTAACCGCGCCCAGCCTACACATCAGTGTGACGCTCAACCATTGTCCTCAGTATGGGAGTACAACATCCTCCATAAGTACTGGGAGGAAGACTACAACCCGTCGTTGACTTACAACCCAAACTCACCCTACGAGAATCCAGGGGGAGAACCCTCTACGTCAGTACCTCCCCCCAACTCAGCAAATGCTGAAGATTACTGGAGAAACTTGGCTGTACAGAGTGGAAAGCTAAATTTGCATGCCAATGGAGTTTGCAGATTCTCTGACAAGCCAGGCGGCGAGTATCTAGTATGGAAGAAACTTTTCCTGCGCCCCGTTCTGGTGGCACGCCTGAACCCTGATGAAATAATCAGACACTTGATAGCATGGCTAGGACCACAGTCTGCCGACATACCGAGGGCACTTTTGGCATCCCACTTAGACAACCCGGACGCTGCCCTACGGTTATCATGGAAAAGGCTTGACGAACTGTATGGTGCTTCCGAGGACGTAGAAGCAACACTCTTGGATAGCCTCAACAGTTTTCCTAAAATTCCTATCGGCAAGCCTTGCCGAATCATAGACCTCGCTAACATACTTGTCCAGCTGAGAATGGCACAATGGGATCCCAACTTACCGGCACACACCTGTCTCGATCACGTTGACATGCAGAACAAAATTGTTCAAAAACTTCTGCAGGTGCTAATTGAAAAGTGGCTCCAGTTGTCTGACACCTTCATGGCCAAGGGTCGCCACCGCTTTATACCCTTCACACTTCTTGAAGAATTCGTGTCCCACCAGGGGACAGTGTGCAACACACATAAGGCCCGTGGACTCAGAGCTGTTAGTCCTCCTAATGACAGAAGATACAACAGCAACCATGTATCGCTCTCAGGCCCTATGGACACTACCAGGGAAAGACCCTTCATGGTTGTCCATAAACCGAGATCAACTCCTCATCTACACACAGTTGGGGAGAGGACTCATCAGATACAACCCAAGTTAGATCTCCAAACACAAGGAGAATACAGTTTTGTCCTATGCACCACACTCGTCACTCGCTGAACAGCTGCACTGAGTTTGCAGCGAAATCACTGACCCAACGAAAAGAGTTACTAAGGGAGTACCAATACTGCTACAAGTGTTGCAAATCCAAACATCCGTCCAAGTACTGCACAGCCAAGGTGCAATGCGACTTATGCAGTAGTGTCCAACACCCAAACATGCTGCATCCAGATGCCAAGCCGCCATTGCAGATATCTCGTAACCCTCCTTCAGACAAGGAGCCTCAACGTAACACAGAAGCAGACAGGGCTCCTCGGCAGACTGCCAAACCACAACCAAAACCGAGGATGAGTGTCAACTGCACAGAACTGCACGCCGACTCACCGTGCCCTCGTTCGTGTCTTCCCATCTGTTTAGCCAAAGTGTACCCCGAAGGACGCCCTGAAGATGCCGTGAAAATGTACGTGCAGATAGACACTCAAAGCACCTGCACCCAGGCCAGACCTGCATTCTTCGACCTCTTTGAGGTGCAACAGAACAAACTTCACTTCATTGTATCAACGTGCCATGGACCAAGAAGCATGGTGGGGAGGAGAGCTACTGGACTCTGCATAGAGTCATTGGATGGAAGTTCCCGGTTCCCACTGCCGCCCGTATTTGAATGTGATGGGGTACTGAATGACCGCAGTCAGATTGCAACACCTGAGGTCATAAGTAGCATGCCTCACCTACAGCACCTGGCTCATCACTTCCTGCTCTAGATCTGGAGGCTGAGATCCTACTCTTGCTGGGAAATAATGCCCCATGCGCCTTTCTGTTCTCCGAGTCAGTCGGCGGTCCTGTAGACGGCCCAGTGGCCATCAAATCTCCACTAGGATGGGGGATCGTAGGAATTGTCTGTGACGATCGGATGCAGGCTCCAACCCAGGCAAATTAGCACCATCCATTCCAACTGCCTTCCGACGCCCTTTAGCACCATCGAAAACAAGAATCACGTTCCAGCCTAAAAGGCCACCGGCGATCAGTACACTTTCGCTAGGACACCCTAAACGGCCGCCAGCAACCACCAGACGTCCACTAAGATGCTCTACACAGGCATATGCCTCCACAACGCCCTTTCCAACAGCTTCCCGACGCCCTTTGACACTGTGGAAGCAAGAGTACCATTCCAACCCTAAAAGGCCACCAGAGGTGAACAGCAGACTTTCACCTTTGCCGCCAAGAGTACCTGTACACCCTAAAAGGCCACCAGAGGTGAACAGCAGACTTTCACCTTTGCCACCAAGAGTACCTGTACACCTTAAAAGGCCGCCAGAGGTGAACAGCAGACTTGCATCAAGAGGCCGAACTTGCAGATTGAACCTCAAGCTTTGTATGCTTTGCTTTGTTTGATGGTTTATAAATGTTTACTGTTTATCTTAGTTATATAGTTATCTGCTATTCATAATATTACTGTGTACTGATTATCTTAGTTTATAGTCTTTTTTTCTCTTCTTTTAATAGTGGAATTCACAATTCCAGACGGGGAGTGTGCTGTCCCATCCAGTCTATGGGAATTGGATAATTATTTAGGAATTATGAGCTGTCCCCTTAAGGGAATGAATCATGGTAAATGTAGTTAAAGGTATCCTGGAAAATGTAGTTCATGTCACGTGGTCACATCTGTAATCCCGATTGGTCACTAAATTGACCCTCGATGGGTTGGGGGAGTTTTCCTCACTTTTGCCTGAACTCTCTAACTCATGGCAGCTTCTTTCTATCGCTACAAGATGGGTTAGGAGATAACCATCTTTTACTACAAGGCAGATATGCAAAGGATTGGTCATTAAAGAAGAACTTCATCACAAATGTGAGTTATGAGGATACCTGATGAATCAATAAATGTACAATACTTTGTTATGGATGTCTTGTTGAGTTATATATCTGCATCTGCACGGTTTATAAATCCACCTTTGTACAGGATACAGAAAATCTGCAAACACTCAAAATATGCCAGGGACCCTCGTGGGCCTCTTTTAACGTTTTGGTGGGAAAGTCCCCCACCCCCAGGAGAGTGCAGAGAAACCCCCCACCGGAGCTCTGACCTGAGGCAGGAGCGGACCAGGCGGTGGGTAAGGAAAACTCCTCGTGCAAAACGATCGCTGACAAACTGAGGAAAGGTGGAAAAGGAGATTCGCAGAGACAGCAGCCGAAGAGCAGCTCAGCGGACAAGAGGCCAAGAAGAGGCAGAGCCGGTTTGATGGCAATCAAAGCATATTTTGGAAGCTGGTGAGGAGGAAGCCGTGAGGAGCCTCCGGTTGAATGAACGGATGAAGAATAAAAACCTTGAAATCATTTCAAGGGAAATTAAAATGAGGCAAGGCCGGGAGGAGGTTTCAGAAGTTCCTATAGAAGAAATTAGAGTAATATTCTGAACCGTTGAATTGGAATGAACGCTAGAAAGCTTTCATCCAAGGAAACGGCGGGGAAAAGTCACGCATGACAAGAGAAGACAGAAAGGGGACGGGGGGTTGCAGGGAAGGACGGACGGCCTGGAGGAGGGTAAAAATGGCCCGGGGTGGGAGGGGGCCTGATTGATCAGACCTGCCGGGGATCCAGAGCGCCAAGGAGGCCCCCCCAGCAGGGAACCTTCCCTGGGCTTTGACTCCTCAGCAGCTCCCAGGGAAGGCCGGTCACTCCGGATTGGCTGATCCAGGCAGTCCTCCACTTACAACCGCAATTCAGCCCAAAATTTATGTTGCTAAGCGAGACATTTGTTAAGTGTGTTTTGCCCCATTTTATGACCTTTCTGGCCACCCTCGTTAAGTGAATCCCTGCAGCTGCTAAGTTAGGAAGATGTTTGTTAAGGGAGCCTGGCGTCCCCCTTGTCTTGGCTGGTCGCAAAAGAGGGTCAGGTGACCCTGGGATCCTGCAACTGTCGTAAGTATGAATCCGTTGCCGAGCGCCTGAGTTTTGATCACGTGACCATGAGGAGGCTGTGATGGTCGTAAGTGTGGGAAACGGTCATAAGACACTTTTTTGCAGGTCACGAAACGAATGGTTGCAATTGGGGGGCTGCCCATGTCAAGGGTCTGATCGGAGAATTATGGGATGCTGGATGTGAAGGCTGCTCCCACCCTGGCCGAGGAGAAATCGTGCCTAAGGGGGGGACAGGTTGCGGGGGGGGCAGTTCAGGTCTGCGCAGGAAGCTGGAAAGGAGACGGAGGGGAGACCTCCAGAGGGGAGGGGCTCCTGGGACGGCTTCAGAGGAGGTCGGGTGTGTGTGTGTGTGTGTGTGGAGGTTGTGACTCAGCCGCCCCTTCGTATGCAGGCCAGGCCAAGTCCTTGGCAGCAAAGGGTAAATGGATGCAGCCAACGGGCATTGGAAAATGAAGGTGGCCAAGATCGGGCTAATTGCGTCTGACGGGAAAAAGGAGGGAATGGCTGCTTCCTAGGCACACCTGCTGGGACAATCCGAGCAAGTCAATGAATTGGTGTAACATAGTGAAAAGTTTATGAAAGACGGGGAAATGGGGACCTTTGGAGATTTCAAATGCTTGGGGGAAAGTGGCCGTCAGTGAATTAATGTTGAAAGAGGCACCAAAAATGGGTCTGACAGAATCCGCTTCTGCCCCACTCCTTCCTTCCGATGGGACTCGGGGGCGTGTTAAGAGACAGGGGAAAAGAAAGTGGGGGGCTGGAGAAGAGTGAGGGAAGAAGAAGCCAGAAGATGAAGAATGGAGGAAGGGAAAGTGCTTCAGAGCAGGCCTCTCCAAACTTGGCAACTTTAAGACTCGTGGACTTCAACTCCCACAATCCCCCAGAATAGCTGACTGGGGAAATCTGGGAGTCCACAAGTCTCAAAGTTGCCAAGTTTGGAGAGCCCTGCTTAAGGGCCCCGAGAAGGGCTTGTGTCCAAGTGGCCAGGTCCTCCTGGGGGGGTGGAGAATGAAGGAGGCTGCATCCCGAGACAAACAGGTGAAAATTGGGCTCGGATGGAGGAGATTCTCCAAAGCAGAAGCTGAAAGGCCTCTGAGAGACCAGGAAGACGGATGTCATCCTGGCGTGAATTCATTTTACATCGATACTACATGGGTCTCATCTTTCCTTTTTTAATTCTTCTTCTTCTTCTTCTTCTTCTTCTTCTTCTTCTTCTTCTTCTTCTTCTTCTTCTTCTTCTTCTTCTTCTTCTTCTTCTTCTTCTTCTTCTTCTTCTTCTTCTTCTTCTTCTTCTTCTTCTTCTTCTTCTTCTTCTTCTTCTTCTTCTTCTTCTTCTTCTCCTTCTTCTTCTCCTTCTCCTCCTCCTCCTCCTCCTCCTCCTCCTCCTCTGAATCCCTGTCTGTGTTTTCCCCTCCTGTAAAATCACTGATGCATTGTTGCTGTTACGTGTTATATATTGTAGTTCACAATCAAAACATGCTTTAAAAAAACGAAAGTTCAAAAGGCGATTTATGAAGTAGTGTGTGGGTGTCCTGGAAACAAGGAGAGCAAATGCGGGGGGGGGGGGGGCGACTCAATTGTTTGGCATTTCAGCTTTTCTATCTTACTGTTTCTTACCAGGAAACCAAGCAGGGGTGGGTGGTTGGGGGTGGATGAGAAAGCAGATCCCCCCCCACACACACTACCTGAATGTCCTTGGCATTGTCAAAGGGTGCAGTCCAGCAGAGGGAGGTGGGGGGGAACTCCAAGGACTGGAAAAATTCCTGCCCCCCACCCCAAGTGGCTGCTGCCCTGCCCCCAGGAGCAGCTGGGAGTTGCCCCTCCCATCCCAGGAATGGGCAGGCGGGCAGAACCTCAGCTGGGTTTGCTGCTCTGGGATGCCCCCTCCCTCGAGGGAGGACCAAGGCAGCCCCTCTTCCTGCCTGCCTGCCAGCCTCGCCAGGCCGCAGGGGGGCCCTTGGAGGGGGTGCGGGGTTGGCTGCTGCAGGAGAGGAACCCTCAGCTCTTGGGAGCCGGGAGGGGAAGGCAACCGGTCCGAGCAGAGGTGGGATTCAGCCGGTTCTGACCAGTTCTGGAGAACCGGTAGTGGAAACTTTGAGCAGTTTGGACAACCATCCAATCCCGCCTCTGACTGGAGATTTTACCGTCTCCTTCCCCTGCCACGCCCACCAAGCCACGCCCACAGAACGGAACCCCACTTTCAAGGTGTGGCTGTCAGTCCAGCCAGTGAGACCATCCCTCCTGCAACGTTCCAGGCATGGGGGCACAAGGCCAGCCCCACAAGGCCGGGGGTGGGGGGCATTGGCAGAGCTGCCTCCCCACCGAGAGCTCCAGCAGAAGCCGCAGGAAAGAGCTCAGAGACCCACTGAGGCCAGCTGGCGGGAGAGGGAGGGGTGGGGGGTCCCTTGCCTCGACCTCTGGCCCAAGGGCACTGCCAGGCTGCCACCCTCCAGTGCAGCCCACTGGCCTCACAGCTGGCACAAAAGCAGGCTGGCCAAAGCCACAGAGCCCTGCTCTGCCAGCCACGGTGCAAAACTTCCCCTTAGGGGACGTGATGGGGGGGCAGCTCCACCTCCGACCCCTCCTGCCAGGGGTCACCTGCAGGCAAGAAGGCAGCCACCTATTGCCCTTCTCTGCAGCCGGTGGGGTCACTCCCTGGGCACGGTGGGCCCTGGGAATGGAGGCCAGTCTCCCAGCTCTCCAGCCAAGAGAGTCCGTGCCCGCATGTGGGGAGACTGTCTCCCGGTGGGGGTCCAGGGCTCCTCCCAGGCAACGAGGAAGGAGCTGGTGGCCATCGGCCAGACACGGGGTGCTTGGACCCTGGGCAGCCCCCTTTCCCAGGAGCACCAGGGCTGGGTTCAGAAAGAATCCCCCTCAAAAGCCTGTGGGGTCACGGTGGGGGGGTCCCTTCTGCCTCGCTCCTGCAGGGGACCCGTCTGGCTGACTAGTGGGCATGCAGGCCCTGTGGGGGAAAGCGGGGAGGGCAAAGGGAGCTGCGGGGAAGGGCACCCTGGGGCTGCCCCACTAAGAACCACCGAGAAGTGCAGCAGCAGCAGCAGCAACCTACCCCCACCCCCCACCCGCTCTGGTCGTGCAGCCGGTGGGATCCAATTCTTGTCCGGCTTAGGTCCCCCTCCTGGGCAGTGCCGGATTGGCACAATCCCAAGTGCTCCTAGGGCAGAGCAGGCGGGCAATGCCAGGGGAGGAGCCAGGGAGAAGCGCCCACGGGCCCCTGCGACAGAGGGGGTGGTTAATCTGCGCCCCCCGGCAGCTGAGGGAGGAGGGAGACCGAGGGGTCTGCCCCAGAAGTGCTGCGACTCCTGGCAGACCAGGTGGGCTTCTCCACAGCTGGCCAAAGCAGCTGGAGGTGCTTCCCCCAGACCCAAATAAAAGGGAGGTGGCTCGGTTCCCCAGCAAGGTTCCCAGAAGGGCCTTCAGAGGCCTGGGCTGGGAACATGCGGGTAGAGCCCTGGTGGCACAGGCCGCAGGCCACAGTTCGATCCTGTCCAGCTCCAGGTTGACTCGGCCTTCCCTCTTTCCGAGGTCGGTCAAGCGAGGACCCAGGGGGTTGGGGGCCATTATGCAGACTCTAAAGTGCTTGGGGGCGCTGCCAAGCACTGTGAAGCAGCAGAGAAGCCTAAGGGCCCCTGCCAGGGGATCCTCCACTGCTGCAGGGGACACTGCAGAAGCTGCTGCTGCTGCTGTCGCCCTTTCAACAGTCCAGATGCGGCCAGTGGTCCAGTTGGGGAATTGCCAGAAGAATTTAATGGGAGGTGATGAGGATGTGAGTCATGGCTGAGGCTGGCACCCACCCAGCTGAGGCTGGCAATGCCCCCATGCCCCTTGCCTGCCTAGCTGCTTTAGCACAGCCGTATACTCAACAAGGTCATGGGGTATTGGAGTTAGGAGGAAGCCAGATCAAACACACACACACACACACACACACACCTTGCAGGGTTTCACCTGAGCTGCTTCTGGGCCTCTGGTGCAGGTGAACGCCTCCCACAGATGCTTTAGAGGAGGGGGGAGAGAAGGGCTCAACCTCTCCTCTCCTCCACTGGGGAGAGCCCTTCTCTGCCCCTTGGTGCCCCCCCCCAAAAAAAGAGGACAGGCTGATTGGCAGGCACAAGGAAGGAAGAGCGGGGGGGGGAGTGGGGGGGGGCTGCTGCCTGGAAGGCCTTTCCCTGGGCCAGTTCTGCCTGCCCTCCAAAGGTCCTACCTTGCTGGATGCAGGCTCTGCACCCCCAACAGCCTGCGGGAGGCTTGCCAGCCAGAGCTTGTCCTGGAGGAGGAAGCTGGTGTGCCCCATAGCTGGCAGCAGGGACATCCCATCCCGCCCCCGGCTTCATGGGGCGAAGGGAAGGTGGGCTCTGGGGTCCCAGGTGAGTCAGGATGGGGGCACCAGCAGCCGAAAGGAAGGGGGAGTTTGCTGGAGGAGGAGGAGGGCAGCCACGGGGCTGGGCTGGGTGGGGGCCCAGCAGGGAGGGAGCTACCTCGGGGCTTCTGGGAGGGGAATCGGCTGCGCTGTGGTGAGCTGGGCCCTCCAGATGGATGCGGGGGGCAGGACGTTCTCCTCGCTTCGGGGCCCCAGGCTCCCTGCAGAGGCCTTCATGCCACCATCCAAGCCGCGTTCCTCTCCCGGCCGTTTCCAAGTGAAAGGGCCCCCAGGAAGCTCCAGTGAAGATGCAGCCCAGCACATGCCCTCCACTCACCCACCACGAGGGGAGAAATGGGGGGGATGCTGCCTGGCCCTGCTGCAGGGGGGCCGAGGCCTCCTCCCCACCCCAGAGGAGTCCGGGGGGGCTCCCTGTGACTCCAGCAGCTGGGAGGGAGGCAGGAGGCGGCTTGTGGTGGAGCTGACCCATTTTTCTGCACAAGGCTGGCTAAATTATAAACGCCTTATATACCCAAATGGCTGGCTCTGAGGTGCATCACAGAGAGAGACAGAGAGACAGAGAGAGAGAGAGTTAAGCATTCTGTGAATGCTGGAGGTCTCTCGCCTATGGAGTAAAGGTGTGGTATGAACACCCCTAAGGCAGGAGGAGCCGCCCCCTTTTCCCACCTGCTGGCAGAGAAGCTGCCTTCAACCCTGTCCTCCCCCCAAGACTCCCATCAGCTGGGGGGGGGGAAGGGGTGATGCCCATCAGAGAGGGGCCAATCCCAATAAATTGTGACACCCCCCGCCCCACCCAGAAGAATCCCCAACCCCAATATGGATGGAAGCCTCGACTGGTTATGGGGAGGGGCAGCCCATCCCCCCCCAGGAGGAGCAGAGACCCTCAGGAGGAGCCCCCCACCCACGTGGGCTCTCTGGTCTCACTCCCAGCTGGTGTGTGTGTGTGTGTGTGTCTGCTTAGGAGCCTGTAGAAGGGTTTAATTAAGCCACCGATCCATCAATCCAGGGCGAGTGCTGGCTGCTTCAGAGCTCAAGGAGGTTTGCCTGAGCCCAGCCCCATCGTCAGCGGCTGCACACAGCCCACCAGCACAGCTGAAGGGGGGCTGTGGGAGCCTCTCTGGTGACCCTGCCTGTCCCGTTGTGCTGTTACGCAATGCAGCCCTTGTGCCTGGCTCCGCTGGGCTGAGGGCTCCAAGTGCAGCATGAACCCAGCCCAAGGACAGCCAGCCAGCCAGCCAGGGCAGCTCGGCCTTTCCCTGCTGCTCGCCTGGGCGGCTCTGGCAGCTGGGGGGTGGGGGTGGGGGTTTTCAGGGGAATCCTCCCTCCCTCCCTCCCTCCCTCCTTCTGCCAGTTCAGGACGAAAGCCGCACTTTACCCGTTGCTTTGAAAAGGGTTTTTTGTTCCCAAATGAAAGGGGGCTTCTCCTCAATTGAAGAGCCATGTGCTCCCCTCCCCTCATCTCTGCTTCTGATCTTGTGGCTTCTACACTCCTCCCCCCTGCAAATGTGGCCCTGGCTCTCCAGCTGGAAGCCCCTCCCTGGCATCTCTGGCGGGCAGGGTGACTTCCTCTCCCAACTGACTCTACTCTTTGCTGCCAAGCAAGCTCCAATTTCTCCCTGAAGACGGCCTGGCCCTTCCAAGACAATTTGGGGCAGGATCCGGTCCCATCTGTGGGTCCCTGGAGGGTCTCCCCGCTTCTCAACCGCCCTCTTCCAGTACCCCATTCACCCACCCCCTTTCCTTTCGGTGGCAGGACCCTCTGGTTGGGGCTGCAGCTGCCAATTGATGGTCCTGCCCTTCTTGGGGGCTTTGAGGGGTGGGGGAACTAATCCTCTCCTCTCCCACCCCCTGGGGGCTTTGCTTCCTCTTGAGTAGACCCCCTTCCCTTCCCTGCCAGGGTCTTCCGGTCACCCTCACGATGGCCTCCTCCATTGCTGGGTAGGGGCTGCAGAGGCCGCCTGCCCTCCAGGGCCCGGTCACTTGCCCGCCCCTCAGGCATCCTCTTCCCTGGATCTGAGACCCCCCCCGCCTTCTTCCATCGTTCACTCCTTTGGATCCTTTGAAGGGCTGAGACCTTTGGGAACTTCCTTCCTTCAAGGTCCTCCCCCTTCTCCCATCCTGGGGCGGGGGAAGTGATTCTGGGCTCTCTCTGGCTTCCAAGCCCAGCCTTGTGGGTCTGGGAGTCCCAGAGCGAGATGGGCGGAGAGGCCAAGGAAGCCCCTTCTGGAGGAACTCCACAGTCCCGTGCCAGGATTCAAACGCAGGGCCTGGACTGGATGCCTTAGTCTGAGCAGAAAGTGGCTATGACAGAGGGACGCCTCCCCCTCCCCTTAACCACAGCCCCCTACCCCCCAGCAACCATTTGCTAACAAATGAGATCCTGCCAGCCTCCCTCTCGTGTGTCCGCTTCAGTGGGGCAGGGCAGGGGGACGTGAGGCAGGCATGTGACTTTCCTGGCTGGCACTTGCAGGCTCCGATTCCCCCCCCATGGTCCCCCCCCCCCATGGAGCCCTGGGGATTCAGTGCAGGGAGAGCAAGAGAAACAATATGAAGCTTATATCTGTCACGGTGATGCTTAACTTTTATTTTTTCCGCCATGAAATGAGTCTGGAAGATTTTCAAAAGAATCTTTCTAAATTAGACTTCAAAACACAGCCCTTCAGAGGCTGCCATTTCAATTGTTGGTTGCAACCTTTTGGGAAATTGTCCTCCTCTCCTCCTTGCAGCCCCCCCGCACAGGTGGGACCCAACCCAAGAAAGGGGACAGGACCCCCTGGCAGTCAAACAGAGACAGACCAACCCTCAGTCGCTGGCCCAACGTTGGGCTCGCTTTGCACCATGTGACATCTAAGAGCCCCCCCGCCGTTCCTTGCTGGCCACTTCCCCAGAGCCCCCGAGAAGCAGGTGATCCCACCAGTTCGGCCGCTGCCCTGCTCCCACTTCTTCGGTCGAATTCTCCAGCTGCTCCGAGGCTTGGCAGGCAAGCGACCCTCCTCCAGGCCCTGTGCGAAGAGGCAGCTGCTCGGAGGGGGCAGCCCTGACCTTGGGGTTCGAATGAGAAGCTCTAAGAGCTGTCCAGGCATTTTAGCCTTCTTGGCACTTCCAGTTCTGGGCATGGGGCCAGGATTCCCAGAAATTGGGCCCGAAGACGTGATGTGGCTGGGAGTCACTCCAGAGAACCGGAAGCCAGCTGGGGAAGGTGGCCACTTTATTCTTAGCCCCTCAGAGACGCCCAACACACACTGTCCCCAGAACTAAGGCAGGGGGGCGGGGGGGGAGCAGGGTTGGCCCATTGGAGGAGCACAGCAGAGGCTCAGATGCTGAAGCCACCCCCCCCCACCCCCCACCCCACTCTTAGGCCCACTGCTGGGGGAGCCTGCACTCCAACCACCCAGCAGAGAAGCTCCCGTCCCTCTGTAGTCAGGGAGGAAGATACAGGCCCCTCCTGCCCTTCCCTGCCTCCCTCCCCCCTCCAGATGAAGGAATGTGGGTGGGTGGCAGCCCTTTGGCACCCGGGATCCTGGTGGCCCAAGAGGGACACTTTTAGAGAGTTTCCTTTGCTGTTCTTCACCTGCAGACTAAACTATCTGCAACTATCTACATCTTGCCAGACTAAACCAAATATCTGCAGACCTCCAGATACCCTCTGGGCTTATCCCTCCTCCTGCTGCCTCCCTTCCCTCCCAGAAACCTTGGCTCCACCACAGGTGGTAAAACCAGAAGTCCCACACAAGCCTTTGAGCTGGGGTAGCTGGTGTTACCCCCGGGGTACAAGGACCTGGGCAGTGGGAGGGGCTGCCACATGACCTATTTCTACTGGCACCGTGGAAAGAGAGCTGGGAACGGCCTCAGAGGCCACCAGCTGGAGCCCTTCTTGGCTGAAGCACTTTGAGCAATGGCCATCAGCCTCCTCCTTGGGGGAGCTTAACTGGGCAGATTGTTCCACCAGCTCACAAGTTCCTCACAATGTCTTGCCTGAACCTCCTCCTCCTCCTCCTCCTCCATCATCACCATCATCTTCCATCCTCTGAAGTTGCTTCAATTTGTGACTGGGGCTCCGAGCCCCTCCAGATGTAGTGGATCGGCGCCTTTGCTCCCGTTCCTTTCCTTCGTCCGCCCGTGCCGTTGGCCGGGCTCTGCGGCAGGGTTCCCACGTCCCACTTAAGCAACCCACCACTACTCGGCGACAATAGAATAGGCGGTTGGGCAGGGATCTTGGAGATCTTCTAGTCCAACCCTCAGTCCAGGACTGGACTCCTCCTCCTCCTCCTCCTCCTCCTCCTCCTCCTCCTCTTTTGGGCATGTGCCTCTGAGTCAGTATTGGCTCCTGGGCAGTTCCTGAACTACTACGAGTCCCTGCGGTTTTCTTGGCAAGGTTTTGGACGTGGCCTGCCGTTTCCTTCCTCCCTCCCTAGGCTGATGGAGAGGGACTGGCCCAGGATCACCCAGCTGGCTTCATGCCTAAGCTGGGACTGGAGCTGGAACTCCCAGGCTCCGGGAGGCTCCCCTGTCCTCATACCCCCCCACAGAGGTGGCTGTTCCCCCACCCTCCCAGGAGGCAGGCTGTCCCACAGCCTCGGGCTTCCCATTGGCAGGAAATGCCTCCTGGTTGCAAAACTTGCACTCTCTCTGTTGAGCTTCCACCCGCTGCTGCTTGTCTTCCCTTGGCCGCCTGCTGGAGGAAGCCCCTGCTGCTCCTCTTGGGAACAGATTCTGTCTCCCCTCGGTTTTCTCTTCTTTGGGATGAAGGGACCCAGGTCCCTTAACAGGGTTGAATCCCCCTCCCCGTCTTATTTCTCTCCTCCACGTCGTCCTTTTGAATTTGTCAGCACCCCCCTGGTATTGTGGCAGCCCTGGAAAATGCAGAAGGAAGGCGCTCAAGGCCGAGATAAGGTCATCTTGAGGGCCACAAGGCAGGAATTCCTGTGGAGCTGAAGGACCGGCCTTCCGGGCAGCCCCTTGTCCACGTGGCCGGGGTCCTTTCCATGACGAGGGCTTCAGGAGGGAGCCGAGCTGGGAAGGGGAGAGCGTGGAAGCCATCAGCTGAGCGGGAGGGAAGCAGCAGCAGGACTCCGAAGGATGGACGGCTGAGCCAACCTTGAGCCATTAGGATCAAACTGCTGGCAGTGAGCAGAGTTAGCCTGCAACACTGCTCTGTAGCCACTGCGCCCACCTGGGCTCAGAAGGCTGGCAATCCTCTGCTCATTTTTCCTCGGCCGCCCTCCACCTCTGCTCCAGCGGCTGAGGGGGAGGGGCTTCCAGGTTGGGCCTTGGAAGGCATGGGGGGGTGGGGGAGGCAGCTGGTCTGGGCAAGGAGGGTCGCTGTGGCTCTGATGGGATTCGGCAAAGAGTTGACCTGCCCACAAGGGGTGTGTGCGCGTCCGTGTGTGTGCGTGTGTGCGTGCATTTTCCTTCTGTTTTCCCCATTGTGATGGCATCCAGAAGGGGCAGAGTATCCGCAGTGCGCCACAGAGCTGTCCCTTCCTGTGATTTTGACATGGCACGGCTGGCATTGGCTCTTTGGGCAGCGGCAGCTTCATTCTCCCTCCCCAAGTACCAATGCTGAGCCAGGTTCTGCCAGCCTCGCACCTGTCAGCCATGGTTTCCTGCCTAGCATAGAACTTTAGTAATGCTTTTTGACATTGAACTGCATTTGCTTGGGCCCAATGCGCCAAACCTGGAGCTCCACTTCCGAGCACTGGCACACACCCCTGCTGGGTTCCCCTCCCCTCATCCGAGTCATTGGTAGAGATGCTGAGGAGCCCCAGGGCCAAGACAGAGCCCCCGGGGGACCCTCCGCCTGCCTCTCCCCACGGACTGAGAATGCATTGACAAGCCCCCCCCCTTAGGCACAGCTGTTCCCGCAAAGCCATCTTGCAGCAGGACCACCCCCACCCGCCCTTCTCACCCAGGAGCCAGCCGCAGAGGTGCCTTATCACAGCCGGTGCAGATCTACGGTGCTCAGAGCTTTTCCTTGGCTCATCCATTGACTCGCTGTCCAAGTGACAAGATCAGTCCGGCAGGACTTGTTTGTAAGAAATCCATGCTGGCTCCCACTAATTAGTGCCGCCTTCTCCATATCTTTGTAAACTCATTGCATGAGGATCTTTTCAAGGACCTTCTAGGCACTTTTCTAAGACTTTCCCAAATGTAACAGTGAGAAGGGACCTTGGAGGTCATCTAGTCCAACCCCCTGCTCAAGCAGGAGACCCAATACTGTTTCAGGCCAATGGCTGTCCAGTGTCTTCTTTAACACGTCCAGTGATGGAGCCCCCACAACTTTTGGAGGGAAGCAGTTTGGAACGTTCTCCTTAGTTCTAGGGTCTTAAACAGGACCGGGGTCCCACGTGGGGTGTTTTGGAGAGGTGGTGCGAACACTGTTACCCAGTGGGATTTTAGAAGCCCGAGAATCACAGACTTACTGAGTTGGAAGGGACTGCGGAGGTCTTCCTGCTGTCTTGAAAGCCCCACTGTCCACGCAGCCTTCCCATCTAAGCTGAAGACCAGAAGAAGGTGCCCTGGTTGGACCTTTTCATATTGGCACCTTCCTCTCATTCAGAGGCAGCGGCTTTCATGAGCCCCTCTCTTCCGCAGACCCACCTGGAATTTAAATGGGGGGAGGGGAGGCGTGTGTGTGTGTGTGTGCGTGTGTGACAGAGTGAAGGCACCCTCCCAATCGAGAGCCGTGATGGGCTAAGACCCCATTGTGTTACCCGAGGCCTTCTGAAGTGGCCCGAAACCCTGGGGTGGGTGCAGGCTCAGCACCCACTTAAAAGGCATGGGGGCTCTCCTGGGGGCCCAAATGCTTGTCCTTGTTTTGAGCATGGATGCCAAGCATGCTGCATGCCCACGTAGGTGGCCCCACTTGCCCCGGGGGAGGATCCCACCAGAGGAGAAGCAGGCCAGGACGCCTCTGGGGCTGTGTGGGGTGGGAGGGGCTGCTGAGGGAGATGGGGGGGAACAAGGAGGCCTCTGGCTTTGCAGCAGTTCTGCTTCCCCCCCGGCCCGGCCGTCCTTGTGCTGCTTGTGAGGATCTGCTCTGGTTGTGGGGCTGCCTGAATGCAAGCCACACACAAACACACACACACACACACGGGGCTGCGGCTCATTAGCAGCGCAGTTGAGTGGTTTGAGCCGTAAGTGCCAGGCGGTGGTGCCTGCCCCATTATGAGGTCGGCCTTCGGCCTCATTATGGGTCACTTCCGGTCATTGATCCGGCTCTCTCGGTTCGGCCCTCGGATGTGCCGGGCGGGCAGTTCAGCCTCTGCCCGTCTGCTCTAATTCCATCAGTCCAGCCTCTCGGTCAAGGGGGTCAGAATGACAAGAGGGACAGCCCAGGGCCTGCCCTTCCCGAGCATCAGCTCCATTGGAAGCCTGCCTAACTTCACCCCCTGGATGGTGCAACGGAGGGAGTGCAGCCCACGAAATGGGTTGGTCAGTTAGCAGAGCCTTGGATTGATCGGATTGCCTCTGAGCTGCCAGGAAGGAGCCCAGAGGAGGAATTGAAAGGGGGGGGCATAGTTGGAGGAAACGGCCATCTATGCCCAGAGCTATTGTGGAAAAGGCAAAACGGGCCCAGAATATTTTAACTGGGGCGACATCTGTCAATTACATGTCAGGAATCGCTGGGAAAGGAAACACAAATGAACGGCTGATATCTCAGAGCTTTCCTATCAATCCGTCGTAAAAGGGACCCTGAAGAACCAGAGAAAATGGAGGAGACGCCAGCGGAGACGATCTGGGCCCTCTGGGAAGAGCTTAGGATGCAAAGGCAGCAAGGAAAAGATTTCCCTCGCTTGAAGACGAAGGAAAGATTCCTGCTTGGTTAAACTTTGGAATGACAGCCCGGCTTGGCTCCCCATCTTTCCCTGGAATATCGTGGAGCAAAGAGGCTGCCTTGGGGCCGGGAGAGCCCCCCCAGCAGGGTAGAAAGGAGCCCCCCCACCCCCAGGACAGGAGCCCAGGGCCAGGAGGCCTAAAGGCAGATCTGCCACAGTGGGCCTCTCAGTGGGCACGTTGAGTTCAGCAATGATGGCGATGAAAAGCCATTTTGCAAGCAGTCCTAACCTTCACGGCCTTCGCGGGTCTGCAACACAAAGAAAAGCTGAAGTCAAATCAGAAGCACGGTCAGTTTCACTTAGTGACTGGTTCGCTTAGCAACCAAAGAATGGTGGCTGCTCCATTGCCCAGGGGAAGAGGTCTCCGGCTAGCTGACCCAGGAGGCTGCCATCGGAGGGGACCTGGATCCAGGACTGGCCCCTGGGGGCCCCTCCATGAGCCCCTGGCCCTGGGTGGCCAACCCGGTCTCCATGTAGGCCCGTCAGAGGCTGAAGGCCAGGCCCAGAGACGGGCAGGCAAGAGCCAGGTGCTGGGAGGGGGCCAGCTCCACGATGCTGCCAAGCCCGGCTCGCAAGGGGCTTTTTCCTGGCTGCCACATCTTGTTCTGAGAGGCTGAGCCAGCTGGAGAGACCGGTGGGCATCTGGAGGGGTGGAAAAGAGGAAGAGGAGGGATGGGCTGGGGGGAGGAGGAATCGACAATTCAGGTGTCTCTCAGATGAGGCAATTAACAGACAGAACAATTAATGCTAAAGTCAGCTTGTTTGCAGACAACAAACACAGGCAGAGGAAGGCAAACAATGAACAGTATTGCTGCAATTAACATTTCCTTCCACTTAACAGCTGCAAAATGAGGCTCTTGTGGAGAAGAAAGGCGGTTCCTCCCCACTTGCTGGGATCCATCCTGCTGGGCTGCAGCTCCCCCCAACCCAACCGGCCCTGGGAGAGGCGGATTTGGTCACCTCGAGGGAAGCGGCACAATTTCCTAGAACTGACCATGCCTCGGCAGGAGGAGGCCCACCTTGGGCTTGGTCCATGTGGCCCTACCAATAATGCTGCCTACTCCCAGCCATTTAAAACAAGATGGAATCTAAAATCCACGAATTTAAAGCAGCAATGAGGAAAAATGCCACATTTAGGGACAAGGCGAGGCAGAGACGGGATCTGGCCACTGCCGGGCCTGTGCACCTCCTCCTCACTGACCACTTCCCAGAAATGGTCCTGAGGGCCTGGGGGGAGCGTTGAGGGCCTCCCCAGGCTCCGCCCTCAGCCCAGGCCGTTGGGTCTCTTGGGACGCAGCCCAGAGGAGGGAGGGAAGGGTGCCCGTCCAATGGGCGGAGGGAGGCCGCAATTCAGAACCGACAGGCTCGCTCATCGGGCCAGAGCCAACAGGGCGAAGGTCAACAGTGGGTGCTCGCAGAGGAAGAAGCAACCGCCAAAGCACCGGAAGACCCACCGGGTGGGCAAATGAGAAGGATCTGGGCTGGAGACCGAGTGGATCACCAGCTGAACGTGAGCCAGCAGGGGGTGCAGCAGCAAAGAAGCCAAACGCCATTAGCGGAAGCATCGCAGCCAGATGGGGAGGGAATAGTCCCATTGACCCCCAGGACGGTCCAGTCTCTCTTCTCCAGTTTGGGCCACTGGACTTAGGAGAGACGCAGAGAGAGCTTCCAGGATGGCCAGGAGCTTGAACACCAACCCTGCGAGGAAGCTTCATAGGAGGCTGAACCTGCCAAGGAGAAGGCGGGGAGGGCTCTGCCAAGGAGAAGCTAAGGGCCGCCTTGGGCAAAAGGAGGCAGCTGCCTCTCTTGATGAGAGAAGGAGAAGGGAAGAAGGGAGACTCGGGGCAGCCTCAGAGGGCAAGAGCTGCAGATGGGCACCCAAGGCTGATTTCACTCTCTCAGGGATTTGGCGACCTCTGAGCAAGAGGTTGAGCCCCGTGATCTCTACCCCTCCCCGCCCCCTTAGCTCCTATCCCCAAGGAGGCTTCCTGGCGTGAAAGAGACCAGGCTGGCCTCACTTTCCAGGGCCCGGGGGCAGCAGCCCCAAAGGCCCCATTTCCTTGCTCAGGGCAGGTGGGGCTTGGGGAGAATGGGGCCAGGGCTAGAACGAGCCACTGGGAAGCCCCATCTCTCCTTGGGGTCGGTACAATCAGCCGGCACTCGGAGGCAGGTGACGACGTGTTTCAAGTTTACACACTAATTCTAGCCTGAAAGAACAGGCCACAAACACCACAGAAGCACTTTGAGGGTGCAATGGCTCCATCTCAAGCTCAAAGTACCAGAAATGCTTGGACCCGCCTAGCTTCTCCAAACTGGCCAGCCCAGCAGATTGTAGCCTTCTAGTCTTCAACGTCTGTAAGAAATTCTGCTTTGCCATCCTTGGAATGGCTCCTTTTCCTCGTGAAGGAGGCACCAAGGGATGGCAGCGCTGCCACTTGGTTCTTGCCCTCTGGGTTGGCTGCTTCCTCAGGCGGAACCCCTGGCAGACCCGGCCTTTGGAGAGGGCAATGCCTGCCCTGGGCTTGGTCTTTGCTCCCAAGACAAGAGAATCACTGAAGCTCAGGGGGGCATTGTGGGTCCTTGGTACTCTCTGAGCTTGGCTGTTTGCAGACGTTTCATGACCCAACTAGGCAACAACATCAGTGCCTTTAATGTTGGAGCACTTTGTTTTCATTCCTGTATTGTTTCTCGTGTTTTTGTTTGTCAACATACTGAATTCTGGCATTTGGGCAGTGAAGGAGGAAGGGAAGGGAAGGGAAGGAAGGAAGGAAGGATTTGTTCTTCCAAGAACCATTGCACATGGCCACGTTTCTTTCTCCTGGCCCGTTCGCAGCCGTGGCTTGGTAGAGATGGAGTGGGGAAATGCCCGGAGTGGAGGGGGACAGTTTCTGGAACAGATTAGGGCAAGCCTCGTGTGTGTGTGTGTGTGTGTGTGTGTGTGTGCTGGAGAGGGGCTTCTGAATGGCCGGGAGGGGGCCTGAGCAGTTCCCCCATCCCCATACAGTGGCGGGGGGTGTTTCCCTAAGGCCTGTGCCAAAGCAGGGCTGCCTCCATAAGGGGGCTGGGAAAGAGGCCCAAGGGGTACAGAGAGGGGGCACAGCCAGGGGTCTCCCCCCTCTCAGTGGGGCAACGTCAAGGAAGCGGCAGAGCAAGGGCTCCTCAGCTGGGCTTCCCGCCCCCAGGTGAGGGAAAGGGGGGCCTTGAGGGATTCCTCCTGGCTTTCAGGATGTAGCAACATTAGTTACGCAATTGCATAATTTAGCAAGCATCCAACTGGAAAAACCAGCAGCGGAAGAAAACCTTGAATTAAAAAAGCATAAGGGGAAAAAAATCTCGGCACCTCCGACCAGCTCGCAAGCCAGCAGCTGCAGCTGCAGCACCTGAAAAATCGGGCTTATTATTTGCTTGCTCCTCTTACCACAGGGTGCCTCTGGGTGACTTAGTTCCCGAGGACTCTGGGGCATGTGTGGTAACTGGGTTAACCTCCTAAGTAACTAGGTTAATAAAGGAGAATATTTGTAGCTCAGTGTTGAAATGAGGTTTTCTGGCCTTGGTTGTTTTCTTGCAGACGTTTCTCGCTCAGCACTGATGGTGTTGCCTAGTTGGCTAACGAAACGCCTGTGGGAAAACAATCCAGCTCCGAGAGCCCCAGGGACCCCTCATAACTAGGCTAACCTCGTAAGGCCACGTGGCCGTGGATTCTGAAGCAACGTGGCTCCAGGTTTTCCATTGCTGGTTCGCTGGGGAATTGCACAGCCCCAAAGAGACTTGGGCACAATTAGGGGGTCTCGTGGGTCAGGCGGGCAGCCGTGGCTTGGAAAGCCTTTGCGTGGGCTCCTCTCCTGCACTAACCGCATCAGGCAGCAGCACCACTCCTGCCTCCGTCCCCTCGCAACTGCTCTCCATAGCGCAGCCTCCCAAACTGCAGTCACTGTCATTGCTCTCAAGGGCTCCTCGTCACTTGAGGCTGGTCAAGCAGGCCGTGCTGCGGTTCAGAGCCTTCCCCCATGTGCCCCATGTGCCCCATGTGCCCCTGGGATGCTCCCTTCCTAAGCTGCCCACTGGGGTTCCAGCGGGAACTTAGCAAGGACCCTGATATACACCTTCAAAGTGCTTCGTTTACAGAGCCAGTCTATTGCCTCCAACAACCAGGGTCCTCTTTTACTGACCCCGGAAGAAGGCAAGACTGAGTCAACCTTGAGCCAGTCAGGACCAAACGCCTGGCAGTGAGCTGAATTAGTCTGCAATACGGCATTCTAACCACAGCGCCACCAGGGCTCTTCCTTCCTTCCCTCCTTCCTTCCTTCCTCCTTCCTTCCTTCCTTCCCTCCTTCCCTGTGGGGATGCAGCAGGAAGGGAAGGGTTGATTGGGGGGGGCAGAGGCAGTCCTTTCCCCTGCCTTAAGCCAAGCTCTTTTCCAGAGCCCCCTGGGGCCAGACAGCCACTGGGCATCCGCATCCCAAGGGCAGGCAAGGACTTCTGGCCTCCCAAAGCCCTGCTGGGGGTCCTTGGAAGAGCCGCCAACACTGAGCAGCTCAGCGTCCGCCAGCCCCCCGCACCTCGGGTAGACTTAGCATCTCACCTTTCCCCTGCCCGCTGGCTTAGGCCCAGGAGGCTGCGCAGCCCCCCAGTGCTGCTCGGAGGTCAGTTGGGGAAGGGCGCCACGTTCATCTGCTGCGGCCAGCCTGGAGCTGCCACCTACCCCAAAAGAGACTCAAAAGCGACTGGACGGGGCTAGCAGCCTCAAGCCCGGCTTCTGCCCGTTGTTCGCGGCAGCTCCCATAGCTGTCTCCGTCGGGGTGCTCTCCCTCCTCAGGACCCAGCCCCTCCCCGCCAACGCTCCTCGACGGCCCACGGCGACTCTACTGGCCGGTGGCTGCTGGCTGCCTCTCCGGGGCTGACTCGGCGGATTGCTATTTTTAGCTGCTCCGTGTTTCCAGGGGAAACCTGGTGACGCAGTGACGTCAATGCAGGTCAATAGCGGACGGGGTGGAAGCGCCGCTGCCGCCGCCCGGCGCCCAGGCGGGGACACCTCTCCGCAGAGACGGCTTCGGCCAGCGGACGAGTGGGTCGGGCTCCAGCGGGCAGCCTGCACCGGCCCAGCCTTCCTGGACGGGCTGGAGACATCGCATCCCCCGGCAAGGGCGCAGGAGAGAGAGGTGGGCAGGGTCGGCGTCGCTGGCGCTCGCCTCTCCCGTTGGATCCGTTGCCCCGAAGGTAGGTGCCGCTGGGCTCGGGCGGGAGTGTCGCTCCGCCCAGGCCGCTCGAATTCCTGTCGGGATCCTGTGCCTAACAGCGAATTTGGAGAGGGCGGGAGGCGTGCGAGCGGGGCTGGCGAAACGCGCTAGTCCAGGCTCGACGAACAGTTCCCGCGGGTGGGGGACTCGCCTGCCGCCGCCGCTGCACGCCTTTGTCCGCTTGAGGTTCTGTCCGGCGCAAGGGAGTCTCCCCCGATGTCCCAGGGCCAGCCCCGCCTGGCGCTCTCCCGGAAAGCCTGCCTCCCCACCCCCACGATGCTCCTCACAGATATGGTCGCCCCCCCCGCCTCCTTGCCGGGACTGGGCAGCCTGGAGCTTCTGGGCAGGCTCAGCCCCGCCCCGCCTACCAGGGCCGTGCCCGGGGCTGCCAGCCATGTCGGGCCAGCAGCAAAGGGCGAGCCCTTCTCGCGGCCGCGGCCGCTTTGCTCCCGCAGGGTCGGGGAAGGGCTCGCCCGCCCGCCCGCCCGGTCAGTTTCAGCACCGCGGGCGAGGACAGCTCCGCGACGGCGGCAGGAGCGGCTGCTGCGGCGTTCCGGGAGAAGCTGCGCCCCGCCCTCGGCAGGAAGGCGCTTTCCCGCGCCGGACAGGGGCCCGGCCGCCCCCCAGGTGGGGCCACGGGAAGGCGCCGCTGGACCGGAGGCCTTCGCGCCTCTCCCTCCGCCTGCAAGCTCAGCGGGCGCCGCTCGGGCGGGACTCCGGCCAGGGAGAGAGGCGACTTGACGCAAAACTCCGGGAAGAGCTCCGCAAAAGACGCGCTGAAGCTCCGGAGAGGCTCCTGCTTTAGAGCCGGGCTGGGAAACCTGCCAGTCAGGGGCGGTCAGGGCCCAGTTTCAACGCGGAGGTTTTTTCCTCCCCTCACCCCGTGAGGCCAATTCACACATGCCACCTGGCCAGCCGGGGTCACTTCGGGGCAACAGGTGAAGGGTGGCCTGCAATGGAGCTCCGGAGTTGTGGGAGAGAAGCCGAGGGGAGGCCGCCGCATCCTCCTGGAGCCCCCAATCCAGCCTGGAGACAACGAGAGCGGGCGCCCTGCTAGCCAGCCTTCACCTGGGGTCCCCCAGGCTGCCAAAGGCCTGGGCTCCTCTCTGTTTTGGAGTGTGGTGTCCGGACCCTCTGCGGGGTATGGCTTTGTCTTCCTTCCCTGCACAAAGTGCCACCCCCGAGCAGTCCAGGCAGGCAGAGGAAGAGAGCGGGCATCTGCCAGGGGCACCTTCAGGCACCTCGGATCACAGCCACAGATGCTGGCTGGAGCCCGAATGGAGGTGGGGGAGGGGGGTGACGGTTGAGTGAAATGTGATTGCCGAAGTGTTCCTTCTGCCTAGGGGCTGGGGCCTTTCTCAGAGGCAGCCGGGCACCCTGTCCTCACCTGTGGGGAATCAAACATTTTGCCCAGGTGGGCAGAGACACCTGCCGGCCATGCTGCCCACAGAAAGGGCAGGGGGTGCAGGGGGGGCCTATAGTACCACTGCTTCTTCCACCTGGGCCCTTCAGTTGGCCTTGGAGTGGAATGGCTTCCGCTGGATCTCAAGAGGTGCCCTCTTGCCCCCCCCCCCTCCGGTCGGAGCTGAGTGAACCGTGGTCGACTTGCCCACTTTCTCCTCTGGGCTGGGCAGCCGCAGAAGCCCCTGGGACAGCCCTTGCAGGGCTTCGCGCTGGGGGGAGGAGAGGGCTGGCTAACTGCTCGCCTGACTGGTGGAGAAGAGAAACCACCAACCAACTCCACGCTGGCTGACCACAGCCGTCTCTGCTCAGTTTTCTTTCTCAACTTTCCTGCAGGAGCGGCTGCAGCAGCCTTCAGAGCGAGGTGGGTTTCCATCCATAAGTCCTAAAGATCAATGTTTTCCAAGGAGGGGGGGAATCTCTCCAAAAGCCCCAAGCAAGCCTCTTGAAACAACGCATGTGATAGCAGCCGCTTGTGGCGGCTTTTCCATAAAGAAACTAAAGAAAGGGGCCTGTCCTTCCTCCTCCAGTTGACACTTAAGGAGGCAGCAGCTTCTTGGGTATTCTCTGCAATGGGGCCTGAGAAGAAGGAGGGATTCGAACCTTTGACAGATGCATCCTAGTTGAGCAAACCAAGGCCAGCTGATCTGGCCTCTGGGACTCCCTGATCCAGGGTTTATCTAGGGCAGAAGAAGCCTCCGGATTCTCCAATGTTTCTCAGCCTTTGGGTCCATTGGCCAGGCTCCCCTTTGAATGGCCGCTTCTGTGCAGGTTCTCTCTCTCTGCAACGTCCACAGGACAAAGAGAGTGGCCCTTCCTGCCTAGTGGACAGGAAGCCCAGGGGCTGACCGCTGGTCCTCCAGAACGGGACAGGCCAGAGCTTCCCAGGCAAATCCCTCTCATTCCTGACCATCGGAGGTTCTTTCCAGCACGAGGTGGAAGCCATTGGGGCTCCCTCATTGCATCTGATTACAAGCCAGCTTTGTAGCTGCGTAATGGTGGCAAACCCCCAGCCAGCTGTCACGCTGGACTCTTCGCTGAAGAGTAGCCACTGCCCTGCCACAGACACAAACCATGGACAGTCGCTCTGTGAAGAGGCATTGGGGCCAGTCAGGCCTGAGTTACTCTTAATGAAGCCATGGTTGTGGCTCTTTCCTAAATGCTCGGCAACTCATTGGTTAATGATCTGCTCTGGAGTGTTGATCTGAGGCTGATCAGCCCCTGCTGTTACCCAGAGCCTCTGGCCTTTTCCCCCATGTTGACGGAAGGACTGCCTTTCCCTTCGCTCTCCTGGCACTCTGCCATCCAGGGTCCCTCAGAGATCACCAAACGGGGCATCCGTGGAGACGTTGGTTTGTCCCTGGGTCCTTACATTCATCCACGGTCATCAGAGGCACCCCCTTCTTCCCTGGGCTTGTTGAATCCGGGGTTGTGCTTCAGCTGCTTTTCCCACAGCATCTGGACTCTGCAGGCGACACACCCACCTTTCCCCAAAGTTTGCCGTGTTTTTACCTCTTTGGCCACCTCTTCCCTCATGCCCTGCTCTCTTCTCCAACCTCTGGAAGGTCACAGAGGGTTTCTAGGATCTTGCAGCCTCAGATTGGTTGATTTTCTAACCAATATCTGGGCAAAGTTTCCCATTATGAGTCTCGCTCTGTGGCCAGACCTAAGGAGGACCCCCGTCCAGATCTTCAGCCTGCTTGACATTATTTCCTCTTCTTTGTATTCTCACACAAATGTTCGTACATCCTTGCGTCTCCATGGGGGCCTGTAGTTCCTTCACATAGGAGGCTGCGGCTGATCCAGGCGGCCTCGGTCTGCCCAAGAGCACGACTGCTTGGAAGGGCCATTTCGGGGGCACCCGGAGATGCTCCTTTTCCTCCCCGCCCCAGAATTACCTTCCCCCCGAGGTCACATTGGCCATGAGCCTGTGGGCCCTTTGCAAGATCCTGAACCCCAGTAGGGAGACCCAGGGGTGTGGGGGAGCTGTGCGCTGGTTGTGCAGCTGATGTTGCTCTCTTTTTACCTTATGTGTCTGTTTTTATTGTTTTGTTTTACAATGTTGCTAGCAACCCAGAGCCATGAATTTGAGTTGGGAACCCATATAAATGGAATAAATAAGTGCCCTCCTCCTCCTCCTCCTCCCTCCTCCTCCTCCTCCTCCTCCTCCTCCTCCTCCTCCTCCTCCTCCTCCTTTCTGTTTGCCTGGCCTGTTCCTTTCAGATCGATCATGGCCTCCATTCCTGCATTGCTCTTATGTTTATGGCCATTGGCAGTAAATTGTATTTGCTTTCCTGCCTTTAGACTTCTAAGAAACCTGCTCTCTCTCTCTCTCTGTTCCCCATATTCTGCCCTTGGGAACCGCCCCTACCCCACCCCACCCCCGGCTCCTGACCCTATTCCTTCCTTTAATTGCACACTCGCTATTGGAGGCCTCTTCCTCCCGTGGACTCTGCACCATGCTGGCCCTCGACCCACACAGGACTCAGCTCAAAGTCAAATGCATGAGGCGCATCTTCCAAAAACATCCCCTCCTGTCTCTTGCCAGGGATCCCTCACCTTGAAAACGCCCCTCCTGGTTGTGCAGCCCAACTGTTCCGGTTGGGGTCGCCCATCCATGCAGCCCGTTGCTTCCTGCAGGGCCGCAACATTTGACAGGAGGAAGGGAAGAAAACACCCCCTGCGTCCTCCCCTTTTCCTTTGATTCTGGCCGAGCCTTTGTGGCTACATATGGTTATGCCCCTCATTCCCACGTGGGAAGGGACATTGGTCAGCAAGCAGGAAGGGCTGCGGAGACAGAAGACTCCTCAGGGACCCTCCAGCTGCGGTGGCAGAGTCATGGGGGGGGGGGCTACCTGAAGCAGCCCCCAGGCTGAACGATTCCCACATGCTGGAGTTGGGCAGAGGAGCCTCCCTTGGGCCTTGATGGATGGGCAAACTCAGTGGCTTGCGAGTTTTCTGGCGCTCCTGAGCCAGTCTCGGAATTACAGCCATGCATCAAAATTTAACAGGAATAAGCTGAATCCAGAGCCACACATTAAGCACCGCACAATCAGCCGGTTCCATTCATAACAATTAATTCAGTATCATCAACAATAAAATTACTAGTCTGTAACCATAACACGTTGTGCAACAAATATCCATTGTTCACAGCTACTAAAAATGCAATTAATTTTAATTCATACATAATAAAACAATTCTACCAATAAATCAGACGGCGGTGGAAGGAGCTGGCTGGGGCCCGAAGAGGCTGCTGCTGACGCACAGCCCCCTCCCCACCTGCATTTCATGACCTCCCCATGCCTCACCTGGCGCTGAGGAGAAGGAGGGTCCCCAGAGCTGGGAGTGGAGAAGAAATGGGGTGGGGGAGCCTGCCAAGCCAGCAGCATGGATGCGAAGCCTTCCTTTGTGTGCCAGTCTGGCGCATCGCCCTTTCTTCGCCTGCCAAGCATCCGTTGCCCACTTGGTGGCTGTAACCCCTCCCTTCACAGCCCTTCGGTCCTCCAGGTCTTTGGCTCTTCACTGGGAGCCCCGAGAGCCTCCTCACAAGGAAGAGGCCGGACTTCCGAGAAGGTCTGGAGCCTTTCAGAGTGGCCGAGCCTCAACACCCGGCCCTCCTTCGTCAATCCCAGCAGCAGCCAGGAAGGGAAAGGGGCTGGTTTGCCTCTGCTTGGCTGTGCCACGTTAGGACCTCCCACGCCCTCCACGGACGTCTGGTGAGGCTCCCTGTCACTCCTTGCGTGGCAGGGACCATGTGATGCAGCCTGGGCTTCTTCCTGGGTGCCCTGCCACCCTGTCCTGCTGTGCCCACTTTGCTTTAGTGGGCAAGGCCCTGCCAGGCTCTGCCCAGCCACACCTGGCCTTCTGGCTGAAAGGCCCCTTCCTGGTGGTTGATTGGCACCAGATAACAGATTGAGTTGGAAGGGACTTTAGAGGTCATCTAGTCCAACCGCCCGCCCAAGTGGGAGACCTTACACCATTTCTGACAAATGGCAGTCCAGTCTCTTTTTGAAAGGCTCAAGTGATGGCGCTCCCACCATTTCCGAGGGCAACTTCTGTTCCATTGGTTGCTTGTTCTCACTGTCAGAAAATTCCTCCTTATTTCCAGGTTGAATCTCTCCTGGTTCAGTTTCCATCCATTGTTCCTTGTCTGGCCTTCAGGGGCCTTGGAGAATAGCTTGACCGCTTCCTCCCTGTGGCAGCCCCTCAAATATTGGAAGACCACTATCACATCTCCCCTAGTCCTTCTCTTTACTAGACTAGCCATGCCCAGTTCCTGCAACAGTTCGTTGTATGTTTTAGCCTCCAGTCCCCTAATCATCCTGGTTGCTCTTCTCTGTACTTTTTCTAGAGTCTCAACATCTTTTTTATAATGTGGTGAACAAAACTAGATGCAGTACTCTAGGTGTGGTCTTACTAAGGCTTTATAGAGTGGTATTAGTACTTCCCTTGATCTTGATTGATTCCCTCTGTTAATGCAACTTAGGATTGCATGGGCTTTTTTGGCTGCTGCTGCATATCATTGGCTCCTATTTAGCTGGTTGTCCACTAAGACTCCAAGATCCCTCTCACAGTTACTGCTATTGAGTCTGGTTTCATGCAGTCTATATGCGTACTTTTGGTTTTTCTTGCCTAAGTGTAGGACTTTACTTTTCTCTACATTGAATTTCATTGAATTTCATTTTGTGAGATACGGCCCAGGGTTCTAGTCTGTCAAGATCCATCTGGATCTTGAGCCTGTCTTCTTGGGTGTTTGCTATTCCTGCCAGCTTAGTCTCATCTGCAAATTTGGTAAGTTCTCCTTTTGTTCCCTCATCTAAGTCATTGATGAAGATATTGAAGAGTCCTGGGCCTAAGATGGAACCTTGTGGCACCCCACTGCTTACTTCCCTCCATGTAGACTTAGACCCATTAAGGACTACTCATTGAGTACGGTTTGCCAGCCAGTTGCAAGTCCATCTAGTGGTGGTGCTATCTATTCCACTTTTTCTAGCTTACTAAGAAGTAGGTTGTGGTCTACTTTGTCGAATGCCTTGCTGATATTTAAATATATTATGTCCACAGCACCAGGTCCTGGGTTCAGTTGGGGGTCCCTTGTGCTTCTCTTGGCCAGAAGCCTATCCAGCCGAAGACCCCTGGTGCAAGGGTCTGTGACAACTCACCACAGCCACCTCACCATGGCCAGATCACCAGGGACAAGAAATAGGATAATATCGAAAAAAATAGTGCAATAGAATCATTAAAGAAAGAATGGCAAAGGAGGGACAAGATGAAATGTGAATGATAAAAATTAAAATACTTTTTTAGACAATTTCAAATAATGGAGTTGAATTGTTGAATTGTCTCTCAGCAAGTTGGCCATGGTGAATCAGCCGTGGCGAGCTGGCTGCAGCGAGATGTCCCCTTCCGTTGTGGGGATCCTTGGGTCCTGAGCTTGTGGGCTTTGCCAGAGTGGCCAAGAAACTGCTCTCCGCTGGGCTGATGCAAAGACCCAGCCCGGACTGAGCCCTTTGCCAGGATGGGGAGCCTGTTGCAGATCCTGGAGGAGGCAGGGGGCGCTTTCTTGTTGGGGGTGCTGGAGAAGGTGTGGGCTGCCCCTCCAATCCCCAGACCAAAGGCTGGGGGGGGGGGGGAAATAGAAGGAACGGCTGGATGCCAGGATGAAACGTTTGTCTGGAGGACATCCCAGCAGGTGGGGCATGGTCCTGCCCTCCCCCTGTGGACCGATGTGGGGAGGGATGTCCGAGTGGCCCCTGGATGAGCCAAGGCATTGCCAGAGGGAGGAGGAGGCTGAGGACTCTGGGGAAGGCCTCCCTTTGCCAGTCAAGGGGGGCTCCTGAGTCTGGAAAGCCACCATCTTGTTTCAGGTTTGGGCCCCTCCTGCCCCTTCCTGCCTCCAGGTGCTGCCCAAGTCCTCCTGCATCTGTTGTCCAACCCCAGGTGGAGATGCGGTGCTGGCAGATGGAGGGTGCCTCTCCCCCAGGGGCTTCCGCTGAAGCTGCAGGGGGACCCCTTGTCTGACCCTTATAGGGTGCACTACGGCATGACAATGGACAGAATAATAGGGTTACAGAATCCCGGAAGGGCCCTTAGAGGTCTTCTAGTCCAACCCTCTGCTCAAGCAGGGGACCCGTTTCAAACCAGTGGTTTCCCAGTCTCTTCTTGAAGACCTCGAATGATGGAGCGCCCAGCCAGCCTCTCCCCTGATGAATCGCTCCGACAGTCAGGAAATAGTCACCCGCATCTTCCCTCCCAGTCAGTCCAGAAGGAACCTGGACCCAGGAATCAAAGGCCTCTGAGGGGTCCAGCAGGACCGGGCTCCCTCCCTCCCTCCCTCCCCCCTCCCCACCCTCCAGAGTCCTACCCAAGGGCAACCCAGGCGGTCTCAGGCCAGGGAAAGGCCTGGGTAGTTCTAATAGGGGCTGGGACCATGAATGCTGAGGGAGCTGTGATGGGCAGGTAAAGCCATCAGGGCAGCTGGGTAAGGAAACCCTGCAATGCCTGGCATGGACCGACCGAGTCCTGGCAAAGACACCGCGGGGGGCGGCGGCTGGGGCTTGGCTGCGTGGGATGCCTTGTTAATTGGGCTTGAGCGCATCGCTTGGCTTCACTTGGGGAAGCTGCGCCCATCACGGGGAGCTTCTCCTCGCTGCCAGCGCTTGAACCTCAGGGAAGAGACGATGCCCGGCGGTTTATGTCCCTTTGCCTCCACTTGCACCAGAGCAGCAGGAAGGAGGTCGTCTCAACGTCTTTCTGAGGTGAACAATTTGTTGTTGTTCGTCCATCATTGTGGATGAAGATCTCAACACGTCAAAACTAAGCGTGGAATGTCTGAAGGCGATTGGTCAGGCCAATTCGGGCAGGGAAGGTCTTGGCACTCATTGGGCAAGCATAGGAGTGGACATGGCAGTTCTTGCACTCTCTAGACTGACACAGCTTGTCCTCCCGTTGTGCTTCCTCAGTGAGGCTTGCTTGTGGAGGAGGCCGGGCTGGGCTGAGCGGTTCTATCCCTATAGTGGCCAAGTGGTTGTGTCTGTGTCCAGAGGGAGGCCTTTGGTGGCTCTTTGCCGTGTCCCTTCTGCCCTCCGTGGGGGCATCTTCCAGCCCAGAGTTCCCCGAAAGGAGCCACCTGGGCGCCCGCTTGTCCGGCGTACACATGACAGGCTCTGCCCACCGGTCTGCGCTCCCGTCAGCCGTGTGTGGAGTGATGGGAGGCCTGTTCTAGAGAGAACTCCAATGCCTGGTACTTTATCCAGCCCCCTGATGCAACTCGGGTGGGAGTGGCTGCACTGCCTTGCGTGCCTCCGACAGGCCTGCGGAAGGGAGTCCCATGGCTCTGCGGGCCTTTGTGGCTGAACTTGGTTGCTGGGCTGATTGCTCAACGTCCACCACCCCCCAGCTGACTGAACCAGAGGTCACCTTGGCTCTCCTGCCGCCGGCTTCTGCCTCAACCGTCACTGCTGGGGACAGGCGCTGCCAGGGAAACTGGAGTGGTCCGAGGTGGACGTTTCTGCCCTTTTGTGGTTGTGATTGTGATTGATTTTGGGTTCTGGGCCTGGTGCATGAGGACCAGGTCGGCCCAGGGCTCCAGTCCTTGGGAAGGTGACGATCAGTCCAAAATTATGACAAGCCCTGCAGAATTTGTCCCCACTGACCGGCATCCCTGGCTCTGAGGACCCCTTCAGTCTACGGTCCCTGGGGGAAAAGGCTGCAGTCTCCTCGGGGCAAGGAGCTCCCCGCCCACCAGATCTTGGGCTGCTTCCAGGGCCTCTGTGCGGAAAGGCGTCACTCTCAGCCTTGCAGTCGACATCACGCTGGACAACGTGGGTGCCAGCACACAGCCCTGCTGAATCCCCTCCGGCCTCCGGGGATGCCTCAGAGGACGGTCCAACGTGGCCCCGACTGCCTCGGGATAAATTTGGCAGGGCAGCCAAACGTTGACATAATCCTTGTCAGGCCTTGGGGGAGGGGGGACAGAATTGAACTGTTTTGTGAGGTCCCCAAGGATTGTACAGAGTTCACAGTTCTGCCCCTGAAACTTCTCCAGAAGTTGGAACGTAGCCAAGATCACATCAATGGTCCCACAGCCTCTTTGGAAGCCCCGCTGTGACTCTGGCAGCCGGCCAATCTCCAGGTGAAGAATCTTGCAAGGGTCTGTCCTGGCATGGACAGAGATTCTTCAGTGGTTGTCAAGTACTTGTTGACAGGTGTCTCTGGAGATTCTCAGTCACATCCGTGTCATGGCTGTCCCAAAGGTGCTTTCTCAAGAGGCAACTGAAGACCTTTCACTTCTCATCTAAGAAGCTTCTTCAGCTTCAAGGAAAACCAGAGAAAGCCCAGCCGCCTCTTGAGAAGGCCCCTTTGGGACTGTCAGGTTGGCAGCCCTTCCTCTTGTGCGGGTATGTGACGGAGGCGTCTTTAAGTTCCTGAGGAATGGATCCTTGTTCCCCAAAAGACTGGGATAACTCAAGGACTACCAACCTTGGAGATCGCTGCCAGAGTGGCGTCTGATCCCGGGGCTTTGCCCATGGATGGCTGGTGGGCAGTTTCCGTGTTCAGCTCCTAGAGTGGCTCACCTGTGGCGCTGTGGATGCTGGCCTGGAGAATTGGCCCATGGTTAAGAGAAGGGGGCCAACTGAGGACCGCTTCAAAGTGTCTCTGTGGGGTCTGAGCCGGCTCCACCAGCAGAACTGCGCCTTCTACCCCGGGAGGGGGAAAACCCCCAGCGACGGAGGCCTGCAGAGAGAGTTAAGGGCTTCCAAGACGGCGTGTATATCCTCCTCCTGTCTCTGCATTGGGCCTGCCTTGGCACTGAGCCAGGCATCTTGCATTTTTCACAGTTCATTCTGGACTCTCCTGTGAGCACCGGGAAAAAGGCCTTTTTCTTGGCAGCGGATGGTCAGTCCTTCTGACAGACACGATGAAGGCGATGCTTTTCAACAAGTAACGCCTGTATCTCCTCATCACCCTCATCAAACCAGTCAGGGTGACTGCAAGGAGGGGGCTGCGGGGAGCAGGCGGCCTCAGTGCAGATGAATGGGCAGCCTCCCCAAAGTGTTTCCAGGCATCCTCAGCCAGATGTAGGCCAGCGAGCTCAGCTTCTCAGTCTCCAGCCAGGGCTGAAGCTGGGCCGGGTTCTTCAGCCCAGCCACATCCCTCCCTCCCACAGCCTGCCTGCCTTGTGGGGGCCTCGGGTGGGAGAGGGAGCTCGATCCCTCGGTCATCCTGCCTGCAAGGGCCTCGTCCGTCAGGTGCCACAGCTTGGATTTGTGGGGCATCCAGGACTGTGGCAGGTGGGCAGGCGGAAGTTTGCATTGGGGGTGAGGTGGCCGCGTGGTGCGCAGGTCTTCGGTAGGACTAGACCACCACAGAGCACCCCTCCCTCCCTCTCCCAAGGCCTCTTTGCAGAACCACCCACCCCCCCGGCTGGGGCATCCAGCAGTGCTGCTCCTCCTTGCTGATAGCAAAGCTTCCAGGTCTTCACAGAATCGTGGGGAGGGGCCTTGGAGGTCTAGTCCAACCACCTACTCAAGCAGGAGGCCCCCTACCATTCTGGACAAAGGGCTGCCCTGCCCCTCCTTAAAACCCTCCAGAGATGGAGCAACCCCAACTTCACCCCACTCAATTCTTCTGTCAGGAGGTTCCCCCTTACTTGCAGGTTGCCAGTCTCTCCTGGGTTAGTTTCCATCTTCTTGCCCTGCTGCCTTCGGGGGCCCTGGAGAAGAGGTTGACCGCCCCCCCTCTTCTCTGGAGCAGCCCCTCACTAGAAAACTGCTATCCTGACCCCCCTCCAGTCCTTCTGTTCATTAGATGAAACAGCCCCAATTCCTGCAACCGTTCCTCCGAGGTTTTAGCCTCCAGTCCCAACACCATCACCCTCTTTAAGTGACGGAAGACTCGAGCTGTCGGAATGGCAGGAATGGAGCTGTGGGCCCGGCAGGCCAGCGCTGGGTGGAGGGGAGCCTCTTGGGCAGCGGGGCCTGCCTCTGGGGCCCTCCGCGGGTCCCAAACTGGAAATGAACCAGGGATGGGATGGGATGCGGCAATCCTTGGCTGCATCAACCACAGTATTGCGTCGAGAGCAATACTCCCTCTGTCTAGGCTGGTCAGCCACACCGAGGATCCTGCAGCCGGGCAGCACCCTTTGCATCCACTCCGGGCACAACCCAGGGAACAGGAGTTGCCTCTGGAAGTGGAGGGAGCTTCATCCCTGGAGGCTTTCAAGAAGAGACCGGGTGGCCCTCTGCCACAAATGGCGTAGGGTTTCCTGCTTGGGTGGAGGGGGTTGGACTAGAGGACCTCCAAGGTCCCATCCGACTCTGTTAATCTGTATCTGTATGTTCCACCTGGTCCAGAAACAGCATCTCTAGAGTTTATGGAGATCCGTGGCTTTTTCATCCTTCCTGTATAAAAATCCCTGGCTTCCTCCCCTTCCTCCCGCTTTCAGTCTTTCCTCACCGCTATCACTACCCCGATACCGTAAGCCACTATTCCTAATAGAAACCGTGGTACTTAGTGCTTGGGAACAGGGTACCCACATCAGGAAACACCAGAATTACAACCCTGAGCTTCTTGCCTTGCTGTCTCTCCCCATTCGTGATTAAACAGCAGCAGCATCGGGCCATTTCTCCTGGAGACAGGTGTCAGAAGAGAGGTGCCCAGCAATGCCCCCTCTGTGCCCATCAGGGGGAAGGCTGGGTGGGACACGCCAGAGGCCAGGGGCCCATGTGGGAGAGAAAGCTGAGTGCAGAATTGAACCAGGAGCTGAACGAAGAACTGACTTTCCGGGCCTTTTTACTCCTTCTCTTTAACCTCTTCGGTGGAAGAACCTCCTGGGCTCTGACCAGCCATTTCAATCGCTCCGACTCTGGAGGTTACTCCAGTTTAAGGAGAGGTTGGGTCAAATGGTTTCCTTCGGACCTCAGGGATGTTCCCTTCAGACAGCAACGGTCGGTAAGGTCTCCATGGGTCAGAACGAGAGCTCCCTTCTCCCGCCCAAGGTCTTCCAGCCCCGTGATACCACCCCCCTCCCTTGGGTGCAGGCCTGTTCCGCCCGCTCACTCTGGCACGGCGGAGGGCATGGCTCACGCTGGCAAAGGAAGAACTCACCCCGGCTGGCCTTTCCCTGGAACTTCTGGGGAATCCCGTAGTGAACCATATCGGGACACGTCCAGCACCACGGCCTTCTGCCCAAAGCCGGCTGGTCTCTCAGGCGTTTAACTCGTTCAAGTTCTGAGAGAAATTCCCCGAAGGAATCCAGTCAGAACGGAAGAAGCTTCTTGGGTGAAAAGCAAAGCGTTTTCAAAGGAAGAAAAGCAAGAAAGCGCCTTTGGAGGATGGAGGATGGAGCATCTCCACGGACACCAAAGGAGGAAGCAGGAGTCCCGCATGGGAGTTTCCCCTGCCTGGATCTCCACTCACCTCCAGCCCAGGGGGCCCCAACCTGGGCAAAGCTGGCTGAGGAATTCTGGGGTTGAAGTGGCCCATTTGGGGGGCCCTGCTCCAGCCGCCTCCTCGGCTCTCCCTCCATCCACAAGGGTGGAGCCAACAACAGCCGTTCTGTTTCTTTAAGGAAGACGGGAGGGGACCTTGATTACCTCACAGTAATATCATTAATTACTCCTGCAATAAGCCGGAGGATCCGTAGCAAAATAGCTGTTAAAAAGGGGGGGGGGAATTACCACCACCCAGCAGAAGAAAAACCAAACCGCCAAGGCACCGAGCAATCAATTTATAAGTTAATTAGCACACAAACTGATTAGAAAATCAGTCTGAGCAAAATAAGAGCTGAAACTTCCTGCTGGATTTCATTTATGGAATTCACCAATCAGCACTGAATTTTTAATTCAAATGGGCAGTTGCAAAATCGGTTCCCTGTGTTGCCTATTAAATCCTCTTCCAATACTGGCCGAAGCTCCTCGTGTGGAGCTCAAAAGTGGGGCTCCAAAGGAGACGCCGCTTGGTTTGGGCCGCGAGACGCCCCGACTTGAGGCTCCATTGTGTCTCCTTGGGACTCTTGTGTGCTCGGCGCTTCCTGTCCCCCGTAGCTCCTGCCCTCATCCTCATCTGAAGCACTGCAGGTGGGCCTCGATTTACGACCCTTCGTTTATGGCCATTCAAAGTGAGAACAGCCCTGAAGAACATGACTGGTGACTATTTTCCGCATCCAGCCTTTACAGCCTCTCCAGGACCCTGGGATCAAAGTTCGGTCGCTGGGCAGCTGGCTCCCATTTACAACACTTGCCGGTCCTGGGGGGGGGGCACGCGATCCCCTCTTACGACCATCTGAGCCAGAGTCCCTTAACAAGCAGGCGACTTGTTAACCAACTGTAGGGTGTCAAATGGGGCAAATGTTTCACTTAACAGAAATTTTGGGCTCAACTGTGGTCGTAAGTTGAGGACTGCCTGTAATTCCATCGCAGCTTGCAACTCACTAAGGTGTTTGCAAGTCGAGTGTATCAAGAGACCCATCCAGGCCAGATTCTCACCATGCAGTCAGAGGACTAAGGAGCTGGTCCCTTGGAGGCCAGAGGTCGCCCGTGGGAAAGGGGGAGGGGCCCGTGGGAAAGGGGAAGGACCCCTAGAGGGGAAAGGGAGGCGGGCTGGGAGGCAGAGGGAGAGCCCGGCTGGCTGGGGACTTCTGGGAGTTGCAGTCCGTGCCCCTTAAAGGTGCCATCACGTGAGAGGACCTGGCGGGGGTGGGTGGGGGGAAGGAAAAGCGGAATCAGCGGCCACCTTCGCAGAGACTGAGCGTGCTCGGGATGAGCCCCTCCCCCCCCCCCTGGAGTGCCCTGGAAGTGCCAGCCCCTCTGTCCTCAGGGCAACGGATTTTCCTTTCAATTCTATTCCTTATCGTTGGTTTTCCAAGGTGCCTTTTTGGGTTGTAGCCACTTGAGGGTTAACGGGGCCTGTGCCAGCTGACCTGCTGGTGCCACTCAGGTGTGACTTCATTCCCCATCATTCCCATCTGCTGTGGCTGTTGCTTGTGGCGGCTGGGAAGGCTGGGAGTCCAAAGCCAACCCAGTTGCAGGCGCTGCCCTCTTCCCCCAGCCAAAGGGCACTAACTCCCCCCGCCTCACAGGGATGGCCCAGTGGGAGCCCCTTTGAATGGAGACCCTGAGGAAGGAGGGCAGCAAACTGGCCGGGCCAGGCTGCCCAGAGAGTTCCAGCTGTCAGCCCACAGGAAGCTGCCCCAACTGGGGTGGGATGTTTGGGCGTGGGTGTGTGAGTGTGCGGGGATGGGGTGGGTCAGGCCTCCCTCCTGGGCTGGCCTGAGGGGAGCCGGGCAAGGCCAGGGGTCAGCCGGCTGGCTGGCACCGCTTTGACTGTGCATTTGCAGCCTCCCTCCGAGAGGCCATCTCGCTGTCTGCTGCTTGATTGCGCCCGGCTCCCATGGCTGTCACGGAGCGGCCCGGCCCGGCCGGGGATGGGGGCTCCCTCCTGGGCTGGCAGCTGGCTTTCCACAACTTGTAGCTGGCGCTGCGTCCAACCATCCTGTTTCTCTCCCGGGGCTCTGGGTGACAAGGGAGACCCCTCGGTCAACAGCCTGCGGCTGTGACCGGAGCTCAGGTGGCTCCCGCCAGCAGCCTCCCCTCCTCCACTCTTGGGCGCTGCGCAGTGTTGAGCCGGGAGCGCCGCTTGGTGAGGAGTGAGAGGCTCCCGGGGGAGCCATGATTGGGCGCTAAATCAAACGATTAATCTGTGATGATTAGGGGCGAAGCCTCCGTCCCCCAGCTGGGCCTCCAAAGGGGAGTAAAGGTCAGAAAGCAGAGCTAACAGCCCAGGGAAGGCTGAGCAGGCCTGGGGGGGAACCTCAGCCCAGGGCAGGAGGGCCTGTCTGGCCCCCTGGGAGGCTGGGGCTGGAAAGCAGGCCCAGGAAAAGGGGTTCAGGGGGATCTTGGTGGACCACCCAGACTTCTCTGCTCATGAGTTGGGATAGCCGGCGGTCCCTCCTTTCCCGGCCTCCCTCCAAGCCAGGCAGACTTCTGGGCTGGGTTCAGCGGTAACCCCACAGCCCCCCCTCAGGCCGGCCCAGAGCCCGGGCTCTTCCAGCAGCTGCAGGATGCTCTGAGGTCTCACTGGCTTCTCTTTCTTGCAGGTCAGGCGGAGTGAAGGGCTGCGGGGCCCAAGGACCTCGGCCTCCAAGACGACTGCGGGGAAGAGGCCAGCCGCCTCCCTGGAACGCCCTTGTTGCTGGCCACTGCGGAAGACCCGGAAGCCTTGGGGGCCGGAAGTGCAGCCAGGAAAGGACTTTCACGCGCTTTGGATGGGCTCCTCAGCCACCTGCTGGGTTCTGCTGCCGCCGTCTTCCTGGCGCTCCCGTGGAGGAGCAGGTGGGCCAGGCGAAGCCCCTCTGATCGGCCCCAGGAGGAGGCCCCACTGGCCTGCAGGCCCCTGGGATGTTTCTCCTCTCCCCTTCCTCTTTCCGGCCTTGGCGGGGTGGGGGAGTGGGCTTTGTGACTTGATAGGGACGTGAAGGGGACATACCAACTGCCCTCCCAGCGGGAAGAGGGTTCGCATTTCCGGGCAGAGGGGAAGCTTCCCTTCGGGAGGCGCAGCCCATGAGGAGGGGCAGGAAGAAGGCCCGAAGCTCCTGAGGTGCCAGGCGGGGGGCAGGCGACCCCTGACCCTTCTTCCAGGAAGGGCCGGACCTTCTGCAGAGAAACAGCCGAGGAAGCCACTAGGCAGAGTTCCCAGCGATGAAGAGGAGACTCCCCATCCCGCTCCTCCTGGGTGGACTTGGAGACTTTCTCTCTCGGATCTTTTTGCGGTCTGGGCTTGCTGTTCCTCCAATAAGTAGCCAGGAAGCCCTTACCCCAAAAAGTATTTGCGAGGGATCACGTCATCTGGCAAGAAGGGCCAGGGGGCTTGGAGGTCGGCCGCCCTCCTCAAAGGACTCGGACGACAACGATGCTTCTCCAGGGCACGAGCTGCCCCTTCACACACACACACCCAGCTCCCCCAAAGGCAAGCGGCTTCAAAGAGGGTCGCCTTGCCGCAGGTGGGATGATGGACAGCTGCCCAGGTGAAGTGGAGGCTGCTGGGAGGGGCAGCCATCACTGACAGTGGGGCTGCGGCTGGCTCTTGAGTCCCACCTGGCGGTTTCCATTGATACCAGAATTCAAAAGGTAACATATAGGTAACACCTCTATAAACGTTGGTCTGGGAACGAAGGCCACCACCTTCATCGGGACACTCTTCCCAGCATGAAATGATGCTTTGGGGACCAGAAGAGGCGCTGCAGACTGCGGAGGGCCCGTTCCTTCAAGCCCAAGGCCGAGATGGGGATCTAGGCTGCTGCTCGGAGCCGCCCAAAGCCCAGGAAATCAGGGCAGAGTACATAAACAAGGAACTGAGCAATTGGGGTAGGTTGCTCATTACGGAGGTATGTCGAAGGTTACTTCTGTGATTATCATTGCATCTCTTTAGCTTCAGGCTTCCTAATTGGTCCGTCTGTCCAAATTGCACGGGGATAGCTGGGAGTGGGGTCCCCACCTCCGGCCTTGCCTGAAACTCCCAGCCTCTCTGGGAAGACTCCGGCAGGCAGTCAGAAGGGCCAAAGAAGGACCCCGCAAGCTTTGGCACAAACAACCCCCAAATGCAACGAAAGGAGGGATTGTTAAACCTGCAGAGAAGCAGCAGCTTCACTGCATCGAAGGCATTTCTGCTGACTGCGTAGTTGCTCCCTAAGAAAGTGTCAGGTTGTGCTCCCTTCAAAATCCAAGAAAGAAATACTCAGACTCCATGGGTTAGAGCAAAGTTATCCTTTTACTGGAAATCAAAGTGGAAGCTACAGATTTAATTCCGAATCTGAGGAATTGGCGCGCAGATCACATATACAAAGGTATGGAATTGTTCCCACCCCCCAAAGTCCAAATGACTCTTCCAATTAAAAGTTCTGAATATGATCATGTGGCCATCTTCAGGTGGTGATGAGGCCTCTGTCCGTTGATCTTGACATATTTTGATAAAACTTCGCAGCTGCGCAAAAGGGGATAGAAGCTAGCCAAGAAATGGAAACTTAAAGACAAGAATTCCTATACCCACTCCCCTTGCTACCCACAGCAAAGGAATGCAAAACACCTCCAGCTTTCTTCCCCATCAAGTTCCCCCCTCCCCCCATTGCTAATGACAGCCGAAAGAAATAGTATAGCCCAGCAGCAGAGAAGATGCAATAGTTAGGATGCAGAAGATATAAGATGTGGTAGATATCTTGAGGCTGACATTCGGACCCCCTAGAAAAAGGACTAGTCCCTGTAAGAGAGAATAACATAAAAATATGTTAACGATTGCATACACTTCTATGGTTTATCAGGGTATTTTGCATAAAAGTTCTTGAGCAGTTCAGGAGCCCTAATGTCTTTCTCATTTACCCACTCAGCATAGGATGGAGGAAAATGTTTCCAAGCTACAAGATATTGGAGACGACCCCTCCATTTCCGAGAGTCTAAAATCTCTTTAATCTCAAAATGTTGTTCACCCTCAATCAACAATGGTAGGGGGGGATCAGTCTGGGTCGGTCTCAATGTACAGGTATGTTCGGGTTTTAACAAGTTAACGTGGAAAACCGGATGAATACGACGAAGAGTTTTTGGTAGAGTCAACTGAACAGTCACAGGATTCACAGTCCGCTCAATAGGGAAAGGGCCCACATACTTAGGACCCAACTTCTTAGATTTCTGGGTGGTCTGCAAATATTTAGTTGAGAGGAACACTTTGTTGCCCACTTGATAAGACTTCTGTGGGGCTCCCTTCCTGTCAACAAATTTCTTATAAGACTGGTGCGCCTCGTCCAGAGCTTTACGAGCAACCGGCCAATTGAGTTGAAGTTGAGATATCCAGTCGTCCAACGACTGGACATTGGGTCTTTCACGAGGAAGTTCAGGTATGGGCACAAAATCTTGCCCCGTTGCCACTTTGAAGGGGGTAAACCCAGTACTGCTGTGGACAGAGTTGTTATATGCCACCACCGCAAAAGGCAGTAAATCCGCCCAGTTGTCCTGCTGATAGTTTATGTAACACCTGAGATATTGCTCCAGCACCCTGTTAGTCCTCTCGCAGGCCCCATTAGTTTGGGGATGGTGGGCGGAGCTTAAGCCCTGGGTGGAGCCTATTAACTTCAAAAATTCCCTCCAGAAGTTCGAGGTAAATTGGACCCCTCGGTCAGAAACTACACGCTCAGGGACACCATGCAGTCTATAGACATGTATAATGAACAATCTGGCCAGCGACTTCGCCGAGGGAATCTTGGAGCAAGGTATGAAGTGTGCTTGTTTGGAGAACAGATCGGTCACCACCCAGATGACTGTGTGCCCGGTGCTCTCGGGTAAGTCTACTAGAAAGTCCATGGAAATTTCCCTCCAAGGAGCGGTTGGCCTAGCCACATCTTGCAACAGACCTGGTGGTTTACCAGGAGGTCTTTTTGCTGAGGCGCAAACTGGACAGCTCGCTACATAAGTTTCAATGTCCTTTTTCAACGAAGGCCACCAGAACTGCAGTTTCACCAGATGTAGGGTCTTCACAAACCCAAAATGACCAGCCGCCTTGGAGTCATGAGTTTGTTGTAACACTTGGCTTCTCAGGGTTTGTGGTACGTACAATTTCGCACCTACCCAGGCTAAACCATCTGGAACGGTGCAGTTATTTGCATTTGCCAGGAACCACTCATCCGTTTTCAAGGCCTCCTTAAATCGTTCCATCAGGTCACTGGACAGATCGCTCTCTTGCTTCCTCTTTTGCGCTCTGGTAACCACTGGGGCAGCCAGCTGTGTGGTTGACACAATCGGCCTTATCACTTCTTTACGAACACTGTTGTATTGAGGCATTCTAGATAAGGCATCTGCCATAAAAATTTCTCCCCCCGGGATATACTTCAGGGAGAAATTGAATCGCTTGAAATACTGGGCCCACCTAACTTGCTTAGGGGATAACTTCCAGGGTGTTTTTAAGGCCTCCAGATTCTTATGGTCAGTCCATACCTCAAATGGGTGCTTCGCTCCTTCCAAAAAATGCCTCCAAGTTAGTAGGGCCCACCGGACTGCAAAAGCTTCCTTCTCCCAAACAGCCCATCTCCTTTCAGTGTCAGTCAACTTAGGGGAGGTGTAGGCGCATGGTTGTAGTGTCCCCTTCTCGTTTAATTGGAGTAAGACCGCCCCCACAGCCACATCGCTCGCATCAGCTTGAATCACGAAAGGGGCGTCCATGTCTGGGTGTTTCAGCACTGGTTCTGCGGCAAATAGTCTTTTTAGCTTTTCAAAAGCGGCTTGGCACTCCATGGACCAATTCAACGGTTGGCTGGGCTTTGGTTTCGTTTCCCCCTTTGTCTTTAGGAGGTTGGTGATGGGCATGGCTATTTTAGCAAAAGACGGGATGAATTGCCGGTAAAAGTTAGCAAATCCAAGGAAACTTTGAAGCTGTTTTCGGGTTCTCGGTGGGGCCCAGTCCAATACGGCTCACATGCAAGTGGCCGGAGGGCCAAAGGTCAACAGCCTGGTCCTTGGGACTGGACAAGCAGCAATAGGTAGGAGGGTTTTGATCCAGAAAGAGCAGCTGAGTTGCCCAATACACACACACACACACACACACATACACACAGAGAGAGAGAGAAAGGGGGGGGGATTCTCTTTAGCTGAGCTTTCCAGTCCCAGAATTCCTGAAAGCCGAAGCCACGGTTGTGCGAAGGGGTCCCTCCCTCACTGCCTGTCTGTGTGGGAAAGCGCCCCTGGGCTGCTGAGAAGGGAGGGTGACCCTCCTGCCCCCCCCCAGCCCTCAGAGACCTCCTGGCTTCTCCTGGACGGTGAGTCCTCCCTGCTGCCAGCAGCTGCAGGCCTGGGCTGCTTCCTGGCAGCTGAGCGTGATCAGAGCTGGCGTTTTGGAAACAAGCAGCCGAAGGGGACCGAAAGGGTTTCTCACCCTTCACAAAAGAGGTCGCAGTGGTGCGTGGAAGGTAATGCTCGATAAATGGCCTGGCCAGGAAATTTCAGGCTCGGCTGCTCATGTTTCCCTTCTGGGCAAGGATGCACAGCCTGCCTCTCCCACAGCTCAGCTCCAGAGCATCACTCCAGAGCCCATCAGGCACCAGGCAGGCATGGAGTGGGGGAGAGGGAAGTGGCCAATGGGCCAAACCCAAGGGTTTCCTGGCCTTCTCCAGAGGGGAAGTTCAAAGGCTTCACAGCATCTGCCAGCCCAGCCTTGGTCCACCCCGCTCCCCACCCCAAGGGAGGCCACCTTGGAAGAAGGATAAACGTCTGGGGGAGGTCTGGGGGGAGTCTGAGACCCCCCCCCAATCCTCAGGGATCCTCCTGCAGGGGGCAGCTGCAAAGGCCCTTCTCCAATAGGGCCCTTGGATTGTGGGGGGGGGAAGGGGGCAAGGAGGACCTCCAGGGGGGGGGTTTCCTCAGTGATGTCTGGGGCTCTTGCCTCCCCTCCAGCTGGCCCCCTTGGGGTGAGTCCTGCCATCATTTCTTTATTTATTGGCCCGTTTGCTTTACAACAGCTAGAAAAGATTCCAACTGTGCTGGGGAAAATCATTTTACTCATTCGAAACAACTGCCTGTTTAAGGCCAAAGTGTAAAACAGAGGCACCCTGAAAAGCCAGAAGGGTGAACTGACCATCCTTTCAAGCCCAAACGCCCAGGGGGACACAGCTGCTCCCTTGGCCCTCAGGAAGGTCGTGGGGACAGGTTGGACCTCAGGCAGCGCCCGGTCCATGGGGCAGGCAGGCAGGCAGGCAGGCAGCCATCCTGGAGGAGCCCCTTCTGCCTCCCCTCCCTCCCCAGGTGCTGCACCGAAGGGCAGGCTCTCTTGGGGGGAGGGTCCCCGAGGGGAAAAGGGGGCAACCCCTGCAGGGCTCTGCAGGTGAAGCACGGGGCCTGGAGGGTTGAGGTGGCAGGCAAGCACCTGGGCCCGATGCCGTCCCCAGTGGCCTTCCAGGAGATCCTGCTGCCCTACACAATGTGGGCCTAAGACCCACTGTGGCTCCCCCCTCCACAAAGAGGCCCAAGTAGTCCCCAGACGTGGGCAGAGACCCCCGTGGCCACAGCCTCCCTCTCTCCTCCTAGTAGGGCTACCGAGCCATGGAGAGGCTTCCGGGGAGTCCAGAAAGGGGTTCAAGTCACACCTTTGCTCTTCTAGCCTCCCAGAGCCTGCCGAGTGTGGAACAGGACCCTCGGTGGCACCTCCTGCTGGGCACGGAGCTGTGAAATGGGGCATCCCCAACACTCCAGAGCAACCAGGAATTTGGCTGCTTTGCTCCTCTACCAGCTCCAACCATTGGCTCCAAAAGGAGTGGAGCCATCAGGACGTGGTGCCCCGTCCTTGAAAATGGTCCGGGACACACCCTGCCCAACTGAAACCACAAAGAACTGTGCAAGGGGAGGAAGGTCACATTCCCACCGTCCAAATCTTGAGGAAGGTCCACCACCAGAGTGCCAGGCAGCTTCTGACCAATGGCAAGCCCACACCCCGAAATGACAGAATGGGGAGGGACCTGGGAGGTCTTCTAGTCCAACCCCCTGCTCGAGCAGGAGGCCCTGCACCATTCCAGACAAGGGATTTGTCCAGTCTCTTCTTAAAAACCTCCTGCGTGGGGAGCCCCCACAACCTCTGGTGGCCAGCAGTTCCACTGCGTCGTTGTCCTCCCTGGTAGGAAGTTCCTCCTTCATTCCAGGCTGCTCCCGGTTCTGCCTTCAGAAGGGGCTTTGGGAAAGAAGTTGTCCTTCTTTGGGGCAGCCCCTCAGGTCCTGGAAGGCTGCTAGCGTCCAGTCCTCCTCTTCACCAGACCAGCCAAGCCCAGTTCCTGCAACCGCTCTTCCTGGGTTTTAGTCCCCAGTCCCCTAATCTTCTTCCTCGCTCTTCTCAACCTCTTTTTTACATCGTGGCGACCCATAAGCCCTAAAGCCCCAGGATCCACCCCGTCCAGGCTGCTCTCCAGCCGAAGCTCTGCTAAGCTCCCCAGGCAGAAGAGGAAGGCTCGAAGAAGAAGCCCCGGGCCTCTTTCAAGGCCGCCCCCGCCCCCGTCTCAGCTGCCTGAAGGAGCCGGGCGGGGGCTGAGCCAGCCGTTGTGGAAAAGCCCCTCGCTTCCTCTCGCCACCAGCTGCACCAACGGCCGGGTCGCTTTGCCAGGCGTTGCCGGCCACCTCATTGGATCTCGTCCGAGCCGCGTCGAGCTGAGTGTGAATCTGAGCAATTTTATGTGCGAAGCGTCAAGCGCCGCGCGTGTCCGACGGCCTGCGGGAGACGATCCTGTCTGCTTTTCTCCGAGAGAGGCTGAGCAGCCCCGGTTGGGACGAATGGCCCCGTTCCAGCCCTAATGCCCGGAAGCGGCCGTGAGACGCTGCTGCGGTGAAGGTCTTGCCCGAGGGGATGGGCTCCGAAGACCCCCACCGGTCTGGGGAAGGCGCTTCCTGGGGCCCTGCTGTTAAAGAGGCCAATGACAGCCCCGCTCTTCTTCCCCGGATGAAAACCTGGATGCCCGCTCAGTTCAGGGTGTGGCTGAAACAGGAGGGCCCCCGTGCGCAGCCTCCTCTGCCCTCAGGGAAAAGCAGGGCCTGCCCTACCTTCTCTGGACCCCTCTCAGCCACCCAGGTTGTCCCAAAGGCCCAGTTGGGACCCCTGATCTGGAGGTCGGGAGAAAACCGGCATCCAAGGTGGGTGGGGGCATGAAAAGTGCTCCAGGTCAAAGGCTGGCAGACCCCACCTTGGGTGACAGGTGGCAAAGCAGAATAGCAGCTGTTGGATCACAACTGTGGATTTCCACCTCTCTCTGCTCCTTCGCAAAGGTTGGCATTGGGCAGCTGGAGGGGCTGTACGAGAAGGCCCTGTGTGCCCCTCCTGCACAGGGGTGAGGATGGCGCCCATCACGTCAACTTTACATTCATGGGTGGCAGTTTAGTGTCCTCCCAAAATGTGGGGCTCTCCTTATTAGCCACCTGGCCTCGGCTGGAGACGAGTGGTCCGACTGGCCCAGGGCTTCCTTTCCTGGCTGAAAGCCGCCCCCCCTTCCTTCCTTCCAAGGGCCCCTCCCACTGTGCAAGGGATGATCTGAGCTCATGGGTCTCGGGCTCTGGGGTCGCATCCTACAACAGGGAGGGGCTCCAGTGTGTGAGGGACACAACAGTTGGGCCTTACCAACTGGGGAGTGAGGGGCACCAACATCGGCTGCATCTCTCCAGCCGGCCGGGTTAACCTCAGCCCGAAGCCAGAAGAATAGAAGCCGGCAGTCTTGTCGGCTTGGAGCCCAAGAAGTTTGTCCCCTCAGGGGCCCTTTCCCCGTTTGCGTTCTTGAAAAGCCTGCCTGGCTCTCCAAGGGGATCTGCCCTGCAGGGACTTTTGCCGTGACCAATAATTAGAAAAGCAGAAACCAGGCCCAAAGGAAGCCAGGAGGCAGCAGTTCCCACCTTCGGAGCGAGTGGCATGTAGACCACTGGCGACCTGAGGCTGCTGCTCTTGAGTTAGGACCGAGGGAGGCCTGCACAGCTGGAGCCGGACAGAGAAGCCTGGCTGGAAAGCGAAACCTCGGCAAGAAAGCAGCTGATGCCCCAGGACCGAAATGGCTTCCATAAAACAGACTCTCTGGTTAGCCTTTCCATTCCCATTTGTCTGTCAAAGCCTTTAATAGCCGTGAAGGTAATCGTTTTTATTGGTGCACAAATAAAATGTGGAAGCCTTTGAGACCTTTGCTGGTTCCCCCACTGGGGACAAATGGCTGAGAGGACGGGGGAAGCCCCCTCCCAAGAAGCCCCCTCCCCCTCCCTCCCCAGACCCACAGCCTGGTTTGCCTCCAAGCCCCCCCGCAGTCGCTACAGGGATGGCATTTGAGATGGAAGGGGAGTTCTGGTGTTTTTGTAGCTGGGCTCTGATGCTGCTCCATGTGCTGGATGTTTGCTGGGAAAAGAGGGAAATTTATTTGATTCAAACAAACGGAATGAAATGAAAACCAAGGCCGGCCCAGAGGAGGAGGGAGAGCGAGCGCTGCAGCTGAGGGAAAACAGCAGCAGGAGGGGGAGGAGCTTGGCTGGGGGTGTGTGTGTGGCTGCCCCTGGTCAGAGGCTGTGCCCTCCCTGTGCCCTCCGGGGGGGGCAACACAGGCCCCGCCCCTTGGGAAAAGGTGGGGCAGGGGTCGGCCTCCCTCCGTTTCAGCTCCCCACATCCCACCCTTTGCCTGCCCTCTTGCCTCAAAGGATGAGGACAGGGCAAATCCCATCCCCCAACACACACACACAGAGGTGTGTCAGTGAAGGGTGCTTTCTTGCAGAAGTTTCACTACCCAACTAGGTAACCTCATCAGTGCTGAGCAAGAAATGCCTGCCAGAAAACTGCCCAGCTCAGAGTGCACCAAGGACTCTTCAGCCCAACCCTGAACTACAGATACCCTCCCTTACTGGTTCGTGTGGGAATGTCTTCTTCCCCAGGCTGCTTCCAGCCTAGATACTTGCCCGAGCAGCCAGGAGATGAAGGTGGGGAGCCACGGGGGGGCTCTCAACTGCAGCCCCCTGCTGCTTCCTCCCCGTCTGCCACCCTGGACTTGCTTCCCCAGAAGGCGGGGAACGGGGCAGCCACCCCAACAGGGGGCAGCCTTTTCCTTCCAGCTCCCACCTCCTCCCCATCGCCAGAGGTCTCTGGTCTCCAGCCAAGGGATTCTGAAAGGGGGAGGGGAGACCGGAGAGCTGCAAGGACCCCCGTCCACGGGGCTGGAGGAGCTTCTGAGCTCCGCCTGGGGGGGGGGGAGGGGCAACAACCTCAGCCTGCACAAGCGGAGGCAGCTTTTGGGGTGGGAGGGGTGACTCTCCCCAAGTGGCCTCCGGTATTCCTCGCCAGCCAAGGAAGGTTCCCCGGGACAGCCCTGGGAAGCTGGTCCAGCTGCTGCCAGCTTTCCACCCCTGTCAGCCCTCCCCCCTCTTGCTGGCAGGACGAGGCCCTCTCCGCCCAGCGGGGACACCCGGCGGGAAACTCCAGGCTCTTTGGACGGAGAGAGTCTGGCCTTGTGCCAGGGCTGAAGGCCGGCGAGCTCCCGCCCGCGCACCGCTGAAAGCCGCTCCGGCTGCTTGGGGCTTCCCCCGTTTCTCGCTTTTCCAGGAAAGCGGTTTTCCGCGGAGAGTGAATGAGGCACTTACCAAATTATCCTCTCCATTACGCTGCTCTGCGAGCGTAATAAAAATCTCATCCCATTTATCCCACCTGAATTGTAGGCTCGAGTGCGCACACAGGCCAGGCCTCTGACTCGGCTCCTCCGCCCTTCGGCCGCCTTCCCAGCTCGCTGCAGGGGCCGGCAAGCCGTTTTCTGGACCCTCGGCAACTCCCAAGGACGCCCGGCTGCTCAGGGGGGCTGGGACCCCTCGGGCGTCTTCTGAAGGAGCGCCGGGGGTCTCGCCCGGCCCCTCCCTCTTTCTCAGCCCCTGCCGAGCACAGGGTGGGTGGAGGCAGCCGGACAGAGACGGTCCGTTTGGAGAAAGATTTGAGCCAAGAAGAAGAAGAGAGCCTGGCCGGGGCGGTCTGTGGGCCAAACTGAGGAGCCAGCCTCCCCGGCGGTCCCAAGGGCTCATTCCCGTCCCGGCCAGGAGGGAAGCGCTACCCCAGGCGCCGCCTGCGAGGTGCGCGGGGACAGGCCCAGAGATGCGCTGCAAGGCTGGCCCGGCCGAGGGACCGCTGCGGTTGGAAAGAGGAGGAAGCACCCCCAAACGCAAGGGCCCCTCTGGCCAGCCGCCCGAGCCAACGCGGGGCAGGGAAGCCGAGGAGCTCCGGAGAGGCGCTCCGTGGACGAAGGGAAGAAGCGGGATCGTTCCAGCAGCCCGGGGGTGGGGGTGGGGTGGGGTGGAGGGGACCCACACTTACCTGGGCATTTCAACGGGGTGGGGGTGTCAAATACTGCCTCGGAAGCAGAGACAAAGACCAGGCAGCGAAGGACTTCGGAAGAGCGCTTTGCTCTGAGGAAGGGTTGTCTTGAGCGCGCTGGGAAGCGACTTCACACACCCACACACGTGTACACACACAAACACACGCTAAAGAGAAGCAGCAGCGAGGCTGTTTTCTCCCCGCAACCTTCAGGTCAGCCAGGGGCCTGGGAGGGGGGGGGGCGGTCCTCTCAACCTGGATTTGCAGAACCCAAGAAGGGAGTTGCGTGTGCGCGTCCTCCTCCGCCACTGGCTCCTCGGTGCCTCTGAAACGAGGCAGCGGCACGTCGTTCCCCGTGGAAGCGTTTGACCCGCCATTCCTCTCTCCGGTCCAAGGACGGCTTTCTTCGCCAAGCCCTGAGAGCTGGGAAGCGGTTTGGTTCCACAGCTGGAGCAAGAGCGACACCCAGCAGACACGGGTGGAATGACCCCGTTGGATCTTCTGGGAAGTCAGCTCAGCGAAAGGGACCCAGTGCAGCGTCTCAGCGCTGAGTGTAGGAGAGGCCGATCTAGGGCTGGCAACCACTGGGCGGCAACGGGGCTGAAAGAAAGCCAAGCCAGTGAGGAGGGGGGCCTGCGCTCTGCCGACTCCAGGCTTGGCTCCAAGGCAGGGCTGTCCAGACTTGGCCACTGTAAGGCTTGTGGACTTCAAATCCCAGAATTCCCCAGCCAGCAAGAGTTGATGTCCACAAGTCTTAAAAGTGGCCATGTCTGGAGAGCCCCACAAAATCTCTCCACCAGCTGCCTTTGGAGGCCACTTGAAAACAGCAGAGGGCCCAAAATTCAGCTGCCCCCCTGTTGCTAATTGCCCTGATTTTGCCCCCTGCAGGGTTACTACAAGGCATGCCCCCCCCCGCAGCTCTTTCCAAGCCCCCGACTTCAACGCTTGGCTTGGCCAGCAAGACCTTTCTTGTGTTGCAGTGACAGCCCCCCTCAGAGGAGGGAAAGGGCCTTTGACGGGGGTCTTTCCAACCATCCTTTCACCGGTGCCCGGCCAGCAGGGCTTATCCGCAGAAGGAACCCACCAACCTCTGAGGCCATGTGGGAAAAGAGATGGGGCGGGGGGCAGCCATCTGCTCCAGGAGTGGCTTTAGGGGTCTCCAAGGGAAAGTCCGCTTGGTGGGAGACTTAGGAGGCTCCCGGGATGTGGGACAGGACGCCAGGGCACAATCCGTGTTGCCTGCAAAGACCAGGGTTTTCATGGGACGGTCCTTCCTTGTGCCCTGGAGCTGCCATGCTGGCCTCTGCACCCGGCCTGAAAGCTCTGGAAAGGCGCATGAAAGGGCCTGGGCCTGGGATGCACAGCTTTTCCACCATGCATGGCCCAGGCCCTTTCAGGTTTCAGTTGCCCCTCAAACAAGCCGCCCCCTTCTCTCCCCTGATGCACAGAATCCCCCCAAGGGTTCTGGGGAGGCAGTCCCCACCCTCTGGCAGGAGGTAGGCTCCTTTGGGGGGGGAGGGGCCGCCTGGCCTCTCCTTCCTCTTGCACTAGGACCTCTGGGTCTCCTGCTTGGGCAGGGGGTTGGACTAGATGACCTACAAGGTCCCTTCCAACTCTGTCCTGTCCTGTTTTGTACCTTCCCTACCCTTCAAAGCCGAGAGGGGATCCCTTTGGGGCAGGTCTGGGGCTGCTGGGAAAGGCTGCTGGATCTTCCCTCTCCCTTCCAAGCAAGGAGGGAAGAAAAGAGCTGTCAGCTTTATCTCTTCAGAGACAACCCTGCCAAAGAGAACACCAGATCATGCAGAAGGGTGAATTGCAGCTGACAGTTTATTTTGCCTTCTGAACAGATCAGATCACCCTTGTTCTTGTTGACAATTGTGCTGTGTTGTGAGTGGCCTCTTTGCCAGCCGCTGCCATAAGGCTTAGCTGGAGTGACGTGAGGGGGGAAAATCCGGCTCTCTGTAGGGACCTTTTAAAAGCAGCCACAACAGAAGAAACCTCAAGAAAGGAAGACAAGATAAAATAGATAAAGATAGATAATAAACAAGAATTATAAATAAAGACAAAAACTACTAAGGGTATGTATGAATAGATGACGGAAATATGGATTAATATCAGGTGTTGATGCGAATGCTGTTGAAAATGCAATTAAGACATGTACTGGTGGAAAACAATAAAAATTATTTGGAAAATAAAATAAAATAAAAGCAGCTACGATGTTGACCTTATTATATTTGTTGTCAGTTAATTTTGTTCAACATTATAATTACAGTAGTAAAACTAATACACAGAGTAGTGTGAAAACATTTGCTTCCCACTGGGAAGGTTGAGGATTCAATCCTAGGTAGCCGCAGATGTTTCTCTCCCAGAGCGCAAAGGGGGAAGAAAATCTGCTGTGAACTGCATGTCGGCATCAGGAACGGCTTCCGGCCTGTAAATGCTCAGCTCCATTCAGTTCCTCCGACTCTACCCGAATCAAGGGGTTACAGGGTCGTAAAAAGGGAGTAAAATGAATACACACTAAAATAAATAAATAAATAAATACACACTCAACAAATAAATGCTCTGTCTTACATATTGGCAAAAAAAATCATAAAATAAAATACAAGCTGAATAGTCAAGATCTTGTTGATGATCCAAGCTCTGTAAAGGACCTTGAAATACTCATCTCTAATGATCTAAGTGCTAGAGCCCACTGCAACTACATAGCCAAAAAGGCATTAAGAGTTGTTAACCTAATCCTACGTAGCTTTTTCTCCGGTAATATTACACTACTAACTAGAGCATACAAAACATTTGCTAGACCAATACTCGAATACAGCTCATCAGTCTGGAACCCACATTACGTATCTGATATTAGCACAGTTGAGAAAGTCCAGAAATATTTCACAAGAAGAGTTCTCCACTCCTCTACTCGTTGCAGAAGACCTTATGCCACCAGACTTGAAATTCTAGACCTAGAAAACCTAGAACTACGCTGCCTTCGTTCCGATCTAAGTATAGTATACAAAATCATACATTGCAATGTCCTACCTGTCAATGAATACTTCAGCTTCAACCATAACAACACAAGAGCACACAATAGATACAAACTCAAGGTTAACTGCACCAAACTTGATTGCAGGAAATACGACTTCAGCAACAGAGTGGTCAATGTCTGGAATACTCTACCTGACACTGTGGTTTCTTCCCCAAACCCCAAAAACTTTAACCTTAGTCTGTCTACTGTTGACCTCACCCCTTTCCTAAGAGGTCTCTAGGGGGCGTGCATAAGCGCACCAACATGCTTACCGTCCCTGTCCTATTGTTTCTTTTTATTTTTCTTTTATTTTTCTTATATGTACCCATTTCATGTATTCATAACTATGTATACACTTATACTTATTATCTTGTAAACAATTGACAAATCAAATCAAATCAAATCAAATCAAATCAAATAAATAAATAAATAAATAAATAAATAAATAAATAAATAAATAAAGATGTCAAAATAGAATGAATAAAATATTGGAAGGATATACAGAATAGAAACAAAAAACCCCCAATAGAAATAAAAATAAGAATATGCACATAAAACCAAAAATATCATATATGACTCCTTCATCCCAACCCCCCCGCCCCCCAATGCCAGAAGGAAGCTTCCCGTGTTTATGGGAATCGGGTTCCAGGCAAGGTGCTGACCTCAGGCCCCTCTTGCACGCAGCACCTTCAAGGGCTTTGCCACTTCAACTGAAGCCAGGGGAGCAAAGCTGGCGGCCTCCTTTGGCTGCTCTGCAGGACAACATATCTGGCCTCTAGATGGCGCTGGTGCCTGCGATTGGCCAGCGCTGGCGAAATCCCATTTGAGCGTCAAGGGCTGAGAGCCCCTCCTGAGCTTGGATTCTGGCCTTTGGACAGGGGGACAGGACAGGACGGAGGACTTCAAGGTGTGCCTTCAAGTTATTTTTTGACAACACCCCCTGCCTGCTGTTTTCTGGACAGCATTTTTCCTCCAAAGGATTTGCCAGTTCCTCCTTTCTAGGGCCCAGCTAAGTGGCTGGCCTGGGTCACCTAATGCCTTGATGCCTCTGGTGGGACTTCCTGCCTCCCGGTCTCTAGCCCAGGTGTCTTAACACCTGTGGAGAAAGGACCCTTTGAATCCCTTTAAACCTGAAAGCTTCCTTTTAGCTTTGCAGGCCTCCCCTGCCAGGGTGGAGGGCTGGTGGGGCTTCTCCAAGGAAGGCAGGGAGAGGGAGGGGCTCTGGCTTCAAAGACTGGCTTGTTCCACCCTTGCAGTCTGAAGGGGCTCCAGCACCCTCCAACAGGCTTGTCATTTGGAGTCGACTTAAGACTCGGAGCTCCGAGCTGTGGCTCAAGGGATCTTCTTGGAGCCCCACCTTGTCCACAGATAGTGACCTTCCTTGGCCTTTCTTCCACTCTCGCTCACTCCTCAATGGCCTTCCAAGCAGACTGCCGCCAGGCTGCCCTTGAAGAGCATTTGGAAGCCACAACCTGTCCAGAAAGTGTTGGGTTCATCTCAAACCACCCACACAGCACCTCTCCTTCAAGAGCTTCCCTGGCTGCCAACCGGGTTCCAGGTTCTGGTTGACACCCTTTGGGGCTCAAGGCCTGGAAACAGCACCGGGTGTTCTAGGGCTCGCTTCGTTAGCTATTCTCAACATCTTAGTCCCCACTCCCACCCCCAGATACCTTTTTCCATATATAGACCCCTCCCTCCCTGCTGAAGATCTGGCTCTATGCCATCTGGTCCCTGGGCTAGATTGAGCAATTCACTTCATTGGATTCAAATATTATTCCCCATTTTTGTATGGCTCATCGTTAAGTGTGGCTTTCGTTTTAAATGTGGCTGTTTGTTTTCAGCCCAAGATTACAGATGTGGAGAGTTGTACTATGCTGAAGGCTGATTGATTGGGTGGCAAACAAACAAACAAACAAACACATAAATAAATAAATTCTGGCCTGTGCAGAATTAGTGTTCAGCTTGGATCTGGGTTCAAATCCCCATCTGTCTGTGAAGCCACTCTGGGCACACCATTGTTTCCCAGCCTAATGGGGTTGCCATGAAGACAGAATTATAGGAGAGAGGAAGGGTAGAAAAATGGCTGAAGAAAAAGCTCTTGAAAAAGCACTTGGGCTCTTGGGGGGTCAAGGGAAGAAAAGAAACCCCCTTGAGGAAATGAGGCCAGGACAGCTGCGCTGGGGGGCATCGCAGCAGCAGCAGCAGCTCAAGCCCAGGCTGCCCACGCAGGTTCCTTGCTCCCCCTTGCCCAGGAAGAGAAGGGCAAGTGGAGGCTGCCACAGCTGCTCTGCTGGCTGACAGGGGCTACCGGGGGGAGCCAGGGAGGTCTGCCCTGGACACAGAGCCAAGCAGCAGGTGAGCCGGCCCTGCTGAGCAGCTCTCCACTTCCACAGCACCCTTTGCAGGCTCAATGGATCCCAAGCCGGGGGGCACCTGGCCATCCACCTAAAGCTGGCTGAGGGGCTCCCTCCTGACCCCCACTGGACCAGAGGAGCAGAGGGGGGCCCTGAAGTGGAAGGACTCGATCCCAGGAGCCCCTCAGCCAAAGACTGAGCTTGGACTGCAAGATCCTTGGTGCCCAACCAGCCCAGGCCCACAGGAGGCAGGAACAGGGGAGCGCTGTTGCACGCAGAGAGCGGCCCTGGGCTTTTCCCACAAGGCGAACTGGCTGGACAAGAAAGGCCGGTTCCTGCGCCAGGCCCTGGGAGGGAGGCGGGGCCTCCTAACCGGCTGTGGGCTGTTCCCTGCCCCCCAGCTCTTGGACGGGCCTGCTGGGGAGGAGGGGCAGGGCCCCCTCTCCCAATTGCTGAAATGGTCTCCTAGCCCAGATGGGGCAAAGCCAGGTGGGAGCCGCCTCAGATTTCATTCAGAGGAGGAGGAGGAGGAAGGATTCCAGGGAAGGGGAGGGGCAGGTGGGCAGAGGAGCCCCAAGAAGGGGCTGGGGGCGAACAGAAGAATCCGGGGGCTGGAAGGAACCCAGGGCCCTCCTAGCCCAACTCCCCAGAGCCCCCCAGAAGTGGCCTTTGCTTGAAAGTCTCCAGGGATGGAGCCCAACAGTTCTGGGGGGGGGTGTTGGGGGGGGCATTGCTGTATGTTAGCCCAGCCCAACTGTTCTCTCCCTCCCCTCAGACATGCCGAGCCCGTCTGCCAAGGGGGCTCAGTTCGGCTGGTCCTTTTTCAGACCTCTCCTGCCATTCTCTGGAGACGCCCTTCCTCTTCCTCAGTCATTTATGCATGGGGTGGGGGGAATCCGTTCTTTTTTTCTTCCCTCCTGTGATCTCTTGTAAGTAACCTTTCTGGAGGGAGCTGTGTTTAAATCAGAAAACCAACCAGGGATCCTGGCATCGAAAGGACCCTGGGAACGAGATCTCCATCGCATCTTTCCTGGGGGATCCCAGGGATGGAGCCCCGGGATTTCCTCCTTAGTTCCAGCTCAGAAGTGGATCCACCCGCTGGGCCTTGCCCTGCCCTTGGAGCCCCTGTGGAGAAAGACTCCAGGGTCGCCTTCTAGGGAGACGGGCGGCGGCATCAATATTGAAGGAATAAAAACACAATAAAACGGCTGCCCCGCTGCCTTCCCGGGGGCGACAGCCTTTCAAGGCTGGGAGGGCTTCCTCCTCTGGAGGCTAAAGATGCCGCCCGGGTCTTCTTCGAGGGCTTTAGCTGTGATCCTAGCTGCTTTTCTCTGCCCCAGTTCCAGTCCCCCAGTCCTTCTCCTACGGTGGGGACCAGAACCGGCCAAGGTATTCCAGGGCTAGTCTGCCCAGGGCAGCGTGGAGCACGCGTCCCCCCTTCCCGTGATCTCCCAATTTGGCCTCTGTTGCTGCAGCCCAAGATCGCCCATGAGCTGCTTCGGCAGCTGCAGCCTCGCACGGCTGGCTCATGCGTGTCACCAAAGGGAGAATCCGTTGCCTGAATGGATCCTGCTGGTCCTTCCTGCTTATTGGCCATCAAGGTTCCGCACTTCCTTCTCATCCAGGGTCCAATGTGGCACCCAGAGGGTTGAAAGAGGAACGAGAAGCCCGCCTGCCTCCTTCTCTGATCACAGAGAGCATCTAAGCCGGGTCTTCACAGCAGCGAGCTCCTCCTGGCAGGGAGTAGCTAAGGGGTGGAGCTGGGCTGAGGCAGCTGCCTTCAGGGTTCAGGACCTTCGCTTCTGGTCGAGGGGTGAAGTCGCTTCTGCTGAGTCCCCTCCCCTGCCCCCCCGGCTCAAGGGGCTCTTCCTTGGTGGAGGGACATTGCCTCCCTGGCTTGCTCCTCTCCCAGCCTCTCTAACTGAGCTGCCCAGATGGGGGGCCACAAGCCCCGAGGAGCAGGAAGGGGCCCTGAGCCATCAACTGGTCTCTTGCTTCCTTTTGTCAGAACCGAGGACAACATTAGCCTCGTACTCAGGAAATCAGTACAGGCAGTCCTGCTTCCCAACCTTCCAGGTTCCTAGGACTACAGCTCCCAGAATCCCCAGCTGCTTCTTCTGGGCGGGGTGCTCCCAATTGAGGGAACCTATTCCTATCCAAGGAGGTCCTGGAGCAGAGGGGATGCAGCAGGTCTGCCAGCCAGCAGCCAACCGCAGAAGCTGGTCAGAACCACGTCCAGCCCCACCGCAAGCCGTGAAAACGAGGCACCTGCCTTGACAGGGGTGGCTAACAGCCCCTTTCCTGTTGGGCTTCCCCTCCCCTCCCCGCTTCCCATTGGCGAGAACCCACCTGCTCCGAGACAAGGCAGGGCGGCGCAGCGCTCGTGGGCTCGCTAAAGTCTCGAAGGGAAACGGAGGAAAAGCTGGGCGGGAGGCAGACAGAGTGGGAGGGGACCTTGGAGCCCCCCCCCAGTCCATCCCCTGCTCAAGCAGGAGACCGTACAGCATTCTGGACAAACGGCTCTTTCCCAGCCGCTTCTTCAGAACCTCCAATGATGGAGCCCCCGCAAGTGGCAAGGCGTTCCACTGGTTAATGGTCCTTACTGTCAGGAATTCCCTCCTTAGTTCTAGGTGAGTTTGATGAGCTTCCATCCTGCCTTGACCCCTCCCCTCTCTTCTTTAGGGCAGCCCTCAGGTACCGGGGAACTCCCACCCGGTCACCCCCAGTCCTTCTCCTCATTAAACCAGACCGACCCAGTTCCTGCCCCCGTTGTTCCCAGGTTTCAGCCTCCAGTCCCTAATCCCCTTTGAACTGCGCTGAGCGGCTTCCCCGGTATCGGCCGGGTGCATTAATGCACAACCCTTGGAGGGTCGCTCGATGTGCGGAAAGTGTCCCGGGACAATCGCCTTGCGGTCAAAAATCGGCCGCTGCGCTCCCCGCCTCCCCGTGAGAGAATGAAGCGAAACGCCCGGATAAGCGGGAAGGGCCCCTTGGGGCGCCCCAGCTTCCCCTGGATCCCTCTTCCTCCGAAGGGAAACCAGCACTCCCGGGGGATTGAAAAGTCGGGGCGAAGGAAGTTTCATTCCAATAGGCTTTTCTCCGCCTCCCTTCCCCACCCGCCCAGCCTTCCCTCCTTCCCCGAGAGAGATCGGCGAGGAACGCTTCAGAGTGGGGCGAGGGGAACGGGGCGGGGGCGGGGAATTCCCGCGTCGGTCTTTCAAGCCAGAGGTGTTAAATTCGGGTCTGGAGGCTCTGCGGTGCGGTTACCTGAGGTCTCGCCACCTCCCGCCTCATCCGCTAGAGAGAGGGAGGCCAGTTCACCCTTCCCGCGCAAGGGGGAGGCTGGGGGCGGGAGGCGCGCGGGACAGAAAAGGGAGGGGGCTGCCGAAGGGCGCACAGGGGAAGCGGGGAGAGGAAACGCCCCCCCCCGGAAAAGATGGACCCAGAACCTGAAAATCCTCCCCTCCCTTTGTTCGGATGTCGGCTGGGTCGGGGCGACCTTGGGCGGCCCTCCTGGGCGGCTCTCCCCGGCTCTACGGATCCCCTCCGCTTAGAACAGCTTTCCCGGGAAGCCGAGGGGAGGGGACCGCGTAGCTCTCGCTCGTCTGGTGGGACTTTGCAAAGCTCGGCCGGTTCCTAAAGCGATTCGCCTGGCCGCGTCCAGCTGCGCGCCCATCTCGAAAGGATCGCGCTCTCCCTGCGGGCGCCCGTTTGGCCGAGGTGTCTCCCGCTGCGCAGGGTCTTCTCAAGCCCCTTCGGAAGTTGGAGGAACAAACACCGGCGGGGAAGCGGCCTCTCCCTTTCGCTCGCCAGGACGGCTGGCCTCCCAGGGTTGATTCTCTTCGGGAGCCCCGACGGCGCGGCCCTGCCTGCCCACGAATGCACCGCCGCTTCCGACCCCTCTCCGCGCTCAAAGGCGGCTTTCTCCCACCGGTCCAAGCGCAGACGTCCCTGGGTCGGAGCCTGGACGGGGAGGGCCCGGGGGTCGCAAGCAGAGACCCCCGCTGGGTTTCGGCAGCCAGCGCCAGGAAAGCAGGCCTAGTGAGGGCAGCTCCGGCACCGCTTGGCAGGGCTGTCGCAGGCGCTGAGCCCCCAGATGCCAGCGGAGTCTAGCGGTCTGGGTGAAACGAGCTTTTACCCCAGGTTCTGCCCGTAAAACTGCCCTTGGATTAGAGTCTGCGGAGGGGGGGGCGTCCAGAGGTCGCGGGGCCAAACCCCTTCCAGGCAGCCAAAAGGCCAGGGCACGCGGGGCAATGCGAAATGCCCCCCCACTCGCGCCCATCCCCTGGTCGTTTCCCAATCAGCCGGGCCAGGAATCGACCCCCTTGCTTAGGGAGGGGGCAGAGGTGTTCCTAAAAGTCCCCCCTCCCGTCCAGTCTTTAAGCCGAGTGAGTCTGCGGGGTGGGTCCCTCCTGCTGGGGTGGCGGGGCCCTGGAGCGTGGGGGAGGGAGCGAGGGAGGGGGAAAGGGAGGGAGGAGGGAGGAGCCGGGCAGGGCAGGACGGGACGGGACGGGCAGGGCAGAGCCGAGTCGCGGCCGGCTGCGCGTTGTGCAACGCTGCACTTATAAAAGGATCGCGCTGCGATGGAGCCTCAGAGGCTGGGTCGGAAGCGCGAGGCAGCACCACGGGCGGAGGTGAGCTGCGCCGTCCCTAGAGCGAGTGATGCGCTGGGCAGTGAGGTTCCTCGCGGCGGGAGCGGGGAAACAGGGGAGCGGGTGGTGGGCTGAATTTTTTGCAGTTGTTTGGCTGCCGGGAAGAGTGCGTCTGAGCATGTGCAGAGGACCTTCTTCCAGCTCTTCCCGCCGTGCCTCCAGGCGCTTCCCAAGGGGAGACTCATAGCCTCATGGCAGGCTGAGACCAATATCGGGGTTCGCCCAACCCCTGGAAACACAGACTAAGCTCCGGGGCTGGGTTCGCACAACGCACTAAGCCGCAAAGGCAAACCGTCCTAAAAGTAGCCAAGCTCCGTTCACGGTGAGAATGCCACCGCGAGGTCCTTCCCAGACTCAGGGAAGCGTGTCATGAGAACACTGCCAGGCCGGGATGCCTTCCCCAGGCCGCTCGTCCGCGGGGACTCAGGCTGGCGCGCGCGCTGGGGCCAGGGAGGAGCTGCTGCAAAGCCGGGACACCAAGATTTCATCACTTGGATTCGCGGGGGGGGGTGGCGCCTGCGTCTGCTTCAGACAGGCAGCCCCTTCTTGGGAGGGAGGGTGTCGGTCGCAGAGCTGAGCAACGCCAGGATTTTTGAGCCACAGCCCCCAGCCGGCAAAGGGCGCACGTCCCCCCCATAACTGCGACTGAGCAGCATTTCCCGTCTTTAGGGCTGGAGGGGGCTGGAGTGCCCAGGTGGTCGTGAGTGCTCAAAGCTGGCAGCGTTGCCGGTCTCGGGATGGGCGGAGGGAGGGTCCAGGAGGAATTCTCAGGGGGGGTCCCTGCCTGCCGAGTGTGCTTTTCCTGGACCTGCTGCAAACTCTCTCTCTCTCTCTCACACACACACACACACACACATCCCGTGTGTTGTGACGGGGGCGGGCGGGGACTCAGTGTCCAAGAGGACAGCTCGGGTGAGCCTACTGAGGACTTTGGGGGCCTTCACTTTTCTAGGGGTCAGCCAATTGGGCAGTGGGCTTGGGCCACCCGATGGCTTGGGCTGCTCCAGTCTGCCTCCGACGGGGCCCGGCCAAGCCCTTGCTCGGCCACCAGCCGGATCTAAGCGTTGGTCAGCAGGCGCTGGTCATCCAGTCGCCTGGCGGGGGTCTGCAACCGCTTTTGCCTTCCTGGCTGGGCTGGGCGCGGCGGCTGCCTGGAGTGCCCCCTGCTGCTCCCCGGTTATGTAACGGGGATGAGTCGAGCGCAGCTGGATGGCCACGGGCCCCGGGAGGCGCTGCCTCTGCTTGCCGTTGCCGGCGAGGTGAAGGAACTTGTCCCAACCGTCGGCGGCGGCGGCGGCGGCGGCGGCGGCGGGGCTCATTAAGCGCGCACCACTTCAGAGGGCATCCGGACTGGCAGGGCAGGCCTGCCCTGATTGGACTCCCAAGAGCCGGGCTGGCTGGGAGCGGCCCAGATGCATCGCGGCCCTCAGCCCGGCGCAGGAGGCGAGGGCAAGGCAGGGCAGCCGTTGGTGTGGCCCCTGCTGGGCATAGCCCGGATCTCCCACGCAGCGGCTTTGCCACAAGCCGCCCTCCGCCTCTGCCGCTCCTGGGAAGCGGAGAAACGCCCGTTTCTGCAGGAAAGCGATGCCAGGCTGCTCTCTGCACGCCCCTCGCCTCGACGGGGCTTTGTGGGGAGGAATGAAATCTCGGGCTGGGCGCCTTCTAGGGAAGAGCGGTGTGAAGGCTGGGGATGTAGCCCAGCAGGAAAGTGACCCTCACAGGGTCACCGGAGCACCCAGTCCTGTCGGACAGCCGAACTTTCCCTCCAACAAAGGCGCCTTTTTACTTGCTTTTAGTGCCACGCGTCTCTGGCAAATAATTCAGCCCTGCTTCCTCAGCCAGGCAGCCCACCCGCCGCCTCCTCTGCTCCCCTGCAAGCCCTCCTTGCCCTGGCCTCGGATAGGGCAGGGTTGCCATCCTCCCCCTTCTTCCTCTCTCCCCTCTCGCCTTCCTCCTTCTTGCAGCCCCCTCCCCATCATTGGTCCCCGTTTTCCCCGTGCAGGTCTCAAGGGGAAGATGCGCTCCCCCAGCATTTCTGTTTGGGGGTTTCTGTGGGTCTGGCTGCCCCTCTTCTACAGCCGGTCTGTGAAAATCGACAAGGTGATCGCCGACACTAAAAGCCTCACCAAGACGATCGTTGCCAGGATCCAGGAGCACCAGGTAAGAGGGGCTCCTTGTCAGCCACCGGGACGGTCCCCTCTTGCCAGGTTGGGCTTGCCCGGGATCCCCTGCCTGCCCAGAGACCGCCCTCCCTTCGGCGCCGGTCCCAATGCAGCCCCACTGGCCTCGGAGCCTGCTCGGGAGCCCCTGGGGCGCCTGGGAACGCCACGGAGCCTTTGCACGCTTTACACACCCAGAGACCCAGCAGCTGCTGCTGCTTCTGCCCGCGCCCTCCGAGCTCTTCCTTGTGGAAATGCGGCTGGGCGAGGCCCGAGCACGCCAAGGCCGCCCCATTGCCAGGCAGAACCGTGTGGCTTTCGCGCTGCGGAGCAAAACAGCTCAGCAGGGCCAAGCCCAGCCGGTGTCCTGGGCCGGTTGAGCATCTTCGCCACAAGACGTGGCGGCTGCACAAGAAACCGTTATACCACAACTCGTCTTTCCACACCCACACGGGCGGGGACGGGGTATACGGGAGGGAGGCAGTCACCTAATTAGGTCAGTGCTGGGAATTTTCAATTGCCTCATCGTTGCTCTGAGGATACAGCGGGGAGGAGGAGCCCAGAGGTAGCGCGCCCTGCCCCGTCCCAGGAGGAGAGCTCAAGTAGGCTGGCGGTGCACGCAGGCCGCCCCCCCCCCTCCCCGCCACACCCCCACGGGGCTAAAGGGCCTCTTGGATGGGGCCGGGGTTAAGGCTGTGCTTCCGAAGAAGCAGCCCCCGTCGGCCTGGAGAGGGGTGCGTGTGTCGCGACCTCTTGCCCAGCGCCAGCCTAAAGAGGAGATGTCAGCTCCAGGCAGCGCCATTCAGACCGAGGGGCCTGAAGACCGGAGAAGCTGCCCGGGGGGACGCAGGGGATGTGGGCTGGGCGGTGTTGAGTTCAGGCAGAAGCTCGACAGCCCTTCTCTGGGCGAGCTTTCTCTGCTGGGCCCGTGCCAACTCTCGCGTGCGCAGGCTCCGCTTTGACTCACTGGCCCCTTCCCTGCCCCGCAGTTCCCTCCGCTGAGCCTGAAGATCAACGGCCTGGACTTCATCCCCGGGGAGCTGCCGGTGCAGAGCCTGGAGGCCATGGACGAGGCGCTGGAGCTCTTCCACCAGGTCCTCTCCAACCTGCCCCTGGAGGCCCCCGTCGCCCAGATCTCGCACGACGTGGAGAACCTCCAGAGCCTCTTGCAGCTGCTGGGCTCCCACCTGGGCTGCTCCCCCACAGGCCCGCCCGCTCGGACGCCCTGCAGAACCTGACCGAGCGCCTGGCCGTCTTTCCCTACACCGCGGCGGTGGTGACCCTGGACCGCCTCCAGAAGTGCCTGCAGAGCATCATCAAGCACCTGGACCACGTGCACAACTGCTAGGGAGGGGCCGGGTCTGCCTTGACGAGAGGGGGAGTCCAGCAGGCGGCACCCTTGCAGCAAAACTGGGGGCGGGGGGCGGAGGCTTGACTTGCATTTGGCCCCCAAGTCTGGTTGGCAGATTCTTCCTGCCCCGTTGCTGTGGATTTTCTCGATTGTGGGGGTCGCTTTGTGGGGCAGAGAATTACTTAATATTGATGGTGGTGGGGATGGTGGTGGGCGAGTTTGGGAGTGTAGCAGGGGCCTCCTGCTTCCAACGGAGGAATGTCCGCGGGGGTGCGTCTCCGGTGCAAGGCTTGTTGCCCAGGGGGCCACCCTGGACCTCATCTCAGGCAAGCAGGCAGCTGACGATTATGGGAAGGGAAGCACCTGAACGGAGGTTGGCGGGCAGAACCTCTGGGCAGAACCGGGGCTTGTGGGCCTGGCTGGGCCCGGAGCAAGCAAGCGCAGAGCTCAGAACATCTGTGCTTTGCCGAGGCAGCCCCCAGCCACGCCTGAGCGGGGTAGGTGGTGGGTGGGTGGGGCAGGGCAGGGCAGGGCAGGGCTCCCTGAGATTCCAGGGGGCGGAGCGGGTGGGGTTTACCTCGGTCCACATCCGACTCCCTGGATTGGGTCTCTTCCCAAACAAGGCTTCGGGGCTGGAGCGGCGTTTCCCTCCCCCGCCTCAGAGTGGTGGCTGCATTCCTGGTCCCGGAGATCAAAGGGACGCCTCCCCTCCTCCCTCAAAGACAGACCTGCGTGGGCCCTTTGGCTCTTGGCTCGTTCGCCCTTTGAGTCAACACCAGAACGAGAGGATTTCCCCCATTTCTCCCCGCCAGCTCCTCCTCTTCCGTCCCCAGACTGGCATCGCAACTCTCTTTGGGATGCGGCCAGGACTGAGGACGGAGGATGGGCGGGGGGAGGGGGGGTGGAGCAGGGGAGGCGGTGGCTCAGCCCCTCTTCCTCAGGCCACCTGCAGGCGGCCGAGGGGGAGACCCACCAGACAAGCCGTGTTGAAGAGACCGGCAGGAAAAGGCGCTGGGTTAGCAAAGCGTTGCAACCCGGTCGTGGAAAGCCGAATCCAGAAAACTCGTCCCAGAATCCAGAAGTCCCGGGGATGCGCCTTCAGCCACGGCAAGCAAGGAGACTCCTGGCGAAGGGCCCAGGGCGTTTTTCCAACCATCCGGGGCGCCTTCGCCCTGCGTGCCTCTCAGTAGGCCCAGGAGATTGGAGGGGGGGGGAGTTAATGGCTTTCCCGGCAGCCACTCCGCATCTTTGAAAAGCCTGCTTCACACGGACGGGCAGAGCCCAGGAGACGGGAAGGAGGCCACCCGGGAGGGCGACCCTGAAGTACCAGACCGGCGATGGAGGGTGGGGGTGGGGAGGCTTCGCCGGGACAGCGCGCTGCACACAAAGAGCTCTTCGCGCTGCCGGCCTTGGCTTCTTCGGGGCCTGGGAGCGGCCCGGCTTGCAGGCGCCTCCCGCAGCAGACCGCCGCGGGCGCTTCGTTCCGGGCTGCCCGTGCGCCCACCCGAACGCGAACAGCCGAAGTCCGGCCAGTTGTGGTGCTTAGGGCCGGCGCTTCCCAGCTAGGGAAGAGGGGAGTTATTGGGCGCGGTGGAACGGGCCCCGGGGGGGGAACCCACGGACGAAGCCCTTCCATTCTCCTGCCCCTCCTTGTAAAAAAAAATAGTGGCCTTTTTATTTATTTCCGTTGGTTTATTTTCCACGCTGATGGTTTTCTTTATATACCTGGAAGACTATTTATGTTTTATAAACAAACTTTGTGAATCTCTGTTGCTTCGGTTCCTTGGCTGGGCAGGGAGATGCTTCCCCAAGGAGAGAGGGGGCTTTTTCCGGGGTCCTGGGCAAGGGGCTTGGGCAGATGTGCTGGGAAACCAAAGGACTTTCTCAGCCTTCCAAAAGCTGGTGGGCTTAGTGCCCGGTAGAACTTCCACTCCCACCATTCCCAGCCAGTGCCTGTATCTAGGAGGGAGGGAGGGAGGGAGAGAAAGCCTCCCGCCCTTTCCTAAGAACCTAAGTGGACCTTCCTTCTTGGGGTGGGGGTCATCTTCAGACCCTCCCCTGGCTGCAGGAGCAGAGCCCTTCCCTCCCGCCCCCCCCCCAGAGGCCTCTTTGCAGGACAAATGCCAGGTTTTGCCTTCCAAGGTCAAACTGCCTTTTGCTGATTTTTACTGAGTTTGTTACTCCCTGCATTACAACGAGGGTCTTGGTGACGTTCTGGTGCTACTGGCCACCTCCTTGCACTCCAAGAAGCAGGTGGAGCTTTGGGACTTTTACCTTCCCTGTCCGAACGCTTCACAGGCCAGGCTCCTAGGCCCCCCTTCCAGCCCCGGCCCCATTGGCCGGGACGGGCGTCCATTCCAGCTTGATCAAGGGTGGCTCCCGAGGCTCTTCTCCCTGGCCAAGAGTTTTGGCCCCTGCTCCTGGGCTTTTCCCCTGGATACCATTGCCCTGGGATCCGTCTGTCCTGGCCCTCAATACTCGCTTGTGGGGTCTTCTTCCAAGCTGTCCTTCTCCACAGGATCCCAGGAGGACCCAGTTTTCTATCTACCTGGGCTGCTTCTAATGAGCCTCCTGCTGGTGCCCATGGAAACCCCACAGAAAAAGATGAGAAAGAAAACAAGAAACGGCCTCTTCTCTACCATCCATCCATCCATCCAATGATGGATGGATGGACTGATTCATTCATTCGGTGTATAGGTCACCTGTATGGCCAAGCAACTGTCTCTCTGCATCTGCACCAAAGGGGGCTGGCCCCAGCCCCTCTCTTGCCCCTTTGCCCAGAGGGCTGAGGGAGGGAGCCCATGGGACCGAATTGGCTTTCACCCTGGGCCAAGTCGACACCCCCCACAACCCCCGGCCCCCTCCCCCGTTGGCTTCTTGTGAGGTCAAGTGGAGGTTGTGAAGATGTGAAGCTGAGGTCAGGAAGCCTTGGGACCCCTTGGACCCCTTCAAGTCCAAGCAGCAGGTGGAGAAGGCACGGCAGCTGCTGCCCCAAATTATTCATTGAGACGATGGCGGCGCTGAGGGGAGCCTCCGCAGGTCAGCCTCCGCCCCGGGGTCCCCTCCCAACGGCTTCCAAATTAGTTCTTCTGTCCAGGCTTCCCGGTCAGCGGACAGAAGCCGCCCAGTCTGGCCGGAGCTGAGATTGCAGCCCTTCCTGCCTCCCCGTCGCCCAGGTGGCTTCCATTTTATGACCTGAATTCATAGAAGGTGTTCTTTTAGCTGGGAAACCAGAACATTTGGGGATTTTTTTTAAGAAAAAAAGATCAAGTTTAAAACGTGGCAGATCTTTTGAGGACTCCTTGTGAACCGTGATCCTCTTTCCTTTAATTAAGCCTTCCAGCCCCAGGTGACAGACAGGCGAGCATGGAGCCCCTCTCTTCCTGGCTGCAGCTTTGCCTCCTTCCGTGCCCCCCTTTGGGCTTCCAGGGGGCCGTGTGCCTTGGCAGAGGGCCTACGGAGAGCAGGGCTGGGGGGCTCCCAGCCCCCAGCCCATCAATCCGGCCCCCTCCTCCTCTTCCTCCTCTGTGCTGACTTGGCAAAGAGCAGGGGGCTCAGCCGGAGAGGCGCCTCTGTGCCCCCGGGAGGAGGGGGCTCTCCCCCTTGCAAGGGAAGGCAGGCAGGAAGGCCGGGGGGTGGGCAGACATCCAAGGCAGCCGCACCCACCCTCCCTCGTCCTCCTGTAACCTCCCTGCGTGGCTGGTGGGGGGGAGCCAGCCCCTCTCTTCACGTTGCTGCAAGAGGCCACCTCAGGACAGGTACGCACCTGGGGGGGGGGGAGAACCCCCCGCTGCTCCTGCCTCCCTCCCTCGTGGTGCATAGGCCCCCCACCCTGTGAGGTGTGCGTGCATACGGACAAAGCAAGGTGCTCCAGGCTTTGCAAAACACGCCTAACCTGGACCCAGAATCCACCTATTTTGTGCTTCACACATCACACTAAGCTACACCTCCCCACCAGGAGTGGCTACCCACAGGAGGTGGCTAGGCCAATCTCAGGGCCTTATGGGGTTGGAGCTGCTAGGCTCATCACTGAAATGGTTCAGGATCACTCTGGAGAGAAACCTGGAATTATCATACAATCCCGAGGGTGTGAAGGCCCTGTGAGGTCTTGTCCAACCCTCCACCCAGAGTAGGAATCCTCAAGACACCCCAGACAAACAGCTGTGCAGCCTTTGCTTGGAAACCTTCCGCTGCTCCCTGGGCCCAAAGAGTGTCAGGAAATGCTTTTGAGCTGGGCCCTCTCTGCCAGGGTGGCCCTTGTCTGCCCTCGGAGGCTCTGCAGAAGAACTGGGGCAGCCCTTCGAGGCTGGGAATATTGCCAGGAGAGCTTCCTCTTTGGGAGGTTAAAGATGGGCAGGGTTTAGCTGTGACCTTAGAGGCTCTGCCCTGCCCCAGGCCCAGTTCCTCAGCATCCTTCCACCGGGGGGGATGGGACACCAGGCCTGAACACAGAAGCGCTGGAGGGATCCGAGCCCACAGCCCTCCCTGGGCATCGTTCGTCTCGTGTTGATGCAGCCCAGGACTGCATTGGCTCCTTTGGCAGCTGCAGCACCTGGCTGGCCCACTTGCAACTGGAGGCCTAACAAGGGGCCGAGCCCCCCCGCCCATCTTTCAAGAGTACCTCCAACCTTGTACCTGTCCACCTGCTTTTTCCTACCTACGGGCAGACTCTTATCAGGGGTGGGGTTCAAAGGGGTTTACCACCGGTTTGATGGGCGTGGCTTGGCGGGCGTGCTTTTTCCTGCTCCTCCTGCAATCCTGCACTCTCCCTGGAGCTTCAACAGGCAACGCGCAAAGCAGCTGCGCCTCAAAAGCAGAAATAAAGGCCAGTAGGGGAGCCCCGGCAGGCGGATGGACCCAACTGCAGAGCATCGGAGAAACTCGGAGTGAACCGGTTCTCTGCCAGCTGATCTTCGGCGCTACCGGCACGCCAGAACCAGGCCGAGCTGGTAGAATAGCACCCTTGACTCTTACTTTGGTCACTGTTGAACTGCAGGGTTCCAGCCTTTCAAGATCTTTTGGGATCTCGAGCTGATCTTCTGAGGCCTTGCCGGCCTCCTCCAGCTTTGCCTTGTCTGACCATGTAAGGAGGCCCCCTCCGAGCCCTCGGGTGCCCTCTGCCCACCCGTGCTGCCATCAAAGGCTTGCGCTGCAGGGCGGGCACGGAGGAGGAAGGCCCAAGGCCCCCTCCGAGCCCTGCCTGAATCCCTCCCACTACCTTCCTGGCACACAGCTTGTGCCACAAAGGCCCTCCGAGGCGGTGATCAAAGCCGCAGCTGCCACAGAAGGTCGCCCAGCCTCCCTTCACCTCTGGTGGGGCCCGGTTGGGAGAGGCGCCACGCAAGGGGAGGGCACCCGAGAGTCCTTGGCTGCGTCCCTGGCAGCGTTTGAGCCTCGGCTCCAGGAGCAGCAGAGTTGGGTGCTAGGAGCCCTGCGGGGACCCTCGCATGGGCCACCCTCCCCTGGGCAGGACTCCGCATGGGCCCCCGATGGTGAGCAAGCAGGACCCCTGCAGGCCGGGATGAGACCAGCCAGCTGCCGTTGAGACGCAGTTTGCGTGTCTCCACAGCAACCCAGGTCAGCAGAGGATACGCCGAGTGCAGAGGCAGCACCCAGGCCCTCGCCAAGAGCGCTTTGGCTGGCTGCCGGCCAAGGCAGAGCAGCCGGCGATGGAGGGAGGCCCCTCCCAAGAGGAGGCGGCCTGGGGCTGCCCCGCCTTGGCTGCCTTCCCCAGGTGGATTAGCTGGCGGAGGCCCAGCCAACGGCTCCCTGGCCCCAAGCAGCCACAGCAGCACCACTGGTGACACGGTGCAGAGCAGGGCTGCGTGGGCTCAGGCTGCCGCCCCCTGCACGGAGATGCTTCCACCGCAGCCACTTCCAAGAGCTGCTGAACTCAGAAGTGGGGCCGAATGCTTGGCTGGCTTGGCTTGCTGTCACATCCTTGGGCAGGTGGTGCCCAAGAGCCCAGAAGGAGGGAAGTCAGATGGCCGGGCATGTTGGTGCCCGAGTTTGCCCACAAACCACCCAGCAGGGGGCTGAGGTTTCCGTGCTGCCTAGTGGCAGGGCTGTCGTCCCCCACATTTGCAGCGGCCGGGCAAATATGCCTGGGGAGGGCAGAACCTGGACCCCACCTGGCTCTCTGCTGTTTGGGGTCAGGAAGGACTTGGCCCTGGAAGCCTCCCTGGCAGATGGAGACATTGGCGGCCCAAAGAGGTCAAGGTTAGCTCCCGCAGGAGCTGCCAGTTGGCCTTCAGCCCTTGAACCAGCCCTGGGTGCGGTGCCTCTCTCTCTCTCTCAGATCTGCAGTGACCCAGTTGGCAGGAAGTTCCCTGGCATTCAGGTCGGCCTGTCTCTTCCTAGTGCCACCATCTAGGAACCGCAAATCTGCATGCAAGTCTCGGGCGGCACCTCCCAAGACCTGGCTAAGCAGGACAAACCTGCCAGGGGACTTCCGTGCCTTCAGTTTCCCCGTTCCGGGAGGGGCTTCCAAGGGTTTCCACCAATCCCCCTTTTGGGAAGTCCTGCCCCCACAGCCCCCCACCCCACACCTGGCCTTCCTTCCGTCCGGCCTTCTGCAGTTGTCCCTGCAGGCCAGGCAGCCCCACTTTGGCCGCCCTGCTGGGCGCAGTTCCCTCTCCAAAGGGGCCATTTTCTGCTTCCTTTCTCGGACTTCCTGGGTCTCTGGGTGAGGCCCAGGGCCTCTCTGGCCCACAGCAAGGGGAGCTCTGTGTCCCTTGGGGGCCTAGCAAGACTTCTGCTGTCAGCCCCTTCCCCTGGGCTGCCCAACGGGGAGCCAGCCAAGGAAGGGGCTGCAGGGCCCCCGCTTTTCAGTTGGCAGGTGCTGAACTGCCATCCAGGAAAGTCCCAGGAGGCAGCGACTCAGCCAGGCACCACCCCCACCCCAAAGCTAACGATTCGCCACCGGAGCTTCCTGCCCTGAAGAATTCCGGCCTGAAATCTGGCACTGGGTCACGCCCAGCAACAAGCTCCAAAGAAAATGCTGAAAGCAGAAAGGAGCAGGCCCCGGACCCCCACCCAGGGGAGTCATGCCAGGGACCAGGGACCCCCGTGGCTAGGAGGGGGCGCCTTAGGACCGGCATGTGACCAGGGAGCCACCCCCAGCCTGGGCCTCGTGTGCCTAGCCCTGGCCCAACCGCTGCCTGTCCGAAGCCCTCCAGCCCGTGGAGGGGCGTTGCGGGGGCTCCAGCTAAGTCAGCAACATCCTTGGAGCTGCCCGGCTCCAGATGCCAGGCTCCTCTCACCACCAGTCTGCGGTGGCGGTGGCAGCCAGCCCGCCCATCACCACATGCCCCCTTCCCATGCGCTCTCTCTGGTCTGCATTTGCCTGGCTTCTGCTGCCTCGGGGCCAAAACCAGATGCTTGGCTCTGGATTGGGCTGGTTGGCAGAAGGTCCCGCTTGGTAGAAAGGAACGGAGGTGGCTCTCCTCCTGCTTGGCTCTCCAGGTGGGCTGAGGTCTTCAGAGGGGTCAGCTCCCCCCAGAAGCCTCGCACAGGAGCCACCGCCTCCTCTCGGGCAGCTCCTGGGACCAGCCTGCTTCCCTGCTCCTGGGCATCCAGCCTTGGGTGGCAGGAATACCCAGCAGCGTGGCAGGCAGGCAGGCAGTTGTGGGGAAAGGAAGGGCCACTTGCCCGAGGAGGTGTGGGGCAGGCAGTGGGAGGCCCTGGGGAAGGGGGCAGTCAGGTCATGGGGCTGGCTCTACCCTCATTTCCCTGGCGCCGGGAAGGGGGGGGCAGACAAGCCAGGCCCCAGCTTTGCCTGATGAAGACCAGCCGCCTGCAACAGAAGGGCTTCCAGCAGGCAGGGGGCCAGACCCACACGCGCCTCGGCGCAGACTTCCAGCATCCAGGACATCTGCAAAGGATGAGGGCGCTCCCGGTGCCAGCCCTCCCCCGGCTTCTGGTCCCACCAAAAAGCCGCCTTCTAGGTAAGGGGCTTCCCTGGGGGGCCCTCCGAGCCTGGAAGGCCAGCGCAGAGGAGGCAGGGCAAGGGGGGGGGTGGACTGAAGGAGGGCCTAGGTGAAGAGTGGGGGAGCCAGGAGGGCCCCCCAAAAGGCCAGAAAGTGCTTCCGGGGTGCAGGAAAGAGCCACAAGGATGATGTCACCCTGCAAAGGTCCATGAGATACGCCCCCAAGCCTCCCCCCACCAGAACAGGCCAAGGGGGCCAAAGAGGAGCACACGCAGCTGAACCTCTGGACTGGGGCAGGGAGTGGAGGTGACCCTCGCACCCCTTCAGGCCACTGGCTCCAGCGATGGAAAGCCACCCCCAAAACTGTTGGGGGCTGCCTGTGAGCTCATCTGTCGACAGTTTCCCAGAACTCTTTCCCTCGGGGCCCAGCTGCGATTCCTGCTCCTGGGAGGATCTTAGGCGACTCATTGGCATTTTGCAAGACTTGGCTTGGCCACCCGGGAGGCAGCCGGGCCAAAGCAGAGCCCGTCTGCCCCCCCCCGCCCCCGTTGGCTGGCTGGGAGCATGGGGGTGGGCTGAGGGATGACCCCCCCCCCATAGGGCTGCCCTCGTGGCCGATGCCCAGAGCAGCCTGGAGCAGAGCCAGACCCCAGAGCAGCCCAGGACGGCCGCAGGGCCAGCAGCCCACCTGCCTTGGCCTTCCCAGCCGAGGAGGGGTCTGGGGCTGGGCGAGGCAGCGTCTCGGGGAGGAGCTTCGGGTCCCAGGCCTTCTGAGGACAGGCAGCTAGAGGGGCTCCCTCCAAGGGCGGCTCTCTCCCCCAGGGCTCCGAGGCTTCAAACCCCTCACTTAGCCACTGGAAAAAGTGGCTTCGGACCGTTTCCCACAGTTACAGCCGTTGCATCACATGGGAATCAAAATTCAGCTGGCACCTGATTCGTATTTATGACGGCTGCCACGTCTCGGGGTCATGGGATCCTTTTTGGGGACCTTCTCACAAGCAGAGTCAGCTAGGGAAACCAGATCTGCTTAAGGACGGAACCCGAGAGGCCTGGATCCCGTCACATGCCGACCCAACAGCTGCGTTGCTAAAAGCTACCCAGCCCCCCTTTTGCTCCGGATGGGATCCTCCACTCGAGACGCGTTTGGGAAACTGGGTTGTGGAGGGGGGGGGGGTCCCATTAAACCGAATGAGATGGTCCACGGGGAGCAGGTGGGTAAAGCCCCCCCCCCAAAGGAATCCAACACCCCATTACAGCACCCAGTTTTGACCCCCTATAAAGAGGAGGTTGAGGCTCTGGAAAGTGTGTGTCGAGGAGTGCAACTGAGGATGAGGAGGGGCCTGGAGGCTCAAACAGGCGGTGAACGGAATTGCAGGAACTGGGCCGGGCTGGTCCAAGGGGAGGCAGGGCTGCAATCGGTGGGGAGGAGGCCCCCGAGAGGAGCTTTCTGAGAGGAGGCTGGACAGCCACTCCCTGGAATGGCAGAGGGTCTCCTGCTTGGGCAGGGGGCTGGACTAGAAGACCCCCAAGGTCCCCTCCAACTCTGTTTTCCTGCTGAGAGCTTCAAATTGGCGACCCCAGGTGGACTTGGTGGGCTCCTCTCTGGCGCACTGTGGCCAAACGCCTGGACCAGGCTCAAAAAGCCCCCAGCCTCTTGAGCAGGAGGAGAGCTCTGCAGCCCCCCCCCCCCCCCCAAAGAGAGATCCTGTGATCCAGGCCCAGGAACCACAATGCCGAGAAAGTCATTTATTCCAAGATGCCAAGGAAGCGATGGGGCTCCATCCCCGGAGCCTCCCTCCTCCCAGCCGCAGCCGCAGCCCTCCTCCTGCGCACCTCCTGCCAGGCTGCGTTGCCGGGACACCCTTTGGCACCCTTGGGGCCGAGCGCCCCTCCTCACGGCCTGCATGGCCTGGCCCAGCCCACCCGGCTGCCTTGCTCCGCCAGAGGCCCAAGGCCAGCAGAGACCCCAGCACCGCTAGGGCCCCGGGGGTGGGCTCTCCACCCTGCCTGCCTGCCCTCCGTGTCCTGCGTCCTGCCCGCCCACACAGTGCGGGGGAACCGGGCCCTGGGTGAGCCTCCTCCTCCTCCTCTCCCGGGGTGGGGGCTCTCTTCCCTGGGGAGGGGTGACTCAGTCCTCGAACCACTTGCTCCTCTTGAGCTGCCGGGCGGCCTTGCCAGCGCCCAGAATCCGCTGCTTGTACCGCTCCACCAGCTGCTCGAAGTGAACCTCCGCCCGGCCGTGTCCAGCCTGCTTCTTTGGGGGCCCTGTGGACAAGGACAGGGGGTGTGCGTGTCAGGCTCAGAGGCCCTGGGGGAGGGGGGCACAGAGGCAGGTGGGCTCTGCGTGGGAGGAGACCCCACCCACTCACCTGGGGGAGCTCCAGGCGCCTTCCGCTCTCTGGGCCCAGCCTTCTTCCTCCTCCTCCCCCGCTCGGGAGGGGCCCCCTGCGCTTTGCCCTTGTCACGATTCCTGCCGGGAGAAACCCCCCTCAGTCCAGGGAGCAGCCGCGGGCGTTTTCTCCCACCCAGCTTGCAGAGGAGGACTTCCTCCGGCCATGCCAGGGACCCCGGAGCCCCCTCAGTGGCTGCCTTTACCTGATCTTGGGCCCCCGGTGGGAGGGGAGGGCCAGGACCCTCCGCCGCTTCGTGCCGTCCGGCAGCTCCACCGTCTCCTGCTCCTGCCGGGTCTGGAAGCCTGACCAGGAGGCGGCTCCTTCAGTGGCCTTGGGGCTTGGCCAGGGCCCAGGCCGCTTCCTTCTCTTCTGTCCACGGGGCTCTGGGGGAGCCTGAGGGCCGCTGGGACCCCCAGCCTTCCCTTGGGACCCCAGGGCCTTCTTCAAGCCCTTGGGGGGCTTCTGAGGGGCCCCTGGCTGGCCAGGGCCGGGCGATGGCGCCTGACTGGCTGGCCCGGCGGCTGCCTGCTTCTGCCTCAGCTTTTGCTGCACGAGGGAGAGAAGACGGGTCACCTGGGGCCTCCCTCCCCTCCCCCCTCCCCCTCCTGGCCAGTCTCCAGCTGGGGTGATGCAGCCGGAGCCCCTTGGTCGGGGGCTGCCCCCCATGGGCCCCTAGGGGCACTCCAGGGGCCAGGCCCCTGCCCGGGGGGATGATCTCAGGGGGCCCCTACCAGGCTGCGTTCCGCACGCTGCTCCTTCAGCCTCAGCTTCCGCCCGTCCTCCAGGGAGAACTCCACAATGGGCCGCTGGGGAGAGAAACAGCCCCGTCTTGGACAGCCCTCCAAGCGCCCTCCTGCCCACAGGGCGGCCCCCCCTCCCCTGCCCGGGTCCTTCCGCGGGTGGGCAGAAACTCCCCGGCCCAGTCACCTCTGCAGGTGGCCCAGCCCAAGCCTTGGGATGCCCAGGCGGGTGGGGGAGCCTCCGGGAGGGAGGGGCGGGAGGAGACTCACCTTCTGGTCCCCAAAGAGCCGGGGGTTGTTGTTGACCTGGCGCAGGGCAAGCAGGGCGTGCTGGGGCTGCTGGAACTCCACGAAGGCGTAGCCCAGGGACTGGCCCCGCCCCTTCAGCTCCCGCATCACCCGGCACTGGGGGCGGGAGGAAGCGGCCAGTCACTCGCTGGGGGCGGACCAGTTCCCCCACCAAAGGTCGAAGGCTCACCCGCGGCACACGAAGGAGCAGGGAAGGGCCCTCTTCGCTATCCGCCTGAAGCCTCGGACCCCAGGCGACCCCAAGGAGCCTCCAGGATTGGGGTTGCAGCAAGACCCCCTCCAGCCCCCCACCCCCAGGGAGGCTCTGGAACCGGGAACTGCAGCTGCTCCTGAGGACGAGGTGCCTCCAGAAACGCTGGGCTCAGAAATGCGCCCCCGTCTCCTGCCCCCTCTTGCCCCGCAGGTGTGGAGAAGAGCCAAGGGGGGAGAGGAGCAGCGACCACCCTCCCTCCCTCCGGCTGAGCCCCGACTTCCTGGGCTCCGGGAGCAGCGCTGGGGACCCGCAGCTCTTGCCCAGCTCCCCGGGAGGAGGGCGCCTGGAGAGAGGCCCGGTCCTGGCCGCTCACCTCCTTGACGACGGCGCCTGGCGCGCCACCCACCGCCTGCAGCATGACCTTCCGCAGAGCGGCGCCATCCAGGCTCTTGGGCAGGTTATGGACGCAGAGCCTCGTCTGGGAGACAAAGACGTTCTGGTCCTTCAGCTTCTGGCGCTTCAGTTCCTCGAACTGGAGGGGAGACCCCGTCAGAGCTCAGCCCACCCAGCGCATCCTCCCTGGCCCGGCCCCCTCCGCCTGCCTGGCCGGAAGAAGGGGCCTTACGGGGGCAATGGGGGAAGGAAGCCCCCGGTGCCAGAGGCAGGGAACTCTCACCTGTCCTAAACTGCCCCCTTTCTGACTCCCGTCCCGTCCCCAGGGGGCCGAGAAGAAGCCCCCTCCCTCCCTCCCTCCCACATCCAGGCATCAGACGGCACCGGCCACCCTGTCCAACCCTCTGACCAACTGCCCTGCAGCCCTTCTCCATCCCTGCTCTCCAGGGCCGGCCCCTGGGGGCAGAGCCCCTCCTTCCTGGGCACCTCGGGAGGCTGCCCAGGGCCCTCCACAGCCCCAGCCCCAGGCGTGGCTCATGCTCCCCACCCAACCAGTGCAGGGGGGCACTCACCCGGCCCTTTTGGCCATGTCAGCAGCACTGACCCCCTCTGCCGCTTTCGTGCCAGCCCGGATCACTGCAAGAGGAGGAAAGGGGGTGAGGAGGGCCAGGCGCCCTCTCGCTTCTCCTCCCGGGCCGGGCTGGGCCCAGGAGCCCCGGGGTGGGGGGGGCAAGGACCTACTCACAGCCTTCCCGGGCCAGGTAGAGGTTGCGGGTGCCGGTGGGCTTGGGGCTCTTTGGCCTCGCAGCCGCTGGGCCTCCTCACGGCTGACAGCCAGGTCCACCCGGAGACGGCGGCCCCCAGGTGAAGCCCCCGATCCTTGCAGGGAGAAAAACAAGGTGAGAGGGGAGCATCCCCTGAAGGGGCTCCTGTGAGCTCAAAGGGCAGCCCCCCCCATCACCCCACGCGTCCTGCTCTCACCTCCCTCTCCTCCTGCGCCACCTGGAGACATTTCTGGGCAGCTTCCTGGGTGGCGAACTGGGCGAAGGCGCAGCCTGAGGAGGGCAAAGGGGGGTTGGAGGAAAGCAGGCAAGCAAGGAGGGGGCTTCTGAACCGCCCTCGGCAGGAGGAGCGGGGACAAGGAGAAGATCCATCTCGGCCCTTAGCTCCCCCCGTCTCCCACAGGGAATGGGGAACCAAAGGGGGGGCAGGGGGCTTCCCCGTGGCCAAGCGAGGGCGCCCGACTTCTCACTCACCTTTGGAGTGCTCAGTGTCGGGGTGCAACACAAGCCGGACGTATTTCAGGTCCCCAAACTGCTCCAGCAGCTCCCCAGGTCTTCCTCTTCCGTGTCGAAGGACAGGTTCCTGGAGGGGGGGCAGCAGAGACGGCTCCTTCCACACGTGTCCTGCCCCCCGCCCCTCCCCCCCAGGGCAGCTAGAGGGAGGGGGGCGCCAAGTCTGCCTGGCGGGGGGCAGGGGCTGCAGGCCGGGGGACTCTCCCTGGACAGAAGCCCCCCAGCCTCCCCCAGACCCACCTGAGGAAGACAGTCCGGCCCTCTGCCACATCCGAGGAGCACTGCTTCTGCTTTGGGGGAGGGTCTTCTCCTGGGGGGAAGTCAGTGGAGGAGACAGGAGGCCCAACAAGCAAGTGAGCCAGAGAAATGGGCACCAACCCCCTCCCCCGGGAGTCTCCGCAGAGGCCTGGCTGCCCCTCCCCCAGCACCTGGGCTGCACTCAAGGTGGCCCCTGGGAGCCCGGGGGGTAGAGAACGAAAGGAAGCCCCAGCCAGGGTGGGATCCCTGGGAAGGACCCCCGTTACCCTTCGGGCAACACAGGGAATCCTTCACTTACAAGCATTCGTTTAGTGACCATTCAAAGTTACAACGGCACTGGAAAAGAATGACTTCCGAGCCATTTTTCTCTCTTGTGAAGGGTCGCAAAATAGGGCAAAACTCATTTAACAAACGTCCTGTTTAACAACGGAAATGTCGGGCTCCCCTGTGGTCATAAGTCGAGGACCCTCTGTGCAGGGTCTTCTGCTGCTGCTGCTCCAGGTATTGGCTGATTCTACGGGTGCAGGCCCTCCTCATCCCCCCACGTCCCCCCCGGAAGCACCTGGACCCACCAACCTGCTCCTTCTTCTTCCTCTTCCTCCTCCACGCTCTCCTCCCCCTCCTCCTCCGAACTCCCGGCCTCGCTGGGTTCCTCCTCCTGCTCTTCGTCTTGGCTCTCCCCGGGGGGACTTGGAAGCCTGGGGTCCCTGCCAGGAGGAGAAGAGAGCGTTTGGGGGGGGGGCACCTGCTGGCTTTGGGCGGGGAGAGGAAGCGGCAGAGCTCTGCAACTGCCCACCGCCCCCCTTGGGAAGGCAGCCCCGGCTGACCACCAGCGCTGCCGCTTCTGCCACCAGCGTGGCCACCCCCCAGGCTCCCTGCGGCTCACCTGCTCGGCCTCCCTGGCCCAGAAGCCTCCAGTCTCCCTTGCGTCCCTTCACTCCCACCCGCACTGCCCGGCTGGCCTTTCTTCTTCTCTGGGGACGGACAAAGAACGTGAGGAGACAGTCTGGCCCTCGTGTCAAATCAGAACGGGGCTTATTGGGTCACCGCAACGTGTGTGAAGCCTCTCCAAAATCTGGCTGCAAAATAGCCCCGGAAAGAAGGCGAAGAGCTGAGGAGCAGAACAGATTTCTGCCCCCACTCAAGCCTCCACCCCCCACCCCGATTCACACGAGACGGCCACTCACCAGCGGGACGCCGCCTTCTGCCTGTGCAGCCTGGAACTTCTCCCGGGCCACAGCCCAATCCACAGCCACGGGGCGCTCTGCAGAGAGAGTAAGGGGAGCGCTGAGGCTGCCTGGGAGTGGGGCTAAGGCAGGGCAGAGGCTTCCATCGCCCGAGCCCGCCCCTTGCCTGCTTTCAAAAACCCGACAGGCCTCCCGGCCACCTTAAGGGCTGCCCTGCTTAGCTGCCAAGCCTCAGCCAGATGGCAGGTGCCGCTGCAGTGGCGAAAACAGACCTAGTGGAGACCCCTGCCCTCTTTCCCCACGTGGCCAGGGTTACCGCCGTCTCCCCTCTTTGCCCCCTCCCTGCACCAGACAAAGCCCACTGAAAGTCCGCTTAGACCAAAAAGCCTCCTCGCTGCACGGCCCAAGGGAAATGGCAACCTAGACAAACCCCAGCTTTCCCTCCTCAATCGGGATGTGCCCCCCAAATCTGGCCTAACCTTAGAACTTGCTCAAGGACAGGAGCCGCCCAGCTTCCCCAGGAATCCTCCCTGCAGCCCTCAGCTTCTGTTAAAACCCTGGCTTCCCCCTGGATTTGAGGCTCCTCCTTCCCACGAAGCACCATGGCCCCCGCTCAGTTTCCTTCTATTCAGAACCCCTCCCTGCTGCTGACCCGCGGCCTGCATGGAAGTGAAGACGGTGTGCGAAGGGAGAGGGGAAATTCTCCCCCCAGGCTGGTATCCACTGAGCCGCAGCCGCCCCGGCCCCTCTCTGGGAGGCCCTCAGCACGAGGGACAGACTCCCACCCGAACCCTGAACCGCTGCAGGGACTCACCTTTGATCTCCTTCATGTTCATCCCCTTCAGGGCTTTTCCTGCTTCCAGGACATTCCGGAACTGCACGAAGGCAAAACCGCGCAGCTTTCCATCTGGAAGGCAAAGATCAGGGCCAGAAGCCCCCTCACACATCCACCCCTTCCCTGCATCCCAGGAACTGCAGCTTCCGCCCGGCAAAGGGATGGGGGCAAAGCAGCCCCTCACCCAGAGCAGGGAGTCTCCTGGGTTCACCCACTGGTGTCTAAACACAGACCTCTCATATATTTTGTTGCGATTTACCAGCCTAGGTGAAACGTTAACGTATTAAAGGTAGCCCACGTACCCTGAGCCATGAGGCCAAACAAAGGAGAGAGAGAAAGAGAGAGAGCCTTCACCGGGACAGGCAGGAGAGAGGCGCCATGAAGGAGGCGAGGGGAGCGCATGGCTCAGGCTCCTCTTGTCCCTCCAGAGCACCAGGACGGCCTCCCGCCCTCCGGCTTTCCCTGCCCACCTACCAGGCTTCCTGGGCAGGGAGGCTTCCAGGACTGTCCCGAAGGGAGCGAAGGCGCTCTTCAGGTCGTCTTCCGTGCACTGGGAAGGAGAACCGAGAAGCCAAAGGGATTCAGGGGCGAAGAGCGCAGGGATCCGGGGGGACCAATGAGCCCCCTCCCCATTTGGGGGGGGCGTTCCAAACCCGGGCAGGGCAGCCGCAGCCTCCTCCCTACCTTGAAGCTGACGTTGCGGACGATCAGCCGGGCCTTTTGGGGGATCCGGGCCTTGGGGGCTCCTGCGGTTTCCGGGGGCCTCGGGGGCGCCTCCTCTGGGGAAGGAAGGGAGAAAGGCGGCGCCGGGTGGGTGAGGGGAGGCGGCCCGGGGAGACCCCCAAAGCCGCACCAGGGCTCCGCAGCCTCCCGGGACCCGAGCCCCCCCCCCGCCGCCGCTCACCTGCGCCGCCGCCGCCGCCTCCGCCCGCCCTCCGCCTCTTGGGCCGCGCCAGCGCCAGGCTGACCCGGCGGCCGTCGAAGGCGCGGATCTCGCGCAAGGCCCGCTGCGCGTCCTCCGGCAGGGAGAAGCTGACGAAGCCCAGCCCGGTGCACGCCTCGCCGCCTGCAACGACAGCCCGCCCCGTCAGGCGCCGGACCCGGAGGAACCTCCCCGCCCGTCCTCCCCTTCCCCCCGCTCACCGGGCGCCGTCACGGCCACCGCCCGCCGCACCGGCCCCGCCTGCCCGAACTCCTGCTCCAGGTCGGCGGCGCGGGCCGAGGGGGCAGCCCCGCACCAGCACCGTCCGCCCCATCCCGCCGCCGGGAACACACGCGCGCGGCCCGAGCACCGCCATCTTGCGCCTCCCGGAAACGGAAGGCGGGCCGGCCGGAAGCGACGGCGCCCCCGCCAGGCGCGGCGGGGAAGAGCGTCCCCGCCCGGTGGCGCGAGTGCGCATGCCCGGGTCGGGCGGGGCTTTCCTCCCCTGCCGACCGCTGGTTTGCGGAAGGCTTCGAAACAGGCAGCCGAGGGGGCGGGGCTCCGTGACCGGCCCGAGGAGCGTGGGGGGGCTGTCCTACTGCGATTTTGCCCCGCCCCCGGGTCTCCCCGGTCTGCCCGCCCAGCCCAGTCCGGGGTTCAAGTGGGGGATGGCAGAGGCCGCGTCCCTTCCCCGCTGGGCTTGCTCCGCCTCCAGCCCGGCTTCCTCTGCCTCCCCGCAGGTGGGAAATGGGGGGGCAGCCAAGAGGCACGGGGGGTGGTGGCTGGGGGGGAGGCTCTCGCGGGCCCCGCTGCAAAAACAGCATTTTTGTCGCACCCTCGGCCGGGACCGACTCCAAGCGGCCCTCTCCTTTGGCTTCAGCTCCTTTATTTGCTACCTTGTCCTCTTGGTGGAGGGGGACACTGTGTGTGTGTGTGTGTGTGTGTTTTGGAAGGGTCCTCGGAGGTCATCTAGTCCAACCCTCTGCCGGTACAAGGATCCTCAGAGCACACCAGACAAAAGATTGTGGGTCTGAGCCCTCAGGGCCAAGGAGGAGCCTCCAGAGTCAAGGAATTCTCCCTGATTTTGAGCCGGGGTCTCCATCTGCTGGGGACGGGGGGGGGGGTATTGTCCTTCCCTCCAGGGTCACCCCACAGGAGGGATGGAGGGCATAAACATTGAATAAATAAAACTCCCCAGGGCAGCCCTTCAAGGCTGGGAAGACCGCTGGGAGGCCTTCCTCTTCCGGAGGCTAAAGATGCTCAGGTCTTCGTTGGGTCTTCTGTTTCCAAGACCCTCCCCATCTTCTTTGCCTCAGGTCCAGTCCCTCGCCGCCCTCCTACTGTGGGGACCAGAACCGGCCAAGGTATTCCAGGGCTAGTCTGCCCAGGGCAGTGTGGAGCACGCGTCCCCCCTTCCCGTGATCTCCCAATTTGGCCTCTGTTGCTGCAGCCCAAGATCGCCCATGAGCTGCTTCGGCAGCTGCAGCCTCGCACGGCTGGCTCGTGCCGGGGTGGGGGTGGGTGGGGGGGTGGAGGGTTGGCTGCTCTCCTCCAACCCTTCCTCCTCTACCGGTGGGCAGCTGTAGTTGCTACATCCCTTTTGCTGTAGGAATGCCCGATTTTTAAAAGAATTGGAACCTGGCATTTTTTTGGGGGGAATCCCCCAGTCTATCCCCCTTGACTGCAGTGGAGTTTTAATGTCAGCCCAGCAGAATTTGGTGAGGCAGACCAAAGAGATGAGCGCTGCCAACCCTGACCTCACTGGTTCATACAAAGTATGAGTTGGAAAGGCACTTAAAGGTCGTCTAAACAATCCTTGACGGTCATTCAATCAACACACTTTGAAAGCATTTGGTGAGTGGGAAGAGGCAGAAGGTGGTGCTGAGTTCCAGCTTTTGCACCACAGAAATCTGCCTCCTTTTCATTTTCCCTGACTGATCCCTCTCTCAGTTTCCATGGAGAAGAATCAGGCTCCTTTTGCCCAAGGCGGCCCTTAGCTTCTCCTTGGCAGAGCCCTCCCGCCTTCTCCTTGGCAGGTTCAGCCTCCTTTGAGGCTTCCTCGCAGGGTTGGTGTTCAAGCTCGTGATCATCCCGGAAGCTCTCGCTGCGTCTCTCCTAAGTCCAGTGGCCCAAACTGGAGAAGAGAGACTGGACCGTCCTGGGGGGTCAATGGGACTATTGCGCCTCCCCCCCCATGCTCTGGCTGCAGGGCTTCTGCTGATGGCATTTGGCTTCTTAGCGCTGCATCCCTGCCGGCTCATGTCCAGCTGGGGATCCCAGGTCTTGTCCTGTGCCCAGCCAGGTCTTCTTTGAAGTGCGATGCTTTGCCTTCTCCCTCTGCAAGACAGGCTCAGTGTTGGCCTTCCTCCACCTGGGCCTGGCCCAGCGGCTGAGCCTGTCTCGGCCACGTCTTCTCTCTAAGGAGGATTGGTGTCACTTTTAAAGTTGTGGAAGAGCCTCGGCTGTTGGTTTGCTGCTTCCTTCTAGAGTGAGTCAGAGACAAGGTGGGCAGCGGGGATGGCTCAGTTGCAAAGCCACCCTGGAGCCTGCTTGAGTGGATTGCCAATCTGGGGCTTTAACTGAGCTCATGCTGCGTTGCCATCTGCCTGGGAACAGACGCTCAAGATGGGCTGAGGGCGCAAGCGCCTGCTGCCAGCTTCGGCAGCGTCCACCAGAGGGCAGCAGAGTCCTGCCAAACCAGTTACTAAGCAACATGGGTTGTGGGAGGGGGCAGGTATACTCTGTGCCCGCCTGCACAAATGGCCACCCACACAGCCCCAACCTGGCCTTGCCCGCTGCGGCTGCTGCTGGCAGATGCTGAACTGGTGCTGCCCTGTGCTTCCCTCCTCCTGTGTTTGGAGCGTAGATGGCAGAAGTGTCCTTGTGGCTGGCTGGCTCCCAGAATGGCTCTTCTCCCACCTCTGAACTGCCTGCCAATCCAGAATGCCCGGGGGCAGAAGGGCCCCCCAGGCTCTCCTTGGCTTGCTTGCCTCTTTTTCCAGAGATAGAATCGAGGCCTTGACCCTCCTTGACCTCTCAGCCTCCTCAGCCTGTCCCCTTCCCGCTCCCCCCAGTGGGCTGGGCTGGCTGGAGCCCCCTCTCCTGGAGCCCCCTCCACGGCTGCGGCTGCTTCCTCGGGTTCAAGGAAGAGGAGTCCCCAAGGCACTGGCTGCTCCGGAGGCCCCTCCCCTTTGGGGTTAAGCACCTGCACAGCTGCTCCACAACCACAAAACCCTTGTGTGTTGCCGTTTGTGCAGGGATGCCCTTGGCACCTGCTGCCTCCCCGATTCCCTGCCTGCTCCCTTTCCACACACACACACACACACACTTCTTCCCCCCAGCCCTTGGCCCTGGTTCGGAAGGGACGTGGGGCAGAACCCATGTGGGTGCCACCAGCCGCCTGGCCCCCCCCAGCCTAAGTGGCCCTGGCACCGGGGAATCCCTCGGCATCAAAGGAGGTGAAATGCCACCAAAGCCTCACCACAATGACGTGCAGGACGACAGGCGGGGCCGGTGGCTAAAGCAGCTGCCCCATGGCCTGCCCCCAACCAAAGGCTTTGCCCTGTCCAGTAGCACCCAGAGCTGCCTCTTGCCGAAACCTGGTCTAGTACATTAGGCATCCACAGACAGTCCTCTGCTCATGACCGCAATGGAGCCCAAGCTTTCCCTCGCTAAGCGAGACGGTTGCTAAGTGGATTTTGCCCCATTTCATAACCTTTCTTGCCACGGTTGTTAAGTGAGTCACTTCAGTTGCTAAGTGAAACTGCTCCCCCTCTGGCTTTGCTTCTCAGAAGGTCACACAAGGGACGCTGCGGCCATCATAAATGTGAGCCGGTTGCCCATTGTCCGAATTCTGATCCCATGACCACGGGGAGGGGAGGGGGGAAGGGGGAATTGCTACAAAGCCTGTAAGTGTGAGAAACGGTCAAAAGTCGCTTTTTTCTGAGCCATTGCAACTTCGAGCGTTCGCTGAACGAACGGTTGTGAGAAGAGGACGCCTTGTAAGGCCCCGGAAACACCTCGCAAAGGGAGGCTTGGCTGGGCTGCCCAACACACACCTATCACAGCCGGGGGGCAGCCACCAGAGAGCAAAGGCTGGGGGGGCAAGTGCGCACAACAACACAGCGCAGGAAACACACACAGCCATGGGTGCCTCTGCCGGCCTCCCGACGCAGAGCAAGGAAAGCGGGGGAAGGGTTGGGGTTACGTGCCCCTGCGCCCCACAAGTCAGCCAGCCAGGGGGCTTCCCTGCAGCAAGCAGGGGTGCCAAAGAGCCCACGGGACCTCTGACCAACCCAGCCGGAGAGGCTGGCAGGCTGGGCACACTGGCAGTGCCCGCAGCGCCTTGGTTGGGGGCCCAGAAGCCGCTCGGATGCCGTGCCCAGAAGGGGTTCAGAGGGGAAGAGGCTATTTTGCAGGGGCGGCAGTGCCTGGAAGGGGCTCCCCTCTGCTGCCTCTCCTCCCTTCCAAGGTCAGGATGGGGCAGGGTGGTCTTATGAAGCCGGAGGGGGGCAGGATGGCTGAAAGGGGGGAGGGAGGGAGGGGCTGGTTCTCCTTCGCCAGTGCCCGGACAGAGGCAGCGTCCGTGCCCTCTTCCTGGGTGGAAAGAAAGGGGCTTCGGGCAGGCCTCCCCCACCCCATTTCCCAGGGCTCTGAGCAGAAGGGGTCTCCCGGCACCTTTCCGACTCCGCCCAGGGAGGGAGGAGGCTGGACATGGGGGTCACCACCCAGCAGCAGCAGCCGCCACCACCAGCGGGCTCAGATCCCAAGTCCCCCAGAAAGGCCTTTGCTCATCCTTCCATCAGATGCGAGGACTCCAGGGGATGCGAGGGGGGGCTGGCTTTCCCATCAGTGCCCCTTCCCTGTCAGTCGTGCATCAGCTACTGGTGGTCTGCCCCCATGGTGGCCCCAGGAGAGTCGCCCTGAGCCCTAATGGCTCTGCTTCAGGTAGCTGGTCGTTGCTGCCTCTTGAAGGGGCGGCCGGCAAGGGGAGGGCTGGGGAGCAGGTGGCAAGGAGGTGGGAAATGGTTCCCCCCGCTTTTCCAGGCCTGGCTGGCAGGAGGGGCGGCTGCTTTCAGAGCTGCCCATCTCCCACCTGCCCTTGCCTGGAGGAGCAACAAGGGAGGAGGCGCCCCAAGGAACAGGCCTCCTGCCTCTGTGTCTGCTGCCAAGAAAGCTGGCAACTTCAGCCTGGCCTGGAGGGGCTTGCAAGGATCTCGGCCAGCCCAGCCTGGCTGGAAGAGGCTCAGGGAGCTCGGCCAGCTACAGTCAGCTCGGGAGCCAAACTCCTGCCTGCAGCCTGTCCAGGTAACCCCGCTGGAGGATCTGGGCCTGCATGGCTCTCCCTCCCCCACCCGAGACCCTCGGGCCCTTTTCAGGATCTTGGGATCTGACCCCTGTTGTGGGTGCTGCTGCGGCTGCGGCTGGCCAGTGGCCCCCGTGTCCACCTCCCTGCTAGGACCCCTTCTGGTTTGAGACCTCCCCTCCTTGGCCTTCACCCTCCCTGGGCTGAGTTGGAAAGGTGCCAGAAGCCCCCCCACTCAGACCCGGGCCCAGAGCAGGAGGAGGAGGAGGGGCAGAGACGCTCAGGGAGACCTTGAGCCCCACGGGGTCTGCCTGAAGCCCCTCCGGGCCAGTTGCCTCCTCCTGGGAATGGCAGGGTGGGTGGATTGCAGGCCTGCTCTGGTTCAAGTTTAGCCATTCCTCCCAGGCCAAGGGGCTCCTGTTCCACCACTGGAATCCCAGGGCGGCAGCTGCCACATGCCAGCCCTGGGTGAATTTCTCTGGCCCTGGCGCTCCTGAGCCAGGCTAGGTGGCATCTGCCAGGCTAGGGGGAGGGGCTTCGTCCTGCCAGGGTTGATGGCGAGACGAGGCTTGGCAGAGCAGCTGAGGGCAGCACCTCCGTTTCCCGGGCTTCAGCTCCACTACGGGTGGCCACTATTCGTCGTAGTTTCAGGGTCTGGGCACATTTGTGGGTCTGTGTCTCGGCCACCGACTGGCTGGCATCCGGAGCTGCCCGTGAGGGAAGGGCTGACAGCACCTGCTCCTCAACAGCAGCCCTGCGGTGTAGGCCAGCCTGAGTGCCCAGGCCGTGGGGTGTGGAGGGGCTTGGAGCCAAGGCCTGCAGCTGAAGGGGAGCCTGGCTGCCCCATCCGACGGAGTCCATCCTGTTCCGCTTGGGCTCTGCTGAGGGGGAGGGCCGGAGAGCCCTGCTGACCAGGCCCCTCAAGCCCCCTCCCTGCTTTCCAGGCAGAGGGCCGGGGACCTCGGGGTCTCCCCCTGCTGGGCAGGCCGGCGCCCCCAGCCAAGGCAGAGGAGCAGGAGTGGGGTCTGGGGCGCTCAGGATCCCCCTCGCCGCGCAGGAGGCCCGTCCCCAGGCAGGCGGGCGGCTTGGCCGCCTCCTCCGCTCCGGCTTGGCAGCGGCTGTAGTAGCCCCGTACGGGCGGGGCCACTGCCGCCGCCTCCGCTCCGCCTGCGAGAGGTTCGCGCGTGCCGTCAGCAGCGGCGGCGGCCGCCGGGATGCGCCCAGAATCCGTGGGCAGGGGAAGGGGATGGGGCGGGCGCATCCGTCCGACGGCAAACGGGGAGGAGTCGCCGCTGCAGCCGCTTGTCACACGGGCTGCTCCGCCGCGGCGCCAGGCGCCAACTGGGCTGCTGCGAAGGAAGCGAGCTCGGGAAGGAGGCGCGCTGCGGGCCGCCGCTGGTCAGCAGCAGCCCGGTCGGGCCAGGCCAGGTGAGCAGTTCCGGGCCCGCCGCATCCTCGGGGCCCCGACGGCGCCGCTGAGTCCCTCTCGCCGAGCCTCGAAGGGGGTAAGGGGGGAGCATTTCCTCGGGGGCCGTTCTTAGCCCCCGCTCTGGCCCTGGGGGAGCCGGCGGGCGGGCGGGCGGGCAGGCGAGGCGGGCTCCGGGCCGCGCGTGGGTCTTGCTGTCGCGCGAGGCGGAGGGCAAAGCGCGCGCGTGGGCGACTTCTCCCTCCGCACCGCTGCTTTCCCTGCGCGGCTTCCTTCTGCTCCGCGGCGGCCCCCGGACGATGCGGCGCCTTCCTGCGGGCGCCCCGAGCGGCTCTCGACCCCCGCTTGGTTTTTGCGGCTTTCGAGACCGGCCGAAACTCTCTGCCGCCGCTGCGGGAAGTGCGCGGCTTTTTCTGGTCCTCCCAGGTGGGATGCGGCGTCGGCGTCGGTTGGCTTCGGGGGTGGGGGGCGAGGGCACGATTCCCTTGGCCGTCTGGCGTGAGGCACCTCCCCCCCCTTGGTTCTGTTGCGGGAGGAGGGTGTCCGGATCCAATGCGCCGGCAGCGCTCCGCGGTCCGGATTCCGGAGCAAAAAGTCTTGCTATGGTCCCCCGTCCCACCCCCACCCCCCCCCCGGACCTCGGGAGGCGCCGATGCGGGAAGCCGCTGTTGAACCGCCGCGCAGTCCGGAAAGGAGTTGCGAGGACTTCCCTGGGGATCAGCACCCCCTCCCCCCGTACAGGGAAGGCCCAGGCTCAGCAGCCCCAGGGAGAGGAAGGAAGACCCCCGGCGAGGCTGTCCTGGGGGATAGCCAGTGGCCGTTCTCGGAGAGGCTCCCAGGTGAAAGGTGGATGAAGCCCCCCGGAAATCTCGGGACACAGCCAGCCTTTGGCGCTGAAGGCCCCCGCCCTCTAGATTTGGGTTCTGCTGGAAGCTCTCTGGGAACCCCAACCAAGGGAGCCGGTCAGCGGCTAGAGGAGAGACGCCTGGCAGGAGGGGGTGGGGGTGGGGTGGGGGCTGGAGAAGCGGCCGCTGGGCTGCCTCCCCAATCACCCTCCTTTGGGATCCTAGCAGAGGGACTGGGGGGGACACTCCCTTCCTGGTGTAGAAGGTATCATACACGGGGTGGGTGGGGGTGGAGAGCACACACTCTGGTGATTGAAAAGCACTCTGTGCATGGACAGCCATGCAATGCACTGCCAGCCTCAGCATCCTCCCCCCATGTGACCCCTCCCCCCACCGCTTGGGAGGAAGAGGCAGCACCGCGTTTTCTGAATGGCCGAAGCCCAAGGGTTCCTTCTGGGCCCCCCTTTGGCTGCTGGCCTCGTGTTCCTGGGGCCCCCTTGCCCCTTCTTGGGCCTCCCCCCTTGGGTGGGACCGGGCTGCCCTTCCTTCAGGCCCCAGATAAGCTCTTGCCCTCCAGTCCAGGGTGGCCAACAAGCGACCCAACAGCTGGACTAGGTGGGCCCGATGTTCTTATGCAGATGTTTAGGTGATCTCTAGGGAGACCCTGGCTGGGGAATCCTGGGAGCCCACCCAGCGACCAGGACCCACTGCTCTCTCTGGTGGGCTGTCAATGCGGGTCTGGTTGAGTCGCACAACCCTCACGCCCTCAGCTGCCTCCAAGCTCTGGCTCCTTTCAGGCTTAGCACGCTTTGTGGCTCTTGGCAACGGACTTAAACAAGGTCCAGCAGGATTGTGTGGCTGTGAGGATGCAAGCCAGGGATTAAGATGCCGTGGGAAGCCGGCCATCGCCCGAAGCCCCCCTCCCCCCGGGGTTGGTTTGTTCAGCCAGACTGAAACGAGATGGCTAACCTGAGTGGAGCATTCAGCCTGTTGGGTCACCCCCAAAATGGGGGATAATTCAACCTTCAGGTGCCTGGATTTGTGTGAGCCCCACTTTGACCTCGGCAGCTTTTCAGCCCTTTTTTCTGTGGCTTTGCAGCTTGAGAAGCAGGATGGAGAAAAGGGTCTTCGCTCCGTTCCTGAGACACAGGCAGTCCTCAACTTACGACCACAATGAAGCCCAACATTTCTGTTGCTAAGTGAGACGGTGGTTAAGCTAATTTTGCCCCATTTTATGACCTTTCTTGCCACAGTCGTTAAGTGAATCTTTGCAGTTGTTCACTAGTAACACCGTCGTTAGGTGAAGCTGGCTTCCCCATTGACTCTGCTTGTCAGGAGGTCACCATAAATGTGAGACAATTGCCAAGCAGTTTTGATCACATGACCCTGGGGGTGCTGCAACGGTCATAAAGTGTGAAAAACGGTCCTAAGTCACTTTTTTCAGTGATGTCATAACTTTGAACCATCACTAAATGAGCTGTTGTAAGTCGAGGACTCCCTGTATGCAGCTGTGGAGCCCTAAGCCCACTGACCCAATGGGACTCCTTAGCCCATCTGGCTCAGCCCCCCAAGAGGCTCCTCAGCTGCAACTGAGGGGGGCAGGGGGGCATCCGGCCTGGGATAAGAGCCCCCCTCCATGTCTGTGCTGGGAAATGCTGCCCCCTCCTCTCCCCCCGTGAGGGAAATGGGCGGGTAAGAAGTTGGAGATATCAATCAATAAGGAGAATCAGGGGGCCTGGAAGCGGACAGAGGCGTGGAGGGCAGTCGCAGGAGCCGGGTGGGTCTTGTTTCATGGCAAGAAGGACTAGGGGTGACATGACGGTGGTCCTCCGGTCTTTGAGGGGCTGCCCCAAAGAAGAGGGAGGGCCCCCCTCTTCTCCAGAGCCCCGGAAGGCGGCAGGACAAGAAGCAGCGCTGGATGGAAAGAGATGAAGGAGGGAAGCAACCTGGAAGTAGGGAGGAATTTCCTGGCCGTGGGGACAGCTAAGACGGGGGAAGGATTTGCCACCAGAAGTTGTGGCTGCTCCACCCCTGGAGGCTTTGAAGAAGAGACTGGACAGCCATTGGCCTAAAAGGGGGTGGGACTAGAAGACCTCCAAGGTCCCTTCCAGCTCTGCTATTCTGTCAATCAATCCATCCAAACGGGCACTGCCGGAGGGCCCAAGCCAGGCTTCCAGTCTTTGCAGACGCTGAGGTGTTTGTTGGCACCAGCAACGGAGCGGCCACCCAGCCGAAGAAGAGCCTCCCTGCCTGCCTTGGTGCCCGGCTGGCAGCAGCATGCCCACAAGGCACCCGGGTCCGGCAGAGCAGCTCCTTTGGGGCTGGGCTGTCAGCTCCATTGGCTCCTGCCTCTTCATCTGTCGCCCACCAGTGCCCAGAGAGGGAGGCGGGGGAGATGCCAGCTGGCATTGGGGCCTGTCGCTTCACACGGCGCTCGGCTGAGCTGCGGTGACATCCCGAGAGGGAGCGCCTGAGCCCAGGAGTGCCCAAGGCTGCCTGATGCCCCCGTTTCTCTGCCTCCTGAAGGACGGGGAGGGGGGAGGCACCAGACCTACTTTCTCACCGGGCATCCTGGATCTGGGCAGCCGTGGGGGTCCTTCTGCCCCAAAGGGTGCTGGCCGTGTTTGGAGCCCCAGAGAAAGTCACTGATGGGAGAAGGAGGAGAGGAGGAGGCAGCCCTGGGGGAGGAAGGGGCCAGGCAGCTGACAGGCAGGGGGGAGCGAGCAAGAGGGGCCCAGCGCTTCTCCCCCTCCCTCCCCAGGGAGAGAGGCGCATGGGAGTTCACCTCCCTCCCTGGAGGGAAAGGCAGCCTTCCCCTCCTCCCTCTCTCCACGGCTGGGACTCCTTTGCTGCTTGGTGACTGGAAAGGGGGGTCATAGGGAAGAATCTCCTCTCCAGGCAGCCCAGCCGACTGAGAGCCTGGGGAGCCTGCACCCTAATCCTAGGAACCCCCCCGCAAGATCATAAAGGTGAAAAAGGGTCATGTCCCTTTTTTCAGTGCGCCTGTAACTTTGAGTGGTGGCTAAATGAACGGCTGTGAGGACTATCTGTACTTAGTTCCCTCCGCCCAACGGGGGGAGGGGGGAGGGGTTCGCTGTCCCAGAGAGGCCTGAAGGACGAAGTGCCAGGTGGCTGAGAGGCTGGAGAGACTCTGCTGCGCCCCAAAGGATGCGGGGGGCTTCTTAAAGGGGCTCGGTTGGGGCTCTCCGAGGGGTCTTTCTGGGGGCCCACCTATGGGGGAGGGGGCACCAACCGCCGGCCCTTCCTCTCATGGCCTTTTCCAGGCTGGCCCCAAGACCACTTCTTTTGCTCTCAGCGCCCCCAGCCTCCCAGCCCCTCTTGGCCTCCTTGGTGGCGCTTCCTCCCCCTCCCAGCTCAGCCCGGTTGGAAAATGCGGGCCACCAACGGGCTCCCTCCAGCGGGGAGGGCAGGTGCCAGGCCCAGGGGGAACTGGCGCCTCCCCTCTGGACGCTGCAGCCGGATGTGCCAGGCTCCCCCGCCTCGCTCGCTCACACGTGGGCTGCCTCCCTCCCCCGTTGGGCTTGCAGGGTCCCCTCCGGCGGCTCACCTGGGTTTTCCAGGGCTGGGGGCTGCCAAGGGGGCTGGGGACCTGCCCCACTGAGCCCCTCGCTCTAGAAGCCGAAGGGCTCCCTGGCCGCCTGAGAGCAGCCTTGCTGCAGGGGCCCAGAGTGGCCCTGAGCACCGGCTCTCTTGTGGAACAGGATGCTGCTTTGTGGGGGGGCACTTGGGGTCTTGTTAGGCCAAAGTGGCTCAGCTTGAGGTGCTTCAGGTGAGAGGGGCACGGTTGCTAGTGGGTGCCAGAAATGGGAGGAGGGGAACCTCTGCCCTGCTGCTGGGCCTGTAGGACGTTGCTCAGGCCTCAGTTCTGACCGGGAGGGGCCCCTCTCTTGCAGGGGGGTGCAGAGGCCCTGCGCTTCCTAAGCGTTTGCTGTTGGTGCAGGATCTTGACACACTTGTTTGTCTGCTGCTTCCCTGCATCTCCTCCTCCTCAGCCCCAATTCGTGTCCTGGTTTCATTCCTTTTGCGTTGCTCCCTAATTCTGCTCGCCCAGCGCATTGAGTGCCACCCAGGCCTGGTCCTGGCCCATGATTTGCTGGCCATTGCTGGCCAGGGGAAGGAGGCCTCTGCAGCGCCTTCTTTGTGGGGGTGGCTGCCAGAGAGGCTCCTCTGTCTGTCCCCCTTGGGGGGGCTCTGGGAGGGGGCTCAGCTTTGGGGATTCCCATTGTGCTGAGCAGGCCAACTGCCATCGTTCCCTCTCATCCGGGATCATCATCGGCTGATTTTGCATGTTTTCAAACGTGCATAAAATGTGTGGGTGCCTTTATCAGGAGGAAACATGGGCGGGGGGGAGTTCAGTCTTCCCTCCCTGGCTGAGGCCTGGGGCCCGCCTTGCTCTGTCTGAAGTTGAACCTTCCCAGGAGCGAGAGGGGACTCCGGAATCCCTGGGGAAGGAAGGAGCCACAGGTGGCATTTGGGGCTGTTTCTGGCTCTGACCCGGGTCCAGAGGGGCAGAGTCGCTGGGCTCTCCAGAAGGAGCTTCTACTCAGGCAAAGCCTTGGCTAAGGAGGAGGAGGAGGATACGACTAGATGGCCGACGCTCCCTCGGGGCCCTCAGCTCTGCTTGACCCTCTCCCCTTCCCTCCCCAGGTGCTTCCTGCCGGCGGCGAGATTCACACCGAGGCCAATGTGGGAATTCCTGCTGCTGCTGCTGTGCCTCTCCCCGCCGCCGCCGGGCTCTGCAATGCCCCCGCCCCCTGCCCAGAATGACTCCGGGCCGCACCTGCAGAGCCCTGGCCCCTCCCCGGCCCCTCCCGCGACCTCCCCCCTGCTGCCCAGCCAGAGCGAAGCCCCCGCCTTGCGGCTGAACCTGGGGCTCAACTTCCAGGTGAAGGTGCGCAGCCAGGGGAAGGGGCAGCCCCCCGAGGGGCCCGGGAGAGCCGCCACCAGGCCGCCCTCGCCCCGCACCCAGCCGGACGCCCCCGCCCACTCCCCAGCCGAGGGCGCCGCAGGCTTCGCGGGCGTCGGGCCGGCTGAAGAGCCGCTGGCTGGTCCCACGAACGGGGCGGGCAACGGCTCTTCCTCGACCCGCACCCTCCGGCCCCCGGCCCTCCACGACCCCCTCCAGCCACGGGAGCACAGCAGCGAGCTCGAGTTCCAGGTGGACATCGGCCTGAGCGCCGGGCTGGGCCAGGAGCGGGGCTCGGTGCTCGGGCGGCGGCGGCGGCGGCAGTCTCCTGCCCGTCCTGGCCGACGCCTTGGCGATGGCCGGCCAAGGAGGGGGTCCCGGTGAGTACCGCGGAAGGCCTCGGGGAAATGGGGGGGATGCGCAAACGCCGGTCCCGAAAATGCCGGGAAGGAGAGTCCTGGAGCCGGTGCTGGGAGATGCACCGTTGCCCCCTGCGGGAATGGCTGAGCCCCCAGCAGCTCCGGGCGGTCTTGGCCAGAGGGGGAGAAGTGGGGCGGAGTCTCTGGCCAAGTCCACCTGGGCGGAGGAGCCCAGAGCCCTTCTGACCCCCCTTCCTTCTGCAGGTCTGTTTGGCTTCACCCTGCCTCCTCCGGAGCTGTGGAAGCTCCCGGAGTGGAATGTCACCGCAAGCCCCCTGGAAGCGTCTGAGGAGCCCCCCTGCACTGCTGAAGGGACCCTGGAGCCAGGTAAGAGCCCAGGCTGCCCTAGCCCCCCCCCTCCCTCCCTTTGAGGGGCTCCTCCTGGCTGTCAGTCTTGCCCTCCTCCAAGCAAGAGGCTCCTGGATTGAGGGGGGGCTGCCATGCCCTGGTCAAGGAAGTTCTCCAGCAACACAGCAGGACCCCAGATGGGAGATGTAGGGAGGTTGGTCTCCCCCTTGAAAGTTTATCTGGATTGGACGGTGGAGCAACCTCCCCCGCCCTCTTCCTCCAGGGGCTCCCTGGAAACCTTCCTTGGCCTGGAAATCATCAGGCCTTGGACTTCTGCTTGTCGCTTGACCTTCAGGAGGTTTCCCAAGAAAATTGGTTTAGTAGTAACAGCCCTCACACATTTGCTGAGATATTTTAAAATAATTTCTATTAAAGCATTTTTTCCAAAGTTAAAAGATACAGGAGATAATGGTTGGTAGGTAGGAAGAAAGGCAGGGAGGAAGGAAAACAATAGAAAGCAAAGGAAAACAATTAACCCTTAAAAAAGAAGGAACTTCCGATCTTTTTAGCAGTTACAGACATGCTTGAAGCCGTTTCCTCCGTTCTGAATTAATAATGTGGTTCCTTCTCCCCTTATTCCACTTTCATTAATCAGCAATTCCACAAACTGCCACTTCACTTTTACTCATCTTTAGCAAAAAGTCCATAAAAGGCTTCTGGTCTGTTATAAAAATAAAGATGTGAATTTAGCCATTTCTTGCAAGTTCTTCACCCCCCATTCCTCCATTGTGTGTATTTTTGTCTTCTTCTGTGCATCTAATAACCTGGCTGCATCCAGGGGCCCCTCCTGAGCATCCATAAGTCCCAGTAAGAAGGATTCTACTTGTCAGTGTTTAAAACTCTGAACCACCATCGCTTTTTCATAACTACGTTGAGGAAATGTCCCCTCGCGCTTGTTACAGGTTTCCACGAACAGAGGATTTTGCTGGGGGGAGTGAAGCAAATACACCTTGGTGGCTTTGCACCTATGTAGTTGGGGAGGGAGGGTTGATGGGTGGGGGTGGGGGCTGCTGGCCATGCAGGAATTTCCCCCGAAGAATCTCCAGGCAGAACAGAATTCCTCCCGGAAGGCTTCAGGCGGGGGCAGAATCCCTTTGAAAGCTTCAGAACGTGGGATCTGAATTCTCCAGCATGGGGGCTCTGGGGTCTCACGGCCTGGATTGGGGCAGCCCTTCCAGGCAACAAGGCTGGGGGTGGGGTGGGTGGGGCTGGGGTGTGCCTGGAAGCAGGGAGTCCAAGGCGCAGGGCAAGAGAAGCCGGGGGGAGGGCAGTGGGGCTGTCTGCCAACCCAAAGCCTCTTCGGCACCGGCACCAGCAGCCCTGGTCACCAAACGGGCCAGACCTGCTCCTGGGTTGGCCGCCTTCCATTGCCTGCAGCTCCCTTTGCCCCGTCTGCCCTCAAACATTCCGCCCTGGTTCCGCCATGGCCGGGGAGGAGGGGGGGAGCAATTTAAAAGGATCGGAGCTGAGGAAGATGGATGTTTGTTTACTGAGAAGGGAGATGCAGCTGCCCATCTTAAACACATCACTCTGGGCAGGGAACCATACATGCCAAGATGAACCCACCACCCATGGAAATAGTCCGGTCCAAGGAAATAGTAAGCGAGGCACCACCTGGCATGCGGCGTCCTAGCAAACGGGCGGCACAGGTCCCCTTCCGGGCCTTGCCCACCAAAGGAAGCAGCTGCCGTTCTCCTCAGCCCCGCCAGAGCCCTCCTCCTCTTGGACGATGGGTGCCAGGGGACATCAACTTCAAAACAGGCAGCCGGTGCCACCTTAGGTGCCCAGAGCTGGTGGAGGAGTGCCACCTGCAACCCTGTCACTGCAGGTACGAGCTGCCTCCTGAGCAGCCTGATGGAGGATGGCAGCCCCTCCGCGGCTGCTCCAAGGGCAGGAGAGCTTTTGTGGAGCCGGGCGCTTGTCTCCTTCTGACCAGAGACGCTTGGACTGCCGGGAAGCCCAAGTGGGAAAGGCGGAGGGGACGAGGCAGACCACCGGAATATCTGTGCCTGAGCAGGACCGTCTTTGCTCTGGCCTCTTAGGTGACCTTCCAGGGAGGAAGACCCTGGGCTCTTTGGGTGGGGGCCACTCCCATGGGGGGGAGGTTCTCTGACTCAACTGGGCAGATGTGTCTGAAGGTTCCACGGGCTGCTTCCATCACCAGAAGCGCCCGGCAACCTCGGAACGCAAAGTCTGTTTAAGAACCCGCTTTACTGGGCTCCCTCCGACCCTCAGAGATGGATGCTGCCAGCAAGCCTCACCAGATCCCCCCGGAGATGGGGATCTATGCTGAAAAGCACCACCTCTTCCAGATCATGCAGGGCCTGGCGGAGGCTCTCCTCGTATCCCGGCCGGCCAGACCCATTGACTTCATGATAGACCACCTCAAGAAGAACAGCGAGGAGGTGCCCAGGGTCTTCATCGTGGGGCCCCCGGCCTCTGGCAAGACCACCATCGCCCGCTGGATCTGTAAGCACCTCAGTGCAACCTACCTTTGCCCCAAGGAGCTCCTGCGTAGCAAGCTGCTGCAGAGGGCCAGGGAGGCCACGGCATATCAAGCCCGTGGGGAGAAGATCCCGGATGAGCTGTGGGCTTACCTCCTGCAGGAACGCATGAGCGACGTGGACTGCGAGACCTTGGGCTGGGTGGTGGACGGCTTCCCCCAGACCAGGAAGCAGGCCCTGGAGCTCCAGACCCTGGGGGTCTTCCCCCAGCACCTTGTGGCCCTTTACGCCCCGGATACGGTGCTGATCGAGAGGAACCTGGGCAAGCGTGTGGACCCCTTCACCCAGGAGGTCTACCACACCACCTTTGACTGGCCAGTCGACTTCAACGTGCAGAAGCGCTTGGTGAAGCCGGAAGACACCTCGGAGCAAGCCACCGCTCGGCGGCTTCTGGAGAACCACCGCAACATGCCCGGCATCATCCAGACCTACCAGGATTGCCACAAGCGTATCAATGCCGACCAGCCCTGCGTCGATGTCTTTGCCCAGGCACTCAATTTTGTGCAGAGCCGGCCACGCTCCAACACCCCCTTCACTCCCCGCATCGTGCTCCTGGGGCCTCCGGGCAGCGGCAAAAGCCTGCAGGCAGCTCTGCTCTCTCAGAAATACGGGCTGGCCAACATCTCCTTCGGGGACCTCCTGCGGGAGAAAATGGCCGGGAACCTGGGCGTGGGCGAGTTCATCAGGCCCTCCCTGGAAAGGGGCCGCCCCGTGAACGACGACATCGCCTTGCACGTCCTGCAGGAGCGGCTGGAACAGACCGACTGCCGCACCTACGGCTGGGTCCTGCACGGCTTCCCTAGGGACGTGGACCAGGCCCTGCTCTTCCGGCAGGTGGGCGTCGAGCCCAACCGGGTCTTCTTCCTCAACCTACCCACCGAGGTGGGGCTCCAGCGCCTCTGCCAGCGGGCCACCGACCCTGCCACCGGGGAGCGGTACCACACCCTGTACAAGCCGCCGGTGGAAGAGGAGGTCCACCAGCGCCTGCGCCGGCACCCCAAGGACGACCCCCTCCAGGTGGAGCGGAAGACGGACATCTACAGCCACCAGCTGCCTGACCTGGAGGAGCATTACGAGGACTCCGTCTGCCTCAATGCCGACCAGGATCCTTACACCGTCTTCGAGTACATTGAGAGCTGCCTGGTCAAGCCCCTGCCCATCTGCAAGCTGTAAGGCCCGAGAGGTGCCCCCCCCCGTGGCTTTGCCAGCCCCCCTCCCCCCGGCAGCAAGCAGCAGGGCATGGGCGGTGAGGGGAGGGCAACGTGTTTAGCGTTAACGAGAGAATAAAGATATTTTGTTTTAATGTGGAAGCCGTCTCTGCTTCTGGTTGAAGAAATGCCTTGCCCCGGGTCAGCCGCCATGCCCGGCTCCTGCAAGTCGCTGCTCTTGGTGCCCATCTCTGTCGATGGGCACCAGGCTGGGGGACAGAGCCTCATTCTGCCTGCCTTCCCGAGGACCCTTCCCCTCTGGACGCACCCCCTGGACGCAGGAAAGGGAAGTTGGGCCAACTTTGGCAGGGCTGAGTCAACTTCCCGCATGATCCTGTGGCTTGTAGTGGCCTGTTTGGACACCTGCCCTACAGATTAGTCCCCTCTGCCCCCGAGATCCCAAAGGATGGGCCCAAGAAGTGGGCACCTGCCCCTGTCATCCGAGGCTGCGGCAGGTGGTTTCTGCCCGGCTGACAGGGAAGGAATGGGGCTGATGGAACCACAGCAGGGAGTGTGGCTCGCCTTGCCCTCCTCTGTGACCCCCAGCCCCCATTCCTCATTTTTAGAAGGGAGGGGCAGGCAAGCACAGAAAAGCTGGAGGAGTTCCCCAATTCTGCCCTGTCTCTCTAGTTAGGCTGTGCTGATGCGGACACGGCACTGTTAGGGGTCCCGGCTGCCACAGAGGTAAGCGAGGACTTGCCCTTGGGGGGTGGTGTGGGGTAGCTGAGCTTTCCCCACTTGGCTGGTTGGCGTGGCATTCTCTGAAGCCGGAAGGTATTTCAGGGCGGCCCTCTTCCGCCTGTCCACTCCGGGGCATCTGTTCCATTCACGGAGGGTTTGCTCTGCCCTCAAATCTTGGGAGTGGGGGGGGGCTGGATGCTTTTGAGGGTCCTTGGGCTTCTGCCGGTGGCCCTGGGTGGCCAGGCAGGCCAGGCCCCTTGTTCTGCTTCCCCCCATCTCCCAATAAACAGAATACCAGAGTTGAAAGGTACCTTGGAGGTCTTCTAGTCCAGCCCCCTTTTCAAACGGGAGACCCTGCGAATGGCTGGCCAATCTCTCCTTAGAAACCTCCCGGCTGACCTTCCCCCTGAATGTAGCTGGGAAGATTCTGCGGCTTCAGCTCCTCCGTCCTTTCCGTGGCACCCACTGAATGCCGGGGGGGTCCGGCCCCTGCTGGATCTCGTCTGCTGCCCAGCTGGAGCCTCTTCTGAGGGCAGGAACCAGGCTGAGCTCCCGAAGGCCAGTGGCGGCTTCAGGAGATAAAATAGAGAACAGAACAGAACAGAACAGGAAGAGAATAGAATTCTTTTTTTTTTTTAATATGTTTATTGAAAGTTTCAAATAGAATTCTTTTATTGGCCAAGTGTGATTGGACACACAAGGAATTCGTTTTAGAGCATAAAAGAAAAAGTTAGTGATAGTCTCATAGGGTATGTATGATAAGCAATGAAATCCTACTAGGAAACTGTCAATATAAACCGTAAGGATACAAGCCACAAAGCTACAGTTACAGATCTGAGCCTCCAAGCCACGTTTCTCCCTTCGGGGAGCTGGCAGAGGAGGGCGGACGCCGGGCCTCTCGGCCAGGGGCCTCTGCCAAACCAGGAGGCGCTCCCGAAACAGGGAAGGATGCTGCCCGGGCGATATTGGATCGAAGTGGAAGAGGCGGCATCTGGGAGGGGCCAGCGGGGGCCTCCCCCCTCCAGGTGGCTCTGGATCCCGCCCCACCAGTTCCATCCCCCTTACAGAAGCCCCAAGGGGGCAGCTTCACACAAGCCAGTCTCTTCATTGGGCTGACTCACCTGTTTGCCCCCTGCACTGATGGTAGCACTGCTGACTTCTGCCCAGAGATCGTAGAATCCCAGGATGAGAGGGAACCCAGAGATCCTCTGGCCCACCCCCCCATCAAAGGCAGGAGACCACAAAGACCCCGCCAGCCCCAAGAGGCTTCAGGGAAGACCCCCTTCTAGGGAGATGCACCTGGATGCGAAGTACAGCCGGCCCTCAACTGACCCACCTTTTGTTTTGGGATCATTCAACCTTACAACAGTGTTGGTATTACATCAGTTCAGACTTAATGGCCATTGCAGCATCCCGGTGTTTGTGGCAGCCCACGGTCACGTGGCCACGATTCAGGCTGTTTTCCCCAGAAAGCCCCATCCGAGGACCCCCAAGGCGAACGATGGGCTTGCTTCACAAGGCCGCCTTCGCTTCCAGCCGTTGCAGCTGCTTAACCACCATTGGGGGAAAAAAGGAATACTAAAATCGAGCAGGGTCGCATGATGACCTACTTAATGACTGTCATGGCTTACGATTGTAATAGCGTAGGCTGTAGGCCAGGGACTGCCAGCAGTAACACCGTCTTGCAAGAGTGACCGTGCTTCCCCTCCTCCCTCATGTGGATTATGGGGGGTCTATTCATGTGGATTATGGGGGGTCTAAGACAGTTTTTGGGTGGGCCTGGGGGGGTGAAGCCTCCATTTTCTGACCATGAAATGGACCCTGGTGGGGTTTTCTCGGGAAGGTCCCCCCGGCCCTCCTGCCTTGCAACCGGGCCCTCGGTGCCCCATAGCCACGGCCCCTGGGAACCGGTGGCCCCTGGGATGTGGGCAGCAGAAGCGGTTCTGGGGAAAGGAGAAGGGTGAAACCCCCCCCCAAGACAGGCTGCCTCTCCCGCTTTGGGTTTTTTTGGTACAATCTCTTAAATTGCAGGAGGAAAACCCCAAAGGCGCTTGGTGGCATTCACACAATTCACTTAACTGACATCAGCCTGGTTTGGTCTCTGCCTGCACAATGCCCTCCAGCAGCCCAGGTGGCCAGGATTCTCTCTTACTTATTCTTTCACTTTCTCTCTCTCTCTCCCTCCCTCCCTCCTCATCCTCATCCCATTTATACGGCCCTGCATCGCAGGGAAAGCGGCTCCTATCTCGCCATGCCTCGAATCCTAAGCGCCTGCGTCATTAAGAGGGACTAGCCGGGCCCCTACCCTGGGCTGCTGCAAGCAGGCCCCTTCCTCTCTTCATTGGTCATGGGGTTCAGGCTGGGGAGACCAGACCCTTGGCTGCCCCCCCATAATGCCGGAGCCATGACTTTGGAAGGGGCTGGTCCTTTCCCTGGGCCCCCTCAGCCCCATCCTGCAAGAGGGCCCGGCGGTTTCTGAAGCAGGCCTTCAGGAGCCCAGTTTCTGCAGGAGCAGCAGCCAGGGTCAGCTTTTTTTTTGGGGGGCTTCTGCCTCTGTCCCCAAGGAGCCTGTTAGGGGTTTTGGTGGCTTCTACTCACCGGGAGTTTTGCATAGCTGACCTTTGGCAATTTTTCACAGGGCGGCCTCTTCTCTTGCCTGCTCCTCTGTGATTCACCCACCCCACAGCCTATTTCTGGGTCACTGGTGCTGCCTTTACTCTGCAGCCCCCAAAGTGGATCTTTTACTCAGGGTGTTTCCTTCCTGCTCAGCCTCCCCTCCCTCGGGTGCCTGTCAGCCCAGCTGATGGGTCGCAGCCCTGGGGGGTGGGAGGAACAGGAGGAGAGCCCCCCTCCCCAGTCCTCCGTCTCACCAGGGATCTGTCAGTCTGGCTGCTTCTGGTCCTGGGGCTGGAGTGCTACCCCCGACTGGGTTGGAGCCCCTTCTGGCTGGCTGCCTGTTCCTTGGGTGGCTTCTCCCAGCCTTGGGTCTCCCCCTCCTCAGGAGAAGAAGGGGGGGCTGCTGAGGGGCAGCCAAGCTAGGAGAGCCCAGAGGTCTGGAGGGCGGGGTGGGGGGTGGGGTGAGTGGCAAGGGGCATGCTGTGATGTCGCAGGTGCAAAGGGGCACTTTGGCATTAAAAGGGGAAGCTGCTGAGAATCAGGAAAGCGGAGGAAGTGTAAAAGTGTTTCCAATTAATTAACATCTGAATAAGGAGGGAAGGGGAGCCCCGTTTTGCCAGCCTCGCCCAGACCCAGATCCTGGCAGTTGGGGCTGCCCAATTCCTGGGTCTCTCTGTGCCCTCAGAGGGACAGAGGGTCGGCTGGCCGTCGTCGGCTGCCGTCGGAACAGGAGCGGCTCCTCCCTCCCTGGCTTAACCCTCCCTCCCTTCTTCTCTCCCCAGGACCGTCGGAGTCCAGCGGCAGCCCCACCGCCCAGCCGGGCAGCGAGGAGGCGTTCGTGGCCCTGCCCGCCTGCCTCCCCGACCGGCCCGACGCCTGCGGTTCCCCCGGCCGGAGCCCGGCACACCCGCGGTGATCGGGCCCCTCTTGGTGCCGAAGCACGCGGGCTGGGAGGCGGCGCTGGCCGCGTGGGGCCGGCCTGGGAAGCCCACGTCTACGGCGCCGGCTCCCTCTTCGCCCTGCTGGCAGCGCTGGCTCTCCTGGCCCTGCTGGCGCTGCCCTGCCGCCCCGCCGCCGCCGCCGCCGCCTGGCCGCCCCCGACGGCCGCCTGCTGGGCCTGCTGTACCTGCTGCTGCTGGGGGCCGGCGGCGCCCGGGCCGGGCTGCTCTTCGGCCAGGCCGACGGGCGGGAGCGGCTCCCCGCGCTGGCCGTGTGGCTCCTGCGCGACCTGCCGCTGCCCTGCCTGACCTCGGCTCTGGGCGCCGCCCTGCTGCTGCTCTCGCGGCGGCCGCGGGCCAAGCTCTCGGCGCGCCCCGGCCTCCGCCCGCCCTGCCTGCTGGCCCTGCTGCTGCTGGGCCACTCCTCGGCCGCGGCGGGCGCCGTCCTGGCCGCTGAGCGGCTGCCGGTGCTGCTGCTGGCCTCGCGGGGGCTCTTCGCCCTGCTGGCCGCGCTGCTCTCGGCCGCCCTGCTGGGCTGCAGCTGCTGCTCGGCGCGGGGGAGCCGGCCCAGATCTACGACCTCCGGAGCGACCCCCGCCGCCCGCCTGCCAGGGCTCCTTCGCCAGCGGCCGCCGGTGGAGCCGCGCCGCCCGCGCCGCCGCGGCCGCCGCCGCTTTCGGGCTGCTGAGCGCCGGCCTGCACGCCTACTCGGTGCTGCACGTGCTGGGCTACGGGCTGAGCCCGCCTGACTTCGGGCCCTGGCCCTGGGGGGCGCTACAGCTCTCGTGCCGGCTGTGCGAGGCCGGCGTGGGGCTGTCGCTGGCCGCCTTCGGCCTCTACCTCACCTGCGGCTGCTCTGCCGCCGGTTGCTGCCGCCGCCTCGCCTCGCGGCCGGGCCGGGCCGCCGCCAAGGCCCCGGTGCTGCCCAGCAGCCTCCACTGGGCGCTGTCCCAGCACGAGAAGCTGGCCCTGTGCGGCGACGCGGGGGTCCGCAGCCAGTCCGACTACCTCCCGCTGTGCGCCGTGCCCAGGGAGGGGCCCTTCGACGCCCGCCCCGCCGCGCCCGCCTGGTCGGTGCTCAGCCTGGCTGCGGAGGCGGCGGATCCCACGGCCGACTTCCAACCGCCCTCGCCCATCGACCTGCGCCGCAGCATCGACGAGGCGCTGTCCAGCGAGGGGCTCCTCCGGGGCAGCGGCGCCTTCTCTGCCTCCAGCATCCTCTCGCTGGCCTCGGCCCCTGAGCGCCCCCTGCCCCGCGCCGCTTCCTGCCTGGAGGGGGCCCTGGCTCGGCCGCGGGACGACGGGACGGCCACCCGGCCCTCCTCCCCCGCCAGCCCCAGCAGGAGCGCCGCGGGGCCTTCCCTGCGCCGCGGAGGCTCGCTCCCGCCTTCTCCGGCCCCTGGAGACCCCCGCGGGCCCCCGCCCGAGCACTCCCAGGAGTCCCTGGCCTCGCCGGCGCCGCCCGGAATGGACGCGGCCCCCTCGGAGGAGCCGGCAGTGCAGGTTAGCCGGCAGGCCGATACTCTCAGTGTTGGCAGCGACACCATAGATTTATAAGCCCCTGGACCCCCAGGATGGACCCCCGCCTGGGGGCTGCGGCGGGAGGGTTCCCAGCCTGGTGGCCCCTCCCCTCCCAGGCGGCTGTGCAGGGGCTTCACTCCCCGGGAAGGGCTCTCTAGGCGCAGCCTAGGCGCAAAGCGTCGGATTCTTGCCAGCGAAGGGGCCGGTTTCTAAAACCCGCCAAGCGCCTCCCAACTCCCTGCTCCCTGTGCAAACAGCTGCCAGGTCTCCAGCGGACGCGGCTAAACGTTGTGGGAACAGAAGCGAGGAGTCGGAGTTCTGCCATTGCCCAGCCCTCCCCCTTGCCTGCTAGCGAAAAGGGTTGCCCCTCCCCCTCCTTGCTGGGGACCCGGCCAAGGTGGCACTGAAATGAAACCCCCTTCCCGAGCCAGCAAAAAGAGCGGGCGACCCTGTTTTGAGCGCGGGGGGAAATCCAAATCCCACGTCTTGATCCTCTCCCCTTCCCCAGAAGAGAACCGAAGCTCTGGAATTTTAATAAAAGGATTTTATGAAGAGGCTGCCTGGTCTGTGTGTTTGGAGGGTGGGGGGGCTCCTCTACCTGTCCCGCCCCCTTTCAGAGGGCAGAGCCTCCCCTCTCCATGAGGACCCAGCTTTGGGCCCCTTCAAGTGAGCAGCTGGCTGCCCTCTTTGTCCAGCGCAGCCCAACTGGCAAAGGAGACCGAAGAGGGCAAGGTTGGTTGCAGCCATTTTTGCTTTCTCTCCAAAATGCCAATGGCTCCAGGTCCGAAAATTCAGATTTGGCTCCTGCCACCCATTGAGGCCCAAGCGGGCCGAATTCCCACAGCCCCGAGTGCAAGGCAACCCCTCCGGCGCAGGCAGGAGGAGGAAAAGCGGAGAGGGTGGGACTGGAGGGCACTGGCCAGGCTGGGGTGGAAGGCCACCTGGGGGGCCGGATCTCTGCTGCTGTCCCGCTTCCTGGCACCTCTAGAAACGGGGCGATGGGCCTGGCTGCTTTGCTTGCTCACTGGAGAAAGGACGGACCCCTCATCGCTGACCCCAGCCAGAGCACAGAACAACTCACAGGGGCAGTAAAAAGGAGGCGAGAGGCCGCCTGGCCCATGGGACCCGCGGGAGTCGGACACAATGGAGAACCTGCCCTCGCATCACCTTGCTAGCGTGGCCTGGGGGGGCAAGGGCTGTGCTGGCCAGGGATGCTGCAGTCCTGAAGGTGGAACCTTGGTGGTCTCACTGCCCTTCCGTCTGGGGGTGGACACTGGGGGAGGGATTTGGGGAGGGGGCTGCCAGCTTCTCAGACAGCTTCTCCCCGAAAGAGCATCCCTGGGGCAGGCTGCCATGTCCTGACATGGGGGGAGTCCCAAGGTGGGGTGGGGTCATTATGACTTGCGTTTCCCCTCCCAACAAGTCATTTTTTTCAGTGTCATTGTAACTTTGGCCACTAAACGAACTGTGGTTAAGTCAAAGTCTGGCTGTATTCCCTCTTCGCCTGTTTCCCTGCTCCAATGGGGACCTGGAGGCGAACCCCCCAAATGGATGGAGGTGATTCTGGAAAGCCCCCCCCCCCCAACACCAAGTGCTTCCTTTGGGAGAGGTGGGGTGAACCAACTCAAATGCTGGTCTGGGGGAACATCGGACAGGGGTCTCGAGGGCAGACCGGCTGAATGCAGCGAGGGTCTCTCTGTGTGGGACTCCTGCTCCCCCTCCCCAATTCCAGCGCAAGAACCGGCAGAATTGATGCAATGACACTCCGCTGCTTTTATTTACGAATAATACAGGACATGACATGGGGCCCTGGCATGCGCAAAAATTACAGTGTTGGGGGGGGGGATCCCGGGGGGGGGCTGCCCCCCCCTTCATAGCCACGAGCCTCTTGAGAAGCACGGAGGCTGCAGTGGGGCCGGAGAGCCCGCCCAAGAGGGCCTGGGGCTGGGCAGAAGGGTTTGGACAGAGGCTGCCAGCCCCCACAGCTTTGCAGCTGGGTTTGGTCCCTTGCAGCTCCTTCCGCCTGGGCCCACCCCCTTCCTCCCCACGCCAGCCAGCGGGAGGGCAGCAACTCTTCCCTGGCCGCCTTCCAAGGGCCAACCCGGAGGCCCTGCTTGGGGGCTGGGTCCAGCTGCACCTGCCAGCCAGAGGTTGCGCCCAGGAGGCAGAAGCCCCCCAAGGACCCTGCCTGCCAGCTGGAGGCCAGGCGCTTGGGAAAGCCCAGGAGGGGCATTCCTCCCACCCACCCCCCAAATCTGCCCACCAACGGGATCCGGCCAGAGACCCGGATGCCAGGCGAGAGGCCTGACCTGCCGCCAGCAGGGCAGCCCAAAGTGCAAGTCGCCGGCCACAGCCCATCCGGGGGCGAGAGAAGAGGTGGGCTTCAGCGGTGGCCACGGACAGCGGGGGGCCGGAGCGGTCACTGGCCGCTGCTGCTCTGGAAGTCGTCCTCAGTACAGCCGCTTCTCATAACTGCAGGGGGCAGAGGGAGAGGAGGATCAGCCCCCCGTCCGGCAGCTGGGGGAGACCTTTTCTCCTGAAATCAGTCCCCCAAAGGTGGGGGGAGGTGGAACTGGCCCCGAGGAAAGCCCCCTTGCTAGCTCTCCTCCAAAGTGGCTGGCAGGGACCCCCAACCCTCGCCAGGGAAGGTGGGGAGGAGGGGAGACAGCAAACCAGGCGGGGAGCAAAAGGGGGTCGGGGGGGCAGGAGAGGCAGCTCGCAGGGTCGGTGTGAGAAGCTAGGAAAAGGGGCTCCTGGGGGTCTCGGACCCTCAGCCCATGAGAGAAAGATCGGGGGCCATGAGCCCTCCCAAAAGGATGGGGAGCCCCTCGCAGTCCCCGGGGATATCAACAATGCCCCCCCCTATGGTCCACGAGGGGCACCAGGCGTCACAGAACTTGGGCTGGGCCCTGCCAAGGGAGCCCCTCCCCGGCCAGGCAGGTTTGGGGCAGAGGAGGGATCAGGCCTGGACAAGAGAGCCCCCACTTAGCCCCTCGATCTCCCTCCCCAGACACGGCCTCCCTGGCACCCGAGGTCATCAGCCGCCACTGCAGATAGCATTGCCCCCCCCCCGGCTGCCCCCTCCACAGGAGGGGCTCATGGCAGAGACCAGGGCCGTGGGGAATGGGGGGGCGCTGGCCCAGAGCAGCCGGCCAAGCGAGGGAGGTGGGGGGGGGCTGTGCAGGGCACCCAATCCACCATCCTGGGGTGACGGGCGGAGGGCGCTGCTGACCCCCCTCCAGCACACCCAGAGTGGCTCGGAGTCCGTTACTTACATGGCAGAAACGTAAAGCTACAGGAAGGCAGTGGGGGGGCAGGGGAGAGAGAGAAAGGGAGAAGGTCAACGTGTGCCCCTCATTCGAGGCCACCACCGTCACCACACCAGCCACCGAGCTGCTTGCCAGCCGCCAGGCCTCCACCACGCACGGGGCCCCCAGCTAGCAGAAGCCCCCAGCCTGGCTTGCAGCCCCTCCCTCCCTTCCCAGGCCAGAGCAAGGACCTCTTGGGAAGCCCCCAGCCCTTCCGGACCCCCTCCGCTGGCACCCACAGCCAACTCGCACAGAGCAAGGGACAGCCTGTGCCAGGCCAGCTGGGGGCCTCCAAGGGTGGGCGAGGCCCCAGGAGCTTCCCTGCAGGGCCCTGGCGTGCATCTGGGGGTCTCTAAAGCCCCCGCCCCCCCGCAGGACAGCCTCGGAGCTGCTCACACCAAAACAGTGTCAGCTGCTGGCGGGTGTGTGTGTGTGGGGGGCTGGGAGAGCCAGGTTTGAGTCTGGGGAGAACTTTGGTCAGTCTCTCTCTCTCTCTCTCTCAAAGCTGCCCCCTTTTACCCATCTGCCCCCCCAGAAAGGAACAGATCAAGAGGAAAAAGGCCCCACCCCTTTCCTGCCCCTTTGCACAAGACGCCCCAAAGGCAGGGCTGCCTCACAGCCGTTTTGGGCTTCCTAGGCCCCAGAGATCTAGGGACTGGGGGAGGGGGTGTCAGCCAAGCACAAAGTGGGATAATCAAAGGGCTCCCCCAAAGGACGCAAAAGCTTTGGGGGTCTCCAGGCCTCTTCCTACAGAAAGCAGAAGAGGGAGAGCCGAAGGGCCGGCCATCAGGCTGCTGGTTGTGGGGACACCTCCAGCTTCTTTTTACAAATGGCAACAGCTCCCCCCCAACATCCCCCCAATTCCACTTGGTGAAGAAAGCAGGACGGGCCCGGCCAGCAAGCCCCAATTTCTCTGAACAGCCAGGACCTGCGCAACCCTCAGCTCTGGCGCTTTGGGGGCTCCCAGCACCCCCCTCCAAATGCCAGCCCCCAAACTGGCTGCCCCAGTTAAGACTGTCAGAGCAAGCGGAGCTTCCTGGCGCCCCTGGGGGAGCACAGCCCTTCTGCAAGAGGAGCCCCCCAGCAGACAAGCAGCCCCAGGACAGAAGCTCCTTGTGGGACCTGGACGGGGTCCACCTGCTCCGTGGTATGGGATGCCCAGTGCCCGCCTGGGGAAAAGGCCTCGGGACAAAGTTCCCTCGATTTTGACTCTGCCTTTAGGGAGAAAACCTTCACCCAAAGGCCCCCCAGGTTCTCCAGGGAAGGGAAGGAAAGACAAAACCAGCACAGCAACAGCATTTAGACTTATATGCCGCTTTTCCAGCCCTCTCTTAGCGGTTTGCAGAGTCCGGATCCTCATTTGACCCCCCTTCCCTCGGAAGGACGGAAGCCGGTCAGCATTGAACTCCTGGCGGTGAGCAGAGTGGGCCTGCAAAGCCTGCGCTCTTAAGCACTGCACCCCCAGGGCCCAACACTCCCACGCTTGGGTGCCCTGTGCTGGCGTTTAAATTCTTCCCTTTTAGTCTTAACCCCCCACCGATCTCTGCCCCCTTCTGGGCCCGGCTGGAGAAGAGACCGGGCGGCCTCTCTCGTATCTCTCTCCCTTGGGGGGCTTGAGGGGAGCCCACCCTCAGGGTGTCTCCCTCCCAGGGAATCTCCCCGGGGCAGACCTTCGTCCTTGGGGACCCTGAGCCCCAAAAGGCGCTGCCCGAAGGGCTGCCCAAGAGCTCCTGCCCAGACAGGCGGCTCTGCCCTGAACAGCCGGGGGGGGGGGTGGGAGAGGGGAGGGGCAGTGCCAGCTCTTCCCGAAAAGGACTGGCTGACGGACAGCCAATGTGGGGGGCATGAACTGCCTTCTGGGACGATCTCTTCAGACCCAGTGGGGGGGAGACCGGAGAGCCAAAACAGCTGGTGCAAAGACAGGCAAAGCCCCCCAAAATAAGGCCCAGCTGAGGAGGAGGGGGGGAGGGGGAGGAAGGGCAGGCTTCTTGCTCGTACCAGGTGTGCAGGTGCCCTGGTGGTACCTGCCCATCCATCTTTGGAAAGAGACCCCTCCCCCTTCTGGCCAGGCTCACTCAGGCCCAAGGAGGAAGAGGGGGGCACCTCACTTTCCTTAGACCGTGGCACAGCTGGCATCCGCCCAGGCCAAGCGCCCGCCCCGCCAAGCGATGCTGCTCAAGCGGACCCACAATCCCTCGGCAGCCGGAGGGGGGACATTGCAGACGGAGCCCAGGAGCTCAGCCCTCCCCTGGCCAAGAGCAGCAAATGGAGGGAGGGAGGGGCTGGCCCTGGCAGGCTCCACTTGGCACAAAGAGCTGAGGGGCACAGAAAGGCAGCCACTCCGGGCACTGGGCAAGGCCAAGCGGCACCTTTGCTTCCAGCCCCTCCCTCCCGGGGCCAAGGAGCAACTGCCCCCCAAGTATGCCCCAAAGTGGAGATCTGGATGGGGAGCCAAGGAGCCCCCAGGCCAAGCACACAAGGGGGGAGACAAGGCTTTCTGGGCGAGGGAGCTTTTCCTTCTGGTCCTCCTGTCACCCCCCGCCCCCCCCAAACCTCCGCCTGGAGGGTGGCAGCCGAGGGCTCTGCGCAAGGCAGCCCAGGCGATGGGGGAAGGTGGGGCAGGCGCCCAGGGTTCTGGGCGGAACGTCTTGGGTGGGAGGTGGGACAGCCCTGGGGGCTTCTTTGGGGGGAGGGAGGGAAAGGCGGGGGAAGCAGAAGGGGGAGCGACCCATCGCACTGGACCGGCTAGGTTTGGACAGGGGGGCAAGGGGCAGGGGGTGGACAGCTCCTTGGAAGCGGGGGAAGGGGAGGGGTTCAGGGCAGCCAAGAAGCAGAGAGACTTACGAGTGGAGGCCATGGACCCCCTCGATCTGCGCTGACATCGTCCTCTTCTCAAACTTCAGTTCCCCTGAATACATCATGGAGCTGGCAAGAGAAAGGGGAGGGGGGCCTCAGGGGGAGTCCTTTTCATGCCGGGGGGAGGGGGCTAAGAGAGGGGGAGGCAGCCTGGGGAGGAAAAGGGGGACCTCCCGCAGGAACCCCGGCTGGGCGGCTCCCTCGCAGGGGCCCTTGTGCCGCCACCGTCTCAGGCCGAGGCTCTTGGTGCCCTGGGAATCCCCCGGAGCCTGCGAGAGGTGGCCTGTCCTCCTGGCATTCCCGCTGGGGACGCTGCTGGGCGGGGGCCCCTGCCCCCCCAGGGCCCCCCACTGCCCCTCTGCCTCCCCCGTGCCTTCCCTCCCCCCACTGCCCAAGCGGCCATCCCAGCCCCGGGGATCCCAGAGGGAGCCCCCATGGACTCACCGCAGAACGGAGAGGCTTCTGGCGCCAATGTCCTGGCAGCCGTGCTGGATGCCAGCAATCAGGTATGGCACGAACTTGTGGATGGAGCCCTTGTCCTGGATGGAGCCGGAGACGCCCTGCGCTACCTTCACCTTGTCCCCTTCACTGCAAGGCAAGGCAGGGCAGGCGCTGGAGGGCAGCAGCTCCACCCTGGCACTCTTGGCAAGCCACCAGCCCCCCGCCTGAGCTGGAGCCCCCAGGCCCCGGCAGAAGAGCAGCCGGGCCTGGCGAAGGCCCCTCCCTCCGCGGGGACTCTTTTGGGGCAGCCCCTCCTTGCCCACCTGGATGCCCCGTGGCCGCCCCTCCCGCCCTCCCCCTCCTTCTGGAGGCCCAGCTGGCCTGGGAGAGCTGCTCCGTTCCCCACTTCCTGCCCCCCACCTGAAGTAGCGTTTCTGGCTGCTGCGGTTCTTCTCCATGGCGTCCAGGGAGCCCATCCCCCGATACTTCTTCAGCCGCACGCCGTCGGAGAAGAAATACTCCCCGGGGGCCTCCGTGGTAGCCGCCAGCAACGAGCCCATCATGACTGGGGGAGAAGAGGGGGCCGTAGGTTGGGCTGGGGGCCGCACCCAAGGGGCCCGGGCACCGGGGGAGCCAGGTCAGGCTGGGGGATGGCGGGGCAGGGCCAGCCCCCTGCTCTCCGGTCAGCCTGGAGGGGCTCTGGGGAGGAAGCGGTGAGAAGCCCCCCCTGAGCTGCGCTGAGGATTGGGGGTGGCCCATGAAGGGAGGGAGGCAAAGAGGGGCAAAGAGCTCCGGTGGCCCAGAAACTGAAATCCAAGGAGGTCCCCTAAACAGCCCCGCTTCCTGGTGGCAAGGATGCCGGCAACGCCCGTTGGCAGAACCCGAGAGAACCCACGTGTGCCCCCCTGACCTCCCTGTCGTGGAGCCCCAGGGCTCCTCACCTGTGGAGGCCCCCAGTGAGAGTGCCTTCACCACGTGGCCGACCGTCTGGATGCCACCATCCGCGATCACAGGGACCCCAAACCGGCGGGCATACTCTGCCACTCTGTAGACTGCGGTGCCCTGAGGCCGGCCGCACGCCATCACTGAGGGAGGGAGAGTCATAGGCAGGAAGGGCCCAGCGAGGGTCTGGCCCGGCCCTCGGCCGCCCCAGAGAGCCACGGGCCGCAGCCAGGGAAGCCCAGGCAGCAGCTCTGATCGGAGACCCAGGGAGGAAAAAGGGGGGGTGGCGTTGGCACTCTCCGGGCACAGCAGCGCCAACCTTCCCAGCCCCTGGGACTCTGCGGCTGCTGCCCCTCCAGGCTCCACCCACAGAGCCCGGTGCCAGCACCCCTGCCCAGCCCCGCTGACCGGCGGACCAGCAGGGAGGTAAAGGCCGGGGAAGGGCCAATCCGGGCTTTGCTGGGGGTGCTAGGCAAAGGCCAAGCCCCCGGGGGTCGCCAGGGCCGTGTGGGAGGCCGCGGGCTGTTTGGGGGCTGCCCAAGAGGCTGAGCCCTCCAGGATCCCTGGGAGCAAGCCAAGAATTCAGAAGCCGCTCCCCCCCGAGGCAGGGAGAGCCCACCCTCGGGGGTCCCAGCCGGGACTCACCTTCCTGCGTGATGCAGATGGAGCCGCAGCCCATGCCCACGCGCAGGGCATCCACGCCAGCGTCGATCAGGTTCTTGGCCTGGGCAGCTGTCACCACTGGGCATCCCACAGGGCAGAAAGTGGGGGGCCCGTAAGGCCCCTGAGCAACCAAGGACCCCCTCCCCGGGGCCCTCCGTCCACACTAAGGCCCCCCTCCCCCCAAGTCCACTTTGCAGCCTGCCTGCCTGCCTGCCTCCCTCCGGCCAGAGAGAGCCAAGAAACGTCAATTCGGGAATTTCTGCGAAGTCATTGACTGCAGAGAGCCAAGCAGCTCTTGGGAGCCACTTCCAGAAACAGCAACGCACAAAAGCCAGACGCTCCACACCGAGATCCAAGCCTGGGTTTCCGCCCGTCCCTCTTGCCCCAAAGGCATCCAGTGGCCTCCGACACACGAAGGAGGCCGCTTTGGGTCCCATCTAACCCGCCATCCCTCCATTCATCCATCCGTCTTTCCTTTCCTTCCTTCCATCCATCCATCTCCTTCCTTCCTTCCATCCATCTCCTACCTTCCTCCCTTCCTTCCATCCATCTTCTTCCTTCCTTTCATTTCATCTCCTTCCTTTCTTCTTTCCATCCATCCCCTTCCTTCCTTCCTTTCCTTCCTTCCACCCATCCATCTTCTTCTTTTCATTTCATCTCCTTCCTTCCTTCTTTCCATCCATCCATCTCCTTCCTTCCTTCCTTCCTTCCTTCCTTCCTTCCTTCCATCCATCCATCCATCCATCCATCCATCCATCCATCCATCCATCTCCTTTTATTTCATATCCTTCCATCCATCCATCCCTTTTTTAGTCAGACAGAAAAAAAATCTGGTACCAAGCTGTTTTCCTCCGACGGTGTGAATTCTCTTGGGGTATTTTCCAAACAAGCGGAGGTTATGGGAGGAAACTACGGGGGCTTCTAACGATCATTCCGCCTCTACTTGGGTCGAAGCCCCTCCGCGGATTAACCGACCCTCCAGGTTTCATCCCAAACATGCCGTGAAACCTGCACCACCCACGGATGAGGCCGCCCACATTTTTCACGGTGCTTTGCTTAAAAATCTGAGGGTGGGTTTATCTGCCCACAGGGTGGCAGGTAAGTAGAGACGGTCCTTGACTTACAACAGTTTGTTTAGGGACTTTTCAAAGTCAGGACAACACTGCAAAATGTGACTTATGACTGTTTTTCAGAGTTACGCCCTTTGCAGCATCCCCATGCTCACCGTTGCCCCCGATGACCTGCAGCTCCGGAGATTTGTGCTTGATATAGTGAACCATATTGATCTGGTAGACGGAGTTTCCCTGAGACGAGTCCTGGGGGAGGAAAGGACCATGAGGCCCCCCCCCCCGAGTAACCCCACAGGTGCCCCCTGGAGCACAAGGCAAGCAGAGTCGCCCGGCCAGACACGCACCCACCGAGGGCGGGAAGCAGCAGCCCCTCGCGGGCCAGGCCAGCCCCCTTTGGGGGGCCCAATTTTGGGGTGCAGGGCCTGCCGTCCCAGCCTCACACCCACCAGCACCACCACGTCCACGCCGGCCTGCACCAGCAGGTCCAGCCGGTACTTGTCGTCCTCCCGGTGCCGATGGCTGCCCCACACAGCAGCTGCTTGCGGGAGTCCTTGGAGGCCAGCGGGTAGTCGCGGTTCTTCTTCAGGTCGGTGCGGGCGATGATGGCCACCAGCTCATCCACCTCATTCACGATGGGCAGCTTGCCTGCAGGGCAGGAGCGCCCGGTTGGCCCACGGCCGGGAAGGGAGCCGCCCTGCGGCGGGCTGGGCCAGGCAGGACCCGGCCTCCCCTTTCCCCTGCAGACCACGGAAGACCCCCATCCAAGACCACCCCCCGCTGCACCTTTCTTGCTCCGCTGCAGGATCTCGTTGGCCTCTTTCAGGGTGACGCCTGCCGGGGCCACCACCAGCTCACTGCGCTTGGTCATGACCTGAAGGAGGGAAAGGGGGGCAGGGGGTCAGCCAGCCCCCTCGGACCCTGGAGTGGCAGGATGCCAGCTGCTGCTTTGGGCCTGGGGGGAACCAGCCGGTTTGCCTTTGGGGGCCCAAGTGGGAAGAGAGCAGCGCCTCCTAAACTGGGCTCGGCAGGGGCACCGATCCAGCCGGGCAATGGCCCCACGGGAGGGCTGGCTCTTGCTAGCTCCCCCCGCCCCGCCAGAGGACTTCTGAGCCCCGGAAGCCCTTGGGGGCCAGGAGGGAAGGCGGGCCGCTGCCTCACCTCACTGAGGGGGGTATTGTAGTCCTTCTCGGAGAGGAAGTCGATGTCCCTGGAGGTCACGATCCCCACCAGCTGGCTCTCCATCTTGCCCGTCTCGGTGATGGGGATGCCCGAGAAGCCATGCCGGATCTTGGCCTCGAAGACGTCCCCCACGGTGTGGCTGGGGCTCAGGACCACTGGGTCGGTGATGAAGCCCTGCTCAAACTTCTGTGGAAAAGGGGAGGCCTTTTCGGCAGAGCGCCCCCCTACCCGGGGCAGGTCTGGGGAGGGGGCTACCAGCCAGCCCCAGGCCCCTCCTCGCCAACGTCCCTGGGCCGCCCCACCCCCAGCCCGGCCCTCACCTTCACTTTGCGGACCTCGTTGGCCTGGAACTCCGGGTGCAGTTGTGGTGGATGATCCCGATGCCCCCATCAGCTGCAGGGGGAAAGAGGTGGGAGGCCTGAAGCCCCGGGGCCAGAGGGGCTGCCCAGTCCAGGCCTCTGCCCTCTGGCCCCAGGGCACCCCCAGGGCCCCCGCTCTGGCACCCCTGGGCAGACCCACCGCGGGCGCCCACCAGCCCCCGAGGCCTCGGCCCCGGGAGAGGCTCACCGCCATGGCAATGGCCATATCCGACTCGGTGACGGTGTCCATGGGGGAGGAGATAAGGGGGTCTTCAGGGTGATTTTCCGGGTCAGGGCGGAGGTCAGGTCCTGCAGGGCAAAAGGGTGGCGGGGGGTGAGGGCCGGCTCTCCTGCCAGCCAAGGGACACCCCCGTCCTCCCCCAGGCCAAGCTGGAAGGCGCCCTCCCTTCAGCCTTGCAGAGAAGGAAGAGCTGATGGAGGAGAAACTGGGGAGTGTGTGTGTGTGTGTGTGTGTGTGTGTGTGTGTGCTTGTGCTGTCCTGTCCATCTCCCAACGCAGGGGAGCTGCCCAGGGCAGCCGTGCCCTCCCCTTGGAAGGGCTCCCCAGAGGCAGTGCGGGAAGCCGCCTTCCCCTGCCACACTCACCACTTCGTCTGCCGTGAAGTCGATGAAGCCGGGAAGGATGAGGAAGTCACTGTGGGGGGAGAGAGGCGGTGTCACCAGGCACCCCAGGCAGCCCAAGCGGGAGGCAAACCAGCCCCGCCCTGGGACACCCCCGCACGGAGCCCAACAGTTGGTATGGCCGCCCATCTGGTAAGAGGCAGCTCAGCCGCCGTGAAAAACGCAGCCCAGGCCCCTTCCTCTCTCGCCCCTCCATCCATCCACCCCTCCAGGGCATGCCAGGCCCCGGCCTCTCCCCACTTAGGGACACTAAGGGGCACCGGCCACGGGGGTGTGTGTGGGTGTAGAGAGAACCGCCTGCTCCCCCAAGCCCTGGAGGCAGCCAGAGGGACATTGTGGCCCAGGGTCCTGAAAGCCACCAAGAGGGCCACGACCTCCGTGGTCAGCCCTCCATAGGTCACCACACCCTAAAGTAACCCAGCCTGAACCCAGCTGGAAACTGGTGGGCAGCAGAGGAGGAGGAGGAGGAAGAGGCTGCAAGGCTGTTGGTCAGCCACAGAGTCTCTTCAGGTCAAAGAGACATCACCAACATTGGAGAGAGAGAGAGAGAGAGGGAGGGGGGAAGGGAGAGGGAGAGAGAGGGAGGGGGAGAGAGAGAGAGGGGGGAGGGAGAGGGAGGGGAGAGAGAGGGAGAGAGAGAGAGGGAGGGGGGAAGGGGAGGGGGAGAGAGTGTTCAGCTGTCCTCCTCTGTACCCCAAACAGGAAAGAACAAGCAGCAGCCGGGCACTTCAGATGGCCGTGAGGGGCTGGGGGCTGTTTCATAACACAGACACGCCCCCCCCGCCTGTGCTTTGAACCTGGCCTTTGCCATAAGCTCGGCTGGGATTTCTCTGTTGCTGCTTCCCACGCGGTTTAACAAAGACCAAACTTTTCTGTCCACTGGGTGGAGTTCAAGGCGGTGTCACCTCTGAACTGGGGAGACCCCCAAAGGGCTTTGAACTTTTATCTAACTTTCCAACTTTTGTACAACAGAGTCCATCCACGTGAGGGGATGCCACCAAGGCAAAACAAACTGTAAATTCTCAGCTAGATCAAAATGGCAGAAGTTTCTGACGGGAAACAAAGTGGAGCCAAGCCAGTCTTTCGAACCCGGAGGAAGCTTTCCCAAAGCCCCTCCCCCCCAATTCCGAGACCCCTGACCCTTCTCAATTGGACCCCACGCTCAGCTTTAAGGCAGAGAAGGACCCCCCCCCTTCTCCCTGGGTGCACACGGTGAGGACGGGAACACTTCTTTGGTGCAGAGACCAAGGGGCTGCTCCCCTATCCCTGCACAGACCCCCCACTCTGACCAGCCTGGCTCAACCCGCCCACAGGCCCCCACCCCCAAAGGCTCCAGCAGAGCCTTTGCAGCGGCCGCTGACCAGTGGAGCCACGCCCTCTCTTTGGAACGGGAGCCACGTGCATGTAAGTGCCACGTTCCCCAAGGCTCTGCAGGCGCCCAAACGGAGCGCAGACAAATGCTAATTTCACTGGGACAGGGCCTAACCCAGGTCAGGCCCTCCTTCCCACATGCGCCAGGACGGCTGGTGTGAGTGAGCGATTAAAAGCTCAACCGTGCCCCCTCAACCCTCAAAGAGGTGGCGGCTCTGGCCGTGCCACCTGCTGGCTTCGAAAACCACGGTTTCGTTCAAAGGACTCCAGGCAATGCTCAGCCATTAAATATTAACTGGACGCCCCGCTGAAAAAGAGCAACCAGATAGCTTGGCAGGTGAAACGTGTGTGTGTGTGTGTGTGTGTGTGTGTGTGTTTAAACCTGCAATTAAGGAGGGCCTTTATCTGGAGGACTTCCGGTAAACAAGCCTCACATGGAAGCAGCCTGACTAGCAGAGCCATTGTAGCAGTTTTCCTGCAGGATTCATGGAGGTTTAACCATGAAATGTAAGCCAAAATGGGCCTCTGCAGACAGTGGGAAGGGGCCATGAGCCCAACTCTGCATGGGGTGGGGGGGGCAGCCCACTTCTCTGGTCCCTGGGCGCGGTTCACAGAGAAGCCGAGCACAGAACTGAAAGCGAAAACGGAGTTTTCAGAGGGGGAAATGTGGCCCTGGAAGGAGGAGGGACCGGCCTTCAAAGTGCCCCCCCTCCCCCTGCACAGCTGGAGGGTGAAGGCCAAGGGGGGGGGGGAGGCAGCAGGTGTGGGAGAAGCTGCAGACATTGAGCAAAATCAGCAGCACAAGGCAGAAAACGCGGGTGGACGAGAGAGCCACACTGGGCTCCTGGGCTCCCGCTCACCCTTGGAGAAGCCCTGCCGGCTCTTTCCCCCAAATCAGGGCCCAGGCAGGACGGAGTCGCCCTCCTCCGTCAGAGTTTGCACAATGAGAGGATGCCCAGCCTGCCTCTTGCCCTGCCTCGCTTCTCCCCTCCTCCCAACCTCGTTCATTTTGGGGGCGACCCTGCAGGAGCCCCCACACCCCTGCTTGGAGACACGCCATGCCGGGCCCATTGGGGCAGCCTCCCTATGGCTCCCGGAGCCCCTGCAGTGCCTGTGGGGAGGAAGGCAAGCCTGAGACCTGCCCAGCCCTGGCTTCAGGTCCCAATGGGCCTGATGAGGGTTCGAAGCCCCTGTCCATCCTGGGGTTCCCCACCTTCTCTCAGAGCGCTGACCTTTCAAAGGCACCAAACCCCTCAGCCAAGGGGCAGGAGGCTCAGGCAGCCCCAGGTATGCAGTGGTACCAGCGGACATTTGGCCCCGGGTGTAAGCAGCACCACCACCACCAGGGTACGTGGCATCCCCTCCCTAGCAAGCACACCTGGCACCTTCCAAGATGCCGGGGTGGAGAAAAGTCCGGCGCAAACAACGTTTCTGCCAGGCCCCCTTTGTGCCATTGCCTCCTCCTGCAGGAAAGCAGCCCCCTGGGAGGGGGGAGGGGTGGCGCCCCCCCAATCCTTCCATGCCCGGGGGGAGGGGATGCTGCAGAGGGCTTGGATGCCAGGCTCTCTGGTCCACCTATGGCTCACAAGCCTTTCTGCCCACGCTTCTCAGGAAAAGGGGCCGGTCAGCAGAGGCCCCCTCCCCAGGACGGCTCAGCCCAGAGACAGGCTGCAGCCACGGCTTGGCTGGGGGTCTGGGAGAGTGGGGGGGCGCGCCATCAGCTGAGCAAAGGGGGCCAAAGGGGCCCCTTCCAGGGGGCGACCGGAGGCTGCGGCGTCCCTTGCGCGCCCTGCCCCCACGCCGCCCGGAGCTCCTTTCCCGGCTTCGCGCAACAAGGCCCGAGCCGGCCGGGGGCTTCCTGGCCGGTCAGAGATGCGGCTCGCTCCGCAGAGCCCCGTGCGCCGCCCCTTCCTCCCGGGGGCCGCCCTCCCCGCGCCCCGCGCCCGCCGCTTACTTGTAGGTCAGCCCGTCCGCCACGGCGAACAGCTGCTGCGCCGTCAGCCCATCCTCGGGGACGTAGCCGGTGCCGCCGCTGATCAGGTAATCGGCCATGCTGCGCAGGGAGGGAGGAGGGGCGGTCAGCCTGCGCCCAGCCCCGGGACCCCCGCCCGGCCACACCTGGGCGGCGGCCCGGCTCGGGGATGCGCGGCTGGCCCCGCGGCCGCCCCCTCGCTGGGGCCCCGCTCCGCCCCGCCAGCCCCCGCCCGGCCCACCCACCCGGCCGCCTGGGCTGCTGCGGTTGAGCGCGGCGCCCCCGGAAGACGAAGGCTGCCCCGCTGCCCCGCGCGCCCCGCCGCCGCCGCCGCCGCCCGCTCGCATCGCTCGGCTGAGTTCCGGGCTGCGCGTCAGTCCCGGCGTCCCTTGCAGCGCCCGCCCCGCCGCGCCCCTCCCCGCGGGCCGGAGCCTGCCCGGGGGCTCGGGGGAAGGAGGGGCCGCTCCCAGGCGGGCGGGGCTGCGGCGGGGGGGGCTTCGTGCAAGGCCGGTCGGGCAGCGGGACTGGAGAGCGGCCTCGGGCTACGGCGAGCTTCCTGCGCGGCACTGGGGGCCTGGAGCGAGCTCGGGATGGGCTGGGCGAAGGCGGGACCCCCCGCCTCCCTCCTGCCCTGCCGGCGCCTCCTGCGCAGGGGGCTCTGGAGCTGGCCCCTTCTTTGGAGAGGCGGCCTCGGCGCTCCTCTGGCGGCCCTTCCCCAGGGGCCCCGACCCCCCCAGCCCTTTCCAGGCCCACTTCCCTTCTGGTGGGACTTTGGCTTTTGGCCTTTGCCCGGTTGTGGGGGCTGGTTTTGTTCTTTCTGGGCTGCCCCTTGGAGGGAGCCCCCTCCCCCATCGGCTCCCAGGCCGAGTGGTTCTGCTTGGGCAACCCAGCCCAACCACAGTCCGGGATCAGCAGGGGAGGGCAGGGCAGGGCCTGGCATTTGGAGCAGGCCAGCTCCACTCGGGGGGTTCATGGGAAACTCCCCAGCTGGCCCCCCGCCTCCCCCACCTTTCCCAATGGGCAGGGGCCACCCACGAGCTCCTGGGATCTGCTGACCAGGGCATGATAGCCGGGCTCAATGGACGGCCCGCCTGCCCCGTGATTCCAATTTGCCCCAGGCTGAGACTCCCTCCCAGAGGCCTGGCTGGATGCCAGGAACGGGGGTGGGGGTGGGGTGGGAGTCAGAACGGGGCAAGCCCTCGCCAGGCTGGCAGAGAGCAGCAGCACAAGCAGCAAAGGGCCTTTCCCACATCCTGGGCTAGGCCGGCCATGGCTGCCCTGTTGAATCCTGGGAACTGTAGTTCCAGGCAGGGTTGCTTGAAAGAACAGGTGCAATGTTTCCCATCCTGCTCCTGGGTGGCAGAAGAGACGCCCACGCCATGCCACCCTCTCGGCTGAAGGAACCGCTTTGGGGTGGGAGGCCAGGCCGGATTCAATTCAGAACCGAGTCGGAAGGGACCTTGGAGGTCTTCTAGTCCACCCCCCTGCTCAAGCAATGGGCTCGTCTTCCGGGCCCATTCAGGCTCCTCTGCTGGGATCTTCCTCCGGCCGGCCTGGCCTCTCACCCCAAAGCGGCTCCTTCTCTCCTTCAAAGCCCCCCCCCGTGTCTGGAGAGAACTCATCCCACGGTTTCCTTGTTCTGACTGTCAAGAAATCCCTGCTTAGTTCCCGGCTGCGTCTCTCCTGGGTGAGTCTCTCCGTCTGTTCCTTCTGGAGAAGAGCTGGACCCCCACTCACGCCCCCCAGTCCTCCTTTTCTGTAGACCGGCCACACTTAATGCCTGCAACGGTTCTTCATGAGTTTTAGTCTCATGCTGGTTCTTCTTCTCTGCACATTTTCCGGCCAAAGTCTCGGCATCTTTTTCTTTTGGTAATGTGGTGACCAAAACTGGATGCCGCGTTCCAGGGGAGGCCTTACTAAGGCTTTACACAGCGGCCCTAATACTCCACGGACTTTGGATCCTATGCCTCTGTTGATACAGCCAAGGGCCGTATCAGGCAGGCAGCTGGAGGTGCCAGGCCCGCCGGGCTGCCCCACGGCCAAGGGTCCTGCACCCCCTCCCCCCACCCTCTGTGCGGGGGATCCCTCGGCCCCAGTTGGGATGGGGGGGGGAGCCGATGAGTGCAGCAAGAGGGCTGGCTCACCCCGCAGACCTGAACCCCCAACCTGGCAGGCGACCTTGGCTGCGTTCTGAGAGACTCTTTAGGGCGCCTTAAAGTCCTCAGCAAGAAAAGGCAAGGCACTCTGACTATGCTCAGAGACCCCTGTTCCTCTGCTGGCCTGGAGCCTAGTCCTACCGCTGGCAGGAATTGGGAGATCCAAGAATTAGCAAGTGGGGAGCTGTGCTGGTAGGGGGCACCCCTTTGCGCGGAACTGTGGCATAATGGCCTCCCTGAAGCCTGAAGGACCTGGGAGGGGCTCACTGCGGGGGGGGCGGGGGGGGAGGACAGCTTCAGGACTGTTCCAAACATGCCCCGCTCAGAAGGATCCCCACGTTTGTTCCCCAAGGCTGGAATTTGCCTGCTTCTCCCTCCTTCCCCCCATTGCGTGTTGGGGCTGCTGCTTCGTTTTGTGACGCTGGAAAAGCTGTAAATTGGGCTGAAAAACCCTGGTCACAGATTGAGCAGCAGCTGTGTGAAGAAGGAGGGACTATAATTCGCCTCCCGTGAAGTTTGGTTTCTTGCATGGCAAAAAATTAAGTGCATCTCTTAATTAGGCCTGAAATGCCTCTTTGGTGGATGGTGAAAGTTTAATCGACCCGTGGAAAGGGGAATCGCCCTTCACGTTTGTAGGAGCCACGATGCACCCCTGGCCTTGGTGGGAAGGGAGGCGTGTGTGTGTGTGTGTGTAGGTATATACGGTACACACGTAGACCATGTATTTGTGGTCAGATTCTCCCACCTGTGTCCTACAGAAAGAAACATTGGTTGTTAAAGATGCTTTTCCAAAAGTCAGCTTTTTTCTTTGTTTCGTGGTTCTTTTTTTTTTCCTTTGAAAACGTTTCACTTGTCATCCAAGAAGCTTCTTCAGTTTTAAGGGAAGTTATTTAGAATAGTTAGAACTGAAAAAGCTTCTTGGATGAGAAGTGAAACAGCTTCTAGGGAAAAAAACCAAGAAAGTCCAGTTGCCTTGTGGGAAAAGCAGCTTTGGGATAACCATGACTTGGATGACGGAGAATCCACATACACATCAATGGTTAAATATCTGGAAGAGAAATAATAATGAATCACCTTCTGGCCAGCAGAAATCTTTGGTCTATGTTGAAAAAAAGGCTCGACAAGGTTTATACTTCCAAAACAACAGCGCCAGTAAAGCACTTGGGACTATGGGACAATTGGAGGGAGGGAGAGAAGGGCAGAACGCGGAGGCTGCAGGGATGTAAAGTGCTTTAATTATTATAAGGCTTTGTGCTTGGATGGGACACTGCCAGGAATCTTAGGGCTAGGTGTGGAAGAAGGCAGCGACTACTTTGTCCGGAACTGCTGGACAAACCCGGTGTTTAAGAATTCCTGGAGATCTGCTGGAGGAGGACGGCCGCAGGAGGGAGGGAGGGAGGGAGGGAGGGATCTGCTGTTAAGGTTGGTGCGCTCTATGCCGCTCAATTTCATACTGAAGGCACAAGAAGGGAAGGAAGGAAGGAAGGAAGGAAGGAAGGAAGGAAGGAAGGAGAGAATTAAAAGGATTCCTTAATCGGACGTGTCCGTGTGTCATCTTTTTTAAGGCAACTGTTGCCAGCTAAGGTTCTGGGTCCCTGTGAAGGCAGGAGGGGGCCTGCAACCCTAAGGCTTGTGGACTTCAACTCCCAGCATTCCCCAGCCTTTCCTCTGCCCTCGGCTCAGGACCATTAGCAGGGCTCTCGGCATCTGCTGCCCCCTACTGGCCTAACTGAAAACCTGCCCAGCTCTCCCAGGATAACCCCGGAGAAGAGCCCGTTTGGGGGATGGGGGGGGGCATGGAGGGTCTCAGCAGGCCGTGGCTGGTCAAAAGATCGTGACCCCGTGTTCAGTGCCAGTCTATGCTCTGGTCAGGATCCCCTTTGAAAGGTCCTTCCCTTCAGCGGGGGCGTCTCAAGCATTCTCCACCCCCCCAATTGGAAGAGGGCTTTAAGCCCCCCTGCCCCCAGGAAAGAAATCCAGGTGAGTCCCTCCTGAGGCATCCTCAAACATTTGAGCCCCTGAGGGGTAACAGCCCTTCCTTCCTTCCCTGTTTTTCATGGCAGTGGAGGGAGGGGCTCGAAGCTGTTGCTGCCCCCCCCCCCGGCACTCCCTTGGGTGCAGCCCTGGGCACCGGTTGAGAGGATGCTGAAAAGTGGCAGCCAAGCCCCCCTGTAGGCCCTTCCTTTCCCCCAGCGGCCAGGAGAGCCTTTGGGGCCGGAGGGGGGTCCCCCTTTCCTGGGACAACGGCCCTTCCAAAGGATCTACCTGATCCCCAGGCCTCCCTCCTCCCCACTCCTGAACCTTTCCCACCAAAGCTTTGGCTGGACTGACCTGCTCGGGACGGGGGGGGAGGGGGGGAGGGGGAGGGCTAGCTGAAAGCCTGCAGGTGGCAGCAGTTCCTGTCCACACACACACACACACACACACACACATGCGCGCACACACACAGAGGGACAGCCTGTTGCCTTGAACAACTTGCCAAGGTAATTACACCTCCAGGGACCCCCAGAGCCAGCAAAACAGCCCGGGGCCCAGCAACCAGGGCTGCTGCTGCTGCTGTTTGTGTGGCACCGTTGCAGGGAAGAAGCATTGGGGGCGCTGTGTAACCCTCCAGCAGGATGTAGCTCCAAGGCCGCCCTTCTCGGGTGGGAGGGGGCACTGAGTTCGGGGGGGGTCATCCAGGGCCCAGGGACAGAAGGGATGGTCCCAGCATCTCCTGGTCCAGGCGTGAGGTCAGGCCAGCTCAGTCCCAGAGCTGCCAGCAAAAGGGCTGCTTCAGCTTTGAAGCCAAGCAGATGGGCAGTGGGTGTGTGTGTGTGTGTGTGTGTGTGTGTGTGTGTGTGTGTGTGTAATGGGGCAGGCTTCTGTCTCTGTCCCTGACTGGCCGTGGATACATCGGGCAGCTTAGGAAGAGAAATAAATAAATAAACGAATAAAACCCTGGCAAAGCCCAGGAGGAGGAATTTGGGGTCGTTGAGACAAGAGATGCTTATAAAATTTGGGTGGCAGTTCCCCAACTTTCCACTAACTGGCGGGGCCCCCAACTGCAGACCCCCAGGGCAGCTGCAGACCCTCAGCAGGCAAAAGACTGGGGCACCCCCCTGCTGAGCTGCCCATTTCTGCCCCGGGCGGCTCCCTCCCTGCGGCTGAGCCGCTTCCTTCAGGGCTTGAGGGATTAGCGGCCGCGCGTCACTCTGTCCTGGGGCAGAAATAGCCCCGGGGGAGCCGCTTTGCAGGGCAGGGCTGGGCCATTGGCCGCTCAGAGCCCAGAGCCAGAGCCCGCGGGAGGGTGCCCGGGGTGAGGCCAGGCCAGGCCAGATAGATGGGCAAGGCAAGCAGGCCAAGAGGTGGGGGCCTGAAATTGGGGGAACCTGTCAGGTCACATCACCTGGAGGAGGAGAGTGCAAGGCCCCTCAGCCGCACCTGCTTCTGGGCCTGGCTGGGGTTTGAGCCCAGAGACCAGCAGTGCCAAAGGCCTCCTGGGGCCCTGAATCAAGGCTGCACCCCCCACCCACCCCCCAGATTGTGATCCGTTTCTCTTGGGGCCCTGCCATTGGACAGAAGATCGCCAGATCTCCTCTAGACTGGATTGACCTTGTGAAAAGGCTCCCCACGGGATCCGCCAGGCCCCCTGTCCTTCTCTGCCCCTCCCCACGCTGATCCAGCCCAGGCTGCCCCCTGCAAAGAACCTGCCGGCTGGGCCGGATCAGGCTGGGAGTTACGATTACTGCTGTGGTGCTATTTCGACTGGGAGCGGAGCCCCTCTGTCTCTGGGGGGCTGGAGATGGCAGGAGAGGCCTGGTCCTTCTCAGGGCACCCCATTCTTTCCCACCAGGGAGAAGGGCCAGGACAGGTTCAGCAGCTCTGCCCTCTGGGCTTGGACCCAAAACGTTGCTGCCCCTTCTTCAGGGTGTGGACGTGCAGCTGGTCTGACTCTGGATTAGGTGAGCTGGTTTTGTCCCCCCAGCCTCCTGCATGGATCGGAGGACCCCCTCCCCCTCCAGGGATTTCAAAGGTCTGGCTTGGGCATCGCTGCCCTCTGACTCGCCTCCTCACCAGGTGCACCTGGCCACCTCCCCTTTCGGTCGCTACCTCTCAGGCTCGGCTGCATCAGGGCAGGGTCTCTGTGCACCCCGTCTCCAGTCAGCTGGGCGTCTTGGAGTCAAGGGGCCGGCAGCTGCACCTCCCCCTCCACAGTTGGGTGCTGTGGCCCAAAGGACAGCCCCTCCCCCAGGTCAGTCAGTCAGGCCACCCTCTTGGGGCCTTCACTTGATGTGTTTTAAGGTTGGGGGTCTTTGGCGCAGAGCAGCATCAAATGCCTGCCCTCCCCTTGCAAAATGGGCACAACCACTGTCCTTTGATCTGGAGGGGGGAGATTCTCCAGGTATTTGCAGAGCTGTGCTTGGTGCATGAGCAGCTGGCACTGGGGGGTGGGGGTGGGGGGAGTGGAATCGGAGCCCCCCTCCTGATATTTCCGTAGGCCAGAGGAACTCAACTTGTTTCTAACTAGTCACCAAACTTGCCTTTTTTAAATTGCAGCCGATTCTAGGGGAAACCTCCCCCCTCCCCTTGTGTCTCGTTTGCACAAGCTGAAAATGTGGGGATTCCAAAGTAACATTCCCCCCCAATGTTCATCAAACCAGCTCTTTGAAATCGAAGTGTTCCCCGTTTAAGGATTGTTGCCTGTCTGTCTAGGACAGGGGTCTCCACACTTGGCATAGCTGGATGGGGAATTCTGGGAGTTTTGGAGTCTGGAGGGACCACCCCCCCGGTGCCAGGATGAAATCCCATCTGGCCTAAGAGCAGCCCCTTCGCCCTATTTGCTCTCAGGCTGGTTTCCAAGGGGAGCAAAGCGCCAGAAACACACTGTCTGTTTGTGGGCAATGGGGCTGTTTTCCGTGGGGTTCGCCCCCAATTCAGTCTCCACAGAGGGCGTTCCCCTCCCCCCAGGGTGAGCCCAATGGGCTCCTGCAGGCCCGCTGACCCAGGCGGCCCAGTGGACTCGTGGCCGCTTACAAACACAACAAGACACCGTGTGTTTTTGCCGATGGGGTTTGTTTGCTTGGCTCTCGGTCCAGCCTGAAAGGACAGGTCAGCCCAAACGCCGCCGGCACAAACAACCCCAGCGAAGGTTTACGGAAGGCCGGGATTTGGATCCTGCCCCGTGGGACGGGTTCAAGGCAGGTCGTGCTCCTTGGCCAAACAGGAAGGGGGGGGAGAGACTCCAGGGTGGTTTGGGTGCCGGTGGGCCCTGGAGCTGCAAGGAGGGGGCTCCCAAGTGTGGTGCCTCCAAGGGAAGCCCCCGCGTGTGGATGGCCCACCAGTGGGCAGAGCCAGAGCTTCAAGCACACTTGCACCCACCATGGCTGGGCTCGCCCAACAGAGTTAATCCCACAGCAGCTAACGAAGCACCTTTGCTACTTCAGGTGACCTGCCAAGCCAAGCCAAATCTGTCCTGACGTAAATGACCAGTCCTGTTTCTGCCTGGACGCACATCTTGTCTGAACCAGCTCCCACCCTTGACCTTCCCCCCAGCCCTGCTTTTTGCACCCTAAACCTTCCTGCAGCTGAGCCACTGTTTGCAGGTTGATGAGAGGCTTGGTGCGCAGATTCCCCAGAGGGGGGAGATTCCTTTGGCCCCTGTGATTCCTCCGACTCTCTTCCTCCCCCACCCCCCAGCCAGGTGCTTCCCTCCAAGGAGAACAGGGGTCAGTGTGCAAACCAGCCCCGTCTCCTCCTGAGTGCTCCAGTCCAGGCAGAAAGGGGGACCAAGGGCCCTGCTTCCCCCCTCCTCCCGTCCTTTCACACACACACACACACACACACACACACACACTTTCCAGGCGCGGAGGGGGGGGGCTCCATCGCCCTTTCCTGACTAGTCTGCACCACTTCTGGGCCACCCATAATGGGCGAGGCTGGCAGCCACATACCAGGATCAGCTGTGCCAAGGCCACCAGCCTGTGGCAGGGAGCCGGGTGAGGAACTCTTCAGGAGAGCAAAATCTGCACTCAACAATGATGGCATAGAGCATAATTGAAGTTGGGGGAGGGAAATAGAGAAGGTGCCTCCCTCTTGCCTGAAGCGCCTGAAATGCGGGCACCCAGAGAGCAGCCAGCCTCTCCTGGATCCATTGACCAAACACAGCCCTCTCCGTAAATCATGGCTAAAACAGCATCCACACACGGTTTGACAGGGTGGTCACACCTGGCTATTGCCTGATTTTAGCCCCTCTTTGCTTGGCCTCAGTGCTGAACCTTTGTGGGGGGGGGGTAGGAATTCTGATCTCCTTCACAACAAGCGCTGCAAAATATAAGGAGTGGGAAGGGGGGGTCTCCTCTGCTCCCCACATAAGAAGGTATCCCCCAGAATAGCCTCTCCCTTTGGGTGTCACAGCAGCTGCCATTCAGAGATAGACTGCTCCCCAAGAGGGAGGATCCATTCATCCAAGGAAAATATAGTGAAGATTATGCTTTCTAAAGCCAGAATGTCGATTTAAAGGCAGAATTCGACCTCAGGTCAAGCTCCAATACTGAACTTGGTGAGAAAGTGATCCCAGATCCTCGGCTCAGCGGATGCCCAAGAGATCCGCTCCGGCAGAGGCTGACCGTTCCCCAGGCGTCACGAGGCCAGGCCTGCCAGGGAGAGGCGGCGGGTTCAAGCTGGCAGCCTTCCCTGCAGGACTGGCTGGGCAAGCGCGGGCCGGGGGGGCTGCGGGGCTGCCGCTGCTTCCAGCGCTCACCTGGCCGTCCCCGGGCGGCAGCGGGCAGGCGAGCAGGCCGGACCCAGCGGCGCAGAACCCCCGCGAGACCCACCGTCCCGCGCCCCTCGCTCCGCGATCCGCGTGCCGTCCGTACACTCACCTCTCGGGTTCCAGGCCAGCCTGGCAGAGCCGCGCCTTGTACCGCTGCGCCGCGGTCCGGTGCCCGGCGTGGAGCGGCGCACAGCCGGCGGAGTCCAGCCGCGGCGTCCTGGGGCTGGCCGGTTCTTGAAGGGGCCCCACGATCCGGCTGTAGTCGTAGGGCGCCATCGCCGCCTGCCCGTCCATGGCCACGGCCACCTCGACGGCTCCGGGCAGCCCAGGCGGCGGCGGCGGCGGCGGCGAGACGCTCTCCGGCAGGCGTGGCGCTGAGCGGGAGTGCCCGGGAGGGTTTCCGCGCCCAGCCCCGCCCCGCCCCGCGGTCTACCTCCCGGGCCGGCACGGAGGGAGGAGGCTGGCAGGTTCAGTTCGGTCCGGCTGCAGGCAGCGCTGGCGACCCGGGCAGACCGGCCCTCGAGGCCCGGACGGGGCGAACAACAACTAGCCTTCTGAGCATGGGCAAAGTGCGAGTCCTCTCTGCCCTGAGCGCGGGCGCTCCTTTCCCACCGGAGGCTTTTCCCTGCCTGGAGGCCCCGCGGGGGCTGCAGTCACCTATTGAGTGACCCCCCACCGCCCGGGTTTAAAGCAGGGATGAACGCGGCTGTAGGACCGGTTGTGTTGCTATTCTTATCATCCCGCGGGTGTTGGATTCTTCCGACGCCACTCAGAGTCCCAAGACTGCGGCGCTCTCAACGCCGCCCCGATGCCCGAGCACACCTCCCGGCGGCAGGTGCTCGGCTGCTGCCCAGGGCGCGTCAAGCCTCGCCTCCAGCCCGGGGATTTCGGCCCCGCGCGCCCTTTCGCTTTCTCCTGCCACGTTTCGCGGTAGGGCACCAAGGTCAGCCGTCGCCTTTCCGGCCCGGGCGGGCGGGCACCAGGAAGCCCGCAGAGTCGGCCGGGTCCCCGTTTCGCCCCCAAGTGGGGCCTTTTGTGCGGCCTCCTGGGTTCCCCGCGCTTGTAGGGCTGCCCGGGGAGGGAGCAGGGGGTGTGTGTGAGTTGTTTGCTCGCTTCCTTTGCTTGCGCTCCGCAACGCCTCCCCAGCAAAGCTCTACTCCGTTGCTTGAAATAATGTTCGCCGCCCCCCCGCCCGGAAACCCCGAGTATCCCATAAGCTTAACTCCGAAGCCGGCCGGTGCTCGCCCCTCGAAAGCGCCTGGCCGGCGGAGAGCGGGAAGTGCCGCCCCCCAGCAAATCTCTTGATCCCGGTGCCGGTTTAGGGACGCGGAACGGCCCTCCAGGTGGGGGGAGCTCAGCCCAGAGCGTTGAGTGGCTTCCCGCCGGCTGCCTAGCCGCGGGGGTGGGAGAAAGGGAGCCCGGTGGCCTCACTCAGCGCCCTCGGTCGGGCAGCTTCCAGCGCGGGGCTCTGGCGCCTCCACCCCAGATGGGACGGCCGAGGCTCCGCTGCAGTCTCCTCTCCCGGCCTTCTGGGGAGCTGCGCTTTGGGGGCGAGAAAGGGCCAGCGGGCTGCGGGGAGCCTCGCTCGGCTTTCCTTGCACCCAGCATCAAAAGGGGGAGGAGGAGGAAGAATTAATGTCCGGACTGGGGGATTGGGGACCGCCCCCGCCCAGCCTTGGGGTCTGCCTGAGCCCCCAAGCTGCCCCTCCTCCTCCTCCTGCTGCTGCCTTTGGCCTTTTACAGGAGCCCCCAAACTATTCTTTGGCCTTTTCATCAGCCTCCATAGAAAGTCCCATTGTTCTCCCACAACTGGGGGAGGGGCTGTCATCTTTCTTTGCCTGCTTTTAGATTGTCATTTAAATTTAGAATTGTTGCCACGTTTGCCTACTGGGTGAGGTGATGGGCTCCTACTTACGTTAAACAAACAAAGGGCTTCTTGTTTTGGCAGGAGGGGCCCTTTGGCAGCTCCACCTCGGAGGCCTCCCCTGTGGATGCGGGTGCTGAAGTCCTGGGGAGGAGGGCAAGGGTGCCCCCGCCGGCTGCTCCTTCTCCTGGTGGGCGCAGGGCCTTGGTGACCCCCTCCCAGGCCTTGGCCAGTCCAGAGGTGTCCCACCTGGTTCTCTGCCCCCTGCAAGGACGGAGGGCAGGGTTACAGGCAAAGGGCAGCCTTCCTTCTGCAGGTCCAGAGCCCTGTGGGGTTACTTCGGGGGCAGCCGCCCTTGGGGACTTGGGGAGGGAAGGAGATAGAGGGCAGTCTGGCACTTTGGTCCTCCCCTGTCCCCAGCTTCAGAGCCAAAAGGCTGGGTCTGTTTTCTGAAGCCGCCCCCCAGGCAAGCAGGGGCCAGAGACTGGCCCTAACCAAATGGCCCACTTCAGGCGATGTGGGAGAAGCAGCCAGAGGCCGAGTCCATCTCCCCATGGCCGGTTCTGTGGTGGGGCCAAGGCGAGGAGCCCTTCCTTGGCTGCAGGGCTGACCTGGAACTCACCTGGAGCTCCCAATCTCACCCCCCCGAGAAGAGGGGGAAGGCCAGAGCCCCGCCTGGCCAAAGAAGGGGGAAGCCGAGGGCCCTCTCCCCTCTGAGCTGCCCCCCAACTCTTGGTCTCCCTCTGGTCACAACACAGAACCTCCCACCTGCAATGGCAGCTGATCTACAGCAGGTGGCAGACCTGAGCAGGCCTTGCTGTGCTCAAAACAGTGAAGCAGGACTTAACCTGGTTTGTCCTCCTGGATGAAGCAAACCATGGCTTGTGGAGCACTGAACTCCATTCCATCCACGTAACTGGGGGCTGGATATCCACTGTTGGGGCAATTTCGTGGAGCAAGGCTGCTTTGGGATGAACACATATGCAGACGCCTCAGCAAGTGTCCCCTTAGCTTGGATTTCCACCCAAAGAGTCGGTGGTTCCTTGTGGCCAGGAGGTGGCCAAAGAGGAGCCGCTTGGGGTGGCATCAGCAGAGTTTCTGATCTAAGCCCTGATGCGGAGTGTGGAAACTATGGAGGATTCCAAACAGACCCCAAGGAAAAACAACCAACTCCCGGGAGGGGAAGAGGGAGCAGCAGGAAAGGAGCCATTTTGGGAGCACGAAGGGCCGCAGGGGTTGGACTTGCGGTGGGGAGGTTGAGGCCAGGCAAGGAGACCCAGAGAACTGGGGGGGGGGCACAGAGAACCCTGCCTCGAGTGTGGGGGCGAAAGAGCGCTCCTTCAGGGGGGCTGCACTGCTGGGAGAGCCGCTTGGGGGTCTCCAGCCCCCCTCATCTCAGCTCTGTTTCTGCCTGTGTGGGTGGGCAGCCAGGCTGGCCTTCAGGGAGGAGTCCGGGTGCAGGGAGTCCTTGAGCCCAACGTTTCTGTTGCTAAGCGAGACGGGGCCTAAGTGGATTTTTGCCCCATTTCACGACCTTTCTTGCCACAGTTGTTAAGTGAATCATTGCAGGAAAGTTAGCAACACGGTCATTAAGCATCATTAAAGCTCCCTTTGACTTGGCCTGTCCGTTGGTCGCAAAAGGGAATCGCATGACCCCCCTGGGAGGCTGCAAACGGTCATAACTAGGAGCCAGCTGCCAGGCGCCTGGACTTGGACCGCACGACCACGGGGAAGGGTGAACCACGGCCCTTTTCTCAGAGCCATCGTGGCCTGGAGCAGTCACTAAATGGAGGGGGGGTTGAGTCACAGACTGCCCGTGTTTCGGGGTCAGGAATCAGGTGAAGGTGGAAGGGAACGGAGTCGGCTGGCGGGAACCAGGATCCAGGCCTTCTCCGCTGTGGCCCCTGCTCTGTGCAACAGCCTCCCCGGAGGTTGGGCTTGGCCTGCTGGCCTTTCGCAGGGCCTGCCAGCCTGTCCCGGGGCCTGGGGCTCAGAAGGCGCCAAGGGACCCCTGCCTTGGCTTCCTTGCTAGCTGGCCCTTTGGTATCTTGTGCAGGCCTATTTCGAAGGCTTTCTTTGTGGTTTTTGAAATAGTTTTAAGAACCTTTGGGGATCATTGGCTGAGATAATGGGAGGCCACCTAAATGGAATGGATACCTGTAAGAGGCTGGCGGCCACCCACAGGCCCACCTGGAACTCTCCAGCGCCTCTTGCTCATCCGCGGGGCAGCTGGGAGGGGGGCCGCTCCACCCAGCAGAGGGGAGGGTCTCATTGGTGGGCCAGACCCACAAGGTGTTGGCTGCTCCTGCTGGAGACAAGAGGCTTTGAGCCCCCCCCCCCCCGTGGGCCCCCTTTTGGGTTTTACCGTGCGTTGCTGCAAAGTATGTACACTGAGGACTAGCTGCACGCAGAAACAGGTGCTTTCTTTCTAGTTTTCTGAGTGCCTGCTTAGGAGGCCCAGGTCTTGCCTGTGGACCCTGTGAGTGACCCGTGATAGGGAGACCGGATAGGAAGCCTGGCTGTGGGGCTGAGACCCGAGGAAGCCCACCCGAGCAGAGTCCCAGGGCGTGGCTGTCCCAGAGCTGCTTCTCCAAAAGCTCAGACCTGCCTTCCCCCCCCCCCCCACCTAGAAAGGCCTGGGTTGAATGCTGGGGGGCCCTGGGCAGGGCACACGTGGCTTTTAGTTATTTTTAAAAAAATCTCTTGTGCTGCTGCTGTTGAGATGGTTGTTGTTTGGGGGGCTGGATTTGTTGGGCTTTTTAGATGAGAGTCACCCGGAGCCATTGAGGAGGAGGATCAGGCAAATTCATAGCACACAACGGAACCTTTCCCGCTGCCCCCTCCCCAGGTTACGCCCACCCTAGAAGCTCCTCCTCGTAGGCAAGACCTACACCAGAGGGAGGGGAGTGGTCTCCCTGCAGAGGCGGTGGGTTCTCCCTTGGGGCCAGAAGAAGCTGAACAAAGGGTCCTTCGAGGTTGCTCTAGATCGGGGGTCTCCAGCCTTGGCGCGTTGAGGACTCCTGGACTTCAACTCCCAGAATTCCCCACCCAGCATCGCTTTCCCGAGCGACCTCCAGTCTTCCAGACTCAAGGCAGGCGGGAGGGGAGAGTGAGGGGGTGGCTTGGTGGGTATCCACTCGCTTCCCTGGCCCGGTTCTCAATGGGCTGGGGGGGGGGCTAGGGACCCCTGCCCTAGAGGATCCTCGTGCTCCCTTCCATGCTGGGTGCCGAGTCCTGGACTGATCGCCTTCTTAGGTGAAACAGGGCCCATGTTCTACAAGCACAGAATTAGCCTTTTCTTGACCCAAGTTCAGGGTCAGCCTGTAGTGTAAATGCAGCCTTTACAGCCCGGATGTCTTTGGAGGCCCATGAAAGGTCACACACCAATTGGGGGGCATATTAACGGGGGGAGGGGCGTGGTGAGCCACGGGCCTTCCCTGCCACTTGGGCAATTCTCAGGGCAACCAGACCTGTGCCAGGCTCTGCTGCCATCTCAATGGAGCCAGCACTTCCACTGCCAGTGTGACATCACAGCTTCCTCCAGGTGGCACCCCAATGCCACTGTGATGCACACAGCTCTGCTCTGACCCGTTCCACGGATTGCTGAGCCAGCTGCCCCCCCCACCCTGCTGAGTCGGTGCTGGCCCCTGCTGCCTGGCCAGCTAAGGGAGGGAGGGCCTGGGCATGCCTGGCTCCTTGAGCCCTGCCGCCCCACGCCCCATGGCTAGAGGGCTCTTCACTGGCAGCAACCAAGATGTCGGCAGGGCACTCGGCTTGGAGGGGGGGATGCTCTGCCAGCTGATCCGTTCCCCAGATTACAACCTCTTCCCCAACTCGGCGGTTTTTGAGAGCAACTTCATTCAGGTTGGTGGGGTGGGGGGCTGATCGGAGGGGCCCCTTTCCCGGTCCTGAAAGGGCCCAGGAGGCCGGCTGGGCTGGGGACCCAAGAGGCCCACTTAGCCTTCTGCCTTCACCTTTGGGCAGAGTCGCCCCTCCTGCTGAGCAGGCCCCGGGCTGGAGGAGGAGGGCACCCTCGCCCGTTGCGCCAGCTGGTGGGAACCAGGGGGCGGCTGGATTGGGTGCAAACGGACCGGCTGGGTTAACCAAGAGGGGCCTGGCCCTCCAATTGACTCGGGGGTCTCGGGTGGGTGGGGGACGGTTCCCACAGGTCACAAAGAAGGGGAAATGGATGGACATCACCCACACCCCCACCATTGTGACTCTGGCAGTGACCTCCTCGGATCCCTGCCTCCCTCTCCCCAATGTGCTCCTGATGGCGAACCAACGGGCCCCACTTCAGGGGGTCCACCCTGGCAGTCCCCGGATGTCACAAATGGACCTGACCAGGTGACGGGGGGCCAGGGCCAGGAGGGAGGGTTGGATCAGGGAGGGAGGCAGGTGGGCACCAGAGCGGCTTAGGGGGCCTCCCCACCACTCAGGGTTCTTTGGGACCTCCTGAATGGACCGGGGGCAGCACCATCCCCACAACCTTTGAGGGAACACTGGATGCCCCTCAATACTCCAGAAACGGCCACCTGCTGGTTTGGTCTAAGAGGAGTGGGATCGTGTGAACAGACCCCTGGCCCCCACCCAATGTTGTGCAAAGACCCCAGCTGCTCCTCTAGAGAAGGAGGAACCCGGCCAGGTGTTTCACACCTGCGACCCAAGGGCTGAGTGTATGGGCACCGTCCAGAGCCTCCTTTTGGGCCTCTGTAGCTGCAGGTCCACACGGGGGCTGGTGCCCGACATCAGCTGTGTTTGCATGACATGCTTGCCCAGGGTTACCTGGATCGTGGTTTAGTCCATGGATCCTGAGTTCATCTAACAAACCGAAACCGGCTGCAGGGAGCAGGTTTTGAGACCGGGGGTGTGTGTGTGTGTCTTGTTCTGGGAGGCCCCTGCTTGCCCAAGGGAGCAGCTGAGTGTTCTTCGAGCCCCCCAGGCCCCTCCCCGCCCCTCCCCTCCCGAGCTCCTGTCCCGGCCTGTCCCTGACTGCCTCCGTTGCTTTGCCCAGGCTGCTCCCCCTCCGGTACGTCCGGCTCTCTGTCCACAGTGCCTCTCAGCGCATTTTGCGCCTCCAGACGGTGACCAAGACGGTGTATTACCTGCAGCTGCACCACAAGCACCCAGAGGCCGTCTTTGCGCTCTGGAACCGCCTGACCAACATCCTGGAGAACGGCCTCTCCACCACCACCAAGGACCCAGCCATCCCCATCCGCCACTGCCTGGTCTCCAGCCGTAGCAGCAGCACCTCCAGCATCAGCCCCCTGGTCGAGGTAGGTGGCGCCCGCGACCAGCAGGCAGCTGGGATGGACCCTGGAGGTCTTCTAGTCCAGCCCCCGTCTCAAACAGGAGACCCTGTGTCAGTCCAGGCTCTTCTTCAAAGCCTCCAGGGATGGAGCCCCCACGGCCTCTGCAGGGAAGCAGCTCCACTGGTCCCTTGTCCTTCCGGGGAGGAAGTCCCTTGAGGAGTTTCCACCCGTTGCGTCTTGTGTATCCTGCACCCTGAGTCACAAAGAGGGCTGTGGAAATATCTAGAGACCCCTCACATCCCGGACACCAACGGTTTCAACTCCTTCCCTCAAAAGGACGCTCCAGAGAGCATTGTTGCACACCAGAACAACTAGACACAAGGGGAGTTTTCCCCCGAACGCCGTCACTCTGCTAAACAAATCATTCCCTCCACACTGTCATTTACAAAGTCTCCACTACAGTTACTATTACTATTAATCCTCCCATCACTCCTTATCACCCACCCCCTCCCACCTGCGACTGTATGACTGTAACTCACTTGAATCGTAATGATCTATAGAACAGGGGTTCCCAACCTGGGGGTGCGAGACGATATTCCAGGGGATGCGAGAAAAGTCCAGGTAAATAATAGGATATTGGCTATATGTTGGCATTTTTATTTTCTGAATATAATTATTTTATCTGAATACATTATTTTCTGAAATATAAATTTCAGAGGGTGCGAGGTTCGAGTGAAATTTCTTGAGGGGTGCGGGGCGAAAGAAAGGTTGGGAGCCACTGATCTACAGTGACCGTTTCCTCGCATGATTTGATTGCTTATTGTACCCTGTGACTATCATTCAGCGTTGAACCTCATGATTCTTGATGAATGTCTCTTTTCTTTTATGTCCACTGAGAGCATTTGCACCAAGACCAATTCCTTGTGTGTCCAATCGCCCTTGGCCAGTGAGGAATTCTATCTCTATTCCTGCCTTCAGGGGCTTTGGAGAATAGCTGGACCCCCTTCCTCCTCTCTGGGGCAGCCCCTCGAATACTGGAAGGCTGCTGTCATGTCACCCCTGGGCCTTCTTTTCTCTAGACTTGCCATACCCAAATTCTGCAACTGGTCTTCGTATCCCAAAGGTGCTTTTTCTTTTTCTCTCTCTCAAGAGGGACCTGGACTTTCTGGTTTTTCTTTGAGGACATTTCGCTTCTCATCCAAGGAGCTTCTGAGTGGATGGTGGTGGAAGAAGCAGTTTGGATGAGAAGCGAAATGTCTTCAAAGAAAAACCAGAAAGTCCAGGTCCCTCTTGAGAGAGATAAAAAAAAAAGCACCTTTGGGACAACCAGCACCTGGATGACTGAGAATCTCCCTAGAACATTCTTCCTATGTTTTGGTCTCCATACCTTTAATCACCTGAGTTGCTCGTCTTTGCACTTTTCCCAAAGTCTCAACATCTTTTTGGACCCAAAACTGGATGCGGCATTCCAGGGGTGGCCTCACTAAGGCTTTAAAAAGTGGTCCTGGAACTCCACTGAAGGGCTGCTGGGTTCTGGGGAGCCCCCTGGAGAAGGTGCAGCCAGCTGCAGTGGCTGCCGTAGGAGCCGCTCTGACCCCCTCTCGGCAGGCTGCGGGTGGCTTGGAAGGAGTTTGTTTGTTTGTTTGGTTTGGTTTGTCAAGCAGGTATGAGAAAACAAGCATAAGTATGAACATAACATATAAACATATAAGTATAAACAGGTATAAGTCTATACATAGTAAACGAGTATGAATCAATGGGAACAGTAGGACAGGGACGGTGGGCACGCTGGTGCACTTATGCCCACCCCCTTACAGGCCTCTTAGGAGCAGAGTGAGGTCCACGGCGGCCTGGTTAAAATTTGGGGGGGTTGAGGCTGTAACAACAGAGTCAGGTAGTGAGTTCCAGGCGTTGACCACTCTGTTGCTGAAGTCGTATTTTCTGCCATCAAGTTTGGACCGGTTTACTTTGAGTTTGTATCTATTGTTTGCCCGTGTATTGTTGTGGTTGAAGCTGAAGTAGTCACTGACAGGTAGGACGTTGTAGCAGACAATTTTGTGTACTAAGCTTAGGTCAGACCGTAGGCGGCGTAGTTCTGTCCAGGTCCAAAATTTTGAGCCTGGTATTCTATTGCGAGCATAGGAGTGGAGTCAGGGGTGGGATTCTACCGGTTTGGACCGGTTCTATAGAACCGGTTGCTACGATTCTGCACAGTTTGGAGAACCAGCAAATCGTGCCCCTGGCTGGCCCCTCCTCTCCCTGCCCAGTCAATCCTTATCTTGCATGTGTGACATTGCATGCATTCCCAACATCGCTGACTGTGTTCTCACCTGCCCAGTCGCTCCTTAAGATGTTTTTTTTCCCCCTCCCAACGATCAGCTGTTCCGATGATCAGCTGTGCCGGGATCCCCCTCGCTGTCTTACTGCTTCGCCCAGGTGGCTTCCTTGAGGCCCAGGAGGCAAAAAATGTGTGGGGCGGGGGGGATGCTACAAAAAAGAAGAAGCCATGTACACCCCGTCACATAGTCATAGAACCAATAGTAAAAATATTTGCAATCCACCCCTGAGTGGAGGACTCTTCTCACGAAATACAGTGTGGATTCCAGGCAGATGAGCTGTATTTGAGAATTGGCCTAGTGAAGGTTTTGTATGCCCTGGTTTGCAGTACAGTGTTACCAGTCGACGGCAGGAGAAGGGTGCCCTGAAGGTCATCCAGACGCCCTTCTGTCCCTGGCTTCATGCAGAGACTTTTGATTTCGGAGATCATCAGAAAGAATCTCGCTCGCCCAGCCGATCTTGACCAATCTTGCGGCATAGCACCAATGGGGGGGGGGGTCCTTGGTGCTCTCTGAGCTTGGTGGGTTTTTTGGAGACTTCTCATAACCCACCTATGTAACATCATCAGTACTAAAATAAGGGAGTGGGGATTGTTTTATATACCACCTATCTTGTTGGTGTTGTTGGAAGTGTTTGTGGTGGTTCCTTTATTAGGCTGTTGTTTACCCCTGATTGATTGTTTGTCTGAGTTGGTAGTTTCTTGATTGGGGTGTATAAACAGAGCAAACCCTGTTTCTTTCAAACACTGATGATGTCCCCTAGCTGGGTCACGAAACGTCTGCAAGAAAACCACCCAGCTCATAGAGCACCCAGGAACCGCACAGTTCAACCCCGAGCTACAACTATGCTCTCAATAGCACCCCTCCCCCCTCAGCGGGGCAGCCCAGTCCTGGCTGGTGCTGAGCCAAGGCCAAACCACCCACCCACTTGGCCTGAAGCTAGTTAGGGTGCAAAGAAGCCTGACCCACAGCTGCCGCCTTCCTTTCCCCCTCCCAGGGATGGGGCTGCAGGCAAGGCGGGCGGGGGGCCCTGGAGCCCTTTGGGGGAGCGAGGCATTGGTTGCTCCTCCCTGGGCTCGTGGTGGGGGTCCCCATCTCATACCAGCCTCTTCCCCACCCACAGCACTCTGATATGGTGATGACAAGCGCAGGGGTGATCAAGAAAGTGGGCCGGAAGGTGTCGGGCATCACCACCCAGTTCTCCCCAAGTCCCAAGCAAAACCTGGAAAAGGCCCGGAGGTAAGTGGGCAGATCAGCCAGGCGCCGTCCCCGGTCCCCCGGGTCTGTTTGGGTCAGGCTCCATCCTCAGATTGGCTTCTCTCCTGACTTCGGGCTAAAGTCAGCTTGTTGCTTCCTGGCCCATGGTCGGGCGGGGTCTGCAGGGCAGGTTCAGGCTGACTGCCTGACGGGCACTGAGGACCAGGGCGGCTGGACAGGGCAGCCTGTGACCCCGAGAGCGAGAGGGGTCCGGAGAGACGCTGGCGACCCCTTTCTCGGAGGCTTTCAGTTCTTTTTAATGACCCCATTGGCCTTAGTCTGAATTTCCATTCAGGGGTGGTGCACAGGGGGGCCCTTGGCAGGAGAGGACCCACCTGTCTGAGAAGTGGGAGTGGGACATCCGGGGAAGGAGGAGGGGGGTGCGGTTGGGTGAGAGTCAAGCCCCCCACCCACCAGGACGGGCTTTAGCCAAGCCAGCGCTGCTCCCTTTCCTCTCGGAAGGGTCCCTGGGGCAACCCCCCGCAATCCGGGGCGGGGGTTTTGAGGGGCGGAGGGTCCCTTCCCTGACCGGCCTCTCCTCCTGCGCCAGAGTCTCCTTCCAAGCGCAGCAGCAGAGCCTGGAGGACACGTCGGGCCTCTCCAGCGACATTAAAGGTGAGCGCTGCCCGACAGGCATCCCAGCCCCGGGGGAGCCGGGAGGGGGGCGCAACGGGGACTTTTTCCGTCCGAATGCCGGGCAGCAGAAGGGCGGGAGCGGCCCTGCAGTGGCACTAGACTGCCACCCGGGGGCGCCCCAAAGCACCGCGCTACCCCCGGGACCCCTTCCCAACCTACCCACCGGCTTCTGCCCGGCAGTCCTCTACTACGACCTGCCTCCGCCGCTGGTGTGCGCCCGCTGCAAGGGCCGGCTGCCCAGGACCGAGCCGCGGAAGTGCCGCCTGGACGCCCGGCGCGCCGACTCGGAGGTGGAGCTGGCGCCCTGGATGGACCGGAGGACCCACGGCCTCTGGCAGCAGGAGACGCCCACCTGGCTGCAGCCCCCCTGCCGCCTCAGCTGCCTCGCCGCCGCCGGCTGGAAATAGGGCGGGCCGGGCCGGGGCGGGACCCCGGCGGGGCGCACGGCCGCCCGGACACGCCGCCGCCGCCGCCCAAGCGGGACGAGAAGCGACTGGCGGCGCCAGAGCGCGAAAGGAATAAATAAAGCTGCCGGCTGGACCCGACCCAGGAGTGGCGCCCGCTTGCCGAGGAGGCGGGGAGGGCGGTCGGGGGCAGCTAACTCTGCTGGATGTCTTTGGGCGCAGCCAAGGCGGGGAGGGGGTGCGGGGGCTTCTAATACCCCCCAACCCTCCTCCCGCCTGCCTCCCCCCTCCCTCAACCTTTTCTGCCTCCCCGTCACCTGGAAACGGTGCCTCAACTGTTGAGGGGGACCCTCTGAGTGGGCTGGGGTCCCTCCCTTGCCCAGGGCAGGTGGCAGATGCCCACCAAGGGGGCGACCCCCCTCCAGGATCTGCTTTTGGGTGGAGGAAGGGAAGTTGGTGTTGAGCAGCGTCTTGCAGCCAGGTGGGGAGGCTTCATCCGGAGCATCCCCCAGAAAAGGGGGACCAGGAGGGGCTTGGCCCTGGGCCTGGCTTTGGAGGCAGCCGCTGAGCGAGTCTCTCCCCCCACCCCCAGATGAAGGAGTCCAAATGTGGGGAAGGGGGCTGGGGGCGAGATGCTGCTTTCCCCTCCGCATAACCTTAGGGTTAGGGTCCCCCTTCCCTTTCACCCCCCAGTAATCCAAAGGAAGGTCAAACCAATTTGGGGCAAAATGGAAACCGGGGTTTGGGCCGGCCTGCAAGGGAGGGAGGCTCCTCTGCTGCTGCTGCTGCTGCTGCCAGAGCTGCCATCCTCTGGGTGGGTGGGGGAGCCAGGGCCCCCGAAAGGAAGCTTAGGGCCACCCTGAGACCTCAGCTCACCACCCCAAGGCCAGGGGGCCCGAGAGACCCAGCCCTCCCTGGCAGGGAGAGTCACCCCAACCGCCATGTGCACTGGACAAGCGGGAGGGGGACGGGTGGAGCAGGAGGGGGGGTGGACCGGAAGGTCTTTGGCCTGCAAAACCTCAGCTCTGGCTTTGATCTCCTGTAGCCACTTGACTTGCAAAAGAATAAAGGAAATCAGGAAGCGTAAAAGTGTCCTCTTTGCTGCCATTGGGGTCCAGAGTCTCCCTTTCCTGGAAGACCAGGCTGGGCCGGACTGACCGCTGCACCTTCAGGGGAGGGAGGGGGGAAAGGAAGCGGCTTTCCCTGCCTTCCAAGAGGGCCGGGAGGAATTCTCTGGCCTGGCAAAGCTCTCCAGCTCCCAGCCTTTCCCAGCTTTTGCAGCTGAGCTGGGTGGTCCTGCCTGGCTGGGAGGAGCCCCCTCCCCCTCCCCACGCCGGACCCCTCCTGGCTTGCAGTTCTGGGAGGGGCAGCAGGTGCTCCCAGGCCCCCTGCCTGATGGGGCAGCCCCTTCCCCAGGCTAGGAAGGCCAGCCAGCCCCTGCAGCTGCTGCCTGAAAGCTCAGCCGGCGGCTTCCCTCCCGACTGGCAAGCAAAGCCTCCCTCCGTGCAGGCATCCGGATCCTAGGAGACGGGCCTCCTCCTCATCTGCCTTCCCACAAGCTGCTCCAGGCATCTCTTTCTGGCCTTCCTCCCCGTCCTGAGGCTGGAATCTCCAGACGTGGCAGGCTGGGTCAGGCGGGGCCATCCCTCCGGCTCCAGGGTGGTGGTGAGGAGGAGGAGGAGGAGGAGGAGGAAGGAGAGGAGGAGGAGGAGAGGAGGAGGAGCCTCTTCAGCAGCCGGTCCTGCAGCCTCAGAAATAGAGCCCCCCTTCTCCACCCCCTTTCTATGCCTAAGGAGGTTGTGTCGCCTTCCAGGTGCCTCCCAGCATTTGCCCCTTTCCCGCCCAGGTTTTCGTGGTCTCAGGCTGAGCCGCCTGCCCTCCCTTGGAAATCTCCACACCTTTGGCACAAAACCAGCTCCAAATCAGACTGACAGAGCTGGACGGGACCCTGGAGGCCTTCTAGTCCAGCCCCCTGCTCAAACAGGAGACCCTCTACCATGTCAGATGGGTGGCTGTCCAGCCTCTTCTCGAACCCCTCCAGTGGTGAAGCGCCCACAACCTCTGTTCCCCTGGTTAATGGTTCTCTCAGTCTGGGAGTTTCTCCTGAATTCCGGGTTCCTTCCCTCCTGGATTGGCTTCCATCCACTCCGTCCTGTCCGGCCCTCGGGGGCTTTGGAGAGCAGCTTGACCCCCCTCTTCTCTGGGGCAGCCCCCAAAGACTGGAAGGCTGCTACCGGCCCCCCTCCCTCTTTCAGGCCCCAATCCGGCCCCCATTCTTCATAGCTTTTGTCTCTTTGAGCAGCCCCTCCTGCCTCTCTCTGCTACGGGAGACGTGTTGATGGGGGGAGGGGGGCAGGGACCCTTCCCACGGGGGGGGGGCTGAACCCACAGCCCCTCCCCTTCTCCTGACCTTTCACCTGGGCTAATGTCGGGCGGTTTCCCTTGCCGATGTGCAGTTCCTAGGATCCCGAAGCAGCACATCTGGAGCACATCAGCTCGGGACAATCTGCCCCACCTCTTGGAGGGAGAGCGTTGATCCCCCGCATTTTGGCACAAACAGGCCGCGGAGCCTCCAAATCCCGACGATTGTGCTGCATTCTGGGGTGGGACCTCCGGCCGCTTGGCTTCCCCGCTGCTCGTCTGTGTTCCTGCCTCTCTCAAAGGGGCTTTTCCCAAAAGGCAACCGGAGGCCTCTGGTTCCTTTCCTGGGAGGCCTTTTGCTTCTCCTCCCGGAAGCTTCTTCGGTTCTTCTCGGGTGAGAAGCGAAACGTTTTCAAGGGGAACAAACGGAGAAAGTCCAGTTTGGAGAAAGCGCCTTTGGGGCAGCCGTGGCTCGAATGCTGGAGGCCCTCTGGGGGAGCCCTCTGCTCCTCCTCCTCCTCCCTCCAATTAAGGGAGGGGTCTGGAGAGAAACCCCTGCGGTGGGCTCCAAGGGGGGAGGGAGGGAGGGAGGGGAGAGTTGGGGAGGGGGAGGGAGGGTTTCCTGTTGCACCCGATTTTCCTGACCACCTGAGATCTGTCCTCAACTTACAAGAGCTCACTTAGTGGCCTTGTGAAGTTACAAGGGCCCTGCAAGGAGTGACCCAGGCCCATTCCCCCCGGTGACCGTTGCAGCCTCCCTGGGGTCGCAGGACACCAATGCAATCCCTTGGCATCCGGTTCGTGTTTATGAGGGCGGCCGTCTCCGGGGTCAAGGGACCCCCTTTGGTGACCTTCTGACGAGCCAAATCCAGGAGGACATGGAACAACCGGGCTCGCATCACTTAACGACTGTGGCGATTCACTTAACAATGGTGGCCAGAAAGGCCATAGAAAGGGCCAGACTCCCTGGACCTCCGCCTGGCTCAGCCATGGGAACGTGGTCCTTGACTGGGATCCCGGGTGGAAGTCCAGCTGTGGCCAGAGAGTCCTGGGCTCATGTGGGCCTTGTGAAGCTGGGCTGATACGCGGACAAGGGGATTCCCCCCCGTTCACCCCATAACACACAGCTAGTGAGCCAGGCTGGGTCTGGACTCCTCCAGGGGGTGTCCTGCCTGTCCTCAGAGGCCGCTGGACAGATTGGATCAGGGTCTCCAACCGCGGCCACTTTAATTCCCAGAAGCCGGCTGAGGAATTCTGGGAGTTGAAGTCCACAAGTCTTACAAGTGGCCAAGGTTGGAGGCCCCTGGACCGGACCAAGGCAAGGATATGGGCAGGGGGCGAAGCAGGCGGTGTCCAGCATCCATCTCCACTTATCTGGCCCACCCCACTGCGTCCTGAGCCCCCCCTCCCCCCAGGCAGAGGGGGAGGGAGTGGGCTTCTCAGCAGGAGGGAAAAAAGAAGGGAGGGGGGACTCCAATCAATCGCTTCAGCTGAACTTCCCCTCACATTGAAACCACAAGGACCATCCAGCTGTTCCCGAAGCCGAATCCAGCAGCTCATCTTGAAGCTGGATTCTTCCTGGCTTCAGAGGCTGCCGAGTGTCCAGCTGTGGCCGGGTCCCCCTGCACCCTGTTTCCCAGCCAAGGTGGCTGGACCGACTCCCAGAATTCCCCAGCCAGCGTTTAAAGTCCACCCACCCAAAGCGGCCAAGGCGTAGGAAGAAGGGCCGCTGGCTGGGTGAAATGGTGTGTGTGTGTGTGCGTGTTTGTGCTGTACATTCTTGGCTGGGGCTTACATAAGTTGTGTTTTGAGCACAAGTTTTGTGAGTTGGCAACTCCAAGTGCAGCAAGTCCCACCAAGCAGAGCTGGGTGGATTTTATCCTCCGCAGAAGAGCCATCCTGAGCTGGGAGCCTCCCTGGGTCCCCCGGCTGGAGGTTGGACCTCCTTTCTGGGGGGGGGGGCAGTGGGGGGGGGGCAAGACCTCTCTCTGGAGCAAGCAGAGATGCTAGATCGATCCTCCCAAGAGGTCCAGGAAGGCAGGATACAAATGCATAAATAAACCAATAATAAAATCAGCCCAAGCACCGTGTCCTGGGATGGGACCAGAGGTGGCATTCAGCCGGTTCTGACCAGTTCTGGAGAACCGGTAGCGGAAATTTTGAGAAGTTCGGAGAACCATCCAATCCCGCCTCAGACTGGAGATTTCACAGTCTCCTCCCCCTGCCACGCCCACCAAGCCACGCCCACAGAACCGGGAGTGAAAGAATTTCAATCCCACCACTGGATGTCGGGACGCCTGCAGTTGTGTGTTTGGGTATTTTATTGGTCCATGGAAATATGAAAGGCAGAAGTACAAATGAAAACAATGGGAAAAGGGGAGGAGAAAAAGCAAACGGGGGGGGGGGGCGCTTGCAATTGTGGTGCGCAGCAGAGTGTGGCTGACATGGCTCCGGAAAGACCCCCGGCCCCCTCCCCTCCTGTTTTCATCCCAGGGATCCAAGCGCAGCCTTGCAGGCGGGTGGGGGGGGGGGAGAGCTGGCAGCTGAAGGCCTGGGTGCCCCTCCCGCCAGCAGGTCCCGGTGCCAAAAATGGGAGGGGCATCTCCCTCCCCCTTTCCTTGCGCATGGAGCCCCCAACCTCCCTCCCTCCCTCCCTCCTTGCCAAGTCAGGAAGAGCTGGGAGGCAGAGCTTTTGGCTCCCCTCCGGTTCGGCTGCCTCCCACGCTGCAGAGGGGCTCTTGGGCGCTTTGCACGAAGAGGAGGGTCCTCTGGGGGGGGTGAGGGTGACCCCCAAAGCCCTCGGGGGATGATCCCAGAGAAGCCACCCAAAGGGCAGCCCCCATTCCTTCCGCTTCCCTCAAGAGGGCCAAGTACCCCCAGGAGGAGTTTCTGCCCTGGGAATGCCTCCACTTTTATCCTGCGCACAGGCAGTCCTCGCCTTACAACCATTCGTTTAGTAACGGTACAAAGTTATGACAGGACTGAAGAAGGCGACTAGAAGGGCTAGACGAGAGGACCTCCGAGGTGCCTTCCAACTCTGATATTTTATTCTGTTATCTGGGAATGAGATGGGATTTGAAGTTCTTGCGTTTCCCTGGCGCAGTTGTTTACCATTTCTCTTGTTTTGTTGGCGTGTGTTTTTTTTATCCCTTTTTCTGCTGCTAGGCGATGGAGCGAATAAAGCTTCCAGATGGCCAGCTGCCGAGGCCTGTCTAGGCGGCCTCTTGGAGAGCCAGCTGCCCCGTCTGCAGCCGCCTTCCCTGCCTCCATCTGAGACCCAGCCGTCCAGGCCGCAGGGGCCACGATTCAACCTTTGGGCTCCCCCTTACCTCTGCAGCCGGAAGGTGCCAGGACCGAGTTCAGGTCTGAGCCCCTTGCGAGGCCTCCAACTGGCCAGCCCGTCTTTGGTGGATGCCAGGGCCCCCTTGCCTATCTAGGAGAGCCCAGAGCAGCCCCGTCCTGGGCGGGGGGCAGAGGGGGCCACCTACACTTGGGGTGTGTGTGTGTGTGTGTGTGGAAGATTCCAGGCAGCCTCTGTTCCTGGGCAGCTTCTGTGCTCTGCCCCCTTTATGGGTATTACGTAGGCAACCTGTGTAAAAAGGGGCTTTCATTGTGTGGTGGCAGCTGTGGGCTTCTAACCGTTGGTGGCACTGGCTATGCCCTGGCTCGGGAGGCTGATTTAGGGTCTCCGGGAGAAGCCAAGGACCCCCCCTCCTCCTCCTCTGCCCCAGCAGCCCCAGAACGGAGGGGCTTTGGAGAAAACCACTTTCCTTCTGAAACAAGGGTGCCACGTTTTGTTGCCTTGGCTTGCTCTAGGGCTGCCCCCTTCCTTAGGCTTCCTTGAGAGTAAACCCCATCAGACTCCCAGGAAGTTTGGGGACCGTTTGTCCCAAACAGCGGCCGACTCCCTCGTCCATTGTTCAAAACAAACAGGAGAGCCCCCACCCACTGGTGTGCCGCTCTTTGGAAGCGAAGGAGGAGGAGGAGGAGGAGGCCGAAGCAGCAGCAGAGCTGACTGCTTGGAGGGCTGAATATTTTGCATAGTTGGAATTGCTCGCCCAAGAAGCAGCTCCGGCCGTCTGGGCTGCCTCCACCAGGAAGATTAACGGGGATCCTGGGGCCAAAGAGGCTTCTGGGCTGCCTGGTGTTTCCATCGCCAGATGCTGCTGGCCTCCCCAGGCCTGTCGAGGAAAGAGGCTGGGGGGAGCCCTTCGCCTGGCCCCAGGTGGGCCGGGGTGGGAAGGAAGGGCTGGTCAGAAGGCTTCCCGGCAGCCTCAGGCCTTCTTGATATACAGGCAGTCCTCGACTTACAACCACAACTGAGCCCCAAATTTCTGTTGCTAAGTGAGACATTGGTTCAGTGAGTTTTGCCCCATTTTACAACCTTTTCTTTCTTGCCGCAGCCATTAAGTGAATCGGTGCACTTCAGAGGTGGGATTCAGCCGGTTCTGATCAGTTCTGGAGAACCAGTAGCAGAAATGTTGAGTCGTTCAGAGAACCGGCCAATCCTGCCTCCGACTGGCTCCACCAACCCCGTCTCTTCTCTGCCTCCCACTGAGTCCCAGCTGATCGGCTGGGTCTCCTTTGGTTGCCCTGCACAGGAGAAGGGAGCTGGAAAGCAGGTCAGTGGGTGGGGAGGGGAGGGGGATTTTGCAGTATTCTTACTCTGCCACACCCACCAAGCCACGCCCACCAAGCCACGCCCACAGAACCGGTAGTAAAAGAATTTGCATCCCGCCCCTGGTGCAGTTCTTAAGTGAGTCAGATGGTCATTAAGTGAATCTGGCTTCCCCTGTTGACCTTGCTGGTCAGAAGGTCGCAAAAGGGGACCATGTGACCCCGATCGCTGTGACCGTCATAAATGTGAACCAGTTGCCAAGTGCCTGAATTCTGATCACGTGACCGTGGGGGAGGCAGCGGCGGTCGTAAATGGGGAAAACGTCACTTTCCCCAGAGCCATCGTAACTTCACATGGTCACTAAGCAAACGGATGTAAGGGGGGTTTGCCTGCATCACGTCTGTCCTTTATTACGATTTGGATGATATGCGAAGAGTTGACTGAGCCACAGCAGCCCAGGCTCCCCCCGCGTGTCTCTGGAGGGGTTGGATTCTGAATGAAGTCGGACGGGACGGACAAGCGATTGGGGCCTGGGCGACCTCAGGAAAGTGGACCCCTTGCAAGGGGAGGGGGCCCAGGGTGGCCCCAGAGGGGGCTCAGGCAGCCCACGGCTACTGCAGACCCCCTTGTGGGGAGAAAGCCCCCTCCCCAGAGGGGCAGAGGGGCTGCGGCCTCTGCTCTGGGATCAAAGGGACCCCGAAGTGAAGGCCCTGGAGCCTGGGGAAAGAAAGGGAAGGCGGTCAGCAGAAGCTCTCGGCCCTCCAGGTCACGGCTGCAGCCCCAAAGGTGCTTTTCAAAAGACAACTGGACTTTCTTGGGTTTTTTTTTCATGAAGACACTTCACCTCTCATCCCAGAGGCTTCTTCACTTCTGCAGTCTTCTTCAGAACTGAAGAAGCTTCTGGGATGAGACGTGAAACGTTTTCAAGGGGGAAAAAAGCAGGAACGTCCAGCTGCCTTTTGGAAAGCACCTCTGGGACGAGGGGAAGGCAGCTAAACAGGCCTGGCCAGGGAGCCGACCGAGCGCAGGGGCAGCTGGAGGGCTGGGCCTGCTGGGGCCGTGGGACGGGTTGGCCATCTCCCTGACCTGACGGGAGTTCTTGTGCACAGGTCAAATACCTGCACACCTGGTTCGACTGAGGGGCGTGGAAGCGGAGGGGCACCTGGCTGCCAGCTGACCCTCTTGGCTCTCTGGATGAGTCCTGGGTTAGAAGGCGGCATTTGGAGGGCAACTTCTGGTAGCCGAGAGCTGCCCTTTGGGGCACCTTTTCTTCTCCCAACTGGGAAGGGAGGGGACTCCGCATCATCCTGGCCTTTGGGAGGAAGCTACAGCCAACGGGGGGGGGGGTGCTGGTGGGTCTTGCGGCCCAGCCCCCACCCCTTCGTCCTGGAGCCTTATCTTGCAGGCCCCTTTGATGCCTCACTCGAGGGCAGCTGCGGAGGGCAGAGACCTCCTGTCTCTCTTCATCTGAAGCAGACACAGAACATTTGGGCTCCCTGACAGGCGAGGAGGCAGGCAGCAACTCACCCAGGAGACGAATGACCAGGGGGGAGGACCTTCCGAAAGAGGCCAGCTGGTCCTCGGAGAGGCAAACGGGGGTCCCGAAGTGGCTCACCAGGCATGGGACCACATGTCCACGGAGGTTCTCTGTCACTCAGTCAGGGGGGTCCCAAGGGTGCTTTTTCAAAAGGCCACTGGACCGTCCTGGTTTTCCCTGGAAGAAAACCCTCTTCAGTTTAGAATGGAAGAAGCTTCTGGGATGAGAAGCGACGGGTCTTCAAGGCAAAACAAAGTCCACTTGCCTTTGAAAAAGCACCGGGGAGGGCCCAGGGCTAAACCTCATGCCGTTTTTTCATATAATTTTGATATATTGACCCCCCCTCCCCCCTTTAGTAGCTAAATGAAAAAAGATCTTCCGGAGCCAGCTTGGCCAGCAGGCTGCCTCTGCGGGGGGCGGGGGGGGCGGTGGAGGAGGACGGGGGGGGGTGTGCATGTGGAAATGGGGGTTCGGGCCCTGAGCCTGGAGTCAGCGGGGCGCCCGATAAGCAGCGGCGATCCCAGGCTGCTCGCGAGGAGACCACCCCGTCGGAGCTCTCCGTGCGGGGGGTTGGGGGCGGCACTGACAGCTGCCGGGGAGGGGCGGGGGCAGGTCGGCTTATAAAGCCCGGGAAGCCGCTCCTCTCTTCTTCTCTCCGGTTCGGCTGCCCAGGGTTTGCTCTCCTCCCGGCGCGACAGGACCGGTGAGTGCCTCCCGTCCTCTTCCGACTCCTCGCGGCTTCCGATGGAGCGCAGGGGGCGAGTGGAAGGGCCCGCTGTTTTGGCCGCCCCCTCCCGCCCCTTTGGGGGCCAGGCTCAGCAGAGGCTTCCCTCGGGGAGGGGGCAGCTGTGACCGCCAGCGGCAGCAGCCCGGCCCCCCCTCTTCTCAAACGCCCCAGCGTGGCAGGCCCGCGCGCTCGGCTGGCGGAGGGTGGGCTTTCCGTGGCTTTCCCGGCTCCAGAGCCCCCCCGCCTCTCTTCTCCAAACGTCCCCAGCTTGGCAGGTCCGTCGGGGAGACGCGCCTGGAGGGCGCCCAGGACGAGGCTCGGATTCTGTCAGCCTGAACTCCTTCTTCCTGCTTGGAACGGGGCTTGAAACGGGCGGAAAAGCAGATCCTCCCGGTGGAGGACTGGGGCTCTTCGAGGCTGCGCCTGCCCCCCCCCAGACCCGCCTTTCCTTTGAATGTCCTGGCAATTACCAGGAAAAATAGAAGTGGCTTTTCTTCTTTTGTTTTACAAAGATGCAGGAAAGGGAGACCCTTGATTTGGCCGCCCAGAGAGTCGGGATGCAAGCGGGCTGCGAAAGGGGGGGGGGGGAATCTATTTCGGCCACGCTATGGATGAGATGCAGCTAGGAAAGTTCCCACTGCACTGACCGCCAGAGCCCCGTTGGCTCTGCCCGCGGCTGCTTTTCATGCGTGCAACCTCACGTTGAAGCGTGTATGTCTAGATCAGAGGCTCCAACCTTGGCCCCTTGAAGACTTGTGGACTTGAACTCCCAGAATTATGCTCGCGGGAGAATTCCGGGAGTTGAAGTCCGTCAGGCTTAAAGCTGCCACGGTTGGAGACCCCAGGGGTCGGCAGATGTGCAGAGGGCTGAGGGGCAGACCCAGGGCAGCCTTTTCTTAGTGGGTCTCGATGACGACCTCATTTTCAATAGATGTATGGGTTCATGTTACATCTTTTCTCATGCAGCGAATGACACAGTAACATGAGCTGGGGATGCAAATCACAGTTGCAGAGAGTCATTTCAGTCCGTGCCAAAGATTTTCTCCCAACTCTTGGGTCACACAAGGAAAGACTCCCAAAAAGCCAACACCTGCAGACACCCACATTACCTCATTCAGTACTTTGTTTTTCCTGCTGTCTCCGAGCCCAACTATGTGCTGTATGTAATCCAATAACCTCCTAGAAAATCCAGCTCCAAGCTGTTTCTGCATGGCTTTTCAATTCAATTCAATCCTTTATTGAACTTCTGCAAGGAAACCCCCCAATTCAAAGACACCACAGCTCAACCCTGAGCCACCAATCTTGCGCTCTGTCGGTGTTCAGAAACTACCCACTATTTTATTGTTTCTAATCACGTGCATTTATAGTACCTCGAGCCTAAGCTGGCCTGAAAAGCATGCACAGCCCCTGGGTGACGTGGTAGAAGACCCCAGGGCACGGAGGGAACGCAACCGCTCGAGACGGGCATTTCTCAAAATACTCTTCTTGCATCCTTCCTGTCCCTTGAACTCTGGGGAGGGGCCACCTGCCTCCACCTCTTTCCTTCACTGTAACCTTACCTGCCCAGGTGTGACAGCCTCTGATTTCTTTCTGGGCTTGCTGGGGACTCAAATGCTCAACGGAGAGAATTGCTGTAATTCCACACCTTCCCAATCTTTTCTTTCAACTTCCCCTCACTTTGCGGTACCCCCCTCCCCCAACACAGAACCCACCGACAGAAACAGTTGCCAAGGGGTGAGGATTGTCGCCCTCCCCCACTCCCCACAAGACAAGCAAATCCCTGCACAAGAAATCCTCAACTTGCAACCGTTTCTTTAGTGGCCAGTTACAGGTCCTCAGACAACACTGAAGCAGCCCCAGAATCCAGGCGCTGGGCAAGTCCCTGGGTCACGCGGAGGCCGGTTTCTGACAAATGACCTAACCACAGTGGTGATTCATTTAACAACCATGTAAAATTGGGCACAAGTCATGAAATGGCCGCCTGGATCCTGGGGAGGCTTTGATGGCTGCAAGTGTTTGGTTGATTTTGCACCATTTTATGACTTCCCTTGCCACGGTTGTTAAGGGAGACCGGCTTCCGGTCACAAATACGAGGCAGGTGCCAATGCCTGAATCCTGATCACATGGCCACTGGGAGGCTGCAATGGTCGTAAGTATGAAAAATGGCCGTAACTCACTTTTTCAGGGTGGTGGTAACTTTGAGCGGCCACTGATCCAAGAGTTGAGAGCTGAGGACTGTCTGTAGCCTTTCCTTGCCACTTTATCCTTCTAAAATGCTTCCCCAGGGGGGTTTCGAAGTTTGGTGAAACTGCTCCCTCCTTTGCCTGGAATGGCCTAGGCTTTCCTGCCTGAGCAGGGGGGTCAGACTAGAAGACCTCCGAGGTCCCTTCCAACTCAGATGTTCTGCTATACTGTTAACTCTTCAATGTTTGTTGTACGGGATATTTTCCTTTGAATATTTGCATTAAGAAAAATAGAAAACTCACAAAAAGTTACCAGCCCTGCAGAAAAATGATTTTCAATCAGGCTGAGCCATGCTGAGTTTTTGTGCCCGTACAGATCCTCTGCCCTCATCCTCACAGGTTTTCCTTATTTGGGGGCGAACCCCCCGCCCCCCATAACTTAGCAAAGGTTTCTGTGTATGAGGGACATCAGGGTCCCACAGCAGCAAAGTGGAGGGAGGTCGAAATAAAAGATGGTGAAGGTCTGGAATTATATCCATTATCTCAGTTGAGCATTTGAGCCCCCAGGAGCTCAGAAGGAAATCAGATCCTGTCACACCTGGGCAGGTAAGTTTAGGAAAGAGAGGGGACGGCTGACCCTCCCCCATTGGAGCAGAGCGGAGAAGCCCCCATCCCGCTTTCCTTTTCTACCATCAGGGCCGGTGGGTGCTTGAGGGGCGTCCCTCCCCACGGAGGCTGCCCTCCCCTCACGCCTTCTCTCTTTAGACGCCCCCCCTCTCTCTGAAGACTCGGAGGATGGCCCCCCTCAGCCTCGGCCTCTTGGTCTGCCTGGCGCTCGCACCCTTCGCAGCCAGTGAGTGTCCTCCCCACCCACCCCGTCACTGAAGGGGGGGAGGGGGCTCTCCCCTTCTTCCGGTGGGCTCTGCAGTTCCACTTCCAAAGCCAACCTGTGGGCATTGGGGGCCTCACCCGTTTCCCGCCTTTGCAGATGCTCAAGCTGACCCCTGCCCCGCCGGCTGGCTCTCCTACAATGGCCACTGCTACGGATACTTTGAGCAGGAGGTGAACTGGCAACAGGCGGAAGTGAGTCCGGGCAGGGCAGGGGGCCTGGCTGGGATTGGGCCCTCTGCATCCGGGGATGGGCAGTGGCACTGAGGCACTCAGCCTCGCCCACCCCCTGGCTGCCGAGGGGGGCAATGCCAGGGGAAGAAGGCAACGGGGAATTCTGGGAGTTGAAGTCCCCCCACCTTCAAGTGGCCACGGTTGAGACCCGTTGCTGTGGAGCCACCTTGAAAGCAGTCAGTCGGCTTCCTCTGCAGCCTCTCTGCCTCCCCCTCCCCCCTCCAGGCCTTCTGCCAAAGCCACAACGGCCACCTGGCCTCCATCCAGACCCGCGAAGAGCATCAAGCCGTGGCGGACTTCCTGACTAAGGCTCAGTGGTGGGAGCGCGAGGATGTCTGGCTGGGGCTCTTCCTCCCATCCCAGGTGAGTGACCGGATGGGGCTTCTGGTGACCCTGCCCCCCCCCCCGCCCGCCCGCTCCTTCCTCCAGTGACTGCTCTCCACGGGTTGCCTTGTGCCTCTAGAGCCGGACCTGGGCTTGGGTGGACGGCAGCCCCCTGGGCTACACCGCCTGGGAAAAGCATTACCGCCGCTCCTGGAAGGCCTGCGCTGCCCTGGACGACTCTTACGGTAAGGCCCAGGGCCAGAGGGTGGGGGGTGGGTGGGCTCGTCTGCGGGACTCCCTGCCCCAAGGAAGCCCACTGGAATGGGGCAAGTGGACTCCCCCTTCACTGGTCTCTGGAGACCCCCCCCCCAGTTCCCAAAACCTGACAATACCTCGGCCGCAATTCAGCCCAAAATGTGTTGCTAAGTGGGACGGTTGTTAAATGAGTTTTGCCCCATTTGGACAACATTCGCAGGCGGCCTCATGCCCCCCCCCCATATTAACAGGCTTCCTTTCACCGAAGGGGGGGGGGTACAGGCTGAGCGGTGGCCGAGGACCCCTCTGGGCTTGGTGAGGGGCCCCTCCCGGAAAAGCCTGCTGGCAGCCCCCAGCCCCCCCAGCCCTGACTCTCCCCTTCTGCTTCCAGGGTTCATGCTGTGGGACGACGATTCCTGCTACGACCGGAACCCCTTCCTCTGCAAGAGCCTGGCAGCAGCGGCCGCCCCACCCCCCAGGGAGCCCAGCCCTGAATCTGCCTCCCCCCGCATGGCCAAAGCCCAGAGCCCTCCTGCCCACCCCTCCCTCCACCCCCCTCCCGTCCCTGCAACATCTCACAATAAACCCCTTTTGAGCAAAGGACGGGGCTCCTTGGCTGCTTTGGGGCTGCTGCACTTGTGTGTGTGTGTGTGTGGGGGGGGGGAGATCCTACCCGCTTAGCCTCAACACCCCCCCCCCACCCCAAAACAGTGGAAGGCCAGGCCTGCCGCCTTGGGTCGCTTCACCATCCTGTAGGCTGCACTCCATCAGGCGGGGTGGAGACAGGCCTGGTTTCCTGCACCTGCTGAAGTTCGTTCAGGATGCCCCCCACCTCCGGAGACCCCCACTGCTGAGGGAGGGAGGGGCACTCGTTCTGCAGGGGGGCACAGGGGGAGCAAAGCACCCCCAGGCCCCAGGCAGGGCCCGCAGGGCAAGAGGACCTCGGCTGCCAGGGGTGAAGGCTGCCCCCTCCGTCTTCCGCTGGGGGTGGGGGGGGAGAATGGCTCTGCAGACGCAGTGGGCACGGCTGCCTCTGGGTCTGGCCTGACCTTTGCAGTGGGGCCTCTGCCGCCCCCCAAAGCGCCACAAGAAAGGAACCTCCAGGCAAAATCAGGCGGCTTCACTCTGGGGACTCCCCCAAACGGTCCTCCTTTATGAGCGACATCACAGGGCAACCGCTCCGCCCCCCAGCCCCCAATCCAGGAAGCCCCCGCAGGGCAGCTCCGCAGGGCAGGAGATGTAGCCGCCCGGCTGGCACCAGGCTGGACGATGTCTGGCATGGCCTCCCCGAAGCGGCGGCTGCTTCCTCTGGCTCTGCACGCAAAGGGCACCCAGCTCAGCGGGCCTTTTGCCTGGGCTGCACGTCCATCAGGGCGGCTATGTCCACCATGGCCCGGCGGATGTTCGTCCCAAAGCGCTTGGAGTCCTGGGGGGTGGAGAAAAGGGCCATCGGTCAAGGCAGGAGGGGCAGCACCTGAAGGGTGCCGAGGCTCGCTGGCCGAGGGGCCTCCTGGGGTGGCTCTTCCTAAGGGCCGGGCAGTGGCCGCCCTCTGCCCTTCTGCGGGCACACTCACCGTCTCAGGGCTGGAGAACTTGCTGGAAACGTGAAAGGTGATCAGGTTCTCCCGGCAATGATGTAGGAGACCCCGTAGCCATCGTCAGCCACCTGCAGGAGGGGGAGACCGGAGGACCCACCGCTGGGCATGAGGGGTGTAGGAGGAACCTTGGTGTGCCTTGCCAGGGTCCTCCCTCCCCCCTGGCTCTTCTGGCCTGCACCTCGCCATCTCCCCAAGGGGGCACAGCCTCATCCTGCCCCGTCTTCCAAAGCTGCCTCCTTTGCATGGGGGGGGCAAGGGGGGCGCTGTCCCTGGGCAAAGGCCTGCCCACCCCACCAGAAGGTGGCAACGCTGGGCAGGTATCGGCTCATCCCCAAAGCCAAGAAGGGGCCAGGGCCTCCACTCCCGGGTGAGAGACCCCCATGACTGGGTGGGGGGAGTGGGGAAGTGGGCCGAGCATGTGGGGCACCTCTAGGGAAAAGCCCCTTGGCACCTCCCTCACTTCCGCCAGCCTCGGTGCCACCAACCCCTCCTCCCCAGGGGGCACCCAGCGACCTGGGCGTCTCCCTCCGCCCAGCCTTGGTCCCTTCCACGCCTCCCCCTCCCCCACTCACCGGCCCAAAGCCCCCGCCGGAGGAGATGAAGTCTGGGTGGGCCTCCAGGCTGAACATCCTGATCTGCTGCTGGGGGTCTGGCTGGTGGAGAGGCGCCAGGGCTCGGACAGCACCTGGGGGGAGAGGGGGGTCAGCCCGCTTCTCTTCCCTCTCCAGCCACAGCCCCACAGGGCGGCCACCCGCTCAGGCTGCCCTCAAGGCAGGGGGGAAGGGGCAGGTGAGCCCCTCCCCAAAGCCTGCCCCCTCACCTTGTCCAGGAAGGGGGACTTCACCCCGAGGTAGCGGGACATCACGTAGAGGCAGAAGAGATGCCGGTCGATGCCGGCCCCCGTCATGGCCAGGCGGTACATCTGCTGGTGCTTCTCAGCCGCCGCTTGGAAGAGCTTCAGCTGGTCCAGGGGCTACGGAGGGGTGGGGGGGGGGTGTGTGGAGAGGGGGTGAGCCCAGCCTGACCAGCTGCTTGGCTTCTCCAGGGCGGGCAGGTGCAGAGGCTGCCAAGAGGTGCCTCCTGTGCTGGGGGCTCCCGTTGGGCCCCCTTTCCCAGCCACCTCCCCCATCCTGAGCCTGCCTCCTCTATCGGGACCCCACCCACCGCAGGTCCCCTCCCATCTCCCGCAGAGGAGCTTCCCTTGCTTAGGGGGCCCACCTTCATGGGGGCACAATTTCCATGCTCCCCCGAGCCCAAGTTTACTGCTCTGAAGGCGGCCAAGTTTCACCCCCTTGCCCTCCCCTGCCAGGTGGCTGGAGGCAGCTGGGCGAGGGGGCGCCAGGCAGCTGTGCCTCAAGCCCCCTGGATGTGAAACCCGGCCTCTGCCCACGGTGGGGGCCCACAGCAGAAGAGCCGGACAGCCACCAGGCGGCCATCCGTGGGATCCCCTGAAGGCACCACCTTTGCGCCGCCCCTTTCGGGGAATGCACCCCTCCTCCTCCTCCTGGGGGCCGGCCAACAGGTGCTGTCTGCACACACCCCCGGCTCACGAAAGGCAGTGGCAGGGGGCCAGGCGGGGCAGGGTGGGGGCCGAGTGAGCGGGGGGGAACGACTCACGCTGCAGTTGGGGTCACTCATGCTGAGCACAAAGGCCGCTGCCTCCCGGTGCAGGAGCGCACGGTCTCCGTCCGTCCCTCCCGGAAGAGCCGCGTCATGGAGGCCTCGTAGGTGAGGCAGAAGTGGCCCCTGTCCTGGAGGGGGCAGCCGAGGAAGGCGAAGAGGAGGAGAGGCGGGTGAGGAGGAACCCAAAGCCCTCAGCACGGCCCCCGCCCGGCTTCCCCGGCTCCCAGCACTGCTGTCCTGGCTGGGGCCCCCTCCTCACCGGAAGTGGGCCAGCTGCAGGGCGATCTGGATGAAGCTGTCCGGGCTGGTCCGGCATTTCTTGATGAGCCCCTTGCCGAAGGCGCTGAAGCAGAAGCAGCAGAAATCCACTTCGTCGGCCAGCGCCCGGGCCTCCCCGTAGGCGGCATCGATGGCCTGGATGCACTGCGGGGAGAATCGGCCCTGAGACGGGGCCGGGGCCGGGGGTGGGGTGGGGGGGAGGGGGAGGGGGGCAAGGAAAGCTCCCTCCCTCCGTGTGAATTTTGCCACTCAACTTGAGAGGAGCCGAGGATGAGTCCTGACCGGTGTCAGCCGGATGCTATTCTGGTCTTTTTGGACGCAAGAAGCAGCCAATAAACCACCTTCTGGCTTGCCAAACGTGCCATGTTTACGGTGGGGTTCCCACAACTTGATTCCCCGCAACCACAACATCCCGTATGACCCAGAGTAGCTCCCTCGTGTGCCAGTCTGCGCCAGCTTTCTACAAGGGACAGCTACCCCTTGCACCAGCCCTCCAAGACCGGGGGCGGGCAGGGGCTCTGGCAGGCAGACTTAATGGGGATCCCTGCACTCAACAGGAGGCTGGACTGGATGGCCTCAAGGGCCCCATCCTAGCCGAGGAGCCTAAGGCTGGGCAGAGTTTCTTCTGTTCCAAGGAGCCCCCCCCACAACATTCACCACCACCCCAGATGTTTTCAGGATGGGGACTGTTGTGGGGGCCTCCCACCTGCTTTTGGGCAGAGTCATTCTCGGGGGCTGTGGCACTAAGGTAAAGAACCCGCCCTCTTCCCCTGAGCCCCTTTCAGGCCCCCCACTCTGCAGTGCCCAGACCCACCTCTCTCCGGAAGGTCCCACGCCAAACGCTGCGGGGGGAGAAGGTCGGTGTTGGGCACCCCCTGGCAGTGCCCACCATTGCAGTAACCCAGCAGCATCTGGTCTGTCGCCAGCATGAACTGGGCAGTGAGCGGGAGGGAGGGAGGGAGAAAGGGCACCACAGGGTTAGACAGTCGCTCTGGCCTCCCCCTCCCGACCCCCGTCAGCCTCCGCCGGCCTGTCCCCAAGCAGGGCTGAGGAAGTGGGGAGGGGCTGCTCACCTCCCAGAGGTGCCCCATGATGGGAGCGTCGGCCCACGAGTGCTCGGCGTTGCCCCCCAGCTTGCCGTTCGGGTAGACCACCAGCGTGAAGGACTTGTCGAACCACCTGGGGAAGAGAGCCCACCTGCACCCAAGCTGGCCCGGCTCTGGGCAACCCCCGGAAGCCCCCGAGGCCACGAGGCAGGCGGGAGCGGCCCTCCCCTCTGCGGGGGTCCCGGGACGCAGAGTTCCCAGGACCAAGATGCCCTCCTGCACAGGAAGGTGGGCTTGGCTGTCCCCCCTCCCCCCTCCTCAGGGGGTGAGGAAGGGCCCCCACTTCCCAGGAGGGGCCCAGCCCTGAAAGGCAAAAGACCGGGGTGTCCAGGATGGAGAGGGAACCGTTTGCTCGAGCGGCTAAAGCTCCAGGCTAGAAAGCAGCCAACTGCGAGTTCAGGTCTTGCCGGCCCCCAGCCCAGCCCACCTCACAGGGTTGTTGTTGGTGGGGTGGGGAAAAGAGGAGGAGGAGGAGGAGGAGGAAAGCGTGTGGGATGCCGTCCACCGCCCTGAGCAGGTCGTGGGAATGGCAGAGGCAGGGGATAAAACCGCCGAATCCCCAACGACCCCCCTCTGCCACCCCGGCCCAACGGGAGCCGGATGCCCTCACCGGTCGTAGCAGCGCCGTGCAGGAGGCTCTTGGCGTACTCGCTGAGGCTCTCCTCATGCTCCGGGTTGAAGCCTTGCGCCTCCTCGTCCAGCACCAGGAAGAAGGCGGCTCGGTCGATGCAGTCCAGCGATGCCCGGTTCTTGCCCCGCCCGAAGAACTTGGCACGGGCCTCGGCCCAGGGTACCCTGGAGGGGGGTCAGGGGGGGGGCTGGCTGCCACGGGTGCCTCCAGGGCTCAGGGGGCACCCCCAGCTGTGCCCACTGCCCCTCGCTGCAGGGGGGGTTCCCTCCCCCCTCCCGTAAAGGGCTACCTGCTCCCTGCGGTGAGGGCCGCCAGCCTCAGCTCCCCGGCTGCGGAGGGGACGGGTCATCCAGGATGCGCTGGAACTGCATCTCCAGGTCCCGGGGGGGCAGCTGCTTCCCCCCTTGGTAGAGCCACACTTTGAAGAAGCGGCCCGGTGGAAGACCGCCAGGTGCCTGCTGTCGGCCAGGTGCAGGAGGGAGTCTGGGGAGGGGGCGGGGGGGTGAGTGACGGGGCAGCAAGCGGGCCTGGCCTCTGCTCCACGCTGACCTAGAGGTCACCCAGCCCCTTTCCTCCCCCTCCCTTCAGGGGCTTGAGGTCAAGGGTCAACCCGCCTGCTTCTTGGCTGAAGAGGAGTCCCCCATGAGGAAGGGCCGCCCCCCCCAGGTGCCAAGTTTGGACATGAAGCCCCCTCCCCCATCTGGGTCGGTTTCTCGTTTCAGGTCAAAGTCGTTACGGGTAGTCCTCGACTTACAACCATCCATTTAGTGGCTGTTCTGAGGTTACAGCGGCACTGAAAAAAGGGGCTTGTGACCATGGCAGGGTCAAACTTCGGACGCTTGGCAAGTGACTTGCATTTATGACCGATCCCCTCCAGTGACCTTCTGACAGGCAAAGAAGGGATCGTGGGGGCCGGATTCACTTAACGACCTCCACCATGGTGGCAAGCAAGGTCGTAAAACGGGGCAAAACTCCATTAGCCGATGTCTCACTGAACGACAGACAGGTGGGGCTCAGTTGTGGTCGTAACTCGAGGACTACCTGTGTTGCAGGGGGAGGCATGGGGGCTGGCAAGCCCGGGACCCTCAGGGGTTATTCTCCCCCACACTCAGGGACCTTTGAGGGACCCCCCCCCCAAAAGCCCCCTCCAGATCCGCTGCCAGGGGCCCTTGCCAAGCCCAGAGGTCCCCCCCCCCAGCCTCCCCTGCTTGGAAGCCCCCAGGGTGCCTGGGACGGGGCAGGAAGAGCCTGACCCACAGAGGCACCCCCAGTGCCAGGACCCCTGCCAGGCTCAGGGGAGTCAGCGTGGCAGCCCCCCAACCTGGCAGCAGCCTTTGGCCTGGCTCAGCAGGGAGAACGCGGCCTGCCAGCCCTCCCACCGTGTGTGTGTGTGTGACCTCCCCAGGGCCGCCCACCTGTCTCTTTGCCCGGGATGCGCGTCGTGTTGAATATCCGTTCCATCTGGTAGGAGCACAGGGCACCACTCCCAGCGCCATCACCTGCGGGGGGAAACAGGCCGAGGGGCCCCAGCCTGGCATCAGGGGCCGGAGCGTCGCAAGGTCTGCCCACCCACCTGGGGGAGCAGAGAAGGGGCACCGGGCAAGGCGGACCAGAGTCCCGGCAAGGGGGGGCAGGAGTGCGCAGGTTCTGCCCCCGGCTCCGATGCCCCAAAGCCCAGGGAGGGAGGCACCTCCTGAGCCCCCAGGTCCTCTCCCCGCCCTTTCCCTTGGCAGAGAAGCTCCTCCCCGTCCAGCGGGGAGGGGCCCCCTCACACAAGGCCACGGGGGGGGGAGGGCTTCCCAGTCCAGGGTCCTGGGGTGAAAGGGCCCTCGAAGGGCCTCAGGAGCCGAGAGGCTGGGAAGGACCAGGCAGGCGTTGACTTGCAACCGTCTGCCGAAGGGCCCTGAAAAAGGGGCTTAGGGCCGTTATTCACACTTATGACCATTGCAAGAGCTCTGTGGCCACGGGATCAGGATTCGGACGCCGCATCTGGGGCAGAGTCCTGGGGGGGTCAGGCGATCCCTTTCTGTGTCCTTCTGAGGAGCAAAGCCCATGGGGAAGCCACATTCACTTAACGACCGTGTCACTAGCTCAACAATTGCAGTGATTCCACTTAATGACCGTGGCAAGAAAGGCCACCAAAACCCACTTAGGCACAGAACCCTGGGCCTCAACTGTACCTATCAAGGACTGGACAGGAAACGTGATCCATGGAGCAGGGGAGGGGCTGCTTTGGGGGGTTCAACCTCTCCCTGCCCCCCACTTTCCACCTGGAGGGACCCCCAAAGCTCCTTCCCTTACGGGGCCACTGATCCTTCAGTTTGGGGGAGACTTCTAAAGAAGGCCCTAAACCTGCCCCTCCCCGCCCTCCCCCTGCCCCCGGAAGCCCAGGGATCACCTCTGCAGAAGGGAAGGGGCTTGGCCAGGGGCAGCCCTCGGCCCTTCTGCACGGGGCACCTTTCCCTCCAGGTGTGGGGGGCCGGGCCCCTTGTGAGCCCCCCTGTGACTCACGGGCTCAAGCTCTTCCCGGTCCAGCTGGCGCCGGTACTTCAGGATGGCGTGCACGGAGTTGCCTGCTCGGGCCGCCTGGATGGGCGTGGGGGTGATGTAGAGGAAGTCCTGTCCGGGGGAAGCAGCCGGTGACCTGGCAGGCAGGGGAGCCCCCCAGCAGGCCCTGCCCCAGCAGCCGGGGGTCCCTCCTGGCCGAGCCCCCCAGCGGCTGAGACTCACCATGATGTAGTAGTTGCTGTTGACCATGATGGGGCCCCTCCCCCGCAGGTAGATGTACTCCTCCCACCAGTCGCTCACCTGCGGGAGAGAAGGGGGGGCTGCCTGGGTGGGGGCTCTCTCCTGGGGGGTCTCCCTCCACAGGCCGCCCTCCAAGGAGCAGGGCCCCCAGGCAGGCCATCCCGTGGGGGTGTGTGTGGTGGGGTCAGCCCAGCCAAGGAACTCACGTAGTTGGTGGCCCACCAGGACTTGAGGACTAGGAACCTCTGGAGCCGGGGCGCCACCTGCTGCTGGAAGTCCCTGGCCAGGCGCCCCATCTGCTCAAACCCCTCCTTGTCCATCAGCGGCTGCACGGACTCCAGATACTGCAGGCAAAGGGAGGGCCATCGGGGTCCACTCCCTGCACCCCCCCAGCCCCACCCGGACCCAGACAGTCCCTGGGCACCACTGGGCAGGGGCAGAAGCAGCAACTGGGCATTGCCTTCCCCCTCCCAGCAGGAAGAGGCCAGAATCAGGGGCTGCAGGCAGTTTCTGTCCCCCCCGGTCACTTAGGGATCCTCCCTGTCCCCCCATCTCTGCCCCTTCAGCCCCTGACCCACACTCAAGGCAGAGCCCCTTGTCCCCCGAGGCCCTCCCAGTGCAGGGAAGCTGGCCCTCCCCGCCATGGGCTTGGGGAGGGCCGGGGGCAGCCCTTACCCTCTGGATGGTGTCCTCCACACGGGGCACGGGCAGTTTGGGCAAGGAGGTCTGGAAGCTGTAGAGCAGCGGGTGGCGCCCGGACATGACTTTCACCAGGGCCTGCGAGGGGAGGGCGGTCAGGTGGGGAGGGGAGGGGGCCCTGGGCTGCCCCACCAACGCTCTGGCCCCCAGCCCTCCCCTCCCCCCTCTTGTGGGGAGTGGGGGGGCCCTCGGACCCCGGGGCCTCACCACCCAGGCTTTGGTGCTGAAGCTGGTCTTGCCGTGGGGCTCGAACATCCAGCCGTGGTAGGAGAGCAGCAGCTTCAACATCTGGCGGCGCATCCAGATGCCCAGGATCCAGACGCCCGTGGAGAAGAGCAGGGCGCTGAGCAGGGTCTGCTGGCGGAGGCTGAAGTAGCAGCTGCAGCTGGGGGGACACCGGCCGGGGAGAGAGTTTCTGGGGCGGGCAGGGCGGGCAGGGCAGGCCAGTGGCTGGAGGGGGGTCTTCCCCTCAGCAGAGGCTTGCAAAGGGGGCGCAGGATAGCCACCTGTCAGGGAGGGTGTAGGAGCATGCAATATGCAGGTGGGGTGGGCTTGATGACCTGGGCCCTGCTGTCCCAGGAAAGGAGGGGAGGAGGTCCACGCTCAGAGGTCCAGAAGGGAGGAAGGCGGGTCCTTGAGGGAGGGGCAAGGCCCTGGGCTGCCTCCGGGAGTTCCCCCTGGGCCCCCAAACGCTGCATGGAACTGTGGAGAGGGTGGGATGGCAGCTGCAGGACCCCAGGTCTCCCTAGGAGCCCCCTTGCAAGGTCAGGAGAGCAGGGAGCTTCCCTCGCCTGGTCCCTCTGGGAGGGGGGAGGGGCCGGGCCTGGGGCTCACCTGGTGAGCAGGTGCCTCTGGATTCTGCTGATCGCCCCCCTGGAGAGGTCCACATGGACCCAGGTGCTGCCCAGGGTGACGGCGGTGATGGCCAGCCAGCCGGAGGGGGAGCCGGGATACACTCCGGTCAGGAAGCTGTTCTGTGAAGTCGGCCCAGTCAGAGGGAGCCATTTGGAAGGACGGAGGACCCCCGTGGCCCCCACTTAAGCCCCCCGTGGTCACCTGTGGAAACAGGGGGAGAGGAACCCCCAGGCCCGTAAAGCTGGGCGAGCAACCACACAGTTGGGGTCCCTGGCAGAAGTGGGGTGGCCCCAGCCCCAGATGCCCGGCCTGCCAGGGAAGGGGGGGGGGCTCCCAGGAAGGCTGCCAGCCAAGGTCCGGCCCCTGCTCACCCTCAAGACCGAAACCCCAGGGCGTGGGGGGCTGCCCGATTGCCCCAGCCCCCTCCCCCTTGTGCCCCCCAGCTGACCTTGAGACGGATGAAGCGTTTCTTCCAGGAATGGAGGCCCGACAGGTAGATCTGCTTCAGGGCTTCCTGGCTCAGCCGGAAATCCACCCCGTCTGGGGTGACGGTGAACTGGAAGGCGACCGCCTGGTGGGCTTCCGCCATCTTGCCTGGGAGGGGATCGGGGAGGGGTCTTCACCCGGCGGCTCCCAGGAGGCCCCCACAGCTTCCTACCTCCCCCTTTCCAGTCGCCTGGACCCTGGAAGGAAGGAAGTGCAGGACCTCCACACGCAGAGCCCTCAGAGCATGTGCAGAGTGTGGCCCTTCCGCACTGTGTGCTGTGGGGGCAAGGGGGTCCTGGGGGCAGGGACCCTGGCGCCAGACTCTGCTCTGCGGAAGGGAGCCAGAGTGTGGGGGGGACTGCCTCATCTCACCCCCAGCACTCTCCCCCCTCGGGGGCTGTTCTGCCTCTGAGGGGAGGTAAGACCTCCTGGGGGGAGGGCAAGGGGGCCCAGGAGAGCCCGAAACCGTCCACCCGGATGGCTGCCGGCACCACAAGGGTTTCCCCAGAAACCCTTTCTCACCACGGGGGGCCCCGTGTTCTCCCCCCTCGCTCCCCAAAGGGGAACCCCCTGGGGAAGGGGCTCTGCTGGAGACTCCCCCCCTTGCCACCCATGTGCCTCCCCCCTGGGCCACGTAGTTCCATGGGTCCCAGCTCAGGAGTCCATGTGGCTCTACGCCAGGGGCCCCTCCAGGGAGCCAGAAACCCCCCCATCCCGCTCACCTGGAAAGGTGGGTTTAGGTTCAGTGTCAGTTTCTGCTGCCTTGCGGGGGGGGGCTTCCTCCTCTCTCTCCTTTGTGCCCCTAGACCTGTGGGGACCACCAGGGTCAAGGTTGCCAGGAGGGTCTGGGGGCAAAGCCTCCCTCAGCCCCCTCCCTGCCAGCTGACCTGCAGCCCCCCGTCATCCCCAGACCAGCCGCTGGCATCAGGCACAGGGTGGGTGGCGCCCTCCACCCACAGCTGGAGGGAGGGGGAGGCCCAGCTGGGAGGGAGAAGGGCCCCTGTGGACAGAGAGCAGCCCCCTTCCCAAGGGCTGCAGAACGGCCCCCTTCCTCTCAAGTCCTGCTGGGCATTATATTATTAATGACATGTATTTAAGAACCGTCTCAAGGCCCCAAGTCAGAATCCCCCTCCAGCCCAGCTGCCTCCTCTTGAACCTACCCCTCCCACTCCAGACCCTTCCTTCCTTCTTTCCCTCCTTCCTTCTCTTCCCTTTGTTTCTTCCTTCCAACCTTCCCTCCATCTTCCTCCCTACCTCCTTTCTTCCACCCACCCTCCCATCCCTCCTTCCTTCCTCCCTTTTCCTTCATTTCTTCTTGATTTCCTTCCTTCCTTCCAGCCATCCTTCCTCCTGCTTGGCCATCGTCCAGACGGGGCAGGGGCGGTCGGTCCTCCCAGCTGGGCCAGCATTCCTGGGCAGGGGAGCCAGGTAGCTGGTGGGCCAACCCTCCCTCGACCCCTCCCTGGCAGTAGCCAGAAGAAGACCCTTCCTCAGTCCACAGGCTGCTGGAGTGGGCTTCCCTTTGCAGCCGAGGATTTTCGGGGGTCCTATCGCCCCCCCATCCTGCTGGAGATCAACCCAGCCAGCCCAGCCCCTCAGGAGACAGGAGTCCAGTTCGGGCAGACCCCCCTGCCTTCCGGGGCTGCTCTGCGCCAGGCGGGAGGGGGAGCCTCGCTTGGGCGGAGGGGGCTTCAGGCAGCCACGATCCTCCAAGGAGCCGCCGGTCTTTGGGGAAAAGCGGCGTCGGGCCAGCCAACGACTGCAGCTCCCGCCCGCGATCTTCCCAAGGGGACGAGGGGGGCGCTCACGGGCGTCTTCGGAGGCCCCTCCCCGGGACACGGGGGCGGCGGAGAGGGAGCCGGCTGGGCTGGAGCTTCTCCTCCCGGGACGCCCCTCCTGCCTCCCCGGGCGACCCCCGACCCCAGGGCAGCCCCCGAGCTCACCGACCGGACGGGGAGCCTGCTCGGTCCGCGCGGGAGGAGGAGGAGGAGCCCGGTCGCCGCGGCCCCTTCCTGCCTTCCTCGCCAGGCGGCGGCGGCGGCGGCCCTCCTGTAACCGGACACCCGGCGGGGACGAGGAAGCGGGCGGCGCTTCCAGCCCTTCCCCGGTTCTCGGGCGGCCCCGGCGACCCCTCCCCGGTCCGTCCAGCCCTCAGGCGGCTGGCGCGGCTCCCGTCGTCCGCTTCGCCTTCTCCGGCGGGAGGCGGGAGCGGCTGCCTTGAGGCGGGCTTGAAAGATCGCGGGGCCCTTCCGGGGCCTCGGCCTCTTTGCCCTCTTAGGGTGCCCGCTGCGGGAAAAAGCTTTTCTGCCCAGGACTCCGCAGCCCGTTTGCCCGGAGGACGGATCGGCCCACCCGCCCTTTGCGCCTCCGCCACGTCGCTCTTCGCCCGGCCCGCCCCTTCCCCATTTTGCGCCCAGACCCTTCCCCGGCCGGCCGGGAGGGGGGCTTCTCCCTTTGCGCCCAGCCCTGCGCGGATCCCGCGAGCAAACCGCCGCCGCCGCCGCCGCCTCTCCGTTGCCTTCCGCCGGCCTTTGCGCGCGGCGGCCCCAGGATTCCGCCCAACCGTCGCGCAGGCCTGGTCTCCGCCCGCGGGCGCTTCGGCTCCCTCCCTCGCCCGCCCGCCGCGCCTGTCTTGTTTCAGGCTCCCAGGAGGAAAGAGACGCGCGCAAAGCCACGTTCCGTTCATTGTCAATTTGTAGGCGAACAACAAACCTAGTTAAATGGTGGCTTGAGCAGGTTTCCCGGTGGCAGAGGCCAAGCGAGGGCTGGCAACAGGGACACGCCCCCTGCCTGGCATGAGAAGGGCAGAACTGGGGCGCTGGCAGCTGCTCTGCTGCGAAACGTGCGGCTGCTGCAGGCAGGAACAAGGAGGCTGTCCAGCCAGGCCCCCTGCGCTATAAATAGAGACCGGAATTTGGGTGAGAGGGCGCCGGGCCCAGAGGAGGGGAGGGCAGCTGCTGGCCTGGGCTGCCCCCAACCCCTCTCCTCTCCCAGCCTCTCTGGTCAGGTGACTGCTACCCTCCAGCCCCCTCTTTCCAAAGAGCTCAGCCGGGATTTGGTGGGTTGTCGGAAGTGCAGCTGGGGGCGCAGGAGACCCAGCCTCTAAATGGGGGCAAAAGGCTCTGGACACAGCCCCGGGGGGAGGGGGGCTGAGATTGTGGCACACACCAGGCCCCCAATAACCACCCCACACGACTGCAGTTGGCTGTGGGGTGTGTGTGTGTGTGAATGCGGCCACTGGGCCTTTCCCTTTGCAGCTGGTGGCCGCAGGAGCCCCTGGTCCCACAAAGGCCCCGCCAGCCCTGGCCTGAGTGGAGCCCTGGCCTGGGGGGGGGGGGCTGATGTTCGACCCCACCCCCCCAGGAGGAGAACAACAGAAATGAAACAAGAACGGAGGAGCAGCAGCAGCAAATGGAGAAGAGACGAAAGGCAGGAGATCGGAAGTCCTCTACTTACAGCCATTCATTTAGTGGCCGAAGTTACAACAGCATTGGAAAAAGTGACTTATGACCGTTCTTCACACTTACGACCATTGCAGTATCTCCACAGTCACCGGATCAGCATTTGGGCGCTTGGCAACTGACTCATACTTAGGACGCTCCTGGGGCCACCTGATCCCCTTTTGCGACCACCTTACAAGCAAAGTCCATGGAGGGGAAGCCGGATTCACTTAACCACCAGACTCAACAACTGTGTTGATTCACTTAACAGCGGTGGCAAGGAAGGTTGTAAAAGGGGACAAGGCTCACTTCCTACTCACAGCCTCCCTTAGTAACGGAAATTCGGAGCTCGGTGTGGGCCAGAAGGGTGGAAATCCTGCGTCCAAAGTGGGCTCGGAGGTTGGAGAAGCTCCAACCAGAACTCCAGAACTGGGCCGGAAGTAGCTCTGGGAAGGTCCTTTGTAGTTTTGGACGGTGGACATGGGACTGGTTGCTAAGTGAGGACTACCTGGATCTCCCCTGCAATCATCCAGCCAATTTTCCCCGTCACGTGGCCCTTCGGCGTCTTTGGTCCACTGAGAACAGAACGGAATAAGAATAATTGGATGGGACCTCAGAGGTCTTCTAGTCCAACCCTCTGCTCAGGCAGGAGGCCCTAGATATCATTTCTGCTCCATCGATTGATTGCTGTCACTCTTAGGAAGTTTCTCCTTAGTCTTGAGTGGCTTCTCTCCTTGCGGAGGTTCCACCTGTTGCTCCTTGTCTGCCTTCTGGTGCTCTGGGGAACAGGTGGACTCCCCTCCTCAAATACGGGGACAGGGCTATCAGGTCCGCCCCAGTCCTCCTCGTTAAATTAGTCGTGCCCAGATCCTGCAACTGTTGTTCTTCGTACATTTTAGCCTCCAGCCCCCTTAATCATTTCTGTTGCTCTTCTCTGCACCCTTTCCAGAGTCTCCACCTCTTTTTGGTGTCGTGGAGACCCGAGGGGGACGCAGGATTCCAGGTGTGGCCTTCCGGGGGCTTCGTAAAGCTCACTAGAACGCCACGCGGCCTTGACCCGGCCCCCCTGGTCAGTGCATTGAACTGCAGTGGCAATCGGCTCTCTTTGTCCGAAGGCCCTGCTGAGGGGGAACACCCTCCACCAGTTCTCCCACCAGCGGGGGGGGGGGGGCGTTATGTCCACCTTGGGGGCTGAGGGCAGACTTGCAGCCTCTGGTTATTATTACCACCTTTATGTACAACCTGTGTCCAATGAGGTGGGCTGAGCCTCCTTTCATGCACCCCCCGAACACAACTCACAGGGAGGACAGAAGGCCCTGACCCAGTCAACCAACCTTACTACAATAGGTGACCTTGTTGCACAACACGCCGGCCCCACAAGTCCATCCTCCTATGTTGACGTGGAGTTGCTTTCCCTTCAGGAGTCTGACAGCCACGAGGAGAAACTGTTCTTCAGCCTGTTGGTGCGGCTGGCTCTGCTTCTCTGTCTCCTTCCCGATGGCAGGAGAGCGAAGAAGGGCTGACCGGGGTGTGAGTCGTCCCTGAGGATGTTCCTCACTCTTCTAAGGCAGCGAGTCCTAGCGAGGTCATCTAGCAGTGTCAAGGAACATCCCATGATGTTTTGTGCTGAGCTCACCACCCTCTGTAGTGTCTTTCTATCCATGGCTGTCAAGCCAGCATCCCACACCGTGTATTTGTTAGCACAACCCCGGGATGTGTTGTAGGGCAGTGATCCCCAACCTTTTTGACGCCGCGGCCCGGTACCAGCATCAGCTGGGCGCCGCGGCCCGGTACCGGCATCAGCTGGGCGCCGCCATCTTTTTGATGAAAACATGCTTCCGGTGAGCTTTCTACCGGAAAAGCTCACCGGAAGCACTTTTTCATGAAAAAGATGGCGTCACCGAAGCACTTTCATGAAAAAATGGCGCGAACGGACCGGTAGGAGTTGTTCCGCGGACCGGTATCGGTCCGCGGACCGGTGGTTGGGGACCCCTGTTGTAGGGACTTTGTCAACCCACTCCCTATCTGAGCATAGGGCTGACCAGTCTTCTTCAGGTGACTCGGTCAGCCCGCCCCGGACCTCGGAGTCCACCTCTGAAGCCCCCTAAGGAGGAATTGGCCCTCCTTCCCCCCCTCACCCCGGGAATCAGACCCACCTCATCCCCAGGTATTGCAGCAATCTCTCTGCTGGCTTAGCGGAGACACAAGGGTTGCACGCTGGCTGGGGAATGCTGGGAGTTGAAGTCCACCCATCCCAAAGTGGCTGAGATTTAAAAGGGCATCCCTGGGGCTTCCTTCCTTCATGGCCGTGCCCTGCCAGCCACTCCCGCCCGCATCCTTGGAGAAAACTGTGTGCTCAGGGCTTCAGCAGGAGGCGGGTTCGCCTTTGGCGGCTGTTTACAGAAAGCTCAGGGGCAGATTAGGGAAGGCCAGGCGGCCTTTATTCCGCTTGACGCCCAGCAAATGCTCCCGAAATTGGGCTCCTAGGATCAGGCAGAAGGTGGCTGTAAAATTAGGAATCCGATTGGGGGAAGAGATCTCTGGGGCCTCCAGAGAGATTCCCCTCACCAGATCCCTTTTCTCCCGTCCCTTCAAGACCATCAGGCTTTGTAAACGCCCAGCAGCCTCCACTATTCCTTCTAGGGCCTTGCCAGCCAGGGGGAAAAGGGTGAGGCTGGGGGCTGGGCAGGCGTGTAGCCCTCTGGAGGGCACCAGAGCTGGGCTGGCCGATCCCTGGAGGGCGGCTGGGGAGGGTGGCAGGATAAACAGCGGTGGACTAACCAGGGTGGCTCACCTTGGCTGGAATAGGGACATGAACGGGGACCCTCGGGTGGAAAAACACCCCTCGCCAGGGGTTTGCAGCCGGCCTCCTCTGGCCCTCCCACTCTGGCCCTCGCTGGAGAGCTGGCGGGAGCCGAACTGAGCTGGCATCCAGCTCACCCCTGGCTGCCTTAATCTCCACCCGAGTCAGTCTCTCCCCGGAATCTGGCCCTGGGAAATGAGCCAGGGCATCTCTTGATCCACTCAGCCCTCTGGGCGGCCAGATCCTCCCACCCCCAGGTCCAGTTTGCAGTCCAGCCTTGGTTCTTCTTGTGTACGGAGAGGGGAGCAATTGGCTGCCCTGCCTGAGGGATGCTGCTGTTGCTGCTGGACCACAAATGCAAGACCCTCCCCTCCCCCCTCCGCCTTTTTCAAGAGGCTGGACGGGTGAAGCCCCCCCAGAATCGCCTCCAATGGGGAGGTTCATTATCCATTCATAAATAAAACACTCAGGCTGAAATGCAGCTTTCTACAAATGAGCGTATTTTATTTTGTGCCGTATTCTGACCGAGAGTGCAAAGCATCCATCCACGGCTGTATCTCACTGCTCCAGGGATGAGCTGCCCCGAAAACGGACAGCAGGAAACCTCGGGGGGGCATCGGAGTCCTCCATGTTGGACATCTCGTTGATTTATTAGCCCAGAATAAGATCAGCGACCCAAAACGGGAACCAAATCCAAGTTTTCCATGCTTTCTGGAACCGAGCCCCCCGCCCCCGAGGCAGGGGAGGGGCCCCCCAAGAGAGAAGCAAGGCTTCCCGAGTCCCACCGGGTGGCAGCGCTTCATGGGGTGGGGGTGGGGAAGGACTTGGCGTGTATCCCCTGCAGAAATGGCCCCCCAGCTCTGGCCTGCAGAGTTTGGGAGGCAATAACCAGCCCTTGGGCGCCGGCTGGCAGCTGGCACAGCTCACCTCCCAGTGGCGACCGAGGGGCACACAGGAGTACCCATGAGCCTCTGCAGCACAGCTGGGTTGGTCTTCAAGGGCAGCCCCATTTAGAGGGCACTGACAGTACTCTGACTGTGAGGCGACCAGGGTGTGAGTGACGGAAGGGAAGGCAGAGGGTGCAACTGGCGCACAGGATGAAAAGCGCAAAGGCTCGTCTAGTGGCAGAAGGGAACCCCCCCCAGCTGTACCCCAGTCTGGAGCGGGGAAATGCGGCCCCCTCCGAGGGTGGGGACATAGCTGGGCGAGGGGGGGGGCATCATACTGTCAGGTGTGGGCAACCAGAGCCACACAAAGGGGCGAAGGTCACAGGTGGCCTGGCTGTCCGCTTGCACTGGCGGAGCCTCCACCCGGAAGGCAGCCCTCGCCCAGCGGTTCCATGCAGGCGCTGGGCAGGGGAGGACGGAGCCCGGAGCCCCGAGGCAGCCCAGGCGTGAGAGGCCCCGTGCACCATACCCCTCCCGCCTGCCAACCTGGGCTGCCCCCGAGGAAGGCATGGACCCCCCACCCCCAATGCCCCCAGCCGATCCAGGAGGAGGCTGCAGCCGACCCCTCGCCCTGCAGGGCGTCATGGGAGCCCCCCAAAACCAGGTTGGCCGAGTCCATCCAGGCCTCCAAAGGCCCCGAAGCGTCTCTTGCATGAGGGCTGACCAGCCACCCCGCCTGTCTTGGTCCTTCGGCTCCAGCTGTGCGATATGTCAGCTCTGGTCAGGCCAGTTTATGGCTGCCGGACAGCCAGCGGTCACTCGCCCCGGGCCTTCTGCTGGAAGTAGGCCTCAAAGCGGCCCTGGGCGTATTCCTGGAAGGAGGGAATGACGGGCTGGGCAAAGGGCCCCCCACCTTCCCCACCAGACCCCCTTTGCCCCGGGGAAAGAGGGGCAGCCCAGCATCCTGAGATCCTTTGGGGCAGCCCCCTTGGTCCCTCCAGGGCGTATCGAAGTGGCCCAGAGGCTGCCTTTCCCTGCCCTGCAGGGGGTGAGTGGGAGGCAGCCCTCGGCACTCACCAGGTAGCCAAACTCAATGGTGGAGATCTTGGCCTGCAGGATGGACCAGAGGCCCCAGAAGAAATGGGAGGCCAAGGTGAACCTGGGGTGGGGGTGGGGGGAGAAAGAGTCAGCTGGGGAGGGCCTCTGCCGTTCATGGCCCACAGAGGCAGCTTTTCCTAACCGGGATCATCTCCCAAGGGAACGAGGGGCAGACTGAAGCCCCTTGCAATGCCCCCCCACCTCCCCCTTAAAGGAAAGGGCCACAGCTCTCCACCCCCAACCCAAAGAAGGGCCACCCCCACCCCCCCAAGACTGACCGGCTGATCTCCAGAAGCATCTTGGCCTCCAGGCGGTCCTGCTCCTCTGGCGAGGGGGTCGGCCTTCCCACCTGCCTCCTCCAGGTAACACCGGATGAAGTGCAGCTGAGGGGAGAGGAGACAGGTGAGGCCAGCCACCTTCTGTTTGCCCTGGCTGTCCCTCGGAACTGAGGCTCCTGCCTGCCCGCCACTCCTAGGCAAAGCATCCGAGGCCCCTGGGACAATCGGGGCGGAGATAACCCAGGGCCGGTGAGGGGGACCCCCATGGGATTCAAGGAGGAGGAGGAGGAGGAGGAGGAGGCGGCTTCCGTCTGGGCATGGCGAAGACTTTCCCCCGCCGGCTCCTAGCGATTCCTGAGCAGCCTCCAGCATTCCCCTTTGTGGAAGATGCTTGTTTGGTCCATCAATCGGCTCTACCGGCCAACATCCCACCACAGTCGGGTGCAGAGAAGAGCCACCCAGAGGGCGAAAGGACCTGCAGGCTAAAACCTAGGAAGAGCAGGGGCAGGATCTGGTCTGGTTCACGAAGAGAAGGACCAGGGCCCACACGATCTCTGCAGGGCTGCCCCGAAGAGGAGGGGGGGGGGGCAGCCTCTTCCCCAAAGCCCCCCGAGGGCAGGCAAGAAGCAACGTAAGGAAACTGACCAGGGAGGGAACCAGCCTGGGCCTAAGGAGACGTTTCCCACCCGTCAGGGCCATCAACCGGGGGCCAGGCTGCCTTCCGAAATCATGGGGGCTCCATCACGGGAGGCTTTTAAAGAGAGACTGGACAGCCATTCCTCTGACGTGATGCAGGGCCTCCTGCTTGAGCTGGGGGTTGGACTAGAAGACCTCCCAGGCCCCACCCAACTCCTGTGATTTTGTGAAAGGGCCAAGCAGACCGTTGGCAGGTCACAGTCCTGGAGAGCAAGGGGAACCCCCCCCCCGGTGGCATTTAAAGTAAGGCTCCCAGAGAAGGAAGCAAGGCCAGTCAAGAGGCCGAGTTGTGGGCTCTCTTGCCCAACTTCCACACTTGGCCAGAGAGACTCGGGGTCGGAAAGGGCTCCGTTTCCGAAGGTTCCCCAGACACCAGCTCGGTCCCCCCCCCTTCCAGGGTCATGGCTGCTGCCCACAAAGCAGGGCCTCCCAGCACAGGAGGGACGGGGAGCCGGTTGGCAAGACAGGTAGACAGGTAGAGAGGATGGGGGCTAGTTGAGGCAACCCAGGAGTCCCCACTTCTCGGCCTGCTGCCTCAAGACTCCCACGGCAACTGCAAGCGTTGCGTTTCTTGCCGCTAAGACAACCGTCTTTCTCCGAGGCTAGAAACGCCAGGAGGGGCAGGGAAGGAGCATCTCTGCTTCCACCCCCCCGAGACTCCTGCCTGTGTGTGGCCGCATCCTTCAGGCCGTGGGGGTCCCTCCGGCTATTCCTCCAGGGTGCACGGGGAATAGGCCGGAGGCTGGGGGTTTGGGCCCTGCCTTTGACTCCACAAGGCCCCAGGCCAGGGAAGGGCAGCCCAGGCCTCTTCGCCACCCGTCCTGCTGACCCTCCCCTCCCCCAGGGCCATTACCTGCTGCTCGCGGCTGGGGTAGTTCTCCGGGCTGGCTGTGTAGAAGGGCCACTCGTCGTGGGCGTAGCTGTAGACCCACTCGCAGAAGTGATTGGCAATGTCGAAGCCCCTGCAGGAGGAGGAGGAGGAGGAGGAGAGAAAGAGAAGGAAGAACAGGAGGAGGAGGAGGGAGGAGAGAATGAAGAGAAAGAGAAGGAAGAACAGGAGGAGGAGGAGGAGGAGAGAACGGAGAGAAAGAGAAGGAAGAACAGGAGGAGGAGGAGGAGAGAACAAAGAGAAAGAGAAGGAAGAACAGGAGGAGGAGGAGGAGGAGAGAATGAAGAGAAAGAGAAGGAAGAACAGGAGGAGGAGGAGGAGGAGAGAACGAAGAGAAAGAGAAGGAAGAACAGGAGGAGGAGGAGGAGAGACAAAGAGAAAGAGAAGGAAGAACAGGAGGAGGAGGAGGAGAGAATGAAGAGAAAGAGAAGGAAGAACAGGAAGAGGAGGAGAAGAAGAGAGAGAAGGAAGAACAGGAGGAGGAGGAGGAGAGAACGAAGAGAAAGAAGGAAGAACAGGAGGAGGAGGAGGAAGAGAAAGAGAAGGAAGAACAGGAGGAGGAGGAGAGAACGAAGAGAAAGAGAAGGAAGAACAGGAGGAGGAGGAGGAGGAGAGAACGAAGAGAAAGAGAAGGAAGAACAGGAGGAGGAGGAGGAGAGAACAAAGAGAAAGAGAAGGAAGAACAGGAGGAGGAGGAGGAGGAGAGAACAAAGAGAAAGAGAAGGAAGAACAGGAGGAGGAGGAGGAGAGAACAAAGAGAAAGAGAAGGAAGAACAGGAGGAGGAGGAGGAGAGAAGAAGAGAAAGAGAAGGAAGAACAGGAGGAGGAGGAGGAGAGAACAAAGAGAAAGAGAAGGAAGAACAGGAGGAGGAGGAGGAGGAGGAGAGAACAAAGAGAAAGAGAAGGAAGAACAGGAGGAGGAGGAGGAGGAGAGAACGAAGAGAAAGAGAAGGAAGAACAGGAGGAGGAGGAGGAGGAGAGAACGAAGAGAAAGAGAAGGAAGAACAGGAGGAGGAGGAGGAGGAGAGAACGAAGAGAAAGAAGAGAAAGAGGAAGGAAGAACAGAGAAGGAGAACGGAGGAGGGAGAGAGAAGAAGAGAAAGAGAAGGAAGAACAGGAGGAGGAGGAGGAGAGAACGAAGAGAAAGAGAAGGAAGAACAGGAGGGAGGAGGAGGAGGAGAGAACGAAGAGAAAGAGAAGGAAGAACAGGAGGAGGAGGAGGAGGAGAGAACGAAGAGAAAGAGAAGGAAGAACAGGAGGAGGAGGAGGAGAGAACGAAGAGAAAGAGAAGGAAGAACAGGAGGAGGAGGAGGAGAGAACAAGAGAAAGAGAAGGAAGAACAGGAGGAGGAGGAGGAGAGAAGAAGAGAGAGAGGAGGAGAGAAAGAGAAGAACAGGAGGAGGAGGAGGAGGAACGAGAAAGAGAAGGAAGAACAGAGGAGGAGAGGAGAGAAAGAGAAGGAAGAACAGGAGGAGGAAGAGGAGAGAACGAAGAGAAAGAGAAGGAAGAACAGGAGGAGGAGGAGGAGAGAACGAAGAGAAAGAGAAGGAAGAACAGGAGGAGGAGGAGGAGAGAACGAAGAGAAAGAGAAGGAAGAACAGGAGGAGGAGGAGGAGAGAGAGAGAAAGAGAAGGAAGAACAGGAGGAGGAGGAGGAGAGAGAAAGAGAAGGAAGAACGAAGAGAAAGAGAAGGAAGAACAGGGAGGAGGAGGAGGAGAGAACGAGAGAGAAGAGAAGGAAGAACAGGAGAGGAGGAGGAGAGAACAAGAGAAAGAGAAGGAAGAACAGGAGGAGGAGGAGGAGGAGAGAACGAAGAGAAAGAGAAGGAAGAACAGGAGGAGGAGGAGAGAACAAGAGAAAGAGAAGGAAGAACAGGAGGAGGAGGAGAGAGAACGAAGAGAAAGAGAAGGAAGAACAGGAGGAGGAGGAGGAGAGAACGAAGAGAAAGAGAAGGAAGAACAGGAGGAGGAGGAGGAGAGAACGAAGAGAAAGAGAAGGAAGAACAGGAGGAGGAGGAGAAGAGAGAGAAGAAGAGAAGGAGAGAAGGAAGAACAGGAGGAGGAGGAGGAGGAGAGAACGAAGAGAAAGAGAAGGAAGAACAGGAGGAGGAGGAGGAGAGAATGAAGAGAAAGAGAAGGAAGAACAGGAGGAGGAGGAGGAGAGAACGAAGAGAAAGAGAAGGAAGAACAGGAGGAGGAGGAGGAGAGAACGAAGAGAAAGAGAAGGAAGAACAGGAGGAGGAGGAGGAGAGAACGAAGAGAAAGAGAAGGAAGAACAGGAGGAGGAGAGAAAGAAGAGAAAGAAGAAGGAAGAACAGGAGGAGGAGGAGGAGGAGAGAACGAAGAGAAAGAGAAGGAAGAACAGGAGGAGGAGGAGGAGGAGAGAGAAGAAGAAAGAGAAGGAAGAACAGGAGGAGGAGGAGGAGGAGAGAACGAAGAGAAAGAGAAGGAAGAACAGGAGGAGGAGGAGGAGAGAACGAAGAGAAAGAGAAGGAAGAACAGGAGGAGGAGGAGGAGAGAACGAAGAGAAAGAGAAGGAAGAACAGGAGGAGGAGGAGAGAACGAAGAGAAAGAGAAGGAAGAACAGGAGGAGGAGGAGGAGGAGAGAAACGAAGAGAAAGAGAAGGAAGAACAGGAGGAGGAGGAGGGGAGGAGAGAACGAAGAGAAAGAGAAGGAAGAACAGGAGGAGGAGGAGGAGAGAACAAAGAGAAAGAGAAGGAAGAACAGGAGGAGGAAGAGGAGGAGGAAGAGGAGCACCGGATTTGTTCAGCGTTTCTCTGTATTTCTCCAAACACCTCCTTATATTACTAAGTCAGTCCTCGACTTACGACCGATTGCTCAGGGTCCAACCTTGGGGCTACTTACCAGCCGGATTCCGAGTTCCCGTGGCTGCCCTTCCCTCGGCTGTCCCATGACCAAACTTTGGGCGCTGAGCCTGCCGTGTCCCGCAGTCACCCGACCGCATTTCATGGCAGTTTTGCCCAAACCCGGCATTTACTGCGCCCTTTGCAAACCACGGATTCACTTAATGACCGTCACAAAAATAAATTGTAGATTTGGGCTGGATCCCTAACCAGTCTGCTTTCTGATTTGTCACAACTTCCGACAGTGATGGGCAGGCTCCATGATCGTCGTAAGTCGAGGAATGCCTGGAACCCACTTTTCCAAAGTTGTAACACCCCCCCACCCCGGCTAAACCAAGCCCCCCCAGGCAGTTTCACAGAATGGCGGGGTTCCTGCAGGAGCCTCAATCAGGCCAGCTAAAGGCCGGCCGGAGCAGCAACACGCCAGGTTCATTTTTAGTCTTTTTGCCCAGGATTTGTGTGTGTTGTGTGTGTGAGACAGAGCATGTTACACAAACCCGGCACCGTTGGGTTGCTTTCTACCGCAATATGACGCACCCGTTCCAGAAAGGGCTCACTCCCATGAACCAAGGAAGGCCGAGGGGGAAAGACAGCCGCATAGGAGGTCAGCAGGAGCCGATGGGACGATGGGGGGTCCCTGACTTGCAGCAGCTTCTTTAGTGGCTGCTCAAAGTTAAAACTGAAAAAAGGGACTTAAGTTTTCACACTTACGGCCACTGCAGCCTCCCCCACTTTGGTCACGTGACCAACATTCAGGTGCTTGGCAACTGACTCGTCCTTATGATGGCTGCTGTGTGTCCCGTGGGGGTCACGTGATCGATCCCCTCGAGACCTTCTGACAAGCAAAGGCTTCCTTTGGGAAACCAGATCCGCTTAACAACCGTGCGACTATCTTCACAACTGCAAGGATTCACTTAACAACAGTGGCAAGGAAGGTCGTAAAGTGGGGCAAAACTCACTTAAGAAATGTCTCGCTGATCCACACACAAAAAAAAAGCCTTTGGGCCCAACTGTGGTCGGAAGGTGAGGACTAACAGGGTTGCTCCTTGGGAGCCAGCCCCCGGTTGGTCTGGCCGTGGGGAGGCTGGGAGTTTCCACGGCTTGATGAACCGCCTTGATGAGCGGCACCAGGACCAGCGCTGGCCTGTCCTTCCTTGCCCTCTTGCCCAGCTGTGCCGGCCGGCCGGCCTACCGGTAGTTGTAGCTGCTGTACTCGAAGTCGATGAGCATCAGCCGGTCTGTGGAGGAGGCCTGGCGGCCAGCCAGGAGGAGGATGTTCCCTGCGTGGGGAGAAAGGGGGCGAGGGGGTTTGGCCGCCAGCCCAGCCGGGACCCCCGCAGGCCTCTGCCAGGTGGCTGCCCAGGGCCTCCGCCAGGCGCCCTCACCTTCCTGCACGTCATTGTGGCAGAAAACCACGGGGACGGCGTGGCCTCCAGAAGCGTCCTGGGGAAGAGGGAGAGAGGGAGTCAGCACGAAACGAGGGGGCTGCCTTGAGCCGGGGGGGAGAGCAGCGCCTCCCAGCCCCCGAGCCCACCTTGCCCCACCCGCAGCCCTTGCCTGACCCCGGGGGAGGTGGGGGGATTAGAGGCTGCTGCAAAGCTGGCAGGGAGCCAGGCCAGGGCAAGAGAAGGGCGCCTGCCCACCTGAGGCTGTGCATTTCGGCCTCCAGGTCGTAGGCCTTGAGCCGGTTCAGCTTGTGCTGCTGGGCCTCCTGGGGAAAGGTGAGCTCCGAGATCTGCTTCAGGTACCTGCCAGGAAGAGAGGAGGGTGAAGGAGGCTCCCGCTGCCCGGGAGTGGGGAGGGCAGGTGGGAGAGGCCGGGACCCACCGCTCCATGGTCCCAAACATCCACTTGGGCTCCTTGTTGAAGGGCATCTCCATGGCGTGGAAGCGGGCCATCTTCACCGCGATCTCCCCGGAGATGCTGGGCTCTGGCAGGTCCTCCGTCACCAGGCGGCGGCTCTGCGGGAGGAGACAGAGGGCAGCCCTGTGGCCGTCGCGGGTGGGGTGGGGGGTGGGTGGAGCGCCCAGAATCGTGGGGGGAGCGGATGGAGAGGTGGCAGGGGGTCACGAAGGGCTCTGGGAGACCCTGAGCTCATGTGGATTTATAAGCCCCCAAAGCCCCCCGGCTGGGAGAGAGCAGGAGGGAGACAGCCAGGAGAGAAGGACGCGTGACACACGCACGCACACACACACACACACACAAGGCACAAAGCCACAATGAGGCTGGGGCACAACCCAAGGTCCCACGCTCCGACTCCTACAGCCTCGGAAGGCCCGGCTGTTTCCCCACCTCTTGGGGGTCGAGAGGGGAGGGTGGGAAGGGAGGCGGTTGGCTGCTCTGTTCCCAGACGAGGATCCTGGCTCCGTTATGCCCCTTTGACGGCTCTCTGGGGTTTTGTCCCTTTGGGAATTCAAAGTCACCCAGAGCTGCTTGGCGTCAGAAGGTACAGAAAGCAACCAAACAAGATTATAGGCAAAGCAGCGCTGTCTCCAGTTTGGACTCGAGTTCGAACCTGTGCACACACTGGTCTCCCACAGCAACACTGGGGACACCTTGCGGGGCGCTTGTGAGGGCAGCCCTGCCCCTCCGCTGGGGGTGGTTGCCTGAGCGCCTTAAGGCACGGACCGGCACTAACCGGAAGCCGAATTCTGGGTCCCCTCCCTCCCTTTAATTCTTCACAATTCATTAAAATGGGACTCTGGCAATCAGAAGAAGAGAGTTGGAAGGGACCTCAGAGGTCCTCTAGTCCAGCCCCCTTCTCAAGCAGGAGACCCTGTGCCATTCCAGGCAAAGGAGGAGGAGGCGGAGGAGGAAGTAACCCCGTCAGGATCCCCGTGGGCCAGGAGAGGGCAGGCATTGGGCGGCCGTGCCAAGCCTGGTTCAGCCTGTCCTGCCTGCCAGGGAGGGGCGGGCAGAGCCACCTACCGGGATGTATTCCTCCAGGCGGCCCTGCGGGAAGATGCCATACAGCCGTGGTCCCAGCGCCCGCTCAGCCAGGATGGCAAACATGACGCTCTCCAGAACCAGCGAGTCCACCCCCTGTGGGAGGGAGGAGAGGGGGAGAGGCTGAAGGGGCTGCTCCCAGGAAGCCAGCGGGATCGGGGCCATGGGCATCCCCAGCCCTGCAGTCGGCCGGTCAAGCGGTCATCAGCCCACGGAGGGCAGCCTGGGGGAGTCCAGGGCCCAGGAGTGGCGGCTTCGGCTCTTCCCCAGCAAGGGGAGCCCAGGGTCGCTGCTGCGGCTGATCAGCTGGCAGGGAGGGAGGGAGATGCATCCGGAGGGGGAGGGGAGGAGGAGGGGGAGGCCTGCAACCCCTCCTGGCACAGCCAGGGCGGCCCCGTCCACTTCCTTCAGTACAGGCAGTTCTCGACTTACGACCAAACTCAAGCCCAACATTTATGGTGCTCAGGGAGAAACTTGTTCAACGAGTTTTGTCCCATTTTACGAACCCTCTTGCCAGAGTCGTTAGGTGAACCACTGCAGTCGTTAAGTGAATCCAGCTTCCCTCTGGACTTCGCTCGTCAGAAGGCCATAAAAGGGGATCACGTGACCCCGGGACACAGCCACCGTCATAAATGTGAGTCAGCTGGCCAGCACCCCTTGACCCTGGGGAGGCTGCAACTGTCACAAGTCCCTCTTTTCGGTGGCCGTTGTAACTTTGGACGGTCACTAAGGGGACTGCTGTAAGCCGAGGACCGCCTGTGAGGCCCGGCTGGCTCTCCTGGGGCCATGGGGGCAGGCAGGCAGGCAAGGGAGGCTTCTGGGAGGCCCGGCTGGAGCTCACCTGCAGGATGACGCCGTAGACGCGGAGCAGGACTTGGCGGGGCTCCTCCTGGACACTCGGGATGTGGTCCGGCAGGGAGCACTTGTACAGCAGGTTGCTCAGGCCGCCACTGCAGGGGAAGCAGAGGCAGGCAGGTGGGACAGGCCCCCTTTCCTTCCCCTCCCGGGAAAGAGGCAGGCAGCCCCGACTTCTCCCAGGGGACGCAAACGAGGGGGCTGGACTAGAAGACCTCCGAGGCCCCTTCCAACTCTCCTGACAGGTAGTCCTCGACCTACTACAGTTCGCTTAGTGACCGTCTGAAGTTGCAACCACACTGGTAACTGTTTTCCACGCTTTGCAGCTTCCCCTCGGCCACGGGGCCCAAATCCAGACCAGCTTGGCCAGTGGCTCCTGTTTATGACGGTCGCAGCGTCCTGGGGTCACGTGGTCCCCTTTTGCGACCTTCCGACCAGCACAGCCAGTGGGGAGCTGGATGGACTTAGCAAGTTGTTAACTTGAACAACGGCCGGGGTTCACCTTCACAGCGGTGGCAAGGAAGGTCATAAAATGGAGCGAACCTCCTTAACAAATGCTTCACTTAGCAGCAGAAGCCTGGGGGGAAGTGTGATCGTAAGTCGAGGACTACCTGAGTTCCATTGTGCGTGCCTGTTGCGTGTCTCCCAGAGCCCGCAGCCTTGGGGGAGGTCCCCCACCTTGGCCACTTCCAAGACTTTCGGACTCCAACTCCCAGAATCCCCAGCCAGCCGCGGTGGAACGGGGTCCCCGCAATGAGCGCCTGGATGAGCCGCCTGGGCCGGGGGTCGCCGCGGGAGAGGTGCCCCAAGCGCTTGGGGCCAGCGGGGGCTGCTGCCCTGGGAGCCTCCGCACCGCCAGGCTCGGGGAGCCGAGACCCCCGGGGTCAGCTGGGCGAGGGGCTGCGGCGGGATCCCGGCCAGGAGGGACCGGGGCTTCTCCCGCCCCCGCCCGCCATCCCAGGGCATCCCGGCGGGCGCCTCCCCCCACGGCGCGGCTCTCCTCCTCCCCTCCCGGCGGCGGCGCGCCTGCGCAGGGCGGGGCGGTGACGTCATGGCTCACCTAACGGGGACGATGCCCAGCTGCTCGGGGCGGCCAGGCGGCGCCAGGCCCCGGCCAGGAACTCCCGGCACCAGAGGAAGGCGCGCAGGCGGGTGGGCGCGGGGACGGCCGGGCAGCCGCGGGGCGAGCGAGTTGCGGCTCGGTCTCCGTTCGGCCCGTCTCCCTCGGGCGCCTCCATCGCCAGCAACCGACCAATGGCCGTCCCGCCCCCGGGCTCCGGCCCCGAGCCCGCCTCCCTCGCCCGCCTCCCTCGCGCTCCCATTGGTCCGGGCCGGCGCCGGGGGCCGGAAGGCAAGCTGCGGTTCGGGCCCGGTGGATGAGGGGCGGGGCAAATAGGAGGAGGGGACCAATCGGAGGGCGTGACGTAGCTGGGCGCGGCGCCAATCCCGGAGCGGCAGACCCCGGCCAAGCTGAAAGTCGCGACACATGTAGAGGCTGTTGTGTGAACGCGCCGCAACTCAAACCCGCAACTGGGAGTAAGTTCCTTGGGAAAGGCGGCCTGGCCGGCCCCGCGCCCTCACTCGGGCGAAGAGAATGCGGAACAGCAGTTGTGCGTCCCCGGAGGGCGGCTCTGTTCGCCTTTCTCTTCCGGTTGGGCCCCCTGCGTGGGAGCCTTTTGCGGGGGGCGTGGAGCCAGCTGAGACCTGCTCGTGTCTGGGGCAGCCGGGGGGTTGGAGAAGCAGAGCCCCCCCCCGAAGAAAGATCCGGGCCGGTCCCCCTGCTGTACCGGGCTCAGAGCCCGCTTGGGTCCCCCGCGAGTCTGCTCGGCCCCGACAAGGGCGGACAGGCGCTGGCCAGAAGCTGCGCGGTGGGGGTGGGGGCGTGTGGGGATGGGCTGAGCTCCTTGGAGGGGAATTTCCCCCGAAGATCCTCCACTTCAAGAGAAGAGAATATTTGTAGCTGAGGGTTGAGCTGCAGGGTCCCTGGTGCTCTGAGCTGGGTGGTTTCCTGGCAGGCGCTTCATGGCCCTGCTAGGTAACATTATCAGGGCTAGAGAGGGGTTGGTCTCTGTTTATACCCCAATCAAGAACTCAAACACGCAATCAGACAACAGGCTAATGGAGGAACCAACAGGAAGGAAACGCTCCTGCCAACCCCAAAAGGATGAGCCACTAGTATGTAAACAGAGAGGAAGCCCCCCTCCCTCCTGGCACTGGAGCTGTTCCCTAGTTGGGTCATGAAACGCCTGCAAGGGAACCACTCAGCTCAGAGAGCACCAGGAACCCCCCCGTTGGCTTCCCCTGATCTCTGGGTGTCTTGTAGATGCCGGCCAATGTGGAGATCAAGGCCCGGGTGCAGGATCTGGCCCTGCTGATTAGCCGGGTGGAGCAGCTGAGCGGATCCCCCGGCTCTCTCGTCCTTCAGACAGACACCTTCTTTCGTGTCCCCCACGGACGGCTGAAGGTTCGCGACTTCAGAGTGAGTAACCCAGCCAAGTGGGGTTGGGGAGGGGCTCGGTTTCCTTCCCCCGTTTGCCCCTCTCCGGCTCTCCATCCAGGGTGGACCCAGTAAGTGGCAGTTCCTCTATCGGGACCTTCTTTCTCCATACAGCTTAGGGCAGGAGTCCCCAAACTTGGCAGCTTGAAGGCTTGTGCAGTTCCACTCCCAGAATTCCTGAGCTAACATGACTGGAGGAGGAGGAGGAATGCTGGGAGTTGAAGTCCACAAGTCTCAAAGCTGCCAAGTTTGAGGACCTCTGGCTTAGTGGGATAGATCCCCCCCGCCTCCCCTCCTCTGAGGATAACTTCATCCTTAACTTTTCCAGGCAGGCAAAACAACCCCCCAAATACAAACTAATCTCCCCCTGTTTTCCAGGCCCATTTTATTTCTCCTTTTTCTGCTGCTGCTGCTGCTGCTGCCGCTCAGGGATGTTCCTCCTGGGGGATTGGAGTGACAGGCTTGTCACAAAAATCAGCTTGATTCCAGGCGCCAATCCCAGTGCTTTTATTTGGTTTTAGTGACCCAATTGGGGGGAGTTTCCTCCGTTTGAGAAGTGGCGGCATCCGCAGGGATTGTTCGCGGCAATTCCGTTCTTTGGGCCAGTTTCCCTCTTTCCTTTACGGGAAGTCCTCAGACTTACAACAGTTTGATTAGTGACCACTCAAAGTTACAACGGCACTGGGACAAAAATGGTTGATGGCTGTGACCACATCAGCCGATCAAAATTCAGACGCTTGGCCATTGACTCCCATTTATGACGGCTGCAGTGTCCCAGGGTGACGTGATGCACTTTTAGGACCTTCTGACAAGCAAAGTCAATGGGGAGGCCAGATTCACTTAACTGCAGTGATTCACTTAACAACTGTGGCAAGGAAGGTTATAACGCGGGGCAAAATTCACCTAATATCTTGGTTAGTAACAGAAATTTTGGGCTCAGTTTTGGTTATAAGTCGAGGACCAGCTGTGTTCTCTTTTCTTTCCTGCTGGTTCTTGCAAGGTTGGGAGGCTCTCCTCTTCTTCCTCCTCTTCCTCCTCTTCCTCTTCTTCCCAGCCTCCTTACTCAGACTTGGTTGACCTGGGTTCAAAAAAAAGCCCCTCCTCTCCCTTCGAATTACCTTCTCCTGCTCAGCCTCTTTCCCTTTTCTGTTCCCCCAGGGATCTCGAGACTCCAGTTCTTGCTCAGTGTCCCCCGCTCTCCCCCAGGCCTCTTAGGAAATAACGGCCAGGTTTTGGGGGAAGAGGCGCCCCACAGCATCCGGAGGGGCTCCTGTCACTCACGGGATCCATTAGTCCAAGCCGGCCTCCTTCCAGTGGGCTGTGTCCCCCCCGCCAGGGAGGGCAGAGGTCCAAGGCCTCGTGGGCAGAGAGGCAGCTTGCCAGGCCATCGTTCTGAGCACCAGCTCCCTCTTCGGCCCTCTTGATGGTCAGGGTCATCGATAAGATGTGCCTAGGGTAAGCCGGGGTCCCTAGGGCCCTCCCCTTCTCTGCCAGAGGTGGACGGGAGGGGCAGGCCAGCCCAACCTCCCTTGGAGCTCTGGGATACCAGTTCTGAAAGAAACAGATTTTTTTTTGGGGGGGCACTCAGGTCAAAGGTTTTTTTCCAGCCGGCAGCCCTGGATGCCAGGATCTGCTGGCTGATCTTCAAAGGCCCCCAGAAGGCTCCAGGATGGGGATATTTTGCCTGAGCTGCACAGAAATGGCTCCACGGGTTTTGTGGGGGCTCAGAAGGTGGGAGACTGGCTGAAGGTGCCAAAGCTTTTCCAAAGCTGAGAAACACCCCCACCCCCCCCAGGCCAGTTGGGGCCACCTGCAAGGGACTCCCAGACCCATCAGGTGCTCCTTGCTTTGCTAAAGACGCCATTTCCTGGAATTTGGGAACTGACTTGGCGTTGGAGAAGCCTCTGGAGAGCCCCTCTCGAGATCAAACCAGTCGATCCTTTGGAAGGACGGAGTCTGAAGCTGAAGCTCCAAGACTTTGGCCACCCCATGAGAAGAGAGACTCCTTGGAAGAGACCCCGATGCTGCGGAAGATGGAGGGCCAAAAGTGCAGGGGACGGCAGAAGGAGGAGACGGCTAGACGGGGACATCGAGGCAATGAACGGAATTTGGGCAAACTCTGGAGTGGGGGGAGGGGGGGCGCTGGCGTGCTGAGGTCCATGGGATCACAAACAGTCAGACCCAACTGAATGATAACCACAGCTCCAGCTCCCGAATCAGAAAACCCTCACTTTTATGTGAAACTTGTCCATTATATCGACAACTCTCGAAAATAATGAAAACAAAAAGACACAACTTTCGGGAAGTTACTCATCAAATGGCTTCAGCTTTGTTTCGTTTATTATTAGAGTTTATTGTGAGTTAAAATGCAAATAGAAGCAAAAATTAAGAAAATTAAAAAGAAAGGAGTGTAAGAGAAAATAAAGAAGAAAAAAGAAAGTAATTTCTAATTCTTTTCAGTGCAGTGGAATACAAATTTAGAATTTAGAATTCTTTTATTGGCCAAATGTCGGCTGGGATTCTACAGGTTCGCACCTATTCGCTAGAACCGGTTGTTAACATTCTAAGCAGTTGGGAGAACCAGTTTGAATAAATTACTGGCCTAATCCTGTAAGGAAGGCAGGAAGGAAACATTCTGGTGTTGCTTACAGAAACTGCCTCTCTGTTACCCCTTATTACATTCTTGGCAGGACTAGACTTCCTGTCTCAGGAACTTCTCTGGAGTTTTTCCCCCCTCCTTTGCTGGTACTTTGCTTGTGTGGAGTGACCTTTCAAAGTCACCATGGCACTGAAAAAAGTGACTTATGACCCTTTTTCACACTTACGACTGTTACAGCATCCCCAGTCATGAGAAGCCACTCCCACCAACTAAGCCACGCCCACAGAACCGGTTGTTAAAAAATTTGAATCCCACCCCTGCCAAGTATGATTGGACACACAAGGAGTTTATTTTGGTGCAAATGCTGTCAGTGTACATAAAAGAAAATAAGTTACAACCTCAACCTTTTGCTTTACATTTCTCAATATTTCAGATTATTTCTATAACAAAGTTATTCTAAACATCAAAACCTAAAATTAGAGCTTCACTTTTTTTTTTTTTTTGCTTTCAAGTACAAACAGCCAGAAGGGGTTCTCAGTTGGAAATCGAGCTAGACCAATTATTCTCTTTAATTAGAAGAGGCCATTTTTCCCTCTCCACCAACTCTAATCGCCCTGAGCATCTGGGAATTGATGTGTCTCTCCCTCTTTGTGCAGATAAAACATCCACGGTCACCCAGATCTCCTTTCAAGCTGTTTGTCCTCCCAACGTAAGAGGAACAAATTCTGGCTTCATTTTTATGTATCTTTCAAGAAAGGTCTTCTGAATTAGGGTAAAATCCGATCCCGGCACTTCTTGGCTTCATCACAAGTCAGCCCAAGAGGCCCACGAGATTCCCACAATAAACAAGTTATCCCAGCAGGTTCCTTTCAGTGGGCGGGCGCTTCCCCCTTTGGCCTGCTGGGAGCCTCACGCTCAGCATTAAGCAGCCAAGCAGCTCGAGAAGCCCCCAGGGGACCCCCAGCAGCTGCCACTCTGGAGTTGTGTGTGTGTGTGTGCGTGTGTGATGGACCGAAGCTCTGCCTTCAAGGGGGCTGGGCAGCCAGGCTGCATTTAGGGTCCTACAGTCATGTGACCATGTTTTACAATGGACACTCGCTTAATGACGGTTCACTTGTGATAATGACCACTGCAAAGAAGTCATAAAATTAGATCGATCATGTGACTGGCCCGTTTTATGACATATGACCTTAACAGGCGGGCTCCACGGCGCCTGTGTGTCCATAAGGCCGGCTTCCCCGCCATTCAGCTCCTATCATTCCCAGCAAGCGCAGCTTTAGGATGTTCTGGCTGGGATTTTGTGAGTATATTTGACGACTGTAATCTTTTCATGTTCTAAGCTGCCCAGAGTTGCTCTGGAATGATGGGCGTCAAATAAGATTAATAATAAATGTAGATAAAGGACAATAAAGGTTATCTTGATCTTAAAATAAAACAGTGATTCAAGGACAGGTCCGACAGAAGCCTTCTGCAATCCGCTGCCCTCCAGCTGCTCCTCAAGACCAAGAGGCGGCAGGAGGCTCCTGCTCAGCCTCGAATTACAGCCGGGCAGGGTTGTATTTCAGAAAAAAAAAAGGTTAATTTTCTTATTTTGCTCTGTAGGTTTGGTCTGATCCTGAGCCTGTTACCAGGTGGACTGTTGACCCCAGTTTTCTTTGCAGGACGGCCATGGGCAGCTGGTGTTTTATGACCGGCCGAACTCAACAGGCCCTAAGCTCTCTCGTTTCACCATCTCTCCCACCGATGACCCCGGAGGACTCGTGGTAATGTCTCCCTCGTGGACCGGAGGGGCTGCTGGCTGTGGGAATGGCCCCGAGGGGCTGGGCTGAAGGCCTTGGGCGGCCCTGAGCGGTCACTCTGGAGGGGGGAGGGGCGGGACCCGTCTCTGCTTCCAGCATCCATGTGAATGTTTGAGGCTGTCAGACCGGCCCCAACCGAGTCCCCGAGGAAAGAAAGACCCTTGACTCCCTTAGACTGAAGCAAAAGGTCCTTTTACTAAAGGAAGTTGGTTGCAGTCAAGTCAGGCTAGAATCCAAGGTTTTCCTGTGCGAAAAGATACAAAAGAGGTTCCCTTCCTTCCTTCCCCCTGAGACCATTTCGCCAATCGGAGGCTGTCCGGGATGTTTTGAGAACCCTGAGAAGTTTGGGGGGCAAGTCACATTTTTTTCCTCAGGCCTTGGTGCCCCTGGCACAACCTGGTTCCGGGGGTCTCCAGTCCCCCCCGTTTCCCTTCATGTCCACGCACAGCTGTTGCCCGTTCGTCCCCTCCCCTGCCCAGCCTTTGAGGGCAGGATGCTGGACCTGGCAGGCCTGGGAGGGGCCGCTCTTCCAGGCCAGGCAATACCCACAGTCGACACCAAGATACCTTGTGCCAAGTTGGTTCCACGTGCGACGAGGCAGCCCGCAGCCCTCTCAAGCTTGGAAGGGCCCAATCGCCAGGCCAGGCCGGGTCAGAAGGTCATCCTGGGCGAGGCTCCGTACCAGTTCCCTCCTGGAGGTGATGGCCCAAGGGAGCTGGGTCAGCCTGGGCAGGTCCTACTTGTCTGGCCTGGCCCCTTTCCTCCAGGGCCATCCATGGGCTTCCGGGATGTGCCTCAGATGTCCCTCTGCTGCTCTTGGGCCCCAGGGCTGGCTCTTCCTCATCTCCCGCTGTCCACGGAGAGTCTCCGTCATCCAGGTCAAGGTTGTCCCAAAGGGGCTTTTCCAAAAGGCAACTGGACTTTCTTGCTTTTTTTTTTCCTTGAAAAGGTTTTACTTCTCATCCAAGAAGCTTCTTCCGTTCTGGAGAAGTTCTGAAGAGCGGAAGAAGCTTCTGGGATGAGAAGTGAAACCTTTTCAAGGAAAAAAAAAGCAAGAAAGCCCAGTTGCCTTTTGGAAAAGCCCCTTCACCTTAGCAGCTCATCTGCTCCCCGGGATCCCTGGGGCTTCGTATCCAGGGAAGGAGAGTGAAGGGGCCTGGAGGGTCTCTTAAGGAGCGAGGGGCTGGGGCTGGGACACTGGTTGGTAAATGGGTGTAAAGCCATGCTGGTCTCTGCCTGCCCTGTTCCCTGCACAGGCAGCGCTGTCCCAGGCGCTTGGAGAGCAAGGAGTGGTGAAGAAGGAGCGCCATCTTTACATGGTGGGCCAGACCCGTGTCCACGTGGACCAGGTGGAAGGACTGGGTGGCTTTGTGGAGCTGGAGGTGAGGAGCTGCGCGGGGAGACAGAAAGTGCGGTGTATCCAGTGGGGCTTGGAAGAGTCGATCCACTTTATTGGGGTCCACTTTCCTTGGGGAGACCCCACTGGGAATCCTGCATCCAGATTGGGTTGCCACACTGTAGAAAAAGATGTTTGAGGCTCCAGAAAGAGTTCAGAGAAGAGGAAGAAAGAGGATTAGGGGACTGGAGGCTAAAACATATAAAGAACGGTTGCAGGAACTGGGCCTGGCTCGTCTAGGGAAGAGAAGGACCAGGGGAGACAGGATAGCAGCATTCCGGTATTTGGGGGGCTGCCCCAAAGAAGAGGAGGGGGCCAGGCTGCTCTCCAAAGCCCCTGAAGGCAGCAGGACAAGAAGCAACCTGGGTGGAAACTCCCCAAGGAGAGAGGCAACCTGGGACGGAGGAGGGATTTCCTGGCAGTCAGAACAATTAACCAGTGGAACTGCTTGCCTCCAGAAGCGGGTTTTGAAGAAGAGACTGGACAACCATTGGTCTGGAATGGGAGGGGGTTTCCTGCCTGGGCAGGGATTGGACTAGAAGTCCTCCAAGGTCCCCCTCCAACTGTTTATTCTGTCATTCTGTTCTGATCTCTGCATCTGCTCCGGGGAGCTGAAATCCAGACCTGGAGCAGCCTTGAGTGAGGAGAGGAACAAAGGCAGGTGATCTAGTAGCCGCAGGGAGATCAGTGCAGGGACCGGGGTGGGGTGGGGGATGTGGGGACCCCGATGTTCTCAGGGATTGTTGGGCGTCCAGGACAGGACGGTGAGGTCAAACGCTCAACAGGCAGGCAGGCTCTTCGGGTTCTCCCTGCCTGCTGGATATCCAGTCTTGGTTCAATTCCACTTCCAAACTGTTATGATCAAAGATCAGCCCCCAAAATGGTGCAATTCCACACAACATGCGTAAATAACACCCCAGCACACAGTTTGCGGACAGCAGGATCGAAATGGGGGAGGGCTCCAAGTAAGAGATGGGAGGTGGGAAGAAGTTGCACGTGAAGAGAAGGTGCCCTCACTAAGGGGGTTGATAGTTGTGATGAAGAGAGAAGCAGCTTCTCATTAGGCCGCCCCCCCCACCTTCCCTGGGACCCCCAGACTGGGGTTTGCACAGCCATCAGTCAAAAATGTCCTTGGGAGATCATTCAGTGAACAGGAAGTAGGTCTAGCTGGCCCCCAAGATCCCTCCCAGCCCCCCAACTCTGGAGCTGCCCTTGCCCTGCACCCCTCCCTGCCCTGCCCCCACAGCTGGCATGGAGGTTTCCCTGGATGGTTCCTCCTTCGTCCCCTGGGCAGGAGGGGGCAGGTAAACAGCTTCACCAGGTGGCCACGTGATCTCCCAGACAGGCAAACGGTGCCTGGAGGTGATAAACAGCTTCAGAGAAAAGGGCGAGTGAAGGAAGCAGGCGCTCGCTCGCTCGGTCTCTCTCTCTCTCTCCCCCCCCCCCAACAGGGCAGCTTGTTGCACATTGGAGTTGAGGGGTTTGCCGTGTTTGTGAACCTCGTATCCCATCGTCCTCTCCCTCCTTGCAGGTGGTGTTAGAGGAGCAACAGAGTCCCCAGGAAGGCGAGGCAGTGGCCTGGCAACTGATGAGCAAATTAGGCATAGAGGAGAAAGATCTCGTCGGTGGGGCTTACCTGGATCTTCTGCTGGCAGGTGGAGAGCCCCCCCTGTGATGGCTGGAGGACGTCTTGCGGGGGGGGGGTCACCTTGCTGCTTGGGGGAATAAGGTGCCTGGGATGCGGAGAGGAGCCGCATAAGGTGCCTGGGATGCGGAGGGGAGCAGGAGGTTTTGTTCCTGAAGGCTGCCCAAAATCATCTCAAATCAAAATGTGCCTTGGCCCAGAACAGGGATGTCCAACCTTTCTCAACTTTAAGACCTGTTTAAATATCCACTGTGATGCATCGGAACTTGGGGTGACTGTCATAACCCACCTCACAGGGTTGTTGTGGGGAAAATGAGAGGCAGGGTTTGTTAGGCCTGTTTGTTCCCTTTTGAGTTGACCAGATAGAATAAAAACGCACAACAGGTGAGGCAGCAGGGCCAGAGAGGCACCTGGTGAAACCCGTGGGGTGGGGGAATCAGTGGGGTGGACAAAGAGGAGGTGACACTTGGCTGAACAGCCGCTGACCCCCACAGGAGGAGGAGGAGGAGGAGGCGGATCTGGGGCTGGCTGCATGGAGGATGGATGGGAACAGGGAAGCGGAAGCAAGAGGCGCCTCCTTCATGCTTTCCAAGGTTCCACAATGTGTTGGATCATCATCTCATGACACCCTAGACCAGGGGTGTCCAACCTTGGCAACTTTAAGACTTGTGGACTTCAACTCCCAGAATTCCTCAGCCAGCTTTGCTGGCTGAGGAATTCTGGGAGTTGAAGTCCACAAGTCTTAAAGTTGCCAAGGTTGGACACCCCTGGTCTAGACAATTACAAGGAAAGGGGGGGAGGCTGTGGGTCTGCTTGATAAGTTGGTTTATCAAACCATTGCATGGATTTTCCAACTGCCAAAGTGGCTGGTGAACAAAATAAAAACGTTAAAAAACCATCGTTTGAAACAGTGAACTCTGTTGAGGTACCAATAAATACATCCATCTGCCAACGATCCCCCCGCCCCCACTCGCTGGATAGTTGGTCCTGGGGAGGGCCACCACCTGCCTCTCTTCATGGCATGGAGGGTTGTGGGCCTTTCTGCTTGGAGGAAGCTGCAGCTGCTTGGATGCTGACTGAGCTGTTCTCAAGACACGTGTGTGCTAACTGTGAATCTGTGACCCCCGCCTGGCACGCCAGTCCCAAAGTGCTGAGTTGTCATCACCCACAGCCAACATGGCCAGTCTTAATACCAGGCCTGGGCGTTCTTTCAGTCTAGGTCAGTATGGCACCTGCTGCAGAAACGGGGCAAAGGAGAGGCCTTCTGGGGCATGAACTGCTGCCCCCCCCTTAGAGAAGCCGCCACAACCTTCTGCCCTCCAGATGCCCACTTTGGACTTCAGAGTGGCTGGCTGTGCTCTCTGGGTGGCACCAGCCTGCAGAAGGCTTCCCTTCTCTTGGCCCAGGTTCCCTGGGAAGGCAGCATCCGGGGCCAGTGCATTGCCCTGGGTGGGTGGCTGGCGGGCAGCCTTAACAACGGGAAGTCTGGGCTGGGGACCAGGGCCTAGTGGGGAAGTCCCAGGACCAGGAGGCCTAACTTTAATGGGAGTTTCTTTAATTGGCTCCCTGGGGAGGGAGGGAGGCTGCCTCCTGAGCCCGGATTTTTCCGGGCTGCGTCTGGGAGACGTCTGGCCCCTCACCAGGCAGAGGTCGCCAGGGCCTGTCGTGGCCCCGTCTCCTCCTCCCCTCACCGGTGGGAGCTTTCCCCGCTTGCAGGCTCCGCAGGAGAACGGCGCTGGCAAAGGCTTCTTGCCGTGCTGCCAGGCGCCCCCATGCAGCCCCCCAGCGCCCGGCCCAGGGACAGCGCCTCGCGGCCGCCCTTCAGCACCAGCGGCGCGGACAGCTCCCCGCCCCGCAAGCCGCCGGCTCTGCAGCCCGCGCCGCCGCCCCCGCGCAGTCCGGCCTGTCCGCTCCCCGCCCGCCGCGCCCTCGCTCTGCAACCGGGCGCCCGGCCCTGGCATTGGGCGCCCGCTTTGTTTTGGCGCCGGGCTGGGACATTCCCCGCCGCCTCCGCCTCCCCCGACCCGCTAGGCTGGAGGTGTCGCGCCGCGCATCCGCAGTGGGGAGGGGGCGCTGTGGAGCCTCGCTCGGCCTCGCCCCTCCTCCGCCTCCCCTCCCCGCCTCCCGCCGAGCCGCGCCGGAGCACGACGGCCTGGTGGGTATTGGCTGCGCCGCCCGCTCCCCCCGCGCCGCAGCCAGGCAGGCGCAGACCCCCGCGCTGTTTCCCGGGGCCCGGCCGGAGGAAGCGCCATGGCAGCTGCGGCTCTTGCCAGCCTCTGCGGGCAGCATCCGCAGTGAAGACCCGCCGCCGCCGCCGCCGCCGCCGCCCGACCGCCCCGGCCTCGCCGCCCCTCGCCTCGCTCGCGGCGTCTCGCCTCTCGCTTGCCTCGGCTCGGCTCGCTCGGCTGGCGTTGCGCGGCGCCCGGAGAAGATGGCGGATCGGGCGGAAATGTTCTCGCTCTCCACCTTCCACTCGCTCTCGCCGCCCAGCTGCAGGTAAGGCGCCGCCGCCGCCGCCCGAAGGCAGCCTCGAAGGCCGGGGAGGGGTGCGCAGAGGGGGCGATGCTGGCCGCTGCGGCTCCGGGAGGCTCCCGGGCACGTCCGCAACCCGGGCGGAGAAGCTGGGCCAGGAGCGGCGGCCGAGAAGGTTCCGCTGGCTGAGCGTTGGGCGGCTCCTCCGGAGAAGCTGGGCCTGGCCCCCGCCGGCCTCGCGCCACAACTGGGCCGTGGGCGCCCCGTCTGCCCCCGGGGGTCCCTCCTCCCGACACCCAAGGGGGTCGCCGCCCGCTCCCTGCCTGCCCTTCCAAGAGGCCCGCTCGGGCCGCCCGCGTGACCGCTCCCCGGGGACCCTCCCTGCCTCCCTTGCCGTCGGGGGTGGGGGAGGCGGCGCTCGGCCCAGAAAAAGAGCGAAGCCGCTTCTCCCCCCGCCTGGAGGCCGCAGCGGCGGAGGCATTTTGCGGCTTTGGGGGTGCCGCTTCGTCGTCGTACAACCGGGTCCCCTCCACCTCCCTTCCATGGAGAACTTGCCCCCGATTCGGAGGCTCTGGAGCGGCCTCGGAGGAGCAGGACTCCACCCGCGGCAGCCCCCTCCGCTCTTGCTTGGGTGCCCTGCGCTCCTCCCCCTCCCAGCCGAGCTTGGGCCTGGGGTGGGGGCCTCCTACCTTGACCCTCCTTTGAGGGGCCCCGGCCAAGCGCTGAGCCTTCCTTGCGGGGGTGGGTAGGCCTGCTGGCCCTGAGAGGCCGTAGTCAGCTGTACTGTGGCCGTCCCCACCTTCTCCTTTCTCCCCTTGGCAGGCTCAGTCTGGCAGGGAGCCAGAGCGGCCTCTGAGCTGTGCTCTCCCCGATGAGCAGCAGAGCCCTCGGCCCCCCTTGGGACCCCCAGCCACTCTGGGGCTTGTGGGGCTCCCTCCTGGAAACCAAAGAGGGGCTTTGGGGCGTCGCCCATGGATTGGGGAAGGGCCTCCTTTTCCGTTTGGCCTTCTGGTCTTCCAAGCTGGGGAGGCATTTTCCTTGGGGACCCCCAGGGGCACCGGATGCAGGCCTGAGGCCTCCCTCGTGAGCCAGAGCTGCTCCTGGGGGCTCCTTCTAGGCACCGAGGTTCTTATTTGGGGGCAAGGACCCCAGAGAAGGGCTGTCCTTGGCAGCCGGAAGTCTGTTGTGGGGAGACGTGGGGCCTGTTTGGGCAGGGAGGGCCCAAGGGTGGATCCCAGGGGCTGGGAGGGCACCCAAAGCCCCTGGCTGGATCAGCCCAGCCAAGACCCGTTTTTGGGTTCCCCCAGGCGCACCCTGGAGACCAGAGAGGCCCTTGGGGGACGGGTGGCCCTCACCCAGAGACGGGGCTGCAGGGGAACCGAGGTGCCGAGAACCAGGCACGGCTAGCGGTTGAAGCGCTGGGGAGGCCTGGGAGCAACCGAGGAGCCAGGCTCAAGCCCCCCCAGCCCCCCAAACGGCCTCTTTCTCCGCTGCCCCGGGGGTGGAATAAAAGCAAGGGAGACCCACCCGCAGGCCATCTTCGGCTTCTGGGGGAAAGCTGGGCAGAAATCAATTAAATGGATCCATGGAAAGGGCAGGAATATCGTCAGGGGAATCCAGCTCTCCTTTGCGCCTCCTGGGATCCCTTCTGGATGAGCAGGGATCCTGGAGATCTGCTTTGGCACAAAGGGAGAGGTGTGGGGAGGGGGATGAGATGAAGGCCAGGATGGCGGGGGGGGGGCCCTTCAGCAGATCTTTGGGAAGTAGCGGGGCCTGGGCTGAGCAACCCCACTGCGCCCCTCCCAGTATGTGGCTGGCATGGCACTTCCCGGCCTCCTTAACTCGCAGGGCACGTGCCTTGGCCAACTGGCGGTCCCCAGGCACCTGGAGGCGGCCAAGAGTGTGTGTACGTGTGCATTTTGGAGGCAGGAATACAGTTGAGGGGGTGGGTTCCATGGTTCTGATGAAACAGAATTGGGTGCCACAAGGTGGGAGGAGGTTTGGGTTGTCTTTGACCTTTTTCTCTTGGGGGGGGGACGGTGTGAGTAGATAATGGCTCTGGCCATGACCATCAGTGGGCACTTAAGGGAGATTCAGCTGGGAGAGCTGAAAAGACATAACCTGATCAGCCGTGGCCTGTATAGGATGCATACATGCATGTGTGTGTGTGTGTGTGTGTGTGTGTGTGTGTATCTATCTATCTATATTCTTAATATAGATAGATAGATAGATAGATAGATAGATAGATAGATAGATAGATAGATAGTGAAGGGACCGTGTCAATAGCAGCCTTTTGTCCGTCTTCTCTGCGTGTTGTGCTTGACCCATTAAGTGGGCAACCAGGAAGGCCAAGGACTTTCTCTGCCAGGAGCTGCTCAGGAGCAGGAAGGAGAGAGGCATTGCTAGATCCCTGGTAGATCCCAAGTGGATCCCTGCCCTTTGGAACATCACCTTGATCCTTCTGCCCTTTAGGAAGACTTTGAAAAACCTGGCTTTTCCAGCAGGGCAAACTGTGAAGTTACCGGGATGGTGAAATTTTGCATTTTTATCTACCTGGGTGCTGTGGTGGTTTTATTGCCTTGCCTGCTTGCAAGTTGCTGGTCAGTTGAGTGGCCGTCTTTTCATTCGTTCAATCAACCAACCAATCAGCTGGGGCCACTATATGTTTTCCTCGAAGTCATTGGCCACGGTGGCATAACAGGAGGCAGGCTCCTGTCTGAATGTACCCCAACCTCTGGGGTTGTCTCCTTTGCTTGCGATGTGCACCTCTCTCTCTAAGGCAGGGCTCCCCAAACTTGGCAACTTTAAGACTTTCAAACTTTAAGCAAAGCTGGCTGGGGAATTCTGGGAGTTGAAGTCCACAAGTCTTAAAGTTGCTAAGTTTGGAGCCCTCTGCTCTAAGGTGTCAATCCAGGTTGGATTCCCACAACACACTTAACTAAGTTGTGTTTTGTGTAAGCACATCCGCTCGAGCTGCGAAATGCTGAACGGGCGGTGTGTGAAAGACAACTCTAGGGACAATGCAGCTGCAGCCAGCACGTCTTCCAGCCACCTGGTGATGCTGCTGTGAGGATGCGGCCACTGGAGCTGTTTGCTTGGAAGGGTGATAGGTGAACACGCGCAGAAACCGAGTCAGGCCGGCTCCAGCTTGGTCTCGGCTGAGTTTAAAAGCAGGATGGGGAGCTACCAGGAGGGGCCTCAGCCAGGAGCCCCCCTCCCATGTTGGGATTAGGGGTGACATGAGGGGCTGCCCCAAAGGAGAAGAGGCCCTTCAACTTAGTCTCCAAAGGCCCCGAAGGCGGCAGGACAAGGAAGAGCAGATGGAAACTCGCCAAGGAGCGAAGCAACCTGGAACGCAGGAGGGAGGTTTCTGAGAAGAGACGGGACAACCATTTGTCTGGATTGATTCCAGGTGCCCCGCTTGAGCAGGGGGGGTTGGACTAGTAGATCTCCAGGGTCCCTTCCAACTCTGTGATTCTGTTGTTTTGAATGGCGGCTTCCCTCAACCAGCTCCTCCTCAGGATTGTCTTGGCTTCACCGAGGGAGGAGCTGCTGGTCGGAGCCGTTCCTTCCTGAGCAGGATCTGGCCTTCTCTCTTGGGGGGCTCCAGGGCTGTTTGCGCAGCCAAAACCTTGAGGACGCTGCAGGGTGGGCAGGGTGGCGTCGTTCCCTGGCTATTCAGAAGAGAGCAAGGGAACAGGAGGGAGGGATTTGTGATTGAAGCAGGAACTGTGGCTTGGAGGTTGTGGGCTTGGGCCTCCGGTTTAGGGATTTGGGGCCTGCAGGTTTCACAGCAACCGCATTCAGAGGACCCAGATTTGGGGTCAAACGTGCTGCATGAATCTGGCTTTAGCAGGAAACCTTCAAGGATAAACCTTGCTTCTCTCACCTGTCCCAAAAGCACCTGCGGATTGCACTGGGCAGCCGGGAAGGGCTCTTTCTCAGGCCGGGGAGTGCAATTCTGTGCAGAAGGAGGGGAAAGGTGGGGCTCCCCTTTGGGCTCCTTCGGGAGGTCCCACCAAGGGGAGAGCCCCACTCCCTCGGGTGCTGCTTCTACCCAATTCTAAACACAATCACAGCCCCTCCATGTACATATGGAAACGTATGACTTGGGTTCCCCCCCACCAATTGCTTGTATAGGGATCATTCTCTATACCAATTCTCAACCTGGCAACTTAGATAGATACAGATAATCAGAATTGGAAGCGACTTTAGAGGGCATCTAGTCCAAGCCCCCACCCAAGCGGGAGACCCTACACCATTTCTGACAGATGCCAGTCCAATCTCTTCTTGAAAGCCTCCAGTGATGAAGCTCTCACAACTTCCGAGGGCAACTTCTGTTCCATGAGTTGATTGTTCTCCCTGTCAGAAAGTTTCTCCTTATTTCCAGGTTGAATCTCTCCTTGTTCAGCTTCCATCCATTATTCCTTGTCTGGCCTTTGGGTGCTTTGGAGAATAGCTTGACCCCTTCTCCCTGTGGCAGCCCCTCAAATATTGGAAGGCTGCTCTCCTGTCTCCCCTGGTCCTTCTCTTCCCTAGACCAGCCAGGCCCAGTTCCTGCAACCGTTCGTTGTATGTTTTAGCCTCCAGTCCCCTCATCATCCTGGTTGCTCTTCTCTGTACTTTTTCTAGAGTCTCAACATCTTTTTTATAATGTGGTGACCAAAACTGGATGCAGGACTCTCGGTGTGGTCTTACTAAGGCTTTATAGAGTGGTATTAGTACCTCCCTTGATCTTGACTGTATCCCTCTGTTAATGCAGCTTAGGATTGCATGGGCTTTTTTGGCGGTGGCTGCACACAGCTGGCTCCCATTTAGCTGGTTGTCCACTAAGACTCCAAGATCCCCCTCCCAGTTCCTGCTGTGGGGTCTCCAACCTTGGCAACTTGAAGCCTGGCGGACTTCTGGGAGTTGAAGAGACCCCTGCTCTATATGATGCATGTTGGATTGTGTTTCTGCTATGATTGCACCAGTAGAGGCTACACCAATTTCATTGTCTCCATGATGTACAATGACCATAAAGGCTGGGCAGGGGGCAGCAGGCTAAGTGCTTACTCCTTGCTCAGGTGGGCACAGGTCAAGTTTACCAACCGGAGGAAACGGGCGCAGGCTTTGCCCGGTCAGTTTGTAACCCAAACGAGGCTCGCAATTCCTTGGGCTGATGAGGGGTGGGGAGGAGTCATTGGGCTTCTTCCAAGGGGATGCTTAGCATCTCAGTGGCTTCTGTGTCCTTTGCAATTGCGGTGATGTGCAGACCACAACACAAAAGTGCACCTGCTTCTTTGTGTCCCAACCAGTGTCCGCAGGAGGACCTCACAGCAGGGCGTGAGAGAACACAGTTTAATGTTGCTAGTTCCTGGGCAAGAGCTGTTTAATCGACACATATTTTAATCTTGCATTTTATATTTTGAATTTTATGCCATTTAGTGTGCCTTATTTTAATTGGGATGCCTCTGACACGAATAAACAAACTGCTCTTTAAAAGACAACAAATCCTGAAACGATTCAAAAGAAACCAACCTAAAATCACTATTTAGCCCAATCCAGAGGGTTCCACAGCCTCCCCCTGTGGTAAGAGAGGCGGCCAACACATTTTATAAATAAATAAAATGCAAATTCATTTCTGATTGTGCCACTTTTCCTCTCCGCCTGCCATTCAAGACCTGGTGCCGGATCTACTCAGCTTCATCTTTGAGAGTGAGGCACAAGGCTACTTACTTACTTACGGATTAAGGGAAGGGACCTTGTAGGCCATCTAGTCCAACCCCCCCCCCGCCTGCTCCTGGGTCAGGATTTGTTCTGACACCACTCACTCTGGGGGTGACCAGTATTGGCATCTTGTTTGGGGGGGGGGTGTCAGCTGCACTTGTCCTCTTCTCCCTGCCCCCCCCGCAGTGCTATAAAGGTGAAGGGCAATTTGGCTGCCATCTTCCCAGGTGTTCTTGGTGCCCCTCACCTTCCCCCTGCCTTCCCCCCAGGGCTGTCAGGTCCTTCTCTGTGTTGGTGCCTGACGGAGCATTTTTGCTGGTCACGAGCCTCTAGAGCAGAGATGGGTCCCCTTGGGACTTGCGGACTTCAACTCCCAGAATTCTTCTTCTTCTTCTTCTTGCATGTTGGCTCAGGAATTCTGGGAGTTGAAGTCCACAAGTCACAAAAGGGCCAAGGTGCCCCAGCCCTGCTCTAAGGGCAGGACCTTGGTTCCCTCCGTGGATTCCAAGTGAGGCATGGGGTGGGGGGTGGGGGGAAAGGGGTTGAAGTGCTCCCCCCTGAATCGATGGCTGAAAGTTACACCCCCGGGAGGGACTCTGTCATTACTATAGTCCCCATCATGCTCCTCCAGGGAGTTGAAGTACATCCGGGAGCTCAAATCACACTCTGTGTTTGTTATGGAGAAGGAGAGGGGTGTGTGTGTGTGTGTGTGTGTGTGTTTGTGTGTGAATCTCAGCAATTGCATCACAGTTTCCCAGGGATGAGGCCGCCCATTCCAGAGGGGCCCAAGACAAGAGACTGCACAGTCCCAAGCTGGATGGGGAGGAAGAAAGAAATCCAGGGTTGCCACACTATAGAATCTCCTGTATCTGGTATTTGAGAAGGCGATCGCTTTAGTCTGGCAAGATCCCGTCCATCAGGCGCAAGCAAACAGCGGGTTGGATTTCACAGGGTCGCCTTTGGGGTTCGGCCTGGCAAGCCCCTGGAAGGGCTCATAGTCCAGAGCAGAGAAGCCGAGCTGGGCTTCTGGGCTTCTCCTAGGCAGGCAGGTCAGCGACTCCCACCGGAGATTCCAAGGTGGAGACCCACTAGCTGATGTGGGCCGTGCCAGCTGTGCCCAGGGCCTCTCCATGGCAGTGGTAGATGGGGAAGGTCTCAAGGTTGGCCCCTCCCCTTCTCCCTGAAGACAGCAGCTGGTTAGGAGGGGTCCGTGCTGCCATGAAGCTGCAGCAGCAGCAGAGCAGATGGCTTTGGGTCGGGGTGCCCTTCCGCTCGACCTGGGCATGGTGGAGAAAAGCGGCTCTGCCATCTCCCCAGGGGCCGCTCCCCGGGGCTCACCCCCTCGGTGCTTGCAATGCACGGGCTGCTCTGAGCCTCTGAGCAACAGCCGAGGAAGCCCCGTTTCAGCAAATGAGAGGGCAGCTGCGGCTGATCCGGTGGGTTTTCAGATGTAAACAACTGCATGAAGCTTAAGCCTGATTATCAACGGCTGAAGGTCTGTGTGTCAGTTGGACTCCCCCATGGTGGAGAATCGCTGAGGGTGCAGCAGCTCCTGTGAATCGGGTGCATTTCAGACCAGGGCTCTTGCGGGCTCTTCAGGTGCGCCAGGATGGGAAGCTGGCAGCCCCCTCGCACCCCACAGAATCAAGGGGTGTTGGCCTTGCCCAGTTCCCGGGGCTGAGCCGTCCTTCCCTTTCTCCTTTCCGGTCTCTTGAAACGCTTGCAGGGAAGGCCCTTGCGGTTCATCAGCTCTTCATCCTCTGTGCATTGTTAAAAAGGCAACATTAATGGGATGATGGAAAGGAGTAAGTGAACAGGGAGAAAATAAAATTGTGCAACCTGATCCCATACTCAGATCACAAGGGCTCATAAGGATCAGGGGCTTTGCCGGATCTTGGATCACGTGTCACATGCTAAGAAAATGGGGTGGGAAACGTGGGAATTCTCCCCAAGTCAGAAATGGGGATTGGTCCCACAAAGGGAAGCTTCGACCTGCTTGGTTTTCCTCCCTCCCTCCCTTTCTTCCTTTCTCTCCCCCTCTTCCCTCTCCCTCTTCTTTCCTCCCTTCTATTTGCCCGGCCCCCTGTGTTCGGGTCCACTTCTGACCCCTGAAGGCTAGGCTGCTGCTCCTGCAGGGGCTTTTAGCCTGGCCAGGGAAGAGCAGCTCAGGGCCACGAAGGAGGACACCGCAGTCCTGAGGACCAGGGCAAACCAGCAGAGGTCAGGACCGCTGGAGCTGAGACAGGCCCCGTTTTCTGGAGTTCTGGCACGACAGCCTTGCCCCCGAAATCAGCACAGATTTGCAACCGAGCAGAAATTGGGGTTCTGCCTTTGCTTGCAGACAGCCCCAGTTCTGGTTTCTGAGAGGGAGCGGAGGGGGGTGGAGAGCCTCAGGGAAGGAACCCACCTGAGCATCCCTGGACGGCCAGCGGGCTGCTGCCTTGGCTTGTGCAGGGAGGCAGCAGCAGCAGCAGGAGGAGGAGGAGGAGGAGGAGGAGGAGGAGGAGGAGGAGGAGGAGGAGGAGGAGGAGGACAAAGCCAGCAGTTCTGCTTCGAGAGCGGCTGCCTCCACGCCAGGCAGGAAACAGGTGAGGAAGAGCCTCCGGCCATTCCCCTCTCCCGCCCTTGAGCAGCGCCTTTCCAGGAGGGCGGCTGGGCTCCCCCTCCCTCTGCTGGTCCAGCTGGGCTGAGCGACGGGGACAAACCAGGGGGGTCTTCCGAGAACTTCTGGGCAGACTTGGGTCTGGGTCTGCCGCCTTCAGAGCTCTCCAAACAGGGCAAAGCTGGCCGGGGAATTCTGGGAGTTGAAGTCCACAAGTATTAAATCTTTCCAAGGTTGGACACCCCTGATATGGTGTCTCCCGCCTGAGCAGGAGGCTGGACTATTTTTTTTTAATTTTATTTTTTTATTTATTTTTGTCAATTGCTTACAAGATAATAGGTATAAGTAAAAACATAGTTATGAATACATGGATACATATAAGAAGAATGAAAGAAACAATAGGACAGGGACGGTAGGCACGTTGGTGCACTTATGCACGCCCCCCTACAGACCTCTCAGGAAAGAGGTGAGGTCAATAGTAGAAAGTCCAAGGTTAAAGTTTTTGGGGTTTGGGGAAGAAACCAGAGTCAGGTAGAGTATTCCAGACATTGACCACTCTGTTGCTGAAGTCGTATTTCCTGCAATCAGGTTTGGTGCAATTAACCTTGAGTTTGTATCTATTGTGTGCTCTAGTGTTGTTATGGTTGAAGCTGAAGTATTCATTGACAGGTAGGACATTGCAATGTATGATTTTGTATACCATGCTTAGATCGGACTGAAGGTGGCGTAGTTCTAGGTTTTCTAGGTCTAGAATTTCGAGTCTGGTGGCATAAGGTCTTCTGCAACGAGTAGAGGAGTGGAGAACTCTTCTTGTGAAATATTTCTGGACTTTCTCAACTGGACAGACTAGAAGATCTCCAAGGTCCCTTCCAACTCTGTTCTTCTGTTACCCCCAGGGAAGTCCACCTGGCCAGGCTACCTGGCCCTACAAGAGCAGGTGCCCTTCCTCTGAACCCCCCAGGCCCTTTCTCTGCTGTGCTGCTGGTCTCTTTGCTCCTTGGCAGCAGGAATAGAGAGCGCCCTCTGCACATGGCCACTCACGTCTCTCTTTGCAACTATGTAGATCTTCCCCCCTTGGGATCTGGCAAGGATTCAAGGACCTCATTTCTGCATCGGTTCAACCTTCTGGATGATTAGTCAGCTCTGCAAAGGAGGCCTTTTATTTTTAAGTGGTTGCAACGCCCTGCCAGCCTCGTAAAAGGGGCAGGAGAACCACTCAGCCTCCAAAAGGAACCCGAGGAACCGGGTGGGGCCTGGCCAGGGTCTCATGGGCTGGGTGCCCCCCCCAGTATGGGGATGCTTGGTAGGACAATTAGAGACAAGTGTTGGGAGGGCCCAGCAACTCTACCAGATGATGGTCTGCTGTTAATGCACCCGACAAACTTCCTGTACTTCACATTCAATTTGGGGTGTTTATAGCCTGAGTGAGTTAATAATTTAAAAACATTTCCAGGATCTTGCGAAGTCAACTCCGGCTAGAGAATGAGCATCCCTCACTCCGAAGGCTTTTTTAAAAATCCTCAGTTTAACAGAATAACAGAGTTGGAAGGGACCTTGGAGGTCATCTAGTCCAACTCTCTGCTTGAGTAGGAGACACTATACTGTTTCAGGTAAATGGTTGTCCAGTCTCTTCTGAAAAACTTGCAGTGTTGGAGTAGCCACAATTCCTGGTGGCAAAATCTGTTCCGTTGATTAATTGTCCTCACCGTCCTTAGTTCCAGGTTGCCTCTCTCCTTGGTCAGTTTCCATCCGTTGCTTCTCGTCCTGCCCGCGGGGGCCTTGGAGAATAGCTTGACTCCCTCTTCTTTGGGGGCAGCCCCTGAGATACTGGAAGGCTGCTCCCCTGTCTCCCCCCAGTCCTTCTTTTCACTAGACTAGGCCAACCCAATTCCTGAACCTTCTTCATATGTTTTAGCTTCCAGGCCCCTAATTACTTTTGTTGCTTTTCTCTGAATTATTTTCAGAGTCTCAACGTCTTTTTTTGTATTGTGGCAACCAAAATTGGATGCAGAATTCCGAGCAGGGCCTTACCAAGTGCTCTCAACCCTTCACGGGATCTTGATTCTGTCCCTCTGTTCATGCAGACACCTAGTTCCAGGGAGACCCTCCCCCTGCCTGCCTGAGGTTGCCCCACAGAAGGCCTTTCCCCCCCCTGGCAACACACACGTTGGCACTGCCCACTGGATAGGCAGCCAACTCATCCTGGAGCACCTGTGGTGAAGGCAGTTGGCATAGCTTGTCCAGGTATTGGCTGGTCCTGCTCCCTCGTCCAACCTTCCAGGGGTGACCCAGAGGCCTTAAGTTATCCTGGGGACGAAAGGCCGCCTCTGTGCCTCCCTGCACACCTGCCAAGCATTTCAGAGTCGTGTGAAGGGCACAGACTGGAAAAACGATGACAGGTCTAAAGACCGACAAGGGAAGAGCCATGGAAACGTCAACGGCTGCTCACAGGGATGACCTCATCCTGCTTCCTGGGGCTGGGGTGATGCAGAGACCCCAGGGGCTCGGCAGGTGGGCTTCTGGGAAGAGGGAGCAGAAGGGGACGCAGGTCTCGTCCTCACTGGGGTGGCCGGTTTGGGGCAGCTCTTGCCCCCCTCCGTCTGCCAGCCACAATCAGCTGTGAGGAGGGAGTCCCTGGCCAGAGCAGCCGGGCAGAATCGAACTGCCCGAGAAGGCAGCGGCAGGGAGGCAGTCCTGTTATTCCTCACAGCCCTGGGAGCCCAGCAGAGGTCTGCCTGGAGGCGGGGGTCTCCCCACCCGTGGAGGGGGGCCATCATGAGCCCCACCAGAAAGGGAAAGAGGCCCGGGGGTGGGGGCCGTGGCAGGTCGGCTTGTGGGCAAGGTCCCCTCCAGGCAGGCTGGGAAGGTCCCTTCGCCCAAACCCAGCGTGGGTCCCATTCATTGGGGCCGGGGGAGGGGAGGGCGCTCCACCAGACCTCCGTGCCCCTCCCCCTCCAGCTTGGGGCGGGGCCTTGGGGCCTGCAGCCCGCGGGTTGCTCTGCTCTGGGCTCAGCCTGGGGGAGGGGGGGTCGCACCGGGGAATGGAAGGTCAGATAGAAAGTGTGGCTTCCTCGCAGCTTGTCCTCCCCACCCCCAAGGCCCTCCAAGCTGCAGACGGCCCTTGTTGGGCAGAGCAGCCGCTGGGCCACTAAGAGGTCATCTGTCCCTCAAGAGGGCAGTGCATTTCCCCAGGGCGCCCAACTGACCCGTCTGTTCTCTGCATTTGGCCAGCCCGGAGGACCCTAAAGTAGCCACACCAGCTGGGTCTGCCCCCCCCTCCACGGAGAGACCCCCGGCTTGCCCAGCCCCCTCCAAGCAAGGCCTCCCAGGGGCTCTGGCCCACCCAGCCCCATTGCGGGGGACTTTGCTGCAGTCCTGGCTTTCCATCTCACGACTGAAGGTACAGACAGAGCAGGGCCGGCTTTCTGGCTTTCAAAGGACGGTTTCCATAACAACCCTGTTCTCACCAGGTTGCTTAACTCTTCCGTCACTGGAGCAGCGGCCTCTCCACCCAGGTGGGCTCCCCCGATCGGGTGCTGGAGGGCACGTTTGGCTCCCCCTTCTCCATTTTGGTCACGGATGGGGGGGGTGGCAAGGGCAGGGCAGGGCAGCAGGCTGAGCCTCAAGGAAGCCCGGAAGGTGAGGAGATGCCCAGGGAGGGTTGGGGCTTCTGCTCCAGTCAAGGGGGCCCTGAGGTCCCCCAAGGAGGGAGGGAGGGGAGGGAGAACTGGGCTCCCCTCCCTAATCAGGCTCAGTTGTGCCATGAAGGCTAATTGCAGGAAAGGCGGGGGAGGGCTGCCTGGTTGTCCAGGCCCAGCAGGTCCCCTGGCAGGTGAGGGTTGGGGGCGGGAAGGAGGGAGGGAGGGAGGGTGAGGCAGCCGAGGGTTTCTGGGCCTCACGGTGGGGGGTCTCCTCCTGCTTCCCTTGCAGACCCTCCCAGGACATCAGCCTGGAAGAGTTCGACGATGAGGATCTGTCCGAGATCACAGACGATTGTGGCATCGGCCTGAACTATGACTCGGACCACAACGAGAAGGTGGGAGGGGCTGGCGGGGGTCTGCCCCTCTCCTTTGGCACTGGGGGGCTGAGTTCCCCTTGCCCGACCTTCCTGCTCCCCTCTTGCTCCAGGGGAGAGCCTGGCTGGGTTGCTCCCGGGAGACCCCCAGGAGGGAGGGAGGGGGGGCGGGGGCAGAAGCTTCTCTCTCCTTTAAAGGGCAGCTGCTGGCTCAGAGGCGGGGAGGGGGCAGCCTGGCGTGAGCTGGGACTGAGCGCAGAGACCACCCACCCACATGGGTCCCGGGGGAGGCCCAAGCAGGTCGCAGGAGGCGGAACCAGCTCTGGAGGGATCGGGCTCCCCAGTCCAGGCCATGGAGCCAAGTGCCCCCTGCAAACGAAAACCCTCATTGAAGACCCTCAGGAGCCCCCAGGGACGTGAATTGCCTGCCTGCCAATCCAGATCTCTCCCCCTCTGACCATCACCATCATCTGGATTTGGGGATCCTTTGGGAAGAGATTCCAGCAGCTGGGCCTCCCCCCAGGCCCCCATAGGGAGGCTTTAAGCCAGACAGACCAGCCGGCTTGCATTCAAAGTGGCTGGCTCCCCCCACCTCCCCCGAATTTCCCCTCTGCTTGCCTGAAAAAGCCGCCCGTCAGGCTGCGATTGGCATGGGAGGATGTTCATGCAGCCCCTGGGGGCTGCTCTGGGGGCAGCCAGGACCCTTCTGGGGGTTTCAGCCAGTTTGGCCTCAGTGCACCAACCCCTCCCTATCTGCCCCCCCCCCCGTCCAGGCTCTCCTGGGAGGGGTCCAGCAATGGACCCCCCAGTCCCATCACCCTCTTCCTGTTCCTCCTGAGTTGCATCCAAAGGAGGGCGGGGGGCTTTCTCTCCCAGGAAAGTAACCCTGGTCCCTGCAGGCCTCCTCAATTTCTGCCCCCCGAAGACCCAGCCGCCCCCAGTCTGGGCCCAGCCCCCAGGCCAAGTCAGGCTGTGCAGCTCTTGGTGAGGGTCTGTGGGTGGTTTGGGCCCCTTTGCCTGTGGGGAGGGGGCTGGTTCCCTAAGGCCCCACCCAAGCCCCCTGGGCAGCCTCCGAGTGGCAGAGGCGGTGCTGCTGCCAGCGCAGGTCAAGCGCTTCCTCCTCCTCCTCCTCCCCTCCTCCTCCTCCTCTCCTCCCTCCTCCTCCTCCTCCTCCTCCTCCTCCTCCTCGAGGTCTGAATGCCCTTGGCCTCAAGACAGGAGGCGAGGGGGCTTGCAAAGGGCCTTCTGAGGGAGGGGCATGAATGCTGCCAGTCGACCTTCCTGAGGGAGGAGGGGGGGCATCCCACTGGAGCCCAGAGCTGCTCCCTCCCCGTCCTCCCCCAACCCCCCCCCCCCCACGGCCAAGACCTGCCTTTTTTGCCTCCACCCAGGACTGCCTGGGGCTGGGCAGGGGGGAGCAGCCCCTCCCACCTGCACCTTCCAGGAAGACTTCCAGGAGTTTGAGATGATCGATGACAATGAGGAAGAGGAGGAGGAGGAGGGGCTGGAAGAGGCGCCCCGCTCCCCTTCGGGGTCGCTGATACCTTCGCCCACCCTCGAGGACCCCCAGAAGCTTCGTCCCACCACCCTCAACCTGACGGTCACAAGCACCCAGGTGAGTCGATGCCTCCCCCCCCCGTCTTTCCACAGCCAGGCTGGGGAGGGGGGGCACCAAGGCTGAGAGAGCTTGGGAAAAGGGGGTGGGGGGTGGGGGCAGCCATCGGACTCCACGCAGGGACTGGAGAGGGGCATCCGCTGTGGTGGCGCTTGGAGTGGGGAGCCCAGCAGCCCTTCTGCCTCTCGAATGAAGCATGCGGGGGAGGGCGGGGGGGCAAAGGAGGCAGCGCCCTCCTTCCGGTGCCCCCAGAGACTCCCGAGTGTTTCGGGGGAGGGGGCACAAAGAAATCGACTGGAGGGCTCCTGGGGGGGGGGGCTCCCCAGAGGCCGTCAGGAGAAGCCGTGCCCAGCCGAGCATTTGCAGGCCTCCCCAGCCACCGGCTGCAGCAAAGGGCGGGGGAGGGTGGGGTGGGTGGGGGGAGGCAGGAGGTGTGGGGGAGGGCTGTGCTCAGGATGCCAACGCTCCAGAAGAGTCTGGAAAGGGCACAGAGAAGAGCAACGAAGGGGCTGAGGGGGCTGGAGGCGAAAACCTCCCAAGAACGGAGGCCGGAACGGGGTCGGTCTAGTCTGGCGAAAAGAAGGAGACACGACAGCCGTCTTCCAACACCTGAGGGGCTGCCCCAAAGACAGGGGGCGCTCAAGCTATTCTCCAAAGCCCCCGAGGGCAGGTCAAGGTGGAAACCGATCAAGGAGAGAAGCAAGCGGGAACTAAGGAGACAGTTCCTGACAGAGAGGACAATGAAGCAGTGGAACAGCCTGCCACCAGAGGTTGTGGGAACTTCCTCACTGGAGGCTTTTAAGAAAAGACTGGACAGCCATTGGTCTGGAATAGGATAGGGTCCTCCTGACTGAGCAGGGGTTGGACTAGATGACCTCCAAGATCCCTTCCAATTCTATTGAACCAACTGGGGCTCTAAGTCCAGCTTCATTTATTGGGCTTGGTGGCCTCACTGAGGGTGGGGCCTCCAGGCAGCCCGTAGCCCACCTAGCAAAGGGGCTAAACCCCAGTCCGGTTTTCCTAAATGGAGTCTGAACCGATGCGCCCCTGGGGAAAGAGGCGGCAGGGGCTGGGTGGGCGGGGGAGGGGCTTCTGCCCATCAGCTCAATGAAGCCCTGCAGGGAGTGACTTCCGGGGGGCTTTCTCTGCCGAGAGACGGACCTCGCAGGGAGGCAAGCAGAGGCCACGGGGGGCACAGGTTGTGTGCCACGTGGGCAGTCGAGGCAGCCGGCCTTGCCAAGGGCATCTGGACAGAGGCAGCCGGCAGTCTTTCCGAGTCCCAGTCTGCAGGGCCGCTGCCCAGGAGGTGCCCACCCACCTTCAGGTCTTCCCAGGAGGGGAGGTGGGCTCTCCTGCTGTCCTTTGGCTGGGCTCGGCCTCTGCCCTGAGCCCCAAATGGTCACTGGCGCACTAAGTCTCCCCCCACATTTGGCAGGGAGAGGGTCTGGGTTCACGTGGCACAGGAACCTTCCGAATTAGGGCTTGGCGTGAAGTCTGAAGCCAGATTTGGGTTGGGGGTCCCCCAAAATCCTTTCTGTGTCCGGAGCAATGCAGGAGTTCCACTTTTGAGCTGGCACCGTGCTAGTTTTGTCCCCTCACTGCTGCTCTCCCAACAGCCTCTCCTGTACCTCCCTCCTCCCTTCCTCCTCCTTCCTCCTTCCTTCCTTCCTTCCTTCCTTCCTTCCTTCCTTCCTTCCTTCCTTCCTCCCTCTCTCTCCTCCTCCCTGCCTTCCTCCCTTTCTTCCTGCCTGCCTTCCCTCCTTCCTCCCTCCCTCCCTCCCTCCCTTCCTTCCTGCCTCCTTCCTCTCCTCCTCCCTCCCTTCCTGCCTGCCTTCCCTTCCCTCCTCCTCCCTTCCTGCCTTCCCTTCCCTCCCTCCTCCCTTCCTTCCTTCCTCCCTTTCTTCCTGCCTGCCTTCCTTCCCTCCCTCCCTCCCTCCCTTCCTGCCTTCCCTTCCTCCTCCCTCCCTCCCTCCCTCCCTCCTCCCTCCTCCCTTCCTTCCTGCCTTCCTCCCTTTCTTCCTGCCTGCCTTCCCTTTCCTTCCTTCCTTCCCTTTCCTCCCTCCCTCCCTTCCTTCCTTCCCTTCCCTCCCTCCCTCCCTCCCTCCCTCCCTCCCTCCCTTCCTCCCTTTCTTCCTGCCTGCCTTCCCTTCCCTCCCTCCCTCCCTCCCTCCCTCCCTCCCTTCCTACCTTCCTTCCTCCCTCCTCCCTCCCTCCCTTCCTTCCTCCCTTTCTTCCTGCCTGCCTTCCCTTCCCTCCCTCCCTCCCTCCCTTCCCTCCCTCCCTCCCTCCCTCCCTCCCTCCCTCCTTCCTTCCTGCCTTCCTCCCTTTCTTCCTGCCTGCCTTCCCTTTCCTTCCTTCCTTCCCTTTCCTCCCTCCCTCCCTCCCTCCCTCCCTCCTTCCTTCCTTCCTTCCTTCCTTCCTTCCTTCCTTCCTTCCTTCCTTCCTTCCTTCCTTCCTTCCTCCTCCCTCCCTCCCTCCCTCCCTCCTCCTTCCTTCCTTCCTCCTCCCTCCTCCTCCCCTCCCTCCCTCCCTTCCTTCCTTCCTTCCTTCCTGCCTTCCCTTTCCTTCCTCCCTCCCTCCCTCCCTTCCTTCCTTCCTTCCTTCTTCCTTCCTTCCTTCCTTCCCCTTTCCTCCCTCCCTCCCTCCTCTCCTCCCTCCCTCCCTTCCTTCCTTCCTTCCTTCCTGCCTTCCTTTCCTTCCTCCCTCCCTCCCTCCCTCCCTTCCTTCCTTCCTGCCTTCCCTTTCCTTCCTCACTCCCTCCTGCCTTCCTCCCTTTCTTCCTGCCTGCCTTCCCTTTCCTTCCTTCCCTTCCTCCTCCCTCCCTCCCTCCCTCCCTCCCTCCCTCCCTTCCTTCCTTCTCATTGCTCTTGGTTGGAGCCCCACCCCAGCTGAAGAGTCCACAGGCCCAGAAAGGGTCCCGGGAACGACCTGAAGAGGGTTCAGCCCCAAACGCTGGAGCCCCTACCTCAGAACGAACCTGGAAACGGCCTGATTGCAACCTTTGGGGTGGACACCTGAGGGGCCACATTGACCGCATTAGCTGTAGGGACAGGTGCCAACTGCTGCGACTGTGCGCATCCCAGGCACACAAGGGTGATCTTGCCCAGATCAGCAGCCCAGACAGATGTTATTTATTTGTCTGTTTAGAAGATTTATATGGCTGCCCACTCACTCTAAGGGACTCTGGGCGGCTTTTGAGAGATAAAAAAGAATGAGGAAGAGGAAGAGTCATTCCGCCGGGTCACTGAAAGCCACGCAGAGCCTTGAAGAGGCAGCTGTCAGGATTCCGGCCGTTGCCCCAAATAAATCATGAGCCTCGAGCCAAGCTTCAAAAACTTCGAAGGATTTATTCGGGGCGAACGTGTCGGCATGACCCTGGATGAAGCCGACTCTTGAGACACGTCATTCACGGTCACCCTTGGCCCTGCTTTCCCTCCACCCCTTTGGGTGAGTCATAATTCATGTTCTCCAAGAAACTCCCTGCGGTTGATCTAACGGCCCCAATGGCTTCCCTTCGTTGTTCAATGCGGCCCTGAATCTACGGCCACCTTTGAGGTGCTTTGGGGTCCCCGAGACCCTCAGCTGCGCGTCCTTCCCGGCTGCCTGGTCTCCCCTGACCCTGAGCTGCTTAAGCTCCTGCAGGGGTTTTGAGCCTGTTGTTCCCCTGTTTATGTCACAGGCCCATCACTAATCCCCTCCCCCGAGATTAAGCCCCCCCCCCTTCCGGGCTTCTAATCTGCCGATGTGGTTTCCAGGCTGAGGGTCCCCAGGAGGCGGGAGGGGAGGGCTGAGGGCTCCCACTGCAGTGGGGTGGGGGAGGGGGCTGGTCAGTGCGAGGAGTCCAGGTTGACCACAACAGCTGAAGGGGGAATCTGTGAACCTGGAGGACGCACAATGGATCAATGACCCTACAGACACACCCGTTTCTAATGCATAAACCCCACTCTGGTCTCGCTAAGCTGACTTGTTTTGGGGAGAGGGAGGGAGGGAGGGAGGGGGGGGGCCATGGCTGGCTCAGGAATTCTGAGAGCTGAAGTCCACAGGTCTTCAAGGTGCCACCGCTGCCCCCCCCCCGCCTCGGAAGATGGGCCCTCTTTACAAGGACCTGCTGCCCAGAAGACAAAGCTAGACCAGAGTTGTGGTCATGAATAAGCCAGAAGGCTCCAGGAACCGGTGGAAGAGCCACCGAAATACGGCCAGCAGCAGAAGGACGACTCAGCCAAGGTTTTAGCCAACAAGCCTGTAGAATGACATTGTGTAGAAGCCAAAGAAGCAGGATAGGGAGAATAACAGAGTTGGAAGGGACCTTGGAGGTCTTCCAGTCCAACCCTCTGCTTGAGTAGGAGACCCTACACCATTTCAGACAAATGACAGTCCAGTTTCTCCTAAAAACCTCCAGTGGAGCCCCCACAGCTTCTGGAGGCAAGGAGTTCCACCGGCTAATTGTTCTCACACTTGGGAAATTCCTCCTTCGTTCCAGGTTGCTTGTCCCCTTGATGAGTTTCCACCCGTTGCTTCTTGTCCTGCTGCCTTCAGGGGCTTTGGAGGATGGGTGGACCCCCCTTCTTCCTTCGGACAGTCCCCCAGATGCTGGAATACAGCCACCGTGTCGATCCTGGTCCTTATTTCCATTCAACTCGACACGCCCAATTCCGGCAAGCTTTCTTTAGAGTGTGGATCCCTCCAACTCCGGCGTTGGAGGCGATGCCTGAGAACTCCATGGGCAGCCAAGGAAACAGACCAACCGATCATGGAATAAACCAACCCCGAGTTACCCTATCATGGAGTTGGAAGGGGCCTTGGAGGACTTCTAGTCCAACCCCCTGCTTAGGCAGGAAACTCCCTACCTATCCTAGCACGGATGACATTACCTAGTTGGGTCATGAAACGTCTGCAAGGAAACCGCTGAGCTCCGAGGGCCCCAAGGAGCCCCCAGTTCAGACCGGAGTGACCAAGATTCTCTTTCCTTGAAACCTGGTTCCATTTCAGACCGACGGTTGTCACTTACGGTACAAAAGGCCCTCCGTCCTCCTTCCTATTCAACACAGGTTCTGGATTAGAAACTCTCTGCTGCTTCTCGGTTTTGTGGCTTCAATTACTGGGCTCTTTTAATTATAATAATAATAAAAAAACACTAAGTAAGTATGGAGAACAAACAAGGAGGTTCCTCTTTACATAAAACCTTGGACTGGCCGAAGGGCTCATCTACAGAAACGGCGCCGTTGCCACCAGCGAAGCTGCAGGAGATGCAAGAACGTCCTCTGAACAGCTTCAAACGGGGCACCAGGTGCTGCTTGGGGTTTGTGAGCGGCGGGGAAAACCCAGCTGGGTGCCAGGAGAAAGAGCCACTGGGCTCCCGGGAGAATAAGGGGTGCTGAGCCTGGAGGATTTACAGCATTCCCTCCTTTTAAGATAACTTAGGCTCAAGTTCAGGACACGGAACACGACCTGCCAGATCAGCAACCAGGAGGTGGGAAAAAAACCCCAGGGTCTCACGATGGGGAGCGAAAGGTCTTCTAGGAGAAACAAAGGCAGTCCAGTTGCCTCCTGGAAAAAAAAGCACACCTTTTGGGACAACCTTCACCTGGATGTGACGGAGAATCTCCACAGGTGTTTGGCAATGGGGAAGCTACTCGTTTCTCTTCCCCGCTTCCCTTCTTTTATAAAGACCCGGCATTTTGTGGCATTTAGAAAGGGAAAAATAATGATTAGAAGAACCCAGTAATTAAAGCCACATAACTGACTAAGCAGCAGCTTCTTTCTAACCCCAAATCAGTATTGAAGGAGGAGGAAGAAACTTCCAATTAAAGGAATTTGAGGCTTGCAATCTTCCCAGCCGTAAGGGACGGCCGGCCACGTCATTGTAGCTAAATCAAAACTGTGGCATCATGAGAAGGAAAGGCAAACGATTGGGTGGGTGAGGATCCAGCCAGCTGGGACAGACATTATTATCCTGACCGTAAGGATATTGGGGTAAAAGCAAGGCAGTTGCCATACCGACGTGCCTTAAGTTCCCAAAGGGGACGATCGATTGTGGAAGTTGTTAGTCGAACCAAGACACAAAACCAACGCTGTAGGGTAGCTGGAGTGACTTTAGGAAATTCACTTGGAACCAGCGGCTGCTGGAGGGCCAATCAGGCCTCCCTTCCTCCAAGAGGAGCATCAAACAGGCAGTCAATGAAACGACGGATTAAAAAGATGAAAAATTATCTTGGGTGACCTGCTAAGACGTCACTTGGGTAGATAACATTCTAGCACAGGAGGCTTTAACTCCCAGAATTCCCCAGCCAGCCATGGGGAATTCTGGGAGTTGAGGTCCATGAATCTTAAAGTTACCAAATTTGGAGAGCTCTATATCTAGAGCAGGGGTGGGCAAACTACGGCCCGCGGGCCACATCCGGCCCTTTGGTCTGTCCAATCCGGCCCGCCCCTGAAAAAAAATTGCTGGGCGTGGCGTATTGCCCTGTGCCGCGTGGCCCCCAAAGCTGCAAAACAGTGCGGAGCGCTCTCGGGGTAGGAAAGAAAAGAACTTTGCAAAGGCCTCGGCTGGGAGTTCGAAATCACCTTCAAGTGCGACCTCTCCGAAGGTGAGTCCCCACCGATCCCCCTTTTTTTCCCGGGGCTTCCAGGCTTAAACTTTGCAAAGGCAAAGTTTGCAGGCTGGAGCGTCTTCCCGCCGAGGAGCGGGAAGGGTTCCGCCCAACGGGCGGGCGGGCTGCTTAAACTTTGCTCGGGCGGCACTTTAAAAGCCTGCTCCCAGCACCCGAGCAACTTCCCAGCAACTTTCGGCTTCCTTTTAACTCGCGGGCGCTCACGCCTGGCCCCGAGCCGCGCAGCGGAGGGGAAGCCCGGCGGGCGGGAGGGCTGCTTGGAGGAGGCGACCCGGCGGTGCTCCGGCAGCAGCAACAGGCAGTTCCGCCCGGGCTCCACTCAGGTGCCCGGCTGGGGCTGTCAGGAGTTGCTACCGCCAGCGCGGTTGCGCGCGGCTCCAGTCCCGCGTTGCCTTGGGAAGGAAAAGGCAAAACCAGGAGCCGCTGAGGCTGAGCCTCCGGTGCCGCTGCTCCCGTTGCAAAGCACCGCCGCGGCTCTTCCTTTTGCCTTTCCCTTCCCGAGGCAACGCGGGACTGGAGCCGCGCGAGCCGCACCGGCGGTAGCAACTCCTGACTCAGGGGGCCTCCGAGGGGAGGGGAAGGGGGCCATTCCCAAAAAATCTTGTGCTGACCTGGCCCGTCTGTCAAATTTTAAAAGTCAATGCGGCCCCCGAGCCAAAAAGTTTGCCCACCCCTGATCTAGAGGAATAATACTCATCGGGGGTGGGGGGGATTCAGTTGGTGTAACAACCGGTTCGGTGAGCGCACGTAGCGTAGGAAAAACAGCCATTTTCAGCTACAACTTACCTTCTGTGCTGCAGCCCCGGGGAGTAAAAGAGCCGTGCTGTGCGAATCAGTTGTGCTTCAAAGGATAGAAGACTACGGCCAGGGTGGGTGGGTGGGGCCAACTCATCACCGGAACTACCAGTTCACGCAAACCGGTCCGTACCGGCTGAATCCCCAGTCACCCCAAAGACGACAACCCAAGCTAGAGACGCTCTGTTGCATTATGTTCCATCAAAGATTTCAATTCTGAATTTAAAAGTGTGGCAGGAGGTCATGGAGCAGCCCCTGAATCTGTCCCAGCATCCATGGAGTCCCCGGTGCTGGCGCTTGCCCGGTTCTGATCCGGGGCCTTGAAGTCAGCCGAGCGGGCAAGACGTATAAACTGGGGGGGGGGTTCCTCTTAGATGCTGCCCCCCCTGAGTTGCTCTGTTCTTTCCCCCCCCCACGACCAGGATTCCCTGAACAACAACAACAGTGGCTGCAACGTGGCTCCCCCCCTGCAGCGGGCCACCTGGCAAGAGACGCTGCTGCACTCCTCGTCTTCCTCCTCCTCCTCCTCCTCCTCCGCCTCCCACGCAGGTGAGCTCTCCCGTTTCTTCCAGGGGTCCAAAGATCCAAAAAGGTCCAGGGGGGCTTTTTGTTTCGCTCCATTGTGGGCTGCTCGGTCTCATTTTGCAGAGCTTCGAATGTTTCCTTTGCAAAGGAACCTGGTTGCACAGGGGCCTAACCCCCCTCCCCAGGAACAGCCCCTGCTGGGGAGGGGAATCGGCACCAAGCGATGGTTTGAGAAACATTTTTCCTATCAAACAAAGACTCCAACCCTTTTCTCCTGAGAAGACAACCAGTAAATCCTTCCACACCAGCCTGGGTTTCCTTGACCTAATTCCCTGCTGGCATCTTCTCCCCACCTCTCCACCAGGGGAGCCCCAGAAGCAGCCGGGGGTCTGGAAAGTGCAAAGGGGGTTGAAGGTGAACGACCACCCTCTGCTGCCCCCTCGCCCACAGGGAGAACGGTGGGCAGCTGTGTGGCTTGACTGGCCCAGCCGAGGCCAGGGGCTGAGCCCAAATTCAGCGGCTGCCTTCCCACCAGAGCTGGCAGGGGGGCTGAGGATCAGTGGGGGGCAGCACCCTTCCCTGCCCTTCCTCCTCCCTTCCGGCCATGGGGGGCACTGACCTCCATTAAGGGCATGTCACCCCTCCGTCCCCCAGATGCTTCCAATTAAGGACAAGGAGATTCCCACTGGGCTGTGCTAGCAGATTCTATAGTTTGGGTCCAAAAAAAAAAGGGTGGGGGTGGGGGAATCCCCTTGACTCTCACAGGATCCGGATGCTGCCTTTGAGTTGGTCTTGCAGGCTTTTGTTTTCTTCCAAGGCCTAAACGGAGCCATTGTCCTCTTTCCTCCGCAGAGCGACCGTCTCCCTTGCACGCCTGTCTCCAGGATGGACCCTGCAGGGACATCCAGAGCAGCCAAGGGCCGGCTGTGTCCCAGGCCCCTTGCAAGCCCCCACTTTTCGATGCCGAGGGCAACAGCCAGGGTCTGCAGAGAGGCCCCCCTACGGGGGAGGATTATAACATGAACGTCGTCTCCAGTGAGGTCGGCCTGCAGCCTCCTCCCGCCTTGGCCAGCGCAGCATCTGGGAAGCCTCCGGAAGCTCGGAGCAGCCCTCTGCCCCTCAGTTCGGCCTCCCAGCCCCACAGCCGCAGCCCTCACGGGTCCCCTGCCACAGAGAACTACTGTGCCCAGTTTCAGAGGGATGCTGTGGTGTGCCAGGAGAAAGAGGAGAGAGCCGGCTCGGCTGGGGACCCAGCAGGGCACAGATCCCCCATGGGTGGGGTCTCTCAGGACGAGCCTACCAAGCCCCCAGGGATGGAGCGCCTGGAGAGTCCCTAGAACCCCAGGCAAGCCCCGTACGAGAAGCGGCTGCCCCCTGAGCTCCGAGGGAGAGGGCAGTTTGCGAGGGCTGCCCTCTGCCTCCTCCGATACCACATCTCCCTCCTCGGACCCCGGCATAGAGGCCGATCTCACCAGCCGGACCTCCAAGGCCTTCTCCTCCCGCATCCAGCACAGCGAGGACCTCAGCTCCCCCAGCTCCGACTCCGATGTGGAGCGGGAAATCGAGGCAGCCTTTGCGTCTAACGGGAGCCGCTTGGCTAGCAACATGATCTCCAGCATCTCCGAAACGGAGCTGGACGTGAGCAGCGAGAGCAGCAGTGGCCGTTCCTCCCACTTGACCAATTCCATCGAGGAGGCCAGCTCCCCGGGCTCTGAGGCCGACCTGGATGCGGACCTGGACGCCCCGGGCGTGATGGGCCTGAAGGATGCCCTCCTGCTGGATGCCAAGAAGGAAGAGGAGGGCACGCGGCTGCCCACAGAGGAGAGCCTGGCCCCCCTCAAAATAGAGGAGTTCTACGAAGACCCCTCGGTGCCCGTCGACCAGATGGAGCTTCCTCCTTCGAGCTGCCTGGAGCTGGAGATCAACCCCGACCACAGTCTGGAAAGCCTGCGGCGGTCCTTCTACCTGCCGGTGGGGCGTCAGCTCCTGCGCGATGGGGCGGAAGAGGAAGGGAACAGCGAGTACGATTCTGAATCGGACTCGGAGTCGGAACCCGACCTGAGTGAGGATTCGGACTCTCCGTGGCTGCTCAGCAACCTGGTGAACAAAATGATCTCGGAGGGCTCCTATCCCATCAAGTGTGCCGATGAATGCTTCCCGGCTGCTCCCTCCCTCTCTGACACCATTTCTCCGGCCTCCGACTTGGAGCCAGAGATGCCCAGCGAGGCCCTGAATGACGCCCAGCCCCGCTCCCAGCAGAGCATCGAGCTGGTGGACATGGAGACGCTGCGCTGCTCGCTGCAGGGGGCTGAGGAGGAGATGCCACTGGGGGCCCAGCCTGCAGTGGAGAAGGGCCCTCAGGTGGGCCACATGGGGCCCTACCTGCTCATGAGCAACTCCACCCATGACGTCATCGCGCCCGTCTTCCCAGGGCGGCCCTACTCTGGCTGCTGCCTCAACCCTGTTGCCACCAAAACCTTCCCCCCCAGGGAGCCCCCTGGCAAGGCTGACCCAGCTACAGAGGAAGAGGAGGAGGAGGAAGAGGAGGGGGCCATCGATGGGGACCTGGACTCGGGCATCTTGGAGGACAACGATATGATCGACGACATCCGGTTAGAACCCAAGGAAGGCCTGGATGTCTCCACCGCCAAGACCAACCGCTGCTTCAGCCTCTCCTACTCTCCCGAGGAGGACGCAGTATCCTGCCTGGGCAGCCTGAAAGGGTCCCCTTTCGGCCAGGAGCTTCCCTCCCGCCACCCGCGGTGATACTGGACGACTCCCTGGCCTACGACTCGGTCAAGTACACCCTGGTGGTGGACGAGAACACCCAGCTGGAGCTGGTCAGCCTCCGGCGATGCACTTCAGTGCTGAGCGATGACAGCGAGCTGTTCCGTGCCTGCGATGCCACCGACCCGGAGGATGCTGGAAGTGACTTTGGGGAAGGGCTGGGGGCTCCTGACGGGTGCAGCTCCTCCTCAGAGGACTCCTCCCCGGAGGCCGACCTCCACTTCTCCAAGAAGTTCCTGAACGTCTTTGTCAACAGCACCTCGCGCTCCTCCAGTGAGTGATGGGGAAACGGGTGGGGGTGGGGGTGGGGAGGGAAGGGGAGGGAGGGGTGGGGGGAGGCAAGGCTTTGGAGGTGACCAGAACGGCCGCTGTAGCATTCAGCCCCCTTCCGGGCCTTTTGGAGAGTCCTCTACTTACAACTATCCCCTTAGTGACAGTTCACAGTTACAACTTCATTGAAAAAAGTGACTTATGACCGTTTCCCCCACTTATGACCGTTGTTTGGCAGCTGATATGGCCATTGTTTGGCAACTCATATATATGATGACGTTTAGGGAGTTTGCTAGCTAGCAGTCACTTTTGTGACTGCTGGCTAGCAAACTCAATGGGGAAGCCAGAGTCAACAACCGTGTCGCTAACTGAAAAACAGCAATGATTCCCTTTGGGCAAGGAAGGTCGTAAGGTCGTAAAACGGGGCTTAACAAATGTCTCACTCAGCAACAGAAACTCAATTGTGGTCATAAGTCGAGGACTGTCTGTACTTTTCTTGGTCCCCCAAATCCCAACCTTTGCTGTCTCCTCCAACTTACTTTGCTGGCTGAGCCGGAGCCTCCTGCTGCCCCTGCGTGGTGGGCTTTTGTCCTCCGGGAGGTTGGGGGCCTCCCCCTGCCCTGGCTGGCCCCCCACCCCGCTTTGAGCAGCCAGACTGCCCCCCCCCCCAGTCCCCTCTGATCCAGCTTCCCCAGCGATGCCTTCTCTGCCCCCAGGCACCGAGTCCTTCGGTCTCTTCTCTTGCATGGTGAACGGAGAGGAGCGAGAACAGACGCACCGAGCCGTGTTCAGGTGAGCTGGGGCAGGAGACCCACCTGGGGGGCTGATCCAGGGCTGGGGGGGAAGGCAGAAGCCCCCAGGTCTTTCCTGTTTTGGGGGGACCTTCAACTGCCGGCTGAGTTGGGCCGCTATCAGTCTGCATCTCCTTTAAGAGGTCTTCATGCTCCACGCAAAAATGGGGCAAAATGGGTCAGTGTTCAATGTCCACGGAGATTCTCCATCATCCAGGTGTCCCAGGTGCTTTTTCCAAAAGGCACCTGGACTTCCTTGGTTTTTCCTTGAAGATGTTTCGCTTCTCATCCGAGGAGCTTCTTCAGTTCTAGCTTCCGTTCTTCAGCTAGAACTGAAGAAGCTTCTTGAATGAGAAGCGAAACGTTTTCAAGGAGAAAAACCCCAAGAAAGTCCAGGTGCCTTTTGGGGAAAAAGCACCTTTGGGAGTGCTAGTGGCCATGGCTGTCGGCCAGGGGCAGAGAGGAGCAGAGGGGCAGCTGCCCCCCAGAAGGAAGCTCCTGAAATGCCCCCCCGGTCTGCTCTCTCTCCCAGGTTCATCCCTCGCCACGAAGACGAGCTGGAACTGGACGTGGACGACCCCATCCTGGTGGAGCTGGAAGAGGACGACTACTGGTACCGGGGCTACAACATGCGCACGGGGGAGCGTGGCATTTTCCCGGCCTTCTATGCCCATGAGGTGGTGAGCCAGGCCAGGGACGTGGCAGGTACGCTGCAGGTGACGGGGAGGACGGAGGGGGAGAACCTGCCTCTCTTGCTTGGGAGCTGCTCACTGTCTGCCTGGCAGAGTTGCAGCAACCCAAGGAGCCCCGGAGGGCCCACTGGGCAGGGGGGTGTTGAGGTAATTCCCCGTTAGGAGAATGAGCGCATATAGGGAGACGTAGTGAGAGTAATGTTGAATAATACACAAACAGCACACAGATACACTGTACAGTAAATGTAGGTTTTTACTTCCAGTAAAGGTTTAAGCAAAGTTCAAACAAGCAGTCCAAGTCATTCACAGGTAAAGCAGTCAGTGTTCAGTTCAGGGATAATCCAAATATCAAAGTCCAGTATTAAAAAACAGTTCAGTAACAGACTTACATCAAATACAAGAATAACAGTCAATTAGGAGGAACGGCAATACTCTCCAACAGAAGGAAACAGAGACTCACTCACACTCTCTTCTGAGACTAAAACAACCCAGGTTTCTGGCTCCGTCTTATGGCCATTTGAGAAACCACACCCAATTACAGTTTTAGCATTTTCTTAAAGACATAGTATTAAAATGTTTATCCTAGTTTATATATTTCCAACCCAAATAACTGTTAGGTGACTTACATTCCTCACATTCTCCCCTTTGGGTAGGACAATATATACAACCTTACATTCTAAGTCCATAATCCTCGCAGCAAGCCTTATGCTTTATAGAGCCTTGGGCCTTTGTAAAATGATCTGCTATATTGTTTTCTGACATTTTACTTTGCACACATTGTCTCACATTTAAATATTTTAAATCTGTGTGTTTCGTTCTTGTCTTAACAGCAATATTTGAAGCCATCTGTATTGCTGATTGGTTATCTTCATAAACAACAATAGAATCTGTTACATCAATTCCCATGTCAATCAATAATTGCTTATAACAAACTAAATCTGTACATAGTAAAGACAAACATGAGAATTCAGCCTCCATTGTTGACAAACTTAGATATTTCTGTCTAATAGACCTCCATCCAATCAATGCTTTTCCCAATAATACAACAGTACCCGATGTAGATTTACGTGTATTTATGTCCGTAGCAAAACTTGCATCAGCATATGCAGTTAAACTCAGTTCATCTTTAGGCTCCAAGTACAATGCATAGTGCATTGTTTGTTTCAGATATCTTAACACACGCTTAGCAGCTTGCCAGTGCCTTTCAGTCGGCTCAGCATTAAATCTCGCTAATTGATTAACACTGTATACTATATCTGGCCTTGACCAATTACTGAGATAAGATAAATTACCAATCAAGGACTGAATAAATGTTCTTATCAAAAATAGGACTTTGAACATCACTATGGCTAAACTCCTGGCTCATCGGTGTTTTAGCCGGTTTACAAAGTTCCATTTTAAAACTTTTTAGTAATTGGTTAATTTTATCAGCTTGTGAGATTTTGTATCCTCCCCTAGTTCTATCTATCTTTAAACCAAGATATTGTTTGATTTCTCCTAACTCTTTTATCTTAAATTTCTTTTCTAACAGTGAGATTATTTTAGTAGCTTCTTGTTCAGTTTTGGTGAGTAATGCTATGTCATCAGTAAATAATAGCAACAATGAAATTATACCATTACTTTCCCTTTTGAACAAACATGGATCAGCCATGCCAGCTACAAAGCCTATCTTAGTTAATTCTTTAACTATACATTGGTTCCACTTATATCCTGATTGCTTCAAACCATAAAGACTCTTTTTCAATTTCCAGAAATCAGTTGTATTATCATCTTTTATACCTAATGGTTTCTTTAAATAAATAGTGTGTTGCAAAGGTGCATGCAGATATGCCGTTTCTACATCCAAATGATTTATAATGTATTTCTCCTTAGCTGCCCACACTAATGCTGCCCTTAATGTAGTAGCCTTCAGACTCGGTGCAAACACCTCATCATAGTCATTTGCTGTCTGATTGAACCCTTGTGCTAATAACCTGGCTTTATGGGTAACAGTCCCATCTACACCTGTCTTTAGCTCATATATATCCATTTACATCCTATGGCATGTTTACCTGGTGGTAACTTAATATTTTTGTATACCTCCAACTTTTTTAATAATTCCAGTTCCTTATCCATTGCTTCCTGCCAAGCAGCCTGATCCTTAGCAGGATACAGTTTCAGTTCACTATAGTTACTTGGAACTGTATTCACTTGGCATACAACACTAGCCTGATATCTATCAGTTGGTTATGTTACTCGAGTTGAACATCTTGATAATACAGGGCTTACTGGTGGGCTTTCTTGTGCCACCTGCTCCTGTTCTTCTATCTCCTCCTGTGCCTGTTCTACTTCCTCCTGTTCTTCCTCTTTAATGGCTATTCGTGGTTTACTTATTTCATCTTTAGGGACTGTTTGGGTGTCAATAATAATATCATTGCTGGATTCCTGTTCCAGTTTATCCCACCCAACATGCTCAAGAAATTTTGCACTAGCACTACAATAAACATGAACTGTGCCTTGATCCCAAAATCTAAACGATCTATGGTTGGCCTCATAACCCACAAAAAATAACTTCCTGGCTCTATGTTGCCCTTTCAGTCTTACTTGTGAGGGAATATGCACCCATGCTGGAGCTCCAAATGTGTGTAGGTAACTTAAATTTGGTTTTCTGCCATGCCAACGAGTGAATGGCAATTCTCCAGTTGTTGTGTTAACTACATTGTTTAACACATGATTGCTACACATTATGGCCTCACCCCACAGTGTTTCAGGCAAACCTGAATCAGATAACATAGTGCGAGCCATGGCTTGTAATGTTTGTCCTCTTTGTTCCACAAACAAGTTATGTTGTGGTCTGTAAGGTGCAGAACGTTATGCTCAACACCAGCCAATTTCAACATAGTTTGGAATCTTTTGTTAACAAACTCAGTCCCATTATCAGTGACTAAAGTAATGACTTTACTTTTCATTTTTCTCTCAGCAAACGTTAGCCAGTTAAAGAAATGTTGGAATGTTTCTGTTTTGTTTTTCATAAGATAGCAGAAACCATATCGTGAGTAATGGTCCATAATATTCAAAATATAACAGGCACCTCCTAAACTTGTTTTTTTAGGACCAATTATGTCAGCAAACACAACCTCTAAAGGTTCCTTGGTCTTAAACCCATTTAGTCTGTTTGCTGGAGTAACCTTACTCTTTTCTTGACTACAAGCATTACAGTTTAAATACTTGCTACAGGGTTTCAATTTTACTCCCTCTGACAATTCAACAGTTTGTTTGAGCATTTTGAAATTAATGTGCCCCAGATGTCTATGCAGTAAGTGTATACATTCATCATGTGGCTTAACATTGTTATAAACTGAGTTAGCCATCTGCAACTGGTCATCATGTATCACATATAAATCATTCTCTAAATTAGCAGTAACAGTTTTACCCTCTTTTTCTATTATACAGTTATGTCCCCTAAAGCAGGGGTCCCCAACCACGGTCCGCGGACCGGTACCGTCCGTGGAACAAGTCCTACCGGGCCGCTGGTTTGCTGGGCGCCGCCATCTTTTTTGATGAAAAAGTGCTTCCGGTGAGCTTTTCCGGGTAGAAAGCTCACTGGAAGCACTTTTTCATCAAAAATGATGGTGGCGAAAAGCTCACCAGAAGCACTGGCGCCGCCATCTTTTTGATGAAAAGTGCTTCGGTGAGGTCACGGAAGCACTTTTTCATCAAAAAGATGGCGGCGCCCAGCTAATGCCGGTACCGGGCGCGCCATAAAAAAGGTTGGGGATACCGGGCGCGGCATAAGAAAGGTTGGGGGTCACTGCCCTAAAGGTTACTACATAACCAAGATTAACTAAAACCCCTACTGATAACAAATTAAATTTCAGTTTAGGTACATATAACATAGTTAAATGTTCGTTTATACAAGAACAATATGCAGTACCTTCACCAGAAGCTTTGATCTTCCATCCATTTGCCAATGATACGTGTTGTTTACTCATAGACATCTTTACAAACCTTTCCTTATCTTTAGTAATGCATTGTGATGCTCCACTATCAACAACCCACAAATCATGATTTACAGTTGAATTGCTAGACATAGCTAAACTAACATTTTTCTTAGCCTTCTGGTGTTTACCTAGTATTCTGTTGTTTTCCCTTCTTACAGAATCTAGCTATATGTCCTCTAGCCCAGGGTCCCCAACCGCCGGTCCGCGGACCGTGCACGAACTCAGCGGAACAAGCCTTACCGGGCCGCTGGTTGCTGGCGCCGCCATCTTTTTTGGTAAAAAAGCAATTTTTAAATCAAAAAGATGGCGGCGCCAGCGCTTTCGTGAGCTTTTCCGGGTAGAAAGCCATTTCTACCCGAAAAAGCTCACGGCCATGCAAACGCCGCCATTTTTTTGACGAAAATCGCTCGTGACATCACCGGAAGTGATTTTTCGTAAAAAAAAATGGCGGCGCCCAGCTGACGCCGGAACCGGGCCGCAGCGTCGAAAAGGTTGGGGATCCCTGCTCTAGCCCCACAAGAAAAACATTTCCTAACAGTATAGGCAGTTGAAGACAAATCCTCTTCTTGTGGTTGTTCCTTCCTCAGTTGGTCCCTATCCAGCCGTCTTCTTGCCTCTTCTAACAACCTTCCGGTTATGTCAGTCAATGTCAGTTTATCTCTGGGCAGGACTTCCAGTGAAGATACGTAATCATCATAACTTTCATCCAACGAGGACAGAATGATGTAAACTTGATGCAGCTCTGAAAATATCAGTTCCTTTTCATGTAGCTCTTGAAAAGTTCTTTTCATGAAGTTCAAATGAGCTAACATATCTCCACCTTTCAGAAGATGTGCTCTAAACAGTTTACGTGTAAGATGTATGTGTGCACCTACACTGTCACGAACATAAATCCTCTTCAAATTCTCCCAACACCTAGCAGCAGACTCTTCTCCACGAATATGGACTAGCTGCTGGTCACTCAGTGTTAGTCCAATTATACAAAGAGCTCGTTCGTTGCTCTGTTTAAAGTCAGCAAGCTTCTTGGCATCATCCTCATTTTCTGGATCCCAAGCATTTACATCCAGTGGATCTTGAACTACATTCCATAAACCTTCTCTACGCAGAGATAGACTGCACTTCATAGACCAGGAAACATAGTTTGTTCCATCCAACCGGGTTATCAGTGATAGACTTGTTGAAGTGTCTTGTGCCATCTTTACCAGGACAGTAAACCACAATTAAACAGTAAACAGCTGTCTGTATACAGTACTGTGCATTCACACTAACTCTCAGTTATCTGAGCCTGGTATGGCCTGGGCCCATAACCAGTATTGAGGTAATTCCCCATTAGGAGAATGAGCGCATACAGGGAGACGTATTGAGAGTGGTGAAGAATAATACACAAACAGCACACAGATACACTGTACGGTAAATGTAGGTTTTTACTTCCAGTAAAGGTTTAAGCAAAGTTCAAACAAGCAGTCCAAGTCATTCACAGGTAAGGCAGTCAGTGTGTTCAGTTCAGGGATAATCCAAATATCAAAGTCCAGCATTAAAAAACAGTTCAGTAACACAGGGATCCCCAACCTTTTTGACGCCGCGCCCGGTTCCGACATCAGCTGGGCGCCGCGCCGGTAATCAACTGGCGCGCCCATCTTTTATGACGAAACAGCGCTTCGGTGGCGTCACCGAGCGCTGTTTCGTCATAAAAGATGGTGGCGCCAGCGCTTCTGGTGAGCTTTTTCGGTAGAAATGGCTTTCACCGGAAAGCTCACGAAGCTGGCGCCGCCATCTTTTATGACGAAACAGCGCTCCGGTGAGCTTTCCAAAAAGATGGCGGCGCCCAGCAACCAGCGGCCCGGTAAGGCTTGTTCAGCGCCCGGTACCGGTCCGCGGACCGGCGGTTGGGGACCCCTGCAGTAACAGACTTACATCAAATACAAGAATAACAGTCAATTAGAGGAACGGCAATACTCTCCAACAGAAGGAAACAGAGACTCACTCACACTCTCTTCTGAGACTAAAACAACCCAGGTTTCTGGCTCCATCTTATGGCCATTTGAGAAACCACACCCAATTGCAGTTTTAGCATTTTCTTAAAGACATAGTATTAAAATGTCTATCCTAGTTTATATATTTCCAACCCAAATAACTGTTAGGTGACTTACATTCCTAACGGGGGTGGGGGTGGGGGTGGGGCGTGTCTTGCTTGGCCTCTGCTTGGGCTTAGCTGGCTGGCTGGGAGGAGGAAGCAGCTCTGTGGGGTCTGTGGGAAGATGCTCCTACTGGATGCTGAGGTCCAGAAGGGGGGAGGGGGTTGAGACAAGAGAGCCTGGCAGGTTGGCCATCCCAGCTCCATGGCAGACCTTACACACACACACACACACACACACACACACACAGAGCTATGAGATGGCAAGAGTCTCCTGCCTTGAGTCCTGACCACAAGGACCAGCCATATCGACCCAAGGTGATCCGTCCCACTGGTCATTCTGGCCAGGTCCTGCTTAACAGCATTAACAGAGTCAGAAGGGACCTTGGAGGTCTTCTAGTCCAACCCCCTGCTCAAGCAGGAGACCCTGCACCATGCCAGACCAATGGCTGTCCAGTCTCTTCTTAACAACAGCCAGTGAGGAAGCACCCACAACTTCTGGTGGCAAAGCTGTTCCACTGGCTAATTGTCCTCTCTGTTGGGAAATTCCTCCTTAGTTCTAAGTTGCTTCTCTCCTCGATCAGTTTCCATCCGTTGCTTCTTGTCCTGCTGCCTTCAGGGGCTTTGGAGAACAGCTTGACTGCCTCTTCTTTGGGGCGGCCCCTGAGATCTTGGAAGGCTGCTATCCTGTCCCCCCCAGTCCTTCCTTTCTTTAGTCTAGCCAAACCCAGTTCCTGCAGCTGTTCTTCCTCTGTTTTAGTCTCCAGGCCTTTGATCATCTTAGTTATTCTTCTTTGAACTTTTTCCAAAGTCTCAACATCTTTTTTTTGTAATGTGGTGACCAAAATTGGTTGCATTATTCCAGGTGTGGCCTCACTAGGGTTTTATAAAGCGGTACAAACACTTCACGTGGTTGTGATTCTATGCCTCTCTGTCTACACAACCCAGGACTGTATTTGCCGTTTTGGCTCATATTTAAGTACCAAATCCGTAGTTTTGGCACGTTCAGTTCCTTGTGACGTGAGATGGAAACGGAGCTCTCTCCCGCAAGGCCTTTGCAGCCAAAAAAAAGCAGCCTTGCAAAGCAGGATGGAGACTTGGGGGAGGGAGCGGGGCTGGGGACCTGCCCCTCTTTCAGTTGGTGCCCCAAAGGAGAGGAAGAGGGTAGAACCTGGCCCAAAAGAGAGAGGGGTCCCGTAGCCCCTGCCAGAGACGTCCTGGGCTTCCTGCCAGACTCATCCCCGTTTTGGGTGTGGCCCTCCATCAGGGGTGTGTGTGTGTGTGTGTGTGCCAGAGTTGGGGGAAGGGTCTCTGCAGCGGTGACTGTGGGCATTCCTCGCAGGGCTGAAGCGGAACCCCTGCTGGGTGGAGCACTTCAATGTGCAGTTCCTGGGCTCGGTGGAGGTGCCCTACCACCAGGGCAACGGCATCCTGTGCGCAGCCATGCAGAAGGGTGAGTCAGGTGCTGAGGGGTGCTGTCCAGGCTGCCTTAGCGGGGCTGGGCCTGCACAACCCTAAGCGGGAGTCAGTGCAGCGCAACAGCCACATTCCCAGCAGCCGTCTTCCGACTTTTTAAGTCTTATTTATTCCGTATGGGGGTTACAGAGCACGGCGTTGGGGCATAAAATTCACAAGAACAGCATGTAAAATGTGTATCAAACTCCAAAACCCCATTAGGCTGAATGTCTCTGGAGAGTCTCCGTCATCCAGGTCACGGCTGCTCCAAAGGTCCTTCTCCAAAAGGCAACTGGGCTTTCTTAAGTTTTTTTTTTCTTGGAAAACGTTTCGCTTCTCATTCAAAAAGCTTCCTCAGTTCTGAAGAACCGAAGTACTTCTCCAGAAGTGAAGAAGCTTCTTGGGTAAGAAGTGAAATGTCTTCAAGAACCCAAGAATGTTCACTTGCCTTTTGAATGAGTCCCTTTGGGATTACAGTGAATTATTTTTAAAAAGGCCCAATAGTAAGGATGAATTAAATTATAAGTAAAATAAAAGTATGTAGGAGCAGTTACTAGAGTGGCTAAGCCTATGGCCGGATCTTCAGATTGCTTAGCCATTGGGCAGCACTGCCCTCGAGATAATGTCCCAGCAGGGTACCTTCTGGGGGGGGCCTTCTGCCGCAATGCGATGTAACGTTTGTGGGATGTTCCCACGGTGCCCGTCACTATGACCAGCCAACCTTTGTATTGCCAATATTGGCAGTAACTGCCGTGGTTGCTCTGGATCTGGTCGAGTTCTGTCCAGTCTTTGCTCCTTGGGAGACCAGGGCCAGAGGGGTCTGGGGCTGGGTCAGACTCCCATTTTATTTTTATTTTTATTTTATTTGTTTGTCAGACATGTACCAGATAACAAGGATCAGTAGGGACATAAGCCAGGGGAGTAAATACAGATAAATGAGGAGAGTGGGACAGGGACGGTGGCCACCCTGGTGCGCTTATGCACGCCCCCTTGAAGGACCTCTTAGGAATGGGGGGAGGTCCACGGTAGACAGTTTGAGGTTGAAGCTGAGAGGGGTTGAGGCTGTAACCACAGAGTCAGGTCGGGGCATTCCAGATGTTGACCCCTTTGTGGCTGAAGTCGTATTTTCCACAGTCGAGTTTGGAGCGGTTGTTTGCCCGTGTTTTATTTTGGTTGAAGCTTCTTCATTTGAAACCTGGCTAGAAGTGGCCCATTCCTGGCGCCGGGCTCCTCCCAATGTCCGAACCTTCTCTGGCCAATTTCTCTCCAGTCTTCGTGTGTAGATACTGACCCCTTGGCCTCCCCTGCCTGCCAGTCCTTTTCCAAGGCTGGCGGTCTCCTTCCAGCCCAGGCGATGGCTTGCTGGAGGCCCTGGGCCGAGCCCAGCCTGGAAGGAGCCCTTGCGTGGTGCTTAACACGGGTGCTCCCACGTTAGCCTCCCCCAGCGAATAGGCGTAGGCTCCCCTGTGTGTGAGTCCCGCGGGGAAGGGTCTCCCGGGCAGGGCTGAGCCCCGCTCTGCCCCTCTCTGCAGATTGCCACCACCCGGAAGCTGACCGTCCACCTGAGGCCTCCGTCCACCTGTGACCTGGAAATCAGCCTGCAAGGCATCAAACTCATCCTGACCGTCAATGAATACAGTCAGGACGAAGAGGTGAGGGTCTGCCGTGGGGGAGGGGAAGGGGAGGGGGCCGTTGGGAAGGGAGAGGTGGGGCTGCCCCCAAGGAGGAGCCAGCCTTGGGCAGCTGCAGACTCCACTCTACCTGGCTGCCACGTGCAGAAGCTCTCGGCTCACCTGTGAGAATATACATCTGGGGGGGGGGGGGGTATCAAGGGTCGGGGGAAGCGAATGATGTATTTTAGTATCGGCTGGCTGTCAGGACTCCAACAAATCCACCCCGGTTCAAATCCTGTCTCTAGCCACATCTCTCAGAGTCAAAAAGATTGATTTATTAGGAGGGGCCATGTTGGCGTTGGCTGGATGCAGCCGACACTAAAAGACACCATTCCTTTCCACCTTGACCCTGGTCTCCCCCGATGCCTATTCTCCAATGGGCCACATCCATAGCCAAGAGTCATTCATCATGCTCTCCAGTCATAATAATCACCCTGGGCTGCCAGGGTGATTATCTAGGCACTCAAAATGCACTTTTTCCCTCAAAATGCACTTTCCCCCTTTCCCACACCTTTTTTCTGGCATCTGAAAAGATCAAAGGGGAATCTTTTTAGTTGACACAGAGTCCCTGCGGGCCGAGTTCAGCTGGACTGGTGGGTCTCCTGGGTCGTGCAAACTCGGTCTGGCCCCACCGAAATGTTGGTTAGCTTGTTAACCGTGGGAAGCCTGGGGGTCCAAGGCCAGCAGGGCTTGGCAGGGAGGTTGGCACAGCATTGTGCTCCGTCTGGTGGGAAGGTGGGGTCAGACTTAGGGCGACGCCCGACATCTTCCCATCGCCCAGCCCTCGCCCAGTTCCCTGGAGAGGAGGAGGGGGTGGCCGCCAGCTGCTCTTTGCCCTCCCCATGGGCGGCCTGGATTCCCCTCTCTCTGCCAGCTCTTTCTGCCCCAGAGGCAACGGGCAGAGGCAGCGCTGGGTCCAGAATCTCGGGGACCATTTTGAAGCCTCTCGGGCACAGCTGGCTCTCTTGCTGGGGTGGGGGGCAACGCCCATGCCAAGCTCCACAGATCGTGGGGGGATGTGAAAGGCCCTCCTGCTCAGGGCTGGGCAGGGGTGGCTGGCATGGCTGCCTCCTCGCTGCCTCCTTCCTACCTTCCTCCTAGATGGAGCGCTGCAGCCATTTCTTCCAGATGAAGAACGTCTCCTTCTGCGGTTGCCACCCCCGCAATAGTTGGTAAGTGGCTCCTTCTTCAGGGGTGCCCACTTGGGATGGCACAGGCTGCCCTGGCAGTTTCTGCCCCCACGGAGGGAAGGGCACCAGTGGTGGTGGGGGCTCTTTCTTTGCAGATGGGCCTCTGGAGCCCTCTTGGGGGTCTGCTCGCTCTGTGGCAGTTGCTGGCCCCGCTGAGGTCAGCCAAGGCTCTGTGGTGGGCAAGGTGGGCAATGGCAAAGCCACACGAACTGGTGCTGCTGGTGCCAGGATGGGTTTGAGACTCTGGTGCCGTACGGCCTCTGACACTCTGCAGAACCAAGGGGGCAGCCTTGGCACTGGCCAGTGAGCCAGGCTCTTTGGGCAAACGCGCCAGCCGGCCTTCTTCCTTCTTTCCTTGCCCGGCCCTCCCCAGCTCGACAGGGGTGCCCTTTGCCCCTCCCCCCGGCAGCCCTGCGACCAGGGGCTGCTCTGCCCTCTTGGCCTCACCGCTGCTTCTCCCGCAGCTATTTTGGCTTCATCACCAAGCACCCCGTCCTGAGTCGCTTCGCCTGCCACGTCTTCGTTTCGCAGGAGTCCATGCGGCCCGTGGCCGAGTGTGTCGGGTAAGTGGCCCTGGAGGCTGCTGCAGCTACGTCGGTGCCACCCAAGGAGGCGGAGGGCGGCCAAAGCAGCAGCCAGAACCCCAACTCCGCAGGGCAGAGCAACCCTTTGGGCTGGGGGGAGCCCAAGTCACAGCTGGGAGGACCCGAATTGGCCAGGTGGTGGCCGAAGTGGCAGGGCCAAGCGCCAGCCCCACCGCCCCCAGTCTCAGCCTGCCATGAAGGCAGAAGGATGGCCCACCAGCAATTGTGCCCCCTCCCCTCCTTTGCTGGAGTGCTGGGGGGGCAGGAGGGGGGTGAACGCCCCTAAAGATCCAGCTGTGCCCCTCTAGAGGGGTGAGGCAGGGTCCCCCTGGGCGTGCAGAGCGATCTGTCCATCTGGTTCGGATGGCACCAATTCCGTTCCTTGCGCCCCGCGTCCCCTCAGCCCGTCTTTGCCCAAAGGGGGGCCTCAGCCAGGGAGGGGTCCGCATAGCAACAGGCCCAGCCCCTCCCAGGGCACCCGATGGCACAGGGGCAGCCCCACATAACCTGGGGCACTGCTGGGCCCTGGCCTGAGCTGAGCACCACCCCAAGGGCTCCACCTGGTGGGGGAGGAAGGGAGTGCCGTGGGGGGACCCTCCGTGGCTCCTGTGCAGCCGCATGTTTCTCCTCAGTGGGGGTGGTGGGAGTTTGGTCTCTAGGGCCCTGGACAGGTGCCTGCCTGGGGGAGGGGGGCTCTCCCCATCGTCTTGGGGGAGGGGAGGTGTATCTGGCCTCCTCCCCCAGGGGTGCTACTAACTCAGCTCTTCCTCCTCTTTTAGCCGCGCCTTTCAGGAATACTACCAGGAGCATCTTGAGTTTGCTTGCCCCACAGAAGACATATACCTGGAGTAGGACGTGAGCTGGAGGGCAGCCCCTCCCCCCACCCCCCAGTTTCACGCCCCCCAGAGAGACGGACCCAGAAGCAGCCTGAGTCCTGCCAGGCGGCCGAGCCCACAACTTCCCTGCACGAGGTGGCCCTGGCCCTGGGGGCTTCTGGGGCCCAGGACGGCCTGGTGGGCCTCTTGCCCTCTCTCCCCCTTTCCCAATTCCCCAGCCCCCACAACGTCCCAACGTGGCCAGGGAGCAGCCAGGGGAGCAGCCTCTCAGAGGGTGCTTGGTAGGGAGGAAATGGGGGGCAGAGGAGGGGGGCGGTAGGACCCTGAGATGGACTAGCTTTCCTGCTTGTTTTTTGGGGGCGGGGGGCTTCCCAGAATGACGGCCTTTGTATGAGGTCCCTTGTTTGGGCTGGAAGGAAGGCTGGGAGGGAGGGGCACGCATGGAGGGGCCCCTCCCTCGAAGAAGGCTTGCCTGGGGAAAGGGCTTCCGCCTGCCAGCCGCCCCCCAGCCTCCCTTCATCCCTTCTGGTGGGGGAGGGGAAGGGCGCTCTGTGCCTCCCCATCCTGCTCCCTGCTCTGCCTGGCCTGCCTGCTCTGGCTGCCCCCTCCTCAATCCTGGTTTTTAGGAAGGGGGCTCCTCCCTCACCTGCCCCCCACGCATATCTTCCTGCTAATTCTCACCTGCCAGGGGCACAGCTGAGTTGGGGGAGTGCAAGATAGAAACCCCCCATGTTGCATGGCAGCCGGGAGCCCAAAGGGCATTTCTCCAGGCAGCTCCTTGGCGGAAGTGGGGAAATGGGGAGGGGGTCCCCCTGTGTGTGCGGGGGGAGTGGAGGGCTCCTCCTTTCCCACTTCTGGTGCGGGGGAAGGAGATGAGCAACGACTATTCCACGCATCACCATTTGCAGAGAACCCAGGACCCCCAGTTCTCTTTGCTGAGCCCCCCGGCACTGGCAGAGGGTCAGCCTGGCTGCAGGCCCCTCGGGAGACCCCCGCCCAGTTCACTGCCCCCCACTGTGCCTGGTGAACGCACCCGCTTGCCCGCCCGCCCGCCTGGACCCGGTGCCAGCTGAGCGATTCGTGGCCTCCGCTCTCTGTCCATGTAGCGATGATGATATTTATCCTCCGTAACCCCCCACCAGGAGCAGAGCCTCGTACAGATCAGGCGGGGACCCCCTGCCTGCTCACTGCCTGCTCACCAGTCGGACTTTCAATAAAATATATGCTTGGTGTCACCACGTGTGAATGCGGCGTGTGGGGGGAGCTCCGGCAAGTGTTGGTGGGCAAACAGGCGGCCTGGAGACCGAAAGGCCTGGAGAACCATTGCAGGAACTGGGTTTGGACCCAGAAGAATCGGGGGGGACGGGGGACAGGAGAGAAGCGCTCCAGCATTTGAGGGGCTGCCACAAAGAAGGGGGGGGGACACAACCTGTTCTCCCGAGCGGCCGAAGGGCAGGAGAAAGAAGCAACGGAGGGAAACTCATCAAGGAGAGAAGCAACCGGGAATTCGGACGGAGGACAAGGAACCAGTGGGGGAGAAGTTCTGCCTCCGGAACTGGTGGGGGCTCCATCCCTGGAGGTTTTCAAGAAGAGGCTGGACAGCCATTTGCATGGGATGCTGTAGGGCCCCCTGGTTAAGCAGGGGGTTGGGCTAGAAGACCTCCAAGGTCCCTTCCAGCTCTATTCGGATTGGTCGATTGGCACTGCCTGGTAGCGGTGAGGCCGATGGCATCTAGGCTGGCAGCTGTTGGGGTTGTAAGGGGAGGGTTACCCAGGGCAGCCCCCCCCCGCAGCCTTTGCCTGTGCCAACGGGAAAGCGCCAAGGCTGCCCTGCCTCTGGGGTGGGCATAAAATGGGGGCATCGCCCCAGGGCTGTTCATGCTGTGCTTGCAGGCATTGGGGGGGGGGGGAAGGGGGAAGATCCTGTGGGCCAAGTTCGTTTAGTGACCAAAGTTACAAAGGCCCTCAAAAAAGTGACACATTGCGGCCTCCCCTGGGTCACCTGGTCAACATTCAGAGGCAACTGGCATGGACTTACGACAGTTGCAGTCTCCCCTTTTGTGACCTTCTGACCAGCAAAGTCAATGGGGAAGCCAGGTTCGCTTAACAACCCGGTTGCTAAATTAACGGCTGCAGTGGCTCGCTTAACAACGGAGACAAGAAAGGTTGTAAAACGTGGCAAAACTCACTTAACAAATGTTTCACCTAGCAACCTACATTTGGGGCTCCATTGTGGTCGTGACTCGGGGGCTTCCTGCAGAACGATCCCCCCAAAGGGAGCGGCTGCTTTGGGGAGCCTTTCCTCCCAGCTGCGGGATCTGGTGGTGCTGCCCTCCCCCCCCCCGCTCCACAGACCCCTGGAAGAGACCCGGTTGGGGGCGGTCCAGGCGGCACAGGAGCCTCTCTCGGGCTGGGCCTGGAAAGGTTCGGGGACGGTGCCTGGCAGGCCGGAGGGGAATAACTTGGGGTTGGCATCCTCACCGGGGCCCGGCTGTGCCGAGATCTTATGCCGAGTCCCAAGGCGCCGCCAGTGATTGAGCAGACTAGCGCTGGCTCATTTGTCGGTGCGTTTGAACTGTATCCGTGCAGGGCAAGGTGGGCCTCGTCCGATGACGGTCGGATCTGCTCCTCGCTTCTTCGCTGGCATCCTGCCATTAGTTGGAGGGAGGGAGGGGAGGAATTTGGGGCAGCAAGAGGTGGGCTTGAGATAAAAACAGGAGGGGGGGCTGACACGTTGACCAGAACCGGAGGTGCCAACCCAGAATGAACCAGCCTCCAGGGACACCTGGCCTGGGAACCGAATGCGAAAACAGTGCGGGAGGTGCTGGACTTCCAAGCCATTCCCACAACGTCAATCAAGGAGCCCCGAAGGGTTGGTCACAAGGGGGAGGAGGAGAAGTGGGAATATTCACATCTAGCGTCACTCTTGCAGCAACCGCTTTGCTTTAGGGAAAGAGCCCCTCCCGTCTAACAAGTGGGAGTCGAGGGTCTTTCTTTCCTAAATGTCTCACCAGGGCAGGTCTGACAGTGACTGAAATTGGGACCAGAATTCCCATTGTTAAGCAAGGCAGTTGTTAAGTGAGTCATACTCAATTTTATGATCTTTCCCCCCCCCTCACCGTTGTTAAGTGACTCCAGCTTCCCCCGTTGACTTTGTGGGTTGGAAGACAGCTGGGAAGGTCACAAATGGCGGCCCTGGGACCCTGAAACCACCCTAGACACAAGCGGCTTTGCCAAATGCCCGAATCTTGATCCTGTGCAGTGGTCACAAGGGAGAGGACCAGTTATACGTTATTTTTGGCACTGCTTTTGTAATTTTGAACGATCACTGAACAAATAGTTAAGTCAAGGACTCACCTGTCCTGCCGTAGCCCTGAATCCCACCCGTCAGAACTTATTGCCAGTCTGCCAAGAACCCCCCCCCGGGGGGGGGGCAAGGGGGAGGAGCTGGAAGGGAAGGGGGACAACCCAGAGGAAGCTAACTGTTGAGAACCAACAAGTCTTCGAGGTCGTCTTCCTGGGAGGAGAATGTCGCCCCACAGAAGGGCTGTTTCCAAAACCTCTCTTTTAAACCTGATTGGACAATGGGGGGGACAGACGATGGGAAAGGACCCCGGGAGGAAAGTTAACTGGCAAAAGGTCTGCAGAGATTCTCCGTCCCTCCAGGTGTTGCCCCAAAGGTGCTTTTTTTTTTCTTTTTTCCAAGAGGCAACTGGACTTTCTGGTTTTTTTCTTCTGAAGACGTTTCCCTTCTCATCCAAGGAGCTTCTTCAGCTCCAACAGGATGGTGCGGAATAGAAGGATCTAAAACAGGGCTGTCAACCTTGGCCCTGGAAGCCTGGCGGACTTCAACTCCCAGAATTCCCCAGCCAGCTTTGCTGGCTGGGGATTCTGGGAGTTGAAGTCCGCCAGGCTTCCAGGGGCCAAGGTTGGACAGCCCTGATCTAAAAGGATGCAAAGGACCAGCTGTCTGCAAGGAATATCAACAGGGGTAGGATTCCAAAATCCCAGCAACAACCGGTTCCCTGCCTGGTTGCTGGGTGGGCGTGGCCATGGTGGGCGTGGTCTACTGGAACTTTTAGTTTGGCCGTTTTTCGCCTTCCCCAGAGTCTGGAGGCTTCCCTCGGGCATCTGGGAGGGCGAAAACGACCTCCCCCAGGCTCCAGAAGCCGGAAACAGGCCCACTTCTGGACTTCCAGAAATTCTGGTTTGGTCCATTTTTCACCCTCTCCCGTCGAGCTTTTGTGCAGACCCTCTACTCACCTGCGTGCAAAACGGGCCGTGTGGAGACTCCGGGGAGGGGCCATCCAGTCAGTTCAACTACCGGTTTGGCAAACCAGACGTAAATTTAACATCCGGTTCACCCCAGCCAGGCCAAACCGGCTGAATCCCACCCCTGATTAGAAATCCTTCCCTTCCCCACCATCCAGTCAGAGCTGAAGAAGCTTCTTTGGATGGGAAGAGAAACGTCTTCAAAGAAAAAACCAGGAAGCCCAGTTGCCTCCCGAAAGAAGCACCTGGGTTAACTGGCAGAGGTCTGGCGTGGACTCCTGTGATCCAGGTGACTGCTAGTAAACGGTACACCTTTCCCAGCCCTTGGGGTCATTTTCCTAGGGAAGCCCAGGTGAGGCAGGCCTGACACGGCCTCCCAAGAGCGCCAATAACCAAACAACAGCCCAGTGATTTCTTATAAATTTATTACATAATAATAATAGTAGTAATAATAATAATATAAGAAACATAGATCTCTGTGTGTTGGGGGCGTTATCACAACATCGGGTCAGGAGGGAGGGGGCCAGGCCTCCCCCTCTGCAGAAGACTACGGACTTCCTCAGGAAATCGGTATAAAATAAGGGGTGGTGGTCAAACTGATCCTGTCCATTAATAAACCTTCAGCCAAACCAAGGGGGGGCAGCAGCAGAGTGGGGGGCCACGGGGAGGGGCAGGCATGGGGTGAGGCCGTGGGCCTCGTCCGTGGGCTGGGACCCCTGCTTGCCTCTGGCCCCACCAGGCAGCAGCTGCAGGAGCTCCTGGCCCTTCCGAGGAAGCTGGGGGGTCGGGGTCCCTGCCTGTTTCCAAAGCCCGGAGAGGCGAATGGGTGTCTGGGGGGCAATTAAAGGACCCCATCAAGACCCCAACGAAAAACCAGCAACCTTAAGAAAACCCCAAAGCAAAACCTCGTGACCCACTTGGATCTCCAGAGGGAACAAAGTCACTGAGAAGTCGTGAGAAAAATCACAGTCGCTCCGGGGCCGCTGAGGCTCCCACCTGGTGTGTGTGTGTGGGGTCTCAGGAGGACTCCCCCCAGGAGCCCCGCCGGCCTTCTCTGGGGTGGCTTTGGGAAGGGGGGGGGTTTGCTGCCAGGGCCTTGAAGAGGGCGCGGGGGGGCAAGCTGGCGCATGCAAGCGAGGGGCTTTGCTCCGGCCGGGGAGGGTCGGCTGCCTTGAGGCCGAGGCCAGGGACGCCGACGGGGGCACAAGCGGGTCCTTCTTGCCAAGCAGCAGCCGGTTTAAGCGCGGCCGGGGAGGGGGCAGCCATCGCCAAGCCTCGTGGGGCAGCTGGGGAAGCGGAGGCAGAAGCCGAGGGGGCGCTTGCTAAGCGGACGAGACTCGCACGGGGGTCCAGGGCGCTGCCGGGGGGGGGGGCGGCGGCTGAGCGTTTTCACAAAGGGCCGACACCCGCATCCTGCTGCCTCCCTGAACCTGGTGGGGCTCGGTGGGGTCCCGTCCCCTTGCAAAGCCCAAAGCCGAACCACCAGGAGGGGGCTGCGGGATGGCTGTTCCGTGGACCGGAAGGGCCCTCCAGAGCAGGGGCTCCAACTTTGGCCCTGTGGACTTCAACTCCCAGAATTCCTCAGCCAGCTTTGCTTTGCTGGCCGAGGAATTCTGGGAGTTGAAGTCCACAAGTCTTAAGGGGCCAAAGTTGGAGCCCCTGCTCCAGAGTGGCTGCTTCTCCTCTTGGGGGCCCTTTCCCCACTTCGCCCAGCTCAGTCCTTGAGTGGATGTTAGGGGTCAAGCATCAAAGGCCCTTCCTGCCTCTTGCTGGGGGGGAAGTGGGGTGTTGTGGGCTTTGGCAGTGACCAGGAGGGTCCCCAGCTGATGCAGACCCCCCGCAACCATCAGTGGGCCGCCCACCGGGGCTATTTTTCTTATTTTGGAAAACACGGAGGGGGTTGGTTGCAAGGGCTGGTTTCCGCCCTGTCCCGCACAAGAGTGCCTCGGCCGTTTCTGCTGCAGGACCCCCTTCCCCAACCTGGTGCCCTCTGAGCACGTCGGGCTTCCCATCCTCTCTCTGCGTGCCCGTCCAGCCCCCAGGCCAAGGCGCAGCCCACGCTCAGCCACCTTGTGCCTCCGTCTCCCTGCGTGGCCCCGCCGGCTGTTCTGGAGACTTCCGCGCAGGGCTGTGGATGTGGGCGCAGCGGATCCCCCCCGTCCCCCGCTTGGTTTGGGAACAGTCAGCAAGTGAACAAGGCAGGAAGCGGCTCAGCCTCCCGTCGGGAAGCCCCGGCAGCCGCCCAAACAGGCCGGAGAAGTTTGTATCCTGGGCCGTCGCCCTTTTCCTGAAGGGAAAACAACCTCACAACCACCCAGCACGAGAGCCTCATCGCTGGGTGCAATAAGTTCACGTGGTGCGATAGGATTGTGTGCGAGTTGTGTTGTTTTTGGGGGGGTGGTGTCAGTGAAGGGAGGCTCAGCCAATCGCCTTGTACACGGGTTGTACTCGGACCGTAAAGGTTGGAATCCTGAAGGCTGTGTATGTATGTGCGGGGGGGCTGGATCGGCACCGTGGGCCGCGTGACCCAGGGAGGTCAACGGGGAACCACCCACCCCACGGCCGCCGCACAGCCTGTCGTGACCCAAGCACGCTGCGCGGACGGAGCCCCGGTCTAAAGGAGGAGGCTTCCCGAGAGAGGAGGGTCTCCCCTCAAGGAACCGGGGACACGGGCTGCATTTCCCCGGTTGTTGTGAAGCACCTCTGCACGCGACCCTCCCAGCCGTTACGGGGCTCCAAAGCGGAGGGCTGGCTTCGAGAACGGGGCTTGAGCTTCAGGGGGGCGGGCAAAGGGGAGGATTTGTGTCTCGGAAGGAAATGGGGGGGCTTAGACGGTTCCTTGCCAAAGCTGCTCTTGGGGCTGGGTCGGGCTTCGCGCTCCCTCGTGCGATGCCTGCCGTCGGGACTTAGCCGTGGTGGCCCCGCTCCGGTCAGCCGAGGCCTCCGGGGGCGTCACGCAGTGCTTGCAAACACAGGTACGGCTGCAGCTGCTTAGCGGGGGGGCTGGTCGGGCCCCCACGGGGGCTGCGCTGGCCTCCTTGATTGGCCTCCCTCGAGGGGCGGGGGCTCCCCGATCAAAAGGAGGCGTCCAGCTTTCCCGGTCCCGAAGTGAACGTCCTGCAGACGGGGTCGGGGGCAAAGAGTGTGGGGAGGGGTCTGCAGTCTTCGGGCCTCCACGGGGAGGAGGCCGGGCAGGCGGCCGGGCAAGGCGCGTCTCCTCTGGTCCCAGAAACAGCTGCGAAAGGGACGGAGACACCGGCTCCACGGACACGCGGAGCGGAGAAAGCGCCTGCCGCGCGTGGGCGCGTCCCGTAGCCAGTCGGATGCACTTCCCTGGCCGGGGAGGAGGGAGGGGGGCGGCTGAAGCGCGGTTGGGGGGGCACCCTCGCTCTCAGCCCAAAGGAACGATGGGGGCAGCGCCAGGAACACTGGGGAGGTTACAGGTGGGGCTTGCTGCTCTATTTGCGGTTTTTTGAGGAGGGGGCCCAGTTTGATCTTGCCCGTCTTTGGCAGCGAAGTGGAACAAGCCTCCCACGCCCCTCTCTTCCTACTTCGGCACCTGCTTTTGGAGGGGGGCTACACAAGCCCTCCGCTCAGGAGGGAGGAGAACCAGTTTGCTGGGTTGGGCCTCTGAGGGATCCTTAGAGCTCTCCCACCTTGGCCCCTTTCAGCCTGGCAGACTTCAACTCCCAGAATTCCCCAGCCAGCAAAGCTCCAGACTTAAAGGGGCCGAGGTCGCAGGCAGAAAGGCGGCTAATCCCAGCTCCGTGAGTTTCCAGGTGCTGTAAGACAGTCTTGGGGCCAATCACAGCCCTTGGGGGGGCCACTGAGTCTGGAGACACCCCAGAACGAAGGACCCTGGGGGCCCTTTTCCAAGGCCCCCTCTATAAAAGGGGTTTTCCTGGCCCAATTTGTAAAAATGGGGTTAAGAGGATTTGGGGGAGGGACAGGCTAGCAGCCTTCCAGTATTGGAGGGGCTGCCCCCCCCCCCCCCATCTTCCAAGCAGCAGCGGAGGGGAGATAATTTAGAGGGTGCCGATCCAGCCTAGAATGAAGACTTTTCGGACCGTGAGGACAATGAAGCAGCGGGACTGCTCCTCGCCTGCAGAGGTTGCAGATGTTCCAACACGGGGGGGCTTTTAAAGGAGAGTTTAGACAACCATTTGTCTGAAATGACATGGGGTCTCCTGCTTGAGCAAGGGGCTGGACTAGAAGACCTTAGAGGCCCCTTCCAACTCTCTTATTCTGTAAAAGAGGCCAAGGGCTGGGTGTGCGCAGCTGATGGGGGGCGCCTGAGGTCCCAGTGGGGTTTGTGCTTGCTGAGAGGCTGCCTCAAGGAGCTGCCCCCACCCCCACCCCCGACACTGGCTGGGGATGATGGGAACTGCAGCCCGTCAGTTGGAGAGCACCAGATGTGGGACCAGCCCTGCATTTGCTGACATTTAAAACGGTCTTATCACACAATTTGTGCAGGATGTTCATTGTTTTAAAACAGGCCTTTTAAATTGTAGCCCCAACCAAGTTTTTCACAGATGGGGGGCTGGGGGAGTCCAGGCTTTGCTAGGTGTCCCTGGGATGTTGGGGCCTCTTAGAATTCTGGGGCTGCTTCCTTCCTCCTCCTCCTCCTGCGACCGGGAGCCTTAAAATTCGGTAGTGCCACCATGGTGGGTGCCTGTTCAGGAGGATAGACTTGGCCCCGTCCTCTCACATTTCCCTAAGGGGATCGATTGGGGGGAGGCATTGCAGAAAAGTCTGGTGGGTTCTGGGCGTTGCAGGTCAATGGATAGATGGGGGGCTGGTGTGGCCAGCATTCCTGGCAGATGCCGAGATCTGCTGAGGTCCTTTCAGGAAGAGGAGAGCAGCCCACCCCAGCTAAACTGCCCCCCCGCCCGGCTTTCCTTGGGCCTTCAAGCTGACGGCCCCCTGGGGGAGGGTCCATGTGCTCACCAGCCCCCTGCCCTTCTATGGAGGAGGAATTTGGCAGAGCCCTTAGCAGGAGGCAGGTTTCTGTTGGCGACTTGTAAAAATGGGGGGGACAAAATCGGGGGTAGGCCGGGGATCTATGGGGGTCAGTGAGGGCCCCTCCCTCTAGCACCAGGAGATCGAAGCAGAGCCTGCAAAGGATCTGGCTGGGCTGCCCTGGAGGGAGGCTCTGACCCTCGGAGGCATCTGGCACCCATCTCTTCCCCCCCACCCGCTCCAGAGTCCCAGGTCTGAGACCCCCCTGGGTCTGGGGGTTGCCCACAAGGAGGGGAAGGGGGCGCCCTCCTCCAAGCACAGCCGCTCACCTGGCTCAGCCTCCCTCCCCCAAGGGGCGCCCTGCTCTGCTGTGGCCAGGCGGAGTGGGAGGAAAGCAGGCGCTCAGTTTTGGGGCAGCCAATGAGATCAGGGAGATTCTCCGGGTGGCGACTCTGGACCAGTTCTTAGCTTAAGATGACGCCCTGAAAGTAGGAACGGGTTTCATCTTAAAAGGGGCTGCCGGGTCTTCTCCGATGTTAGGCCAGGACTGTAGGGAGCGAAAGCCCCCCCCCCCCGAAGACACCCAGGTGCAGAAGGCTGGGGGTGCAGGGAGGCCACCTGTGACCGGGCCCCCTTTCTTTGGGGGGGGTCCCGAGACCGGCCCCAGCCGGGAACCCCTCCCCGGGGCCTGGGCTTTGCAAAGTGTAGGGACCCCCGCCTCCTGTGGGTGTTTTGGGTGCAGCCGCTCTGCGGTTTGGGGGGAGAGGGGAGGCTAAGGACTCGGGGTTCCTCCCCACCTGCTCCCCGTCCTTCCCCAGGAAAGCAAAAGAAAGGCCATTCGGTGTGTGTGTGTGTGTGTGTCTCCAAGGGGGGAAGCAGCAACTCCAGTCAGGGCCTGTCCAGCAAGAATGGAAGACTTCACACGTGTCCCCGGAAGCCGGTGCAATGTTGCCTTTCCCCCCTTCTGTCCCCCCCACCCAAAATCTTTTAACATTCAGAACTTCTCAAAGGAACTTTAGAAAGAGCCTCTCTCTCTTTGCCCCCCCATTCATTCAGTCACTAAAACCTCCCACAAGCATTGCAGGAAGGAGCCCCCAGGCCCCCCCCCCCCCAGCAAGATAGAGCTTCGGTCAACTGTTAACTAAACAAGGTGGCTATAGATATATAGAGATATTGGTTCTTTTTTTCTTCCCTTTTCAAATATATAGCTGATTAAAAAGATGCAAAAATGGGGGACTAGGACGGAGAGGGGGAAGAGAGTTCCTGCGGTTGGGCACCTTCTCCTTGGGAATCACCCAACCGACAGAGAGATGAAGAGACCCCTTCGACGTCTCCCACGCCCCCAAGCCAAGCGAAGCCTCCCCCTCCCCACCAGGGCTGCCCTTCGCCTCTCTTTGCGCCCCAAGCATGCTTCGATCCATGCGACCTCAGCCCCGCTTGCAACAGTCCTCCAGGGGGCAGTGCCCGCTCTCCGTGGGGCGCCTCTCCCGGCCTTCTCCTCCTCCTGGCCCCGCTGGGTCCTTGCGGGGCAGGGCCCGGGGCTGTGGGGGCAGGAACTGGGCTGGACGGGGCCCCTCCTGAGCGAGGTTCCCACTTCTGCCCCTGGACCTCTCTCAGGAGCTCCTGCTGACCTTCACAGGGAGAATTCCTCCAGCAGCAGGCGCTTGGGTGCCAGTCAGGCTCCCTGCGGCCAGGGCACCGAGCCCCTTCCCCCAAAACCCCCACTGGCCGGTCAGCATTGGGCCTTCCGCCAGGCCGAATGCAACGCAAGCAGCCGCAGCAGCACAACGTACGCTTCTGGTTCAGGCCTGGCTGGAGCCTTGCAACCCCAGCGCAAGGACCCCCTTCCCTTGTCCCTCCGGCCTCCCCTCGGGGCCCAGGCCACGTGGGCAGGACCCGCTGCCGAGGGGTTCTCCAAGAGGGGAGCGCGCTCCTTCCCCAGAACCGCCTGTCCAGCAGTGACTCTCTTGGGGAGGGGTGAGCTTCCGCGGCCCACGCCTGTTCCTGAGGAAGGGAGTCTGCACCAGGGGGCCCGGGGGGATGAGGGGAGAGGAGGGGCCTGCTGCCCCACCCCCGGTCTTTCAGTGCAGCAGTCAGAGCAGGGCAGGAAGAGCCTCCGGTCTACTGGCCTAGCAGGAACGGCCCCGCCTGCCCCTGAGTGACGCGGCTCCAGGAGAGGAGCCCGGGCTGCCCAGATGGTCAGCTGTCTGCCAGCTGCTTGAGTGCCCGCTCAATGTTCATGCGGTGCCCCACCCGCGTCACCCCCAGCTCCACAAAGTCCTCCTTGGTCAGGGCGGGCAGGTGGGTGCCCTCAATTTCATTGTCCTCAAATTTGTCTCGATGCTCCACCAGGTTAATGCTCTCCAGCCAGTCCCCCACGTCGTATTTGTTCCAGAGCTGGAGGGGTTTCTGCATGAAGGGCCGCGGGGGGTGGAGGGAATGCAGGGGGGGCCCCGGGGAAGGGGAGGGGGAGGGGCGGCTCCGGGCACTGACGCTGCGCACCACAAAGCGTACCTCCTTGGGTTCGTGTGGGATGGAGAGGCTGGAAGATTTGAGGATGGTGGGCGGGGTGAGCCCATAGGGCCGGATGGTGCTCAGGGGGTCTGTCCTATCCAGGGCAGGCTTTACCGGACTGGGAGTGCGGCGGGTCACAGGGTAGCGGCTGCCAGGACGCACGGTGTAGGTGGTGCCGGAGCTGCGCTGGGAAATGGTGCTTAGTTCTCCTAAACTACTGAAAAGTCTGTGAAGACAGAGAGAGAGAGAGAGAGAGAGAGGAGGGAGAAGCAGTGGTGAGAGAGGTGCCCAGACATAAAACAGGTGCACACACACACACACACACACACATTCCCCACACAACCAGCAAGGCCACAGCTTCTGCAGAACCCGCCGGGAAGATACTCCTGCCACCCCATGAGGTCCTCTGCACAGGTCCTTCTATGCAGGCTTTCTCCCCAGACACAGGGAGTTTGGGTGGGTGGCTGACCCTACCCAGGAATCAACACCCCCTCCAGCTTTCCAAAGCTAACATTAACCCCCTAAGCCCCCCAAAGTCCTTAATTCCTGCAGCCCACAACCTCTCCCTGCAGCCGAAGTGGGGATCTGGGCGGGGAGAAATCCTCCCTGGGGAGGATTTGTTTGAAATGGGATAAGCGTTTCCTGCTTAAGCAGCGGGCTGGACTAGAAGACCTCCGTCTCTTCCAATGCTATGATTCTGTTACGGTTCCCTGGTTCAGCTTCATGTCCCAAGGTGCAAGAATTTGCCTGCCTGGGAAGGAGGGTGGCTAGTTTCCTCCTGGTGCTTTTTATTAGCTCTGGAAGCCCCCCCTGCCCCCCGGACCCTGGCAGAACTGAAGGTTTGCTCCGTGTAGACCAAGGGGAAGAAAAGGGGATAGTTAGCCTTTCTGAGAGAAGGAACTGCGTTCCTCGTGGTCTGGGCCTGGGCTTCCCAAACTTGGCAACTTTAAGACCTGTGGACTTCAACTCCCAGAATTCCTCAGCCAGCTGTGCTGGTGTAGACTATTTCCCCAGACAAAACAAAATAGCTTGCACCTTTTTGTTAAAATGTGTGGTGGAACCTGTAGCTGAAAAGCTGGAGAGGGCAGAATGAAAAGAGGCTCTAGCATGGAATCCCTGCAGGGGAAGAGCCAAAAGAGACCTGACATTTCCTCCCCCCCCCCAAAATCCCTGGAGGGCTTATTCGGTTGTCCACAAGAGAGCATAAATAACTCTGGTGAGATGGCAAGAATAGGCGAAAGGGAGGAGGGATACTTCTCCGATCAGTTCATGGTGCCGTTCTGGCAAGTGTAGCACTCGGGAGTGGAACGGATGGGCTGGAAAGTGAGCCGCTCTTTTCTTAGCCTGCCCTTTTCCAATGTTGTGAGCCCACAGAATGAGCCAGGGATCCAGCTGTGTTTGGCTTTGGCTGACCAGGGAGATGCCCTCCTTCTGGACCCCGCTCTGCTCATGGCCTGCACTGGAAGATCCCTTTTCTTCCTGGCCACCTGGAACCCGTTAAGAACCGAGGTCTCCGGGGCACAAAGGGTAAGGAAGAGAGAAGACCTGCCCCGATTCTGGGGACGGAGGGCTGAAAGGCAGAGGGGCAGGCAGGACATGGGCAGCTGGGGCTGCTCGAGGCAGTGGGAGGACAATGAACCATTGGAAGGGCCCCCCCTCCAGACGTTGTGGCGGCTCCATCCCTGGAGGCTATTGGTCTGAAAGGGTATAGGGTCTCCTGTTTGATCAGGGGGGTGGACTAGAAGACCTCCAAGGTCCCATCCAGCTCTATTCCGAATTGAAGGCCTGAATTCTGTGAGTCGGCGTAGAAAAGGCCTAGTGGTTGGGGACTCCTCTGGTGCTATCCTGCCCCTGGTCAGAAGGCGGCACTTCCCCCCTAAGGGGGGTGGGTGGGAACTGCCTGAGAAGAGGCACCCGAAAAGACTGAGCCAGTGGGAGGAAGCCCACCTGGCTCTGGAATCTCCTCTTGCACAGGAACAGCAGCAGCTGGCTCAGAAGAGGAAACGAGGCCAAGTAGGTCCTTGACCCTTGGGGATCCTTGGATGTGGACGAACGATCTGGGCTGGAGCCTTGGGAAGGCAGCAGAACTGACCCCCTGCTGTCTGACAAGATATGGACAAAAATGTCCTGAACTCGTTCCTTTGCTCAGTTCACCTGTCCTGGGCACCCCGGCGCCTGTTCCTGTGCAGGAGGGATGCAGGATGAAGTGACCAGCAGCAGCTTCTAAGGAACTGGACGCCATGTCCTTACAACGCAACCAAGCTCTTCGCAAGGCCAGCTTGTCTCTTGATCGGTGGTGAAATGCTACCGGTTTGGCCCGGTTTGGCTGAACCGGTAGTAAAAAAAAAAAAAGAGCTCAGATGATCAGCTGAGAGAAAGAAAAGTGCAGGATCGGCCCCCCAGCCCCCCGCTTTCCCCTTCTTTCTTCTCTCAGATGACTTCCACACTCAGCTGGTGCGTGGAAAGCTGCGTGAAGTGCGCAATCACTGAAACAGCAGAGACATTGGTAGAATCCCACCACTGCTCTTCATCAACAAGTGGCCTTCAGACATGGCGACGGCCTCGAGTTTTCCAAACTGACAAAGGGTAGCAGTCATAGAGCGTCACGGGCTTCAAAACCCTTGATGGGTGGCCTTGTGGGGGGCAAGGAGAGGAGTTGCTACCAAGGCAACAGGTGAAAGAAACCCGAGTCTGGGGCCGACCTGTAACCAGAGAAAGCATCTCACACAAGACACCCCCCAATTCTCAGAAAGACGAAGGAAGCCGGGACGCGTGTTCCCAGTGGAAAGATTCTGTCGCTAGAACCTTAGACTAGAGGTGATAATAGCATTCATGATTTGGTTTCCTATTTGGGTTGCCTTGAACTCTCTAACAGCTGCTGGAAGGAGAGGACAGTGGGGCCTTCCAGGGTGGGAGCCCCCAAGAGGCCTCCGGTTTGACACTTTGGCAGAAGGCCGTCTGATGGCCACCTGCAGGCTCTACAAGGCAGAAGGCCCCACTGGGCCGGGATGAGGCACCAAGGCCCAGGCCTTCTGCCCCATCCCTTTCCTGCTGCAAGCAGAAGCTGGAGGTGGCCCAGCCGTGTCCACCGGCCAGGAAACAAGAGGGCAATGTATGGAAACCTTCAGCACCTACGGCTTTCCAAGCACTTTCATCGCCTTCAAGTGGATTAGTCCACTGTCCTCCATAACAGAGACGACAGCGCTCCCTTGTAACGGATTAAGTGGGACCTCCTCTCTGCTTCACGGACTTTGCACGGAAGTATTTGTGCATTGGCCTGTGAAAAGTACGTTGCTTTCCACAACATGGAAAGTCAGGAAAGGAAGAAATGGCTACGTTGAGAGGAGGGTCTTCTGGAAGCTCTGCCAGATGCCTTCAAGAGGAAAGGCTCCTCAGCTTGCGGTCTCATTAGCAGACATCTCAGGGCCAGCCAACGCTCAAGAAGTCATTTGTTGGCTGGCTTCTCTCTGTGGACAATGAAGAATGACCCAGGTCCACGACAGAGCAAAGAATGCGTTCCCTGGACAGCAGCCCTTCAATGAACGTGGCTAGGAGGACGGCTCTTCATTCTTCAACAGTCATGGAAGGCATTTCTCCGGTGGAAGGCCTGGCAGGCCAGGCAGGCGGAACAAGCCTTGGACTTTGGTTGGCTTGGGACGGACTCAGGGTGGGGCTTGGAGCCGAGTTGGGTCCATTTCTTCTCAAAAGCTTTCTTCAGTCCGTGCTCGGGCCTTTTGTTCCTAAGGGCTGGGAGCCAGGGCATAAGACTGACCAGTGTGATCTTCTGCGGAATTAGCCGTTCTTAGTTGGCCAGGCAGGGACGCTCTTGGCTCACTTGGGGGCAATGGCCATTTCCAAGGACCACAGCTTTGGTTGAAGGAGAAAACCCGTTTTCATCATGGCAAAGTCTGAGGTTTGGCTAATCAACCTAAAGCAACGGCGGTCAAGTAGAATGAAGAGAAGCCCAAATCTAAAACCCTCTGCTTGCCGGAAGTGGTGGGGAACTAATGTCCTACAAGGGCTCCTTCGGATCTGCTTGCTCCCAGATAATTCCTGGGTTAGCCTTAGCAGGGAAGGGGGGGCTTGGCAGAATTCCTCCCCGGGATCACAATCTTCCTGACAGCTTTGTAACACGGGAAAAATCCCAGCGATTTGGAAGGAGCCAAATGAAAGGCAGATCTTCGTCCTAAGTCCAACGGCTGCCTGTGACCTCCCCACCAGATGAGCCTCACCCGGCCTGACCAGTCGCTCACGTGACTCACTGACCACCCAAGACCTATAAAAGCAGAAGAGAACTGGAAGAGGACCCTTCGATGTCCCCCAGCCTGGGGACGAAGCCTTCAGAAACCAAACAAGAAGCTCGGGAAACAACACCCCTCCCCCCAAGAAGATCTGCCTGTTTGGAAGACTCCTCCTCTCTCCCCGTTGATGGTCAGACGTGAGGCGATGAGAAAGAAGCTCCGTCTCCAGACAGCCTTTTAATACAGGGCAGACTGAGAATTTGGGAACGTCTCCTCCAGCTGAACGTAGAACCCCGAAGGACTTCCCAGTTTGGAGAGCATCTCCTCCTCCCTGTCTTATAATATATATAATAATATCATAACTGACAAACACTGAACGGAAAGTATAATCCTCAATCCGCTTTTCTTTTCCCAAAGTCTTCCCAGCTGGCTTTTTCTAGAGGAAATGAGCACACTCTGGCCAAAGTCAGGCACTTTTTAAAATTCAATTTGAAATACTAAAGAGTAAATAATTTGCTTCATGTTCCCACGTGGACAAAAAACCTCAAGAATCCACAATGTGGTGTTGCTTTAAACCTTTTCCTTGGAACAAAATCGGACATTCCGTTGTAGGAGCAAGAACGGACTCAGCAGAGTTTTTTTATTTTTAAAGGGCTGAATCTGCTGAATCCCGAACTGCATTTCTTCTCTCTAAGGACCTCAACAAGAACGAGGCGGTGGCAAAGTGACGGTCACTTCCGTGGCTGAATATCCCCGGCGGACACCATGTGGTGGGTGGAGTAGTTTAGAAGATGCTCAGCTCTGGAGAAGGGAGAGTCAGAACACAAGGAGGGTGGCAGAAATAACCCCGTTCACAAAGGGTGTGCTTGTGTGTCACGCTTTACAAAGACAGACGTTCCGGCTGCCAGGAACTCCAAGGCTCTCCGTCGCTCAAGAAGAATGTAGGGTTTTTCCTCCAAGGTTTTCGAGAAAAGACTTGGCCACCGATTGTCCAAGATGATACAGGCTGTCCTGCCACGAGCTTGGAAGACCACCCCCCTCAAGGTCCCTTCCAGGCCTAGGATTCTACAGGAAAAGGCCCAGACCTGTCCGGTTACAGCCATCCTACCTCACCCTCACACTCGGTGGCCTCCAGCTAAGCCAGATAGGGGTGTGTGTGCGTGTGTGCGTGTGTGTGTGCTTTGCCCATCTCCCTTGACTCTTTTCCTCAAGACCAAAACTTCTTCTCAGCTGGTCTGTTTGGAAACGCAAGAAGACGAAAGCAGCAACAGCAGCAGCAGCCGAGGAGAAGACGCGGCCGAAGCTCAGGCTCCGCTCCAGAGTGGAGACAAAACATCCGTCCAGGACCTCACAGGAGGAGATGGAGCTCACGAAGCCTCAGGTTCACAATGGATGAACCAAAACTGGGGGGGCGGGGGGCGGGGGTGTGTGTTCCATCTAGGAGGGCTTAGCCAGCCGCATGGCGGTGGCTCATGGGCAGAACTTTGATGGCCGGGCCCAGCTGTGGACTTGGGTGGACAACTGTAGTGAACCCTCCGGGAACGAAGGTTGGGTCCACTGTGCTGATAACATGCAGCAAGACCCACCGCCAGCCTGAGCGAGAGAAGCTCCTCACGGGCTTCCTGGTGGCCCCCGGTGTGCCCAGAGTCCGGATGGTGAAGAGCAGCTGCTCAGACGGGGACACGAGGAGGACCTCCGGGGAACATCGCAGTCACCTGAGGCAGTGGGATCCCCCCGGGGGGAAGAGGCCCCCAGGGGTCAGGGGCCTTGGGGTTCTTCCTTGGTGGGAGAACAGTGCTGGGTCTTGCATGGGGCTGCCCAATCCCCCACCCCACCCCCAAAGATGCCTTGGACCTCGGCTTCAAAGGCCAGGCAGCACCCCCTTTCCTGTCTTCCTATCCGGGCCCCTCTTTAGGCCGGAGGATGGGCCTGTTGCGACCAGTGAGGCCTGGAGGCCGGGAGACCCCCCCCTCCCCCGTTGCTCCTTGAAGCCGGCCATGCCAGCTGAGTAGCAGCCCTGGCTTCACCCGAGGCCCACGTGGCATCCGGCTGCAGACGGGCACTTCCTCCTGGGATTCCGGGGCACAGAACATCACCAGACAGATACCGACATGCTGGGGAGGGACGCAGCCACACAGGCCCTGCCCTCCCCCTCCCCGCAGCCCCCAGCCAGCCAGCCAGCCCCCACCCCGCACACACAGCAAGCAGCAGCAGCAGCAGCAGCAGGAGGACAAACGGAGGGACGGACAGGAGACGGACATGGGGTTGCTATGAGATGAGAACATGCTCACTTACACAGCTTGCCCACCCTCCTGAGGCCTGAGGCGGTGCTAGACAGAGCGGCCGAGGCATGCAGATGGCAGAGCAGGAAGAGAGGCAATGAGAAAGAGGTTAGCATCCGTCCAAGGCGCTGGGAACCACACTGAGAAGAAGGAAGAGACTTGGTCACGGGCTCCACTGGGCTCCCGGCCGCTCCCAGAAGCCCCCTCCTGCCGGGGGTGGGGGGGGGAGAAGGGTGCAGGTGCCGGGCTGACCTTGGGCTCCACGGGGGCGCACCCTCCCCCCCTCCCCGAAAGAGCTCCCTCGCCTCCTGCCAGCACTGTCCACCTGGCCAGGGAAGCGAGCGGAGGCCGAGGGCCCCGGGCCCCAAAGAGTTCTGGCAGGGCCGGTTCAATACCCGAGTCCCATTCCAGATGTTCACAACCACAGATGTTCAACAGCCAAAGCCGCACATGAAGAAGCCACTGTGAAGCTCCAGGTAGAGGGGAGGGGCTGGGAAGCAGAGAGAGAGAGAAGGAAGGAGAATATGGGCTTTGGGGGGAGCAGGTCCAAAGGGGAGCAGGGCGCCTGCTGAGCTCCCCAGAACAGGCAGATTAGGCCAGAGGGCGGAGGCAGCGAACCCCGTGAGGGCTGGAGCCTCTTTGAGGGGAGCAGGAATGCCTCTGGAAGGACACCCCCTCCCCCGATTCACCCAGAGCTCTGCACTGCTGACCGGGAATCCCGGCCCAAAGAGCTTTTGGGTGTTTTGGGGCTCCACAGGATGCAGGGCGTGATCTCCGAGCGGTTTGCTAAAATCGTCCAGGTGATATAGAAATGCTGTAACTAACAAATAAATCGGCATTTCTGAGGGCAGCCGGGGAGGAGAAAGGCAAAGAGGGGGACCCCCTCCTCCCACAGCAGGTCTTCCAGGGGAGAAGAGGCTGGGGGGGGTTGGTCTTCCCCGCAGGGTTTTCTTCTTCCTGATCCCTCCTGGGACGCCCTTCTACGCCCCCGCCCTCGTGAACATGCAGGGCCCGTGGTGAATCGGCCCAGTGGGTGAGCAAGCCAGGATTAGTAAGGGATTAGCGGATGGATGGCGCCAGCCTGCCAGCGATCGGTCGGTCGTGAACGCATGCCATGACTTGTGACCAACAATGGCCCTCTTACCCCGGATCCTTGTAGGCAGTGCACACACTCTGGGAAAGCCAGTTTTCCTGGAGGACGAGAACTAGTCCCTGCGGGGGGCTGGGGGAGGGGGACCCCAGATAGCAACAGCACTTGAGGCTTATATGCCGCTCCCCGGTGCTTCACGGCCCTCTCTTCTAAGCGGTTTATACAATATCGACCCCTAATCATCTGGGTCGTCATTTTACTGGCCTCGGAAGGATGGAAAGCTGAGTCGACCTAGAGCCGGTCAGGATCGAACAGCTGGCAGTGAGCAGAGTTAGCCGGCAATGCTGCCCTCTAACCCCTGGGCCACCAGGGCTCCTCGTCTGGGGATTTGGCTTTTGCGCATCATGAGACGCGTTCCTGGGCCCTGCCAGAGGCGTCCACGGCGTGGAAGTCACGGAGAGGGAAACTCCAGGCCAGGGAGGAGGGGGGCAGCACTGGCCCCGTTGGCCTTGATGAACGGGCCCCGTCCAGAGAGGGTCCCTGCCTCCCCCGTCAACCCACCAGCTGTGGAGTTCAGTCTTCTTTGGCCCGGCCTGCCAGGAATGCGGGGGAGGGGGGAGTCCCAACCCACAGAGGGCCCCAGGCTGGAGAAGGCCAGTGGGACAAGGTAACTCCCCCCCCCCCCCAAATGTGTGCTTCAGTGGGACTCTTTCCCAGATTTCTGGCCTGGGAAAGTCCCATTGAAGCACACAGGGGGGGGGGCTCTGTGCCTTTTGTAAATGGGTCTGGAAAGACCCCCGTTTTATCCAAGTCACAAGCAGCTCAACCTCAAACCCCTCTCACTGCAGTGGCCATCAATGAGATCTTCATTTGGAAACAAGGAGCTGCCACCAGGTCTCCCCAGGAGCCCACTTAGCCATGGAGTTTATGCCCAGGCAGAGCATTGGGCAAGATGATCTCTTGAGTTCCCTTCTAGGTTCCCGTGAATTCCTAGAGAGGTTTCTTGTGTGTGTGCGTGTGCGTGTGTGATGGTTAATGGTTGTGCAGTGACCTTGCAGAAGAATTATTGGTCTGGCATGGAAATCAGGCCTCTGGATAATTTAATGTCTTTAAATTTAACACGCAGGGCGAATATGCTCTCAGCCAGCAAGGTTTCTCCAAACGTGGCCCCTTGAAGACTTGTGGACTTCAACTCCCAGAACTCTGTGCTGGCTAGGGAATGCTGGGAGTTGAAGTCCACAAGTCTTAAAGGGGCCACGTTTGGAGAGTGCTGCGCTAGACCAACTGACGCAAGCAAATAGAGCGCGGGAACTCAGTGCTGCTGCCGTGTCTCCTTCTGACCCCTGTGGCCAAAGCACATTTCCCGGAAGTCCCTCCTCCAGGCTGGCATCCAACAGGGAGAGAAGAAGCTGCCTTAAGAGATGCCAGATTGCCCTCCATCTGCCCACCTTTGGGATCGCCAGACCGTGGGGTGGGGGGTGGGGGGGTGGCAACAAAGCCTACAAGGAAATTGGTAAGGTGTTAATTGCCTTAGTTGGAAGCTCCGAGCAGGATACTACAAGTTTCAGCTGAGGATTATTTAGCCAGGACACAGAGAAAGAGGAAGGTTTACCCTAGAGGCTAAAAGGCTTAAAATGGTTTAATTCTCTTCAGGGTCTTTGTCAGATCTGTAAGAATACAAAGCAATGGTGGGTTTTGGAAACACAAACTCCATCAATCACATCCCCTTCCTCTTCTGTCCTCCTTCCTCCTCTTCTCTTCCCCCCCAACCCCTCCCACTAGAGACAGGGGGCAGGTTACACACTTCTAGGTAAATGGGGAGGGGGGGGGAACGGACACCCCGACTTGAACTCAGGTGAAGCTCTGGGACGTCCAACCGTGGCAGCTTGTAAGGCTTGTGGGCTTCGACTCCCAGCATCACTCAAACAACCAAACGTGCTGGCTCAGGAATTTGGGGAGTTGAAGTCTGTGGGTCGTGAAGGGGCTGTAGCTGCCCCCTCTTCTATGCAGTGCCACAGGGGTCTCGAATGGAACCGGGGGGGGGTCCACCCAAGCGTGGTAATCCTTCAGTTCTGGGGGAAACGGGCAGGGTCTCCTCCTAGGAGTCTCCAAGGTTGAGGGAAGGTGGCCAAACCTGCCCACGCAGGAGACGGTGGCAGAGGAGAAGCCGCCCTGCCTTTCCCTGCGGAGGTCGGGGATTTCCTGCTCTGGGCCCTCGGAGGGGGCTCCCCGGCTCCTCACCCCCCCTGGATTCTGGGCCCTCGGAGGGAGGGCTGCACTCGGGGGCTTGGCGAGGGGGTCCAGCTGGAAAGGCCTCCTGAGAAGGAGATCTCGGGGCACGAATTTGCCTCGCCTGAAGCGCTCCGTCAAGAGACCTCACTGAAAGAATAAAAGCGGTGGGATCTCGGCTGATCGCCTTTGGCCAAAGGAGGGGAGGGGAAGAGGGATCCGTTTGCTGGGGAGGGGAGGGAGAATTCCGCTGAGATTTCATACAAGGCCCGGGGGGGGGGGGCTTGGCAAATCGAAGGCAACCTCTGCCCAAAATGATACGGACTGAAGGAAGGACGTAAAATAGGCTCCACCGGATCCTCCGGTCACTCCTCAGAGATGAGATCTGGGGGCGTGTAATAATAATGGCAGGAGAGGTGTGTGTGTGCGCGCTTGATCCGAAGCCGCAGATGCTCCGTCACTGGAGGCTTTTAAAAGGACCCCGGAGACCCAGAAGGGTGCAGGGCAAGGGCGTCCAACCTTGGCAACTGTAGGACTTGTGGACTTCAACTCCCAGAATTCCCCAGCCAGCGTGATAAGGGGGTTGGACTAGAAGACCTCCGAGGTCCCTTCCAAGGTTGTTACACTGGGATTCCACTTCTCCCTGGGGAACCCAACCTGCTTTCTTGCCTGGCCCACTTTTCCTCTTCAGGGGTTCATGAATGGGGGGGGGGGCTCCTTTCACTCCCTCCTCCGCAAGAGGGTCCTCCCCCCCTTGACCCACAAGGCCCCTCCAGGATGGGTGCCGAAGGGGCGAACCCCAGGCCTGAGCAACGACACATTGGGGTCCCGAACCCGAGGCTGGTTGAGGCCTTCGGCTCACGCGGGGTCTCCCTTGGCACCGACTTGCACCCATCTCCACGTGGCTAAATAAGGGTAGTCCTCGACTTACGACTGCAGAGGAGCCCAACCCTTCTGTTAAGTGAGTTTTGTTGCCCCATTTTGCGACCTTTCTTGCCACCGTTGTTACGTGAATCGGTGCAGCTGGTAAGACAGTAACCCCGTTGTTAAATGAATCCAGCTTCCCCAGTGGCTTGGCTTGTCAGGTTGCAAAAGGGGACCCCGGGGCACTGCAGCCGTCCTAAGTAAGAGTCAACGGCCAAAGGTCTGAACTTGGATAACGGGGATGTGGCCGAACTGCTGGTCTGTGAAAAAGGGTCCTAAGCCCCCTTTCCCCCCAGGGCCGTCGTAACCTTGAAGGGTCACAAACAAACTGTCATAAGTTGAGGACTGCCTGTATCTAGGAAACCAAGGGCCCTTTTTAGGCCTGGGAGGCAGGGCAGCCCCGTCGCAAAAGGAGGCCCAGGCCACCCGCATCCGCTGTGTGAGACGGGAGGGAGGAGGAGGAGGAGGGAAGGCTGGTTTCGCTCTTCGGACGGTGACCCAGTCCTGACGTTGCTCGACTTCCATGGGGCATGGCGGGAAGGGGAGGCCCAGGGGGTGTGTGTGTGTGTGTGTGTGTGTGTGTGTGTGTGTGTGTGAAAGGATGAAGCCTCTGCCTGCTGTAGGGCTCTCGGGGGCCCAAAGAGCAAAACTCGAAAGCAAACCTGGAACCGCAGAACTGGCCGAGGAGGAGGAGGAGGAAAGGGACAAGTGGGAGGGGCTGAGCGTTCTTCCCAAATCTCGCCCCCGGCTGAATCTACATGGGGACCAATCCTAAAACGTCATTCTGGCATCTCCCCGGAAGGCCACCAGCACAGGGTTTCGCTGAACCAGGGCCCTCCTGGCCCAGGAAGACGGACGCTGGGGAAGGATTGGCGACCAGGGTAGGGAGGCCCCTGCAGCCCCCTCTCGGTCTGGCTGGGCGGGGGTCTCTTACCGTGCTGCCACCACGGGAGGCTTCTTCCCAGGGTCGAAGACGCCACCGGCGGGTTCCTCCCCCAGGGAGCGCGTGTCCTTGTTCAGCTGCTGCAGCCGGGAACTCAGCTCGCTGATCACAGTTGGTTTGTCATCTTCCGGCCCCTGGATGGGCCTGCTGTCCAGGGGGTCCCCCCACAGCTTGGACCTTCGCTGAAAGAGGTAGCGTGGCCGGCCGACGCTGGCGGAAGCCAGGATGGCCGCGTGTTGCTGGGAGATGAGCTCGCTGTCCGAGGACTGCTTCAAAAGAGGGTCCCTGAAGGTTACCGGCCCCTTGCTGGTCTGGGACTTGAGTTTCGGCTTTGGAGGCACTGGCGGCTTCTCGAGTACAAAAGTGTGCCCATCCGCAAAGGAGGTGTAGGTGTCGGTGGGCTCCCCGCTCTCGGAGGACAGCGTGGACATGCTGGAGACGGTGGAGATGGTGCTTGTGGTCTCCAGGTGATGGTCACTTGAACTCCTGGTGTCCACCTCTTCCACGCCCGAGTCTGCGGCAGACTCGGGGGCGGTGGGGGCATCAGAGGGCTTCCCTGAGGGTGTTCCACCAGTGGTAGAAGGAAGGGCTGCTGCCGCTGGCACGGATGGCGGGGCGATGGCTGGAGCAGCCAGTTGGCTGATAGGGGTGCCAGCGGTGGTGACCAAGACCCCGTTTGCAAACTCGTCGGGCGGCGGCACCAGGCCAATCTTCGCCAGCTCCTCCCTGGTCTCCTCATCGCTGGAGGACAGCTGAGCGGGCGGCAGAGTGACCGTGTACGTCTCCACTTCCTCCTCCGAACTCACTTGTCCGAGAGTCTTGCCCAAGGCTGGGCTGATGGGCACCTTCCCCACCGGGCTGGGCTGGGCCTCCGCCACGGAGACGTCCCCCGGCTCTGGGCCCCCCTCTGGCACGGGGCTCTTCTCCTCCTTCAGGTCGAAGCCGAGGTCTTGGCCGTTGCTTGTCGCGTGCACCATGATGAGGCCGGCCGTCTTCTGCTGCGAGGTGTCCAGGATGCTGAGGATCATGGCCTTCTTCTCCTCCACCTTCTTCTCCTCCACCTCCTTCACCGGGGTCTCGGTTCGGGCCTCGCCCTCTTTCCTTGCGCTTCCGGGCATCCCCCAGAGGCTCTGGGTAGGGGTCAGAGAGCCGGGGGTGGCCACCTTGGATCCCGGGGAATTGGCAGGAGACCCCCGGCCTTCCAGCTCACCCCTCTCTTGGTCTTTGGTTTGGATGTCCACGAACAAGGGTGCAGCCCGCTCAGAGTCGGGGCTGTGGATGGGGGTGGCCACTCTGGAGGAGACCTGGGTGGAGAGGGCTCGCTCTCTCGCGGCCAGCGCCAGCGCCAGGGGGGAGTTGGGGTCGAGGGGCTTCCCCGTCAGGGGGTGTATGAACGTCGAGGAGGAACTGCTGAGGAATGGCTTTAGAGCCGAGACGGGGGAAGGCAGGAGGACGTCCCGGCTCCCCAGCAGACGCTCGTCGATGGACCGGGATTGCTGCAGCGATGGCATGTCTATGGTGGGGGGGCTCCCCTCGATGGCCCCCACGGAAAGGAAGACAGTGGATTTCCGCTTCTCGTCAAGACGCCGGTCGCGCTCCTTCATGGCCCCTGGGGCCGCCGTGGCAAAGGGCAGGCTGGCGGTGTCCACTTGCTGGGAGGGGAACTCCATCCCGCTCAGGCGGTGGCCCCGCCGGGTGGGGGAGGGCTCCCGGGCGAAGCCCCCTGCCATGGAGAGCGCCGCCCGCTCCTGCGCGTCCTCCACCTGCAGCTGCTTGACCAGCGGGCTCTTCTTGCGCTGGGGCTTGGTCGGGGCAAAGAGGCTGACGTTGAACTGGCCCATGTTGGCATAGGGGTTGTCTGCCCCGCGTCCCTTCCGCTTCAGCTTCTCCGGCGGGGTGGCCGAGGGGCCTGGCCGGGGGAAGTCGGTGGGCTCCACGGGGATGTGGGAGGAGTCTTGCAGGATGATCATGGAGCGGGCCCGCTTCTGCCGCTCGGGGTAGGGGATGCCGGCCCTGGCCTGGTCATACATCTCGGCCGCGCTGATCACCGGGGGCAGCCCATGCAGCTTGGCCTCCAAGCCTGGCTTGAAGCTGGACCGGACGGTGTCGTAGACCCTCCCTGGGGGTGGGGGCGGGGAGAAGGTGGGGGGCGGGCCCGTGTCAAAGTAGTAGGGGGAGGGGGGAGGGGGAGGGGCGGTTTGTGGTGGGGGCGGGATGCCGTGGCCCTCTCGGACAGTGTCTTGCATCGATGTACTCCGGGAAAACTTTCCATCCATTAGGGAAGCCGCAAATTTTTCATCTTCGCCTAAAAAACAGCAAAAGAGGAAAAGTTGCAGCTCCTTCGGGAGGTCAAATGAGGCTTCTCCCCCTCTGACTGCCAGTCAAGCAGACCACAAAGCCTGCAGCCGAGGCAAAGCTTGGGGTGCCCGCTGGCAGCTTCACCGTAGGCGGTTGGAATTGAGGGGTCCTGGGTGCCCTTGGTTGCTTTCTTGCAGACGTTTCATGACCAAGCTAGGTAACTTCATCGGTGCTAGAGGGGAGTAAGCAGCCTAATCAAAGAACCAACGAGAACACCCCCCTCCCCCAAAAGAGTGGCAGGGTAAGCCACTAGTATACCAAGAGCAAACCACACTCCCTTCGAGCCCTGGTGACGTTACCTAGCTTGGGTCATAAAACGCCTGCAAGAAAGCAACCCAGGCTCAGAGACACACCAAGGACCACCACCACCCATTTCAACCCCGAGCCACAAATATTCTCCTTTAGAGGTTGGCATTCTTGAGTCAGGAACCGGCCTGCAGCTGCAGACCGATGCCCAGGACTGCTGAGCGGGACAGTGCAGAGCAGGCCGGCCGACGTGCCTTGGAAGTCGGGGAAGGCCAATAAAGGGGGAATCATTTTCTCTTGCAAGGAGCCCTTTGCACCCTGAGCAGGGATTCGGATTCCTCTGGGGTCTGGCATCCAAAGAAGGATGTTGCTAAGCAGGACCAAGACAGCTGCGTCCTCTTGCCCAGGGCAGTGTAATGCGCAAAGGCCCCGTGGAGGACACCCCGTGTACAGTTGCTGCCCTGCGCCTTCTGGGCTGTGGTGGGCTGGGCATCTCTAGGGTGAGGGGTGCAGCCGCAGCCTCTGCAGCGCATGCATTCAGATTGGCCAGTGGCCTCGTAGGCTGGGGACCCCCTCCCACTGCCCTGCCTGCCAGCTGCGCATGGAGGTCATGGCACAAATGGTAACACGTATATGCCACTTATACACAGGAACCTTGCTGCGATGACACACTCCTTCCTCGAGCAGGCTGAAGAATTATGACCGCAAGGGAGCCCAAAGTTTCCGTGGCTGAGTGAGACAGTCGCTAAGTGAGTTTTGCCCCCTTTTATAACCCTTTTCTGCCACAGTGGTTAAGGGAATCACTGCAGGGGTTAAGTCAGTCTCACGGCTTTAAACCTGGCTTCTCAGAGAGTAGCAAATGGGGCTCACGTGACCCCGGGAAATGGCGACCGTCATAAATATGAACCAGTTGCAAGCGCCTGACTTTTGATGGGGATGCTGCAACGGCCAGAAGTGTGAAAAACGGCCATAAATCACTTTTTTCAATGCCACTGTAGCTTTGAATGGTCACTAAATGAGGGATTGTCCGTCAAAAACCCTGTAATGAAGTCCCCGATGTGTCCACTGAAAGGAGCTGTCTCTGTATGCAGCCACCAGGCATGACGGGGGGAGGTCCTGGGGAGGGGGATGCAGGAAAGGGTTGGATTCTGCCCCTTAAGGATTTGGGGATGAAGAGGGATATCCTGCCTCTCAACTCTGGCTCCCAACCGAACGACCAGGACATCAAAACAAGAGCAGAGCGGAAGAAAAAACAGAGGAAAACGGACAATCATAGACATGGACGAAGACCCTCCTAGACTTGGAAGGGTTCTGGGAAGGGGACTTCGGGGGGGAAGAAGCAGAGCAATAGCAGCCCACCCACCCCACCAGGTGGGTGAATCTATAGGGCAGCCAGTGCTGCCAATGCCCACAGCCAGACAGGGCCCTAGGGGGCAGAGGAGGTGCCCCTGCCAGCGTCCTGTGCTCAGGTGCAACTGGGCACAGGCAAGGCACTCTTTTACACCGGGGCTCTGCAAACTTGGCCCCTTTAAGACTTCAGGACCAACTCCCAGAATTCGCCAGCCATGTCGGCTGAGGAATTCTGGGAGTTGAAGTTCCCACACCTCAAAAGTTGCAAAGTTTGGAGGCGCCTGCATTATGGCAAGCACAATCCTTGGGCCCAAGGATCAAACTGCAACACAACCAGTTCTGCATTCCTGTGTGATGACCCGGAGCGTATCCAAAATATAACAAAAACCAAAACATAAATAAAGGTCCTTTAATGCCTTCAACTTGGCTTCACTGTTAGTTCACAGTTGAAGATTAAACTATTTTCAAAATAACATTCCAAACGAAAGAAACACAGTTCAAATTCAAAGAGCCGATAATGAGGCAAAAACCAAAAATAAACCGCACTGAATAAAGTTCCACGACAGACCAGGATAAATAATTACAAACTTCAGGAAGATAACCAGGTAGTCAGTTGGAAGAACGCCAACCAAGATAAACCTCATCTAGGAATAAAGCACTAATTGGTCTCCAGCGTTTGTTAGCATGCAGGTCCAAACTCTTATGCAGATCTCACACCTGCAGCCCATGAAGAGGATCATGGCCCTCTCCTCCTGAGTAGACCAAGTTTTTCCCTGATCCTCTCCTCCCTGCGTGCCCTAGGATGGGTAGGGGATGGGCCTGGGTCCTCCTCTGACTGCCCAGCCGGCCTCTGCCCTTCCCCAGCCTCCTCCACCACCTCTGGAGCCTCCCTTCCACTCCCTGTCGGCTGTTCCTCCTCTCCCTCGGAGTCAGCCTCCACCAGGGGCAGCATGACACTGCTTGAGACAATAAGGACCCCCTGGACTGCCCCCCCTTCCTTCTCCCCACACCACCTTCCCTTGGCATCCCTTGTGTCATGTTCCTGGTGGAGACTGAGGGAGTGGAGGTGTGGCTCCGGAGATTGTGGAGGAGGCTGGGGAAGGGCAGAGGCCGGCTGGGCAGTCAGAGGACACGCAGGGAGGGGAGGATAAGGAAGAGACGTGGTCTACTCAGGAGGAGAGGGCCTTGATCCTCTTCATGGGATGCAGGTGTGACAACTGCATAAGAGTTTGGACCTGCGTACTGGCGAACGCTGGAAACAAAGCGTGGAAATATCTCTCGTTTATGGTTCCTCTCTGAGTTTGGCGTCCTTCCCAGTGTGTGTGCTATCTCCGGACCTCCTCCAGCCCTTGTCTTGCCTGGTTTGTGTTGCTTTTTTCCTTCTTCATGTAACTGTGTGGGAGTTTTTTTTTTGTCTTCCGTCAAAGATATTTGGAGTTTTGAAGCAAATTGAAGAAATAAAAGGGGCTTCACCTGTTTTCTGTGACTGTGTTTGTTTTGTATCCCACCCTGGGTCATCACACCTTGGAGCAGGGGACTCCAACTGTGGCAACTTTAAGACTTGTGGACTTCAACTCCCAGAATTCCTCCAGATTGTGGTGGTGGTGGTGGGGGGGCAGGGCAAGATGCAAATAATGCCGACACTGCAAACTGCCCAGAGAGCGCTGTGAAGCAGGGGACGCCAACCGTGGCCACTTTTAAGAGTTGTGGACTTCAACTCCCAGAGCAAATCTGGCTGAGGAATTTTGGGAGATGAAGTCCACAAGTCTTACAATGGCCATGGTTGGCGTCCCCTGCCTTGGAGGGTCGAATCCTGGCCTCACCTGGACCAATGCAACCAGAGATGCGTCTCTGCATCCTCGCTTGGCCCCGTTTCCACATCATACAGAGGGGAACAAAACCCGCTCAGAAGCTTCTGGGCTGTGAATCACTGCTGATTGTCAGCTGCTGCTGTGCCCAGAATATTTTCCCATGGGGGAGACTGGCATCTCTCCTGGGGGGGGCGCCCTGCAACACGGCTCCGAGTGTGCTGGCAGATGGCGGAGCAGCAGCCACCCCTTGAGGTGTCACCAGGCACTCCACGGCTCTGCCTGCCCCCCAAACCCCCCCCGTTTCCTCTTAAGCGCTGCGTCCAGCTGGAATTCTCCCACGGCCACGGAGGGAAGGGCCACTTCCCCATCTCCACCTGTTGCAATATCCCCCCCACTTTTTCCTAAATGAAAATCTGACAAGGTGGGCTCCTCCTCGTTCCGGAGCCCTGAATCACTTTCAGCTCCAGCAGGATTCCCCCCGCTTGCTTTGCTTGAAACCCTGGGCTTCCCACCCACCCTGCCCCCCTCCATTCCTTCTGCGGATGCCCTGCTGGGCGGAGCATGAACGGCAGTGGCGGGATTCAATATTTGTACTACCAGTTTTGTGGGCGTGGCTTGGTGGGCCTGGCAGGGGAAGGATACTGTCAAATCTCCACTCCCTTCCCGCAGGAGAACGGAGCTGGAAAGCAGGGGAGTGGGGGTGGGGGAGGGAATGGGGTTTTGCAGTAATTTCCCCCCCAGGTTTTACTGCGAGATCCCATTCCTTTCCCACCACACTCACCTGCTTTCCAGCTCCGTTCTCCTGTGCAGGGCAACCAAAGGACAGCCAGCCGATCAGCTGGGACTCAATGGGAGGCAGAGAAGAGAGGGGCCAGTCAGGGGTGGGATTGGCTGGTTCTCCAAACGACTCAAAATTTCTGCTACCGGTTCTCTAGGACTGGTCAGGACCGGCTGAATCCCACCTCTGATGAAGGGGAAAATTTCCTTCCGTAAATTTTGTTGTTTTGCGTTGCTGGAGCAGCCCTGCGCTCCAATCGCCTCAGTGAACAGCAGCCGCCCAGGCAGGCGTGGAAGAAGCCCCGGGGATCTGGCTGAGAGCCACGGGGTCCTCTTAATGTGTTCCCAGGCCCGATATTCCGACCCTGGTTTGTTTTTAAGAAGAACCGAGGGAGACGGGAGGGAGGCCAATCGGGGCTCTCTCGCCAGGAAACCCTTGCCGGAGTTCCCCTGGAAGATGGCTTCGTCAGGGGGGTTCCCAGCAGCGCCTGCAACCCCTGCCCACCTCCCGGGGACAAGCACCTCACGCGTGTGGCACCAGCAGGCGATGCTTGCCCAAGAGAGGCGGCTCCAGCCAGCCCCCGCTGCCCCAGGTGAACCCGGCCATGGGCTGTCCTTGCTGCTTCAGAAGCAGGCAAGCCGAGAAGGGCCCGGCTCCTCCAGGGGAGACCGAGTCAGGGGCCCCTCCGGGCAACCAAAGTCAGCCCCTCAGAAGCCCCTCGGGCCTTCCTCTGAAGCAGGGGGCCTCCAGACTGGGTCCCTGGAGGACTGGTGGACTTCACTCCCGGGTATTCTGGGAGTCGCACCAGTCTGGAGGCCCCTGCCCTAGAGGAAGGGGTGGGGGCATTTAGAGGAGGAGGAGCCTGGGCAGCCACGTGAGGGAAACCCCCCTCCCCCTTTTCAAAGGCTGTGAATCCTAATTCGGGTGGCCACCAGAGCCGCCTTCCTGCCTTCCTGGGCGGCTGAACTGGGGCTCTGCGGCTGGGGGTGCAGACGAGGCCGGCTGCCTGGAGCTCAGGGAGGATCCCACCTACCTACAGACTTGGTCCGCGGGAGGCCTCTGCGGAGGGAGACGTGGGGCTTCTCCGGCCCCGCCTGGGCCGCCATCCCCTGGCGCTCGAAGAGGGACTGGAAAAGAAGGGAGAGCCAGTCAGTGCCAGGCCAGAGGCCACGCCCCCTCCCCTCCTGCCCACCCTGGCCAGGGGGGGGCAGGGCAGGGCCGCAAGGGAGACCCCAGCCCCACCCACAGGCAGTCCTCGACTTACAACGGTTCATTTAGTGGCCGCTGGAAGTAAGAGTGGCTTACGAATAAGTTTTTCACCCTTACGACCGTTGCATCATCCCCATGGCCACGTGGTCACAATTCAGAGGCTTGGCAACTGGCCTGGACTTATGATGATGGCAGCGCCCCCGAGGGCCACGTGATCCCATTTGCGAGCTTCGGACCAGCCCAGCCAATGAGGAAGTCAGGTTCACTTAAGAACTGGGTTGCTAACTTACACCAGCTGCGGTGATTCACTTAACAACAGAGGCAAGGAAGGTCGGAAAAAGGTTGCAGAACTCACTTAATGGATGCCTCACTTAGCAACAGATGTCTTGGGCTCAACGGCGGTCATAAATCGAGGACTGCCCGTATTCTAGCCTGGGCAGGCATTGCTGGCCTCAGCTGGGGCTCCACCCTGGGAGGGGGGGTGTAGGCCATCGTGGCCAGAGGGCAGCCTCTGCCTGCCCAGCCAGCACCCAAAGGGCAGCCAGCCTCCGTCCCCCCCTGACCAGGACCCCCCTTTCGCCCCTGAAAAGGCCGGCACAATCGCGCTGCCCCACGAGCTCATCCGGCCGTCCTCAACGTGGCTGCAGGGGAATCGGGTTCGGGCCTTCCTCTGCTTCGCCCCGGGTTGCAGGCCCCCCCCCCCAGCCCAACCCGGCCCCTCCCCCCGCCCTCTCACACTGATCTCTGCAGGGGTGATGCGCCGGCTGGTCGGTCTCTGCTTCACGGTGGCTGCCCGGGAATCCGCTTCCACCAGGTCTGCTCTCAGCGAGGGCTCCGCTGCGGCCAAGATCTCGTCCAGCTTCTCTGCAGAGTCAGACACACCGCACCCCGTTAGCCGGCCCGGCCTGGCCCTGCCAACGTGCCCTGCCACAGGCTCTGGGCCAGGGCTCTCCCTCCGTGGCCACTTGAAGACTTGTGGGCCTCCACTCCCAGCAAAGCTGGCTGAGGAACGCTGGGAGTGGAGGTCCACAAGCCACGAAGGGCCCACGGTTGGAGAGCCCTGGCCTAGGCTGCCCTGCAGAGTCCTGGGGGGTGCCTGGGAGGGAGGCCCAGGAGAGCCTGGCGCCCCTGCCACCCTGTGGAGGAGGCCGTCTCCTCCCAGCTCCTCAGCGTCCTCCCCCCAAAGGCCCAGAGAGCAGGAGGTTCCCAGGCCCCGCCAGCGGCTGAGGGACCTTGCAAGGTCAGAGAGCTGAGCCATGTCCATCTCCCCCTTCCTTGGCTGGTCCCCAAATCCGAAGGGCCCCGGAGTCCTGGCACTTCTCCCCCTTCCCAGAGTCGAGCGCTTAGAGGATTCACCTCCGCCGCCTTCGTGTTCCTCGGATTTGGGGTTCAGACAGGGGTGGGGAACGGGGGGGGACCCCCTCCCAGGATTCCGGAGCCAGCAGGGGAGTCGCAGTCTACCAGTCCTAAACAAGGGGCCCTTGTTCTTCACCCCCGTTTGAACAGAACCAAGAGAAGTTTTGTTTGAAGAGGAGAGGAAACTGGTCCAGAAACCCTTTGGGTACTTTCTGCGCCTCTCCCAGTCTTTGGAGCTGCTCTCCTGACTTGCCCCTGCCTTCTGTTGGGCAGGACCCAGCCTTCCTTACCCCCCACCCCCAAATCATCAAAGAGGCTCCCTCCCTGACCAGCAACCCCCTGCCAAGTGAGGCCTTTCCAGGCCACGTCTGCCCACAAGCAAGGGGGCGAGAGCCACGTCTGGGTGAGCGTGCTGGCATGAGCCCTCCCCCTTGGGCAGCGATCCTGCCCTCCCTTCCCTCCCGAGGGCTGCCCCCCAGCCTGGTTCTCTTCACAGAACAGAGGGAGTTGCGGGTCCAGCAGCTGAAAACATCACAGCTCAGGTGTCTAGTGTGTTGGGGGATTCACGATTCCCTGCCTTGGCCGCGCACACAAAATGGGCTTCATTCACTGACGAGGTGAAGTGTAGGCTGTACAAACTCCATCCACGGCACCATCGCCTAGGGGACCGCAGCCTCTTGGGTTCCTGGCAAGAGTCCAGCCAAAGAGCCCCCAACTCAGCTGCCCCCCTAAAGCCAGGCTGGGGCCCCTCGTCCCCGGCCAAAGACCACGTGAGAAGGTCCTCCAGCAGCGTTTGCAGGATCCTGACCCGTCCCCACCTGGAGGCCGCCAGGAGGCCACCGCCTCCCACCCCTCCATCTTCTCCACGTAGGAAGTTCAGCCAGAATACCAGCCTCTCCACCGTTGGCTCCTGAAGACGGAGGAGGCTTCGGAAGGAGCGACAAGGCTTCAGGCCTTCAGGTAGTTAACAGAATAACAGAGCTGGACGGCAGCTCGGAGGCAGAGGTGGGATCCAGCCGGTCCTGACCTGTTCCGGAGAACCGGTAGTGGAAATTTTGAGGGCTTCGGAGACCCAGCAAACACCGCCTCTGACTGGAGATTTTGCAGTCTCCTTCCCGGGCCAGGCCCACCAAGCCACGCTCACAGAACCGGCAGTAAAAGAATTTGAATCCCACCCTCTGCTCAAACTGGAGACCCTGCATCATTTCAGACAAATGGTCGTCCAGCCTTGTCGTAAAAGCTTCCAGTGTTGGAGCATTCACAACTTTTGAAGGCAACTTGTTCCAGCGGTTCATTGTTCTCACTGTCAGGAAGTTGGTTCCGGGTTGCTTCTCTCCTTGAGGAGTTTCCATCCGTTGCTTCTCGTCCTGCTGCCTTCAGGGGCCTTGGAGAAGAGGTGGACCCCCTTTCTTCTTTGGGGCAGCCCCTCAAATATTGGAAGGCTGCTCTCATGTCATCCCCGGTCCTTCTTTTCATCCCCAATTCCAGCAATCACTCCTTATGTTTTAGCCTCCAGTCCCCCAATCATCCCGCTTGCTCTTCTCTGCGCTCTGGTTTCTAGCACCTCCGACAACATTGGAGACCACGATGGACCTTATGGGCACAGAGCTCTGGGTTCCGGTCATCCGCCTTGCTGTAGTGGCCAAGAAAGGCCCCCGATCTCTGGACGTGGCTGGGCACGAGACCACCTGCCCACCTGTGACCTTCGCGACATTTCCTGGATCCAACAGTCGTGGCCAGCGCCTGATTTTCAGCCCACACTGAAGCGCCAACTCCGCCACCATCTCCGAACCAGGCACTCGCGAGTTTAAAACAAGCCACGGCGAAAACCATCCTGGCTCCAAGCCGTGAAGAAACCAGGTCCAAGAAGCCCTGGCCAGTTGGGCAGAATCTACTTGCGAGAGTCCCCGAAGGCCGATTCCTCCTGGCAAACTGAAAGAGCTGCAGGAACCTCCTTCCTCCTTCGGGGCCTTTTCCCTGGGAGCATTTTTGGCTTCTAGCAGGAACCTCAGCATGGGTTTTCTGGCTAAAATACCGTCACCGATTTCACCTTCCCTTTCGGAGAGGCTGTTGGGCGTTTGGCACAAGCTCCGGTCAGGGATGTTAAGACGCAGCCTGAAATCTGACCGGCGCTTCTCAGGCCGGACAGTTACCCAAAGCCAAGCGGTCATCCCCTCCTTCCTGCCCAAGGGCTTCAGCTGAGCAGACCCCTCACTCAGCAAGCTGACCCCCACCCAGAAGTTGGCCTGGCCAAAATGGGGGCGATCTTGTCCGGTGCTGGTCTAGTCGGGAGCTGCTCCCCAGACAAAATTATCCTTGCAGAAGGCAGCCCGGAGAATGGCAACCCCTGGAACAGGTGGGCCCAAAACCTTTGCCCTCTTTCAGCGGGGGCGGGGGGAGCAGGACTCCCCCATGGCCAGAACCGAGTCTCCCACCCTTAAACTTCCCCAAACCAGCATCCCTGGGATGACTCTGGACCTCTTTGGACCCTGCCCACCTTTCTCCTCTCCCCTGCCCTCCCTGGGCACTGGCTGGCTTCCGGGGGGGGGGAGATATTATCTATCAGCGTGCCATTCCCTCCTTGCAAAGCTATTCCTGAGATCGGTTTCCACTGCAAAGGCAAGTCAGTCCTGCGTTTGGGGAAGGATTTTGAGGGGGGGGGGGGAATAAGAGTAAAGGGGCATTTCACCCTTGCCCTCCCCAGTAGCCCCTTTGCAGATATCCCTTACACCCCTCCCCCCCCCAGAAAAATGCCATTGGGGGAGAGGTCTGGAGTGGGACTACTTGGGTGAACGAGGGGTGCGTTTTACAGAATAGCAGAGTTGGAAGGGACCTTGGAGGTCTTCTACTCCAACCCCTGCCCAGGCAGGAAGCCCTATAGACCAGGGGTCGCCAATCTTTTGGACCTCAGGGACCACCAAACTCATAATTTTAGATCCCAGGGATCTGGGGGCATGGCCTAATTTGTGGGTGTGGCTTGGTGGTCATGTGACTGGCTGGGCATGGCTTGTATGTAAATATTATAAATATTTATATAAATATTGATTTTTTTTATAAAAGAGCAACTTTTACCAAAATCAGGCAAAGTTGGCAGGCAGATTGAGTTGCTCAGACACGATTTCGAGCTCTCTGCCATTGGCTCTCACCCTGTACAAAATTTCTTCAAGCTAAACCCCCACACCCGAAGTTTTTTTTTTAAAAAAAACCTCTTTACCAAAATCACGCCAACCCCCGTGTTCACAGAATCATTCAGGGATCTATCTATCTGCCATCGGCTAGCTCAGTCTCTCAAATTTGCTTGCCCTGAGTCTGCACTGAATTTGCTTGCAAGCAAACCTTCAGTCCTAAGGGAGGTTGACTGTACTGAGCCGAAGTTCTAAAGACTAGCTAGAAAGCAAGAAATCCAACTTTTTCCTGCTTCCTAGCTAATCTAAATCTCCCGGCACAGCAGAACAGACGATGGTCGGAAAAAGGAATAATAGAAATTTAGCAGGCAAATTTGTCGGGTAAGTACTGAGTGGGCGGGGAGGGTTCCCGTGGGCCATGTGGGCGGCGCAGCCTTGTGTTTCTGCACAGCCTGAATTGATTGCTTTGGGGGGGGGGGGTGATCTGGGGGTGAGATTTCTCTGCGGCCCACCAACATTTTCTCACGGCCCACCGGTTGGCGACCGCTGCTCTAGACCATTTCAGACAAATTCTCTTCTTAAAAGCCTCCAGTGATGGAGCCCCCACAATTTCTGGAGGCCAGCTGTTCCACTGATGAATTCTTCTCCTTGTCAGGTAATTTCTTCCGGTCCTCCCAGCCTCCAAGGTTTCTTCTCCTCCCAGGAGGGCTGCCGCATGAGGGCTGCCCTGCGGGATCCATCCGCCTCTCCTGGCTGCCAGACCCTCTTCCAACTCTCCAGGTCGGGTCAGCTGGGCCAGGATTTCTGTGGCTTCCTCTTTCCCTCCTGGCTGCTCCTGTTGAGGCCTCTCCCGGGGAGTCCTTCTCGTCCCCCTTGCCCATCCCACCACCTCCTGCTGGAAAGGCCAGGACAGGTGGCCCTGCTGAATCGCCTGCGCCCCGGGCATCCTCTCCCTTTCTCCAGCTCCTTCTCCAGCTCCAAGGCCTCTGCTGGGGGGCTCTTCAACAGCTCTTCCGGGCCAGGGAGGGTCCTCTCTTGGCCAGCATGCTTTGGAAGCCCAAACCCCGAATCCCCTGGCTGGCAGCTGAGGTGCCTCACGTTGAAAGAGGCCAAGCAGACTCAGTGCGGACGCGGCCGAAACGTCTCTCTGGCCTGAGGAAGCCTGCTGAACCCGCCGGCTGGGCTCCCAGGACACCCCCTGGGCTTACAAAGCACCATTGCTGGCTTCCTGTGACATGCCACGTCCCGACGTAGAAGGTGTCACGTGGCTAAGTTTGGCGAGCCGAGTCACACCCCACCGAGTTCAGGCTCCCAGAGGCTGAACTGCAAACAACCGAAACCCATTTCAACCAGAATCGGATGGTGGTTCCATCATGGTGTCCCTGATCGGAAAGAAGTCAGAGGGCCGATGCTCTCAGTTTAGGTCAGGAGTCTCCAACCGTGGCCACTTTAAGCCTGGAGGACTTCAACTCCCAGAAGTCCCCAGCCAGCTTTGCTTGTATAGCTTGCATAGCTTTGCTGGCTGGGGAATTCTGGGAGTTGAAGTCCTCCAGGCTTAAAGTGGCCAAGGTTGGAGACCCTGTTTTAGGTCAGCAGAGCAAGAAGGGGGCCTTGGCCTCTGGTCCCGGCACCCTTCGAGGGGTTTCCGAGGAGGAACCCTCAAGGACTCTTGGTCCATCAAGAACCATCTCCCCATCAGCTGCCCGATCTAGGCCAACTTCAACCGGACACCCCCCATGTCATGTCAGCATACAGCTACCTTGTTGAACCAACAGGGCCTTGGCACCCCATTCTCCACCCAGCCTCACCCCACGCAAGGCAGAAGGAACAGCTACAACCCCCAAATCTAGCCTGGCCTCTCCTGGGCAGCAGCACCCGCCCGGGGCCTTGGCTGTGGGCCGTAACAGGAGCTGCCTTGTCCCCTCTCCTCCTTCCCTGTTGGGAGGGTGATCCAGTGAACCCCCAGACAGGCCCAAGTGGGCATGAAAAGACCCCCCTTTATCAGCAAGTATCCTGTGATGGGAAGCTGCTTTTAGTGAATGGGGGGGGGGGGACCATAGAATCCAATGGCTGGAAGGGACCTTGGAGGTCTTGTAGCCCAACCTCCTGTCCCAGGCGAGAGTCCTTAGTCAGTCCTGGACAAACGGTTCCCAATCTTTCTCGGAAAGCCTCCAGTGACGGAGTCCCCCCCACTTCCGTCCCACTCACTGTTCTCACCCCTCCTCAATTCAAGGTCGCTTCTCTCCGTGGTGTGTTTCCACCTGCTGCTCCTTGTCCTGCCCTTCGGGGGCTTTGGAGGAGGGGTCGACCCCCCTTCCTCCTCTCTGTGGCAGCCCCTCAAATAGCAGAAGGCGGCTATCTTGCCATCCCGGCCCTTCTCTCCGTTAGACTAGACATACCCAACTCCTGGAACTGTTCTTCGTAGGGTTTGGACGGACATTTATCCAGGAGGGTATAAGGATGAATGGTCCCTGAATCCTTCTTCTGGGATCGGAAGGAATCCCCAGGCTCCCCGGGGGCGGCTCCAACTGTGGCCACTTTACGACTTGTGGACTTCAATCTTCTTTGCTGGCTGGGGAACTCTGGGAGTTGAAGTCCACCAGCCTTAAAGTGGCCCCAAGCTCGGAGACCCCTGCTCCAGGCCGTCTCCACCAAGCAGGGTGAAATAACCAGGTTGTCCCTCTTGGTCAGAGGGAAGTAAAAGGCCGGGAGAGCATGGGACGCGTTTGATTCCCCCCACGACACACAGGAGCCAGCTGTGAAATGGAGCCTTGGGGTTTTACGCGCCGGCCTTGGCTTCCAAACCCTTCCTAAGAGTCCTTTTGTGTCCGTTTGTGACTCACACGAATGGCGATTGGGAAATCCCTTTTCTCTTTTAAGGAGCTGCAGAAAAACTAAAGACGCTTTATAGCAGCCGTTTCCCACAACCGTGGCAACTTGGAATTCAACTCCCAGAATTTCACCCAGGCTTAAGGTCACCAAGTTGGAGAAAGGCTCCACCCCATGGATGGAGACCCCATTTTTACCTAACCCACAAAAGCATGTCAAGGTCCCTAGGAACCAACACCCAGCCTGTAAGCGCCACAAGCGGCTGCATTGATGTTGGGGGGGTGGGGGGAGCTTTGGTGTCTCCTGCACGGCTGGGAACATCTGGGGAACACCTGGACAGGGTGCCAAAGTCACGTTCCACCGCAGGGCCCCTCCTGGCGCAGTTGCAGAAGCTCCTCCTTCCCCACTGGAGGGGAGGGAGGGGAGAGGGTGGGTGGGAGGGGCCGGCTGAACCCAGAGGACCCCCAGGGTGGGGACTTGCACTCACCCCCTTTCCTCCTCCGCATCGAGGCTTGGAATCAAGAAACAAAGTACAAGACGTCAGTGGCAGGCTGGCACCTTTTCCTCCCCTGGGCTGCACCCCCTGCCTCTGCCAAGAGGAGACAGGGCCTGGGGTGAGGGTCTCCTCGCAGGCCCGGGGCGGGGGAGCAGCCGTCTGGGACGCAGCCCCGGACAGGGTCCCACAAGGCAGCCGTTGTGGCCCCCACCCAGCCCCTCGCCTGGCATGCGTGCTCCCCCACAGCAGCCAGGCTTGGCCCCGGGGCACCCGAGTCCTCCTTGGCCTGACCCTGCCCGGCTGGCCCAGAACATGGCAAGCTGGAAGGGAACCGGGGGTGGGGTGGGGTGGGGGGGCTTCCGACATCAGCACAAGGCGCCTGAGCTGAAGGTATCAAGGTGGACTATCATCGCCTGGGACCTGCTCTTCCCTCCCCCAACGGCCAGGCCCCGCCCCTCCTCCCCTCCCTCTGTGGCCCCCAAGGAATCTGGGGTTCAGCTCTGCTTCCTCCACTGCACCTCAACTGGGGAGGGGGCAGTCAAGGGGGGGGGGGCTGGGGGCCACCAAAGAACCTCAGGTAACCCCCCTGGGGAACGGCTCACCTGGGGGCCTCCCTGGAGACCGTCTAGGGCTGCTCCTCTTTCAGCCCCCTCCTCCCCGCATGGCCTCTTAGCGGTCCAGCCCCCCCCGTCCCCTCCCCTTGCACAAGGCCCTTTGCTGTCAGTGGAAATGGCAGAAACCGAAGGAGGCGCCAGCTGCCATCAGACCCATCCTGGCCCAAGGGGGGGGGGGGCTGCTGGGGTATGTGTGTTTCAATCCAGGGGTCTTAGTGGCCAGTCATCCTCACACCTGTTGGAGAAACCCACCTGCTTCCCCGAGGAGGACCGCCCATCCCCGGCTGTGCTAAAATCCAGGGAAGGAAGGAAGGTGGGTGGGTGGGTGGTGGCAAGCGGCCCTCATCCCTCAGCCTGGTCTGGGTGACTTTGAGGGAGGGAAGGACCTCCAAGGCCATTCCAGCTGCTGAGCTGGTCAGCGAAAGGTGTGTTGCTGGAAGGACTGTGGGGGACGGAGCGGTCTGAGGGCCTCCCACATGGCAGGGGTGGGTGGGGATGACCCCAAGGAGGCGGCCCAAGGGCTAGGAGTCCCCAACGTGGCTCTTCCGGAGGAGGAAGAGGCCTCTGGAGGGGCAGGAGGTCAAGCGAAGCAATGGGGGCTCTGCAAACTGTGAGGAGACCCTCCGAAGACCCTGGCCAGACCCCCCCTCGCCTGAGGCCCCTCCAAGAATGCAAGACTGAGACCAGAGGACTCCCCCACCCCCTCTGGGAAGAGTCTGGGTTGCAGGGACGTCCCTCCCCCCCCCCCGAAGTTTCCCTCAAGCAGGCTGGAGGGGCTCCGCAGGAGTTGCACCACCTGATCTGAGTCGGTCAGCCGGATGAGAGGTTTCACCCTCCAAGCTTTTGGGCTGGAGTCCGAACGCCCGGAAGACCAAATCTCTGCTCCCGGTGGGTGACCGGCTCAGGTTGGAAGGGAGGGGGGTCTTTGTGGAGCCCTTCCCACCAGCGCTCCTGCTCTTCTCCCAGGGAACCTCCCTCAGGAATGGGGGTCTTTGGGCAGAGCAAGAAAGACCCCTGACCCTGTCTGGAAAGGAGACCCTCTCGTCAGGGGTCCCCAACTTTGGCCACTTTAAGCCTGGTGGACTTCAACTCCCAGAAGTCCCCAGCCAGCAAAGCTATACAAGCTGTACAAGCAAAGCTGGCTGGGGAATTCTGGGAGCTGAAGTCCACCAGGCTTAAAGCGGCTCTAGGCCAGTGTTACCCAACCATGACAACTCGAAAGATGCGTGGACTTCAACTCCTAGAATTCCCCAGCTGGGCACACCTGACTGAGGGATTCTGGGAGTTGAAGTCCACACCCCCCCCAGCTCCCAAGGTGGAGGCATTGCCAGGGACGTCTTGCCTGGAGGTGAACGGAAGGCAGAGGCTGCATGCAAGTGCATCGGGTGGGCGGGTGGCAGGCTTGGCACTAACCAGGGTGGCAAAGCCTTGGCCAGGCGGGAGCGGCAGCTGTGCAGGGATACAAGCCTCGGGGCGGATTCGGACGTTCAGTGCAGTGAGGGACCCTGCCCGGCACAGGCGGGGAGGGGGGGCTCCTTGCAAAAGCAGGGGAGGGGCAGGGGGGAGTTGGGGGGCGCTGGGGGCCGGGCGGGGCGGGGGCTCCACTTACCCAGCTCTTCCAGCTCGGCGGTCATGGACTTGGAGCGCAGGGTGAGGGTGGTGCTGGGCGCCCGCTTTGGGCGGCGGCGGGCTGCAAGGAAGAGAGAGGCCGTCTTGCAGCGCCTGTCCAGCGGCAGCAGCAGCTTGCGCGGCGTGGCCAGGTGCAGGTGCCACTTCTTCTCCACCGCCTGGATCTCCTCGATACTCGCGGGACGAGGAGGAGTCGCACTGCTGCAGGATCTTGTTCAGGCTGCGCGTGGAGGCGAACTTCTTCATCGTCCCGCGGCCGGCCGGCCGGCCGGGCGAGGCAGGGCCGGAGCGCCGGGGCGGGGCTCAGCTCAGGAGCCGGGCGGCCCCGGCTGGATCGGGCGCAGGGCTGCCGCCTCTGCCGGGCGGGCGGGCGCGGGTCCCGCCGGCCGGCCCTCCTGCCCATGCCGGGCCCCGCGTTCCTCCGCTGGGCGAGGGCCGGAGCGCGCCTCCCCCTCCTCCGCGCCCTCCATCTGCCGGGCGGCGGCTCGTCACTTCGCCCGCTGGCGCCGGAGCGATGCAGGCTCCACGCTCCCCGTCGCCATGGCAACCAGCCCGGGCGCTTCTCCGGCGCCGCCTGCAGCAGAGACCCCGCGCGGGGAGGGGCGGGGAAGCCCGCGGGGCAGCGGGGAGGGCGCGGTCCCTGCCACGGAAGGGCGCCGGGGGACCCCGGGACTGGGCGGGGACCTCTCTGGCCTTCGGGGACTCAGCCGCCTCCGCCCGCGACCCCCGGGGCTCTCCGGGCGCCTTCAGCCGCGATCCGACTGCGGGCGTGCAAGTCAGAGGAGGGGCTGCTGCTGCTTCCCCTCCCTTCGGCCGCCGCCTGCCCGCCCCCTGCCTCAGCCCGAGGTCAGCCAACCCAGATCCAGCCAGATCAAAGGAGGCTTGAGACCCTCCCGCCTCCCCTGCAAGGGAGGGAGCCCCTTTCTGCCTCTAACTGCCCCCTCCCCGCTTGTTCAGAGTGGGGCTCCAGAGCCGGGGGGCAGCCCTTCCACCCTTCCTCGGAGGGGAGGGGGCTGAAAGAGCTCAGGATGCCTTCTGCACCCAAGCAGCTTCCTGGCCCATGGGGTGCCCCTCCTTCTGAGCCCCCTCCCCAAAGAGGAGAGCGGCTGGGCACAAACTCCTGGCGAGGGGGCCATCCTTGCCCTCCGAGGCTTCAGGGCCAACGCCCGCCATCGGGCACCCCAAACCGGGCTCCTGGCCCAACCCCTTCTTGGCCTCGAGCCCACCTTACAGGGTTGCACGGAGGCTACAGGCCGAATATGCCCGGCTGGCATCAGGACGGAAATAAAATAATAGCAGGCGTCCTTGGCCAGGCTTTTTAGGCGGCCATTTGGTAAGAAGAACCGTCCACTTTGCCTTCGTGTGCAGCGCATGGAGCCTCCCAGTTGTTCGTGACTCCCCCTTTTTTTTCCCTCTTTTGTTGAAGGTTGAATAAAGGCTATTTTTGAGCTGCTTCTTCCACTGTTCTCCACTCCCTGTTTTGCAGCTCCTGTTCTGCCCTCTGAAGAAACCCAGGGAGGGGATTCTCTGCTTCGACTCTGCCTGTCTGGCAACTGGGGAGGGGAGGCTCCCTTTCTGGCGTTCACAGCAATCCAGGGCATTTCAGCCCCCCTCAGCGAAAGGATTCAAGAGCCATTCAAGGGCAGAAATGTGGGCTGAGTTAAGTTGGGGGGTGTGTGTGTGTGTGGGGGGCAGAGGCGCCTTGGGCCCTCCAACCCACCTTTCCCTCTCCCAGCCCGAATCTGGGGAGGGGGGCAGGAAGGGCTTCTGGTTGGGGGTGGGACAAGGGACTTCCTTCCAGCCCCCTCCCCAGCATTTGTGCCTTAGGCCAGCCCTGCAAGTGAGCTGGGGGGGGCTGGACTCCCTGCTCAGGGGGGCCTTGAGGGGCTGGGCCAGGGTGACTGGCTACGGGGCGGGGAAGGAGAATGTGCCCCCCAAGGAAGAGTCCAGACTTGCAGGAGGAGCAATGTGCGCGTTGAAGGGTTTGCAGAATTAGCAACGGGGCATTTCCCAGAAGAGAACAAACGAACCAGCCAGGAAGCCTCGCTTGGCCTCCCCCACCTGGCTGATCAGACAGCCTACCGCCCCCCCCCATTTCTCAATTGGCGATTCAGTTGAGGAAGGGGAGGTTAAGCCAGCCAGGCGAGATGGGGAGCAGCAGACCCTCTTCTGCATGGCTGCTGACCCTCCCGGGACCCATTGCCCCAGGCAGGGCCCCCTGCAGCTCCCCTGGTCCCCCCAGGCCTTCCTCTCGGTCACCTTTCGGGATGGACAAGAGGAGCCTTCCTGATGAGAGGCTGCACCCCAGAAAGGCCTCATCCTGCACCCTGCAGTGTTTCTTAGGACAAGAAGATGGAGGGAGCCCCAGAATGACACCACCAAGAAGGGGGCACCTGGTCATGGGAAGGAGGCGGCTCCTGCTCTTCATCAGAGGGCGCAGGAGCAACTGGCAGGGTTCCCGCTCTCTTGACCGGGTTGAAGGTCAGTGGTTGAAGTGCAGAATTGCAGGCAAACTCTGCCCACAGCCTGGAGTTTGATCCTGAGGGGCTCAAGGCTGATTCAGCCGTCCCTCCTTCCAAGGAGGACCCAGGTTGTGGGGGGCAAGATGCAAATAATGCCCACCCTGCAAACTGCCCAGAGAGTGCTGCAAAGCAGGGCTCTCCAAGCGTGGCCACTTTAAGACTTGTGGACTTCAACTCCCAGAATTCTCCAGCCAGCTACACTCATGTTAAAGCAAAGCTGGCTGGGGAACTCTGGGAGTTGAAGTCCACAAGTCTTAAAGTGGCCATGCTTGAGAGCCCTGCTGTAGCCCTCTGCTGCTGCTATTACTGCTCTTGCCACCAGCGCCTCGCCTGAGCAAAGGTGCCCCCGCGTCTCCCTTTGGGCCAGGCCATGGGGCTGGGGGCCACCAGGGCTCTGCTTCCTGCACAGAGGCCTGGAGAACTGAGCGCCAGGCTGGGGAAGACAAGAGGACGGAGGCTGGGGAGGGGGGGGCAACGGTGCCTGTCCCAGGGAGGCAGCCGCAGCTGGGGGTGACGGGGACGGAGCCCCCTCTTCCAAGCCACCAGGACAGCCGAGAGCCTGGAGGAGACTCGAACTGAAGACGGGGGCGCTGGGGGGTTTCTGCTCTGCACTCACCTTTCTTCCGAACCACGTCTTCTGACTCTGGCTTGCGGCTGACCGAGACCACTTTCATCACCAGGTGGTTCCCCCCCTGGCGGATGAGCGAGACCACCTGCTTATGCCCCACCTTCACCACGTTCACACCGTTCACCTGTGCGGCAAGGAGAGAGGGGATAAGAAGGGGAGGGGCTGGCCCACTTCATGGGACCTCCCCAACCTCACAGGCAACACCTGAGCCCAGGTGCCCCTGATCACAGGCGGAAGACCCACGAGGCCTCTGCAGGACAATTGCTGCACCCAGGAGGGGCTGCTCAGGTTGCTGAGCCCCGGAGCCCCCAAGGACCCCCTCCCTGGCCTGCAAGGAGCCCCTCTCCCCGCTTTAGCTCTGCCTTGTCGGGGGGGAGAGCCGACCCGATGCAGCTGGGCTCACAGCCAGGGTCCGGCTGAGACCCTTCGGTTTTTTCATTTCCAGCCATTGAAACCACAAAGATCCACTTGAGCAGGGAATATTTAATACCGAAATGGCCCCAATAACTTTCAAACCAGCATTCCAAGAAATCGCAGGAAGCGATTCAATACTTGCCCTATAATATAATAAAGGATTCTATTTCTCCACCCAAGCAACAGATAACAATTTATGTTTTCTCTGAGCTGAAATAATGACGTCTTTATATTCAGCTTGTGAAGTTTTTCTGGTGAATAAAAGAAGAGGAGGAAAAGACAAAAGGGGAAAGAAAAAGAAGGAAGTGATCTGCTCAACTGGCTCTCATCGTGGGTTCCTTTTAGCCACACGGTGGAGGGATGGCTTGGTTGGGGCGGGAAGAGTTTCCGGCTTCTTTGGATGGACCCCACATGGCCCCTGCACCCCCACCCAAGGGGCAAGACGGACCCACCGGCCCCCTTGGCTGCTGCCAACACCCACAGAAACAATAGGCTCTAAGATCCCATGTAATTGGGTATTTCCTGGAGAAAATTGAGACGTTTCATGACCCAACTAGATAACATTATCAGGGCTAGAAGGGAGAGGTTTTATTCTCTGTTTTATATATTTATATATACACATATATACACATATACAAATACATGTATGTATGTATGTATGTATGTATGTATGTATGTATGTATGTATGTATGTATATGAGTGTTTTGCTCTGTCAGTGGGGGGGGGGCTCCTGGTGGTTCCCCAATCAGACTGTTCTTTACTGTTTGTCAGAGGTGGCAGTTCCTTGACTGGGGTATAAGCAGAGAGCAAACCCCACTCCGTTCTGGCACTGATGATGTTACATACTTGGGTCATGAAACGTCTGCAAGAAAACTGCCAAAAATCAGAGTTCCAAGAACCCCACAGTTCTCCTCCTCCTCCTCCTCCTCCCCTCTAGCACTGATGAAGTAATGTAGTTGGGTCATGAAACGTCTGCAAGAAAACCACCCAGCTCAGAGAGCACCGGGGGCTCCCCAGTCCAACCCTGAGCTGCCAATGTTCCCCTCCATCGGTCCTCTGATTCTCCCTCCCAGCTTCTCTCCTCAGTCCCAGCCACAGGGACCTTCCTGCCAGCCCTACGTCTCTCTCAGCTCTCCTCCGTGGACCTCGGGAAGCAAATCGTGGCCTGTGGAACTTCGTGGTGCCAGAGCAAATGTGACCCTCCTGGTGTGGCATTCAAGGGGCTCCTTTTGAAAGCTCCCTCTGAATTGGACACTGCGGTGGGAGAAAGGGCTTACAGACGACAGATCATCAGAGTTGGAAGGGACCTTGTAGGTCATCTAGTCCAACCCCCCTCTGCCCAAGCGGGAGACCCTGCACCATTTCTGACAGAGGGCAGTTCAGCCTCTTCTGGAAAGTCTCCAGGGATGATGCTCCCACCCCTTCCGAGGGCAACCTCTGTTCCAGGGCAGGGACTTCAATGCCAGGCGGGCAAAAAGGCCCCCACACGAGCGGCGGGTGATCCGTCTCTGACTCACAGGCTCCTCGCCGTCTTTTCAGAGAACATTAGTTAATCCTTTGATGCAGAGGGGAAATTAGGGGGAGAAAGAGGAGGAAGGAACCAGCCATTTATTGCACAGACAAGAGGCGTGTAAAAGAGGACAAGGATCAGCCGGGCAACCTGACCCAAAATGCCACTTCAGAACCGGATCCTGTCCTAGAATCAAGGTTGGTCCCTCAGGTGGAGGAGGAGGAGGAGGAGGAGGAAGGCTTCCCTCTGCCCACCCAGAGTCGGCTGGTGGCCCCAGACAGGAACTAAAACCAATTCGTGGCTCCTGAAGAGCAGAGAGAGGGAGATGCCTCAAGGAAGCCAGCCAAGCCTCTTCCCCCCCCCCCCTTTCAGTCCCTGGGCCAATTCAATTCAGAACAGAGCTGGAAGGGGGGGCCTTGGAGGTCTTCTAGTCCAACCCCCTGCCCAAGCAGGAGACCCTAGAGCATTTCAGACCAATGGTGGTCCAGTCTCTTCTTGAAGACCTCCAGTGACGGAGCTCCCACGATTTCTGGAGGCAAAAACGGTTCCACTGGTTAATTGTCCTCACTGTCTCCTCGGTCCCAGGTTGCTTCCCTCCTGGAATTAATTTCCTTCCATGGCTTCTTGTCCTGCCCCTCAGGGGCCTTGGAGAATAAATGGTCCCCCTCCTCTTCTTTGGGGCAGCCCCTCCAGTACTGGAAGGCTGCTATCCTGTCACCGCCGATCCTTCTTTTCTCTAGACCGGCCATCTTCATTCACTGCAACTGTCCTTCCCCCATTTTAGTCTCCAGGCCTTGAATCACCTGAGTTGCTTTTCTCTGCACTTGCCCCCAAATCGCCCCGTCTTTTTTGTAATGTGGTGACTGAAACTGGATGCAGGATTGCAGGTGGGGCCTTCCTTGCCCCCTTTCCAGAAGCCCCTGGCAGCCTTTCAGCTCCTTTCAAATGGGGGCAGGTCGACCCCCCCTCCCCCGAGGTCCCCCAATCCCCCCAATCTGGCCGGGGGAGGGGGCAGCCTTCTCCCAACCTGGCCCCTTGCACCGGCTCCCTCCCTCCCTCGGCAGCAGCCTTCCGTAACGACACGCCTCGCTTTAATTTTTCTCAAGGAAATGAAACATTGGTTCAAAATAGAAATGGTGAGTTCAATGCACTGAATGTCATTTCTCCTCAGCACGGAGGCAAAAATAACTGGTTTTGCGCATTGGAAAGAAAAAAATATATATTTCCAGCAACAGCTTCCAAAAAGAAAAAAGAGGGGCATTTTTTTTATCCAAAGGTCTGATCTGAAAGAGGCTTAACCCAGCTAACCTAGGCCGACCCAACACCTGCTGGGGATGATGGGAACTGGACTCCCCTCACTGGCTCTCCACCCTTCGAGCACCAGGGGGCTGCTTTGCAAAAGGCTGCCGGGGGGGGGGATGCAGCCTCCCTCCAGGAGGAGCAGGGGCTGCATAGCCTCCCCCACCCAGGAGACCAACTCGCCCTTTCCGAAGGTCCGAATGCCAGCCTTCTCCAGCCTCTGGGCCCAGCCGAGCGTTCACACTTCCGGGAAAAGCTGGCTCAGTTCCGACTTGGTTGGCTCAGCCTTCTGTCCTTCCAAGGTGGGTCAAAGGAGGAGCTAGTTGTTGGAAGGGCAAGAGGCTGACTCTGTCAACTGCCCAGAGAGGGCTGCGGAAGTGGTATATAAGTCTAAGGGCCATTGCTGTTGCTCTGTGTCCAGATCTCACTCCGACCAGGCACTGAATATTATCCAAGCAATGTCCAAGCAAGTTTGCCCTCCCGCTGTCTGGAATTACCTTCAACCTGCTTCCAAGCCATCACGTCCTCTCCTGCCGTGAGCTTTGTAGGGCGATAGGTTTACACCGGGGGAGTCCAATTTGGCAACTTGAAGACTCGAGGACTTCAACTCCCAGAATTCCCCAGCCAGTCATGGCTGATCAGGCAGCGAGGACCACGCAACCAGCTCTAGATAGGAAGTGGAATCCCTCAAAGAGTCCCACCTAAAAAGCTTTTGACTAATTGACTACATGCCACCCATTCATTCTTGACCCTTAGGCACCACGCAGGTTTTCTCCGTGATGTTCTGGCCCCAACTTGGTCCTTCACCTCTTCCAAGGGTGCCCCGTCTATCCACCTGTCTGCTGGCCAACCATTTGCCTTCCAATTTTCCTAGCATAACGTCTGGATGTTCTCATGGGAAACGCAGATGCAGGTCAGGACACGACCTGGTTAGAACATGGTGAAGGAGACGGGCTCCAGGTTGGCCAAGGGAGGAGGTAAGGTCTTAATTCCAGGTGGAATATCCCCTTCTAAGATCCGGGAACTTCTGAAAGACCCTTGTTTTCTCACGTCGGTTTCTATCCTCAGTGCCTCTACAGATGTTCTTGTAATACCGCTTCTTGTCTCTTTTAAAAGGTCTCCGGAACTCTTTCTTCAATTCCCTTCTGAGAATTTTTCTTTCTTGGCTCTGGCTTCTCTCCTCTTCACCATTTCCACAGTTGGTTCTCATATCTGATTTGCTCTCTCCTTGTTTCCCTTTGTCTCACACTCATCACCTTTTCACATTCCTCCTTAAAGACTCCTGAAGTTCCTTCTGTGAGCTTCAGGACTTCCAAGTGGTTCCCGGTGCTCTCCTCGAAAGTGGTGGGTCCATGGCCAAGGTCGCATTGTAAAAGCCACTGGACAGTCCAGATGTTCAAAGCAGAAGATTCTGATTTACAGCCCTTGGACTCGGACACGGCACTCAATCTGCATTTTCTTCTCACAATTTCCACCATGGAGAAGCAGCCCAAGTCAGTCCCGAGATGTTGGCAGACCCCTCTCTGCCTTCTCATTGGCAGGTTCAGCCTCCCAGCTCCTTTAAGGCTTCCTCACAGGGTTGGTGTCCAAGCTCCTGCTGCTCCTGCCGTGTCTCTCTTAAGTCCAGTGCCCAGAAGTGATGGAGAGTGACTGGACCAACTCCAAATGCAATGGAAGTGTTGGCCCCCCCTGGTCTGGCTGTGATGCTTCTGCTCATTGGGTTGGGGTTCTCCCAGAGCCTTCTCACCTGCACTACTGCCAAGGCAGGTCTTCCCAATCCTAGCTTCAGAGAGACCCCCTACTCACAGAGCACAGGCCAAGGCTGTGATGCCCTGAACACCCTCCAGCCTGAAGAAACGGTAGCCAGTTTCATTGCCTCGCCTCCTCCCTTGCCCTCCCTCTTATCCTCCTTTTGGCAGCACCAGAACATGTGACGAGTCACAGCCTGCTTTGTGGAGAAGGCAACAGCCACAGGTCCAAGAATTGGTTTGGGACTGTTCCATACTTGGCGTGACCTCCAGCGAAGACACTCCTTTCAAAACACGTTGGGAAACCCCCAGCCAGGCAGGGAGGAGGTCTCAAGCAGGGAATTAGCCTGGAATCTTTGCATAGCTGCAAATGATCCAGAACACACACACACACACACACACACACACACACACACACGAGCTCCATGGACCCTTAACTCTCTGTTCCCAGGCAGATTCCTTTGTAGCAGGCAGAATATCATAAAATAGTGCGCTTGTGGATCCAGTTGCTTGTGCCCAAGAACACACCAGCTTGACAAAACACAGCCACTCCAGTGACACACACACACACACACACAGCTCAATCTCCCTAATGTCAAGTTGGCCTTAACAAGCAGCGCACTTGGCCACCGAGAGATCTGGGGAAGGGCACATATATCAGTATAGATACCTCCAGGTGGCCCATGGGAACTCTCCCAGCTGACTGATGTAGGTCCAGGGACTGGGGGGGTCCAGAGAGCTCCAAATATTTGTCATCGGCCTGGATAATCTGCATAGGTTCTGAACCAAACTGCCCACCAGCCCCCCCCCAAATTCTCCTCTTTATATCCAGGTAAAGGAGTCCCTTGGATTTTACTCCGCTAGCCAATGCCGACTCTAGGGGGCGCTGCTCATTTCCATTCCAAGGCCATTGGCGCAGCGCTGTCAGAAGGCGTTTCCTTGGTCATGTGGCCGGCACATCACGGAGCACCATTAACTTCCCTTTAAGCCCGGCAGTACTTTATATATCTGGACCTAAAGGTCATACTATATAATGACCTACAGGGCAGAGGAGGCCCCACCCTCTCAAGGCCGCCATTTCCTCCTCCTCCTCCTCCTCCCATTCACCCCAAAGCTGCTTTCCTGCTCATTCTAGTTTTGGGTTGGGCTCCCTTCCTTTCCCCTCTAGAAGAGGAGGGAGGCGGCTACTCTGGAGAAAACGCAGGGCGGACCTTGGGAGACATCAGCTTCGCCCAGGAAAGCGTGAGAAGGAAACTCAAGGTTGGTTTTCTTTGGGGTTAGAACAGGGGTCTCCAACCTTGGCAACTTTAAGCCTGGTGGACTTCAACTCCCAGAATTCCCCAGCCAGCAAAGCTTAAAGGCTTAAAGTTACCAAGGTTGGAGACCCCAGGGTTAGAAGGAACGAAGGGAAAGAAATGGCTCTCAAGATTCGGTTACAGGCTGTCCTTGACTCACAACCACAATTCGGAGCCCAATATTTCTGTTGCTAAGTGAAAAAAATTGTTAAGTGGGTTTTGCTCATTTTACAACCTTTCACAGTTGTTAAGTTAGTCACACGGTCGCTAAGTGAATCCGGCTTCCCTCTTGACTTGGCCTGTCAGTTGGTCACAAAAGGGGATCACGTGACCCAGAACACTGCGACCGTCAAAAATACTAGCCACTTGCCAAGCGCCTGGATTTTGATCACATGACCCCAGGGAATGCTGCCACGGTCGTAAGTGTGAAAAATGGTCCTAAGTCACTTTTTTCAGTGCTGTTGTAACTTTGGTTGCTAAATGAACAGCTGAGGACTACCTGTATTGTATCCTCTATCAATAGTATTCCTTATGGCAGTGGGGGGGCAACCTTTTCGGCACAGAAGCACCGGAAACCAAGACAGCAGCTCCCTGATGCGTGGGAGCGCTGGGAACCGGAAGCTCAGCTTCCCAGCACACACACACGGCCGCCCACCCGGTCTTCCAGTTTCTAAGGCACATGCACACACACGAAGACCAGCTGGCTGATGCACTCATGCGCTCTGGGAAGCTGCTCTTCCGGTTTCTGGCACTCCCGTCTGTGCGAAGACCGGCTGGCTGGTGTGCATGCATGGGCCGGGAACCGGAAGAGCAATGAGCAACGCCTGGCGTGCCCAGAGACATGGCTCTCTGCATGCCTCTTCCGGCTGGCGTGCCATGGGTTTGCCCTCACAGCCTTATGGGGTCCCGTGGAAGGATGTGGAGAGGAAGTGAAGCCTCCGAAATGCCCCGGCCCTTCGACTGCGGCACTGCTGGGCCAGGCGGTTGAGCCCGGCAGAAAAGAAGGGCGCATTCTTTCGCACGAGGCCACCCCAACTCATCCCAGAGGAAGCAAAAGGTTTGGGTGCCACCGGTGACAACCGCAGGGGATGCCCGGCCAGCAAAAGGATGGAGGGGGCTTTCCTGCCCCAACGGCTGCCCCCTGCCCCACCCGTGTCCCTGTACTGAGGGGCCTGTGACCAGTTATCAAAGGCTGGGTTTGAAAAGATGCCATAACCGACCGCCACAGAAGGAGCCAACCCAGAGTTTGTGGCCCTGAAGGATAACCTGAAGAGACGAGGTTCCGTTTTCCTCCCTAGAGGATTCCCTCTTTCTCCTCGTTTTCTCTTTCAGCTGATACCGAACCTTACAGAAACTGAACCCTGAATGCCCCGTTCCCAGCGGTGGGGAGACCCTCTAGGGCAGGGGTCTCCAACCATGGCCACTTTAAGACTTGTGGACTTCAATTCCCAGAGTTCCTCAGCCAGCATAGCATAGCAGAGGAATTCTGGGAGTTGAAGTCCACAAGTCTGAAAAACGCCCAAGCTTGGAGACTCTCGATTTAGGGAGCGTTTCTGCTCCCTGCACAAGGTGACCGTCAACCAGCCCCTCCCTTCCCAATGGTGCTCAGCCCCCCCTCCTGCCCCCCCGGGTCCCGCCATGGCCTCACCTCGATCAGGAAGTCTCCTGTGCGCAGCCCTGCTCGCCACGCCACCCCCTCCACATCCACCGATTCCAGGTACTGCAGCGCCGGGAAAGCAGGCGTTGGGGTGAACTCCTCAATTGGCGTTTCCGCTGAAAGGAAGAGGAGGGAGGGAAGGAAAGTCCATCTCAGAAGGAGGGAGAGCCTCCTTGCGTGGCTGACGGGGAGCAGGCGGCTTCTGGCTGGCTGTCCAGACCCTCCAGCCCCTCGGCCACACTGCCGGGGCCTCCAACGGCCTTCGACCTTCAGCCTGGGACCCCCGAGATGTGGTGGAACCTAGTCCAGAGTCACAGGGTGTGGGGGCCTCTTTCCCAGGGGTCAGAGAGAAAATGGGGCTTGAAAGGTCTGGTGGGCGGGAAGAGAGCAAGTCGGACCCTCCCTAGCAATTCACAGACTGAATCTATAGATACGGCAGGTATTCGCTTTGCTCCGGCAAGAGTCTGTCTTACAGACCTCCAACTCTGATGATCTGTATCGGTAGGTGAGCAACTGCTACCCAGAGGTGACTCCCTGTGTCGTCACTCCTTGTGCTGTTCTCAGTTTTATCAGCCAGACAGGAAGGCTTGGCTATACACAAAGTCTCTATACACAATCTCTTGATTGGCAATTTCTATTCTCCGGATGCAATACTGTTGAAGACCATTACAACATATTTTTACTTGAAGTCAAAAGAGTCATCAAACTATATGTACCAATAACAACTCCCAAAACCAGATAAAACAGATTATCCATAATAATAAGGAAGCTTCAATCCAAAAAGAAATCACTTTGGTGGAAAAACAAATCTGGTCATGTTTCCAATTTCAAAAGCCGATACAAAAATTTATGCCACCAGATAAAGACTGAATGCACCAATTATCATATTAAACAAGAGGAAAACCTTCTATGCACCAATTCCACCGGCGCTTTTTACAATTTTGTAAACAACAAACTAAAAGACTCAAGGTCCATCCCTCCCTTGATAGGACCTGATGGTAAAAACTGCAACGACGACACCATTAAAGCCAACATCTTCAACACATTCTTCGGCTCAGTATTTGTAAACAGCAATGGATCATGCCCAGTATTTCCTAGCCGTACCACAGATAACAACAATGATCTAATACATATCGATTTCACAGAAGACAATGTTGAAAAATCACTACACAATCTAAAACCATCTCTATCTATTGGACCGGATGGAATATGTGCCTACTTCTTAAGAAAGCTATCCACTGCCATAGCCAAACCTCTACTCATAATCTTTGAAAAATCTTTCAGGACCAGCTCCTTGCCTAACCTATGGTCACAAGCCACGGTCATCCCCATCTTCAAAAAGGGAGACCCCAGCCTAGTTGAAAATTACAGACCAATCTCCTTATGCTGCGTCACCTGTAAAATCATGGAATCAATTATTAACCAATCCATCATCCTCCACTTAGAGACAAATAACCTACTCTCCAATAAACAATTTGGTTTCAGGAAAAAACTATCCTGTAATCTGCAACTCATACACTGCAAAAACATATGGCTACACAACTCGATCAGGGCAAAGCAATAGACGCAATCTACATAGACTTCTGTAAAGCCTTTGATTCAGTGGTACACGACAAACTACTCCTAAAAATAAAATCCTATGGTATCTCTGGACAACTGCATAACTGGATAGAAGCATTCCTGTCAAACAGACAACAAATGGTCAAAATTGGGAGCGTCCTATCAAATTCTGTACCCATCAACAGTGGTGTCCCCCAAGGCAGTGTTCTAGGACCAACTCTCTTCATACTCTACATAAATGACCTCTGTGACCATATTAAGAGCAATTGCGTTCTCTTTGCTGATGATGTAAAGCTATTCAATACCACAGACAATATTGCTACCCTTCAAAAAGACCTTGACTATGTATCAGAATGGTCAAACAAATGCAACTTCAAATCTCAACAAATAAATGCTCTGTCCTACATATTGGCAAAAAAATAATAATCAGAAAATAAAACACAAGCTGAATAGTCAAGACCTTGTTGATGATCCAAGCTCTGTAAAGGATCTTGGAGTACTCATCTCAAATGACCTAAGCGCTAGAGCCCACTGTAACTACGTAGCCAAAAAGGCATTAAGAGTTGTTAATCTAATCCTACGTAGCTTTTTCTCTGGTAATATCACATTACTAACTAGAGCATACAAAACATTTGCTAGACCAATACTCGAATACAGTTCATCAGTCTGGAACCCACATTACATATCTGATATTAATACAGTTGAGAAAGTCCAGAAATATTTCACAAGAAGAGTTCTCCACTCCTCTACTGGTTGCAGAATACCTTATGTCACCAGACTCGAAATTCTAGACCTAGAAAACCTTGAATTACGCCGTCTTCGTTCTGATCTAAGTATAGTATATAAAATCACACATTGCAATGACTTACCCGTCAATGAATACTTCAGCTTCAACCATAACAACACAAGAGCAAACAATAGATACAAACTCAAGGTTAACTGCACCAAACTTGATTGCAGGAAATACGACTTCAGCAACCGAGTGGTCAATGTCTGGAATACTCTACCCGACTCTGTAGTTTCTTCCCCAAACCCCAAAAACTTTAACCTTAGACTGTCTACTATCGACCTCACCCCTTTCCTAAGAGGTCTGTAGGGGGCATGCATAAGCGCACCAACGTGCCTACCGTCCCTGTCCTATTGTTTCTTTTTATTTTTCTTATATGTATCCATTTCATGTACTCATAACTATGTCTATACTTATACCTATTATCTTATAATCGCTTGACAAAATAAATAAAATAAAAATAAAATAAAATAAAGTCCTTGACTTACGACTACAATTGAGCCCAACATTTCTGTTGCTAAGCAACAGTTGTTAAGCAAGTTTTGCCCCGTTTTACAACCTTTCTAGCCACAGTGAGTCACTGCAGTTTCTATCGATCAATGAGATAGGAGCTGGAAGGGACCTCGGAGGTCTTCTAGCCTGACCCCACTAAGTTACAACACGGTTGTTAAGTGAATCCAGCTTTGCGTGCAAGAAGGTCGCAAAAGGGGATCATAGGACCCTGGGACACCGCGACCGTCATTGATATGAACCAGTGGCTAAGTGTCCGAATTCTGATCAGGTGACCATGGAGATGCTGCAATGGTCATAAGCATGAAAAATGTCACTTTTTCCAGCATAACTTTGGCCAAGTTGAGAGCTACCATCATTCTTCGATCCCCTAGTGAGCGACACCCCCACCCCCCGTGTTTCTGAGACAGTAAGCAACCTCAGCTGATGTCCCGATGGCCTCTCCATGCGCCCAGCCCCCCCCCAATCTCTGGAGGGGACGCCTGGGGAGGGGGCCCTGCCTGGGTGCTGGAGGCTTGGCCCAAGAACAGAGAGGTCCAGGTGGGGTGCAGCTCCCTCCCCGACTTCCGCCTTTCTAAAAAGCTTGGCCCAGCCCGGCTTACCACAGACAGGGGCTCGGAGGGAGGGGGCAGCACGGAGCCCCAGGCCCCATCACAGCCACGCCCGCCCACCTCTGCTTCGGCCCCATTTCTCCTGCTAGCGGGGGAGGGGCAGCCAAGCCCAAGGCCCCAACCCGTGACCCTGCCTCTCAGGCGCTGCCCACCCGTCCCTCCCTTCGGTCAGGGAAGAAGGGTGGGAAAACCTACTCCGGACTGCCCCGGCGTCCTCTGAAGGCAGCTGCCTCGCCCAGAAGCAGCATCCGCTCCTGGCCTCTGGCACAGGGGCCCTCACACCCCTGTCACAGCTTCCCTATCACGAAGGAATGCCGACGGAGGTTCTCAATCGCCCAGGTCACGGTTGTCCCAAAGGTGCTTTTAGAGTAATAGTGTGAGAAGGGACCTTGGAGATCATCGAGCTCAACCCCTTGCCCTTGGAGGAGACCCATATTATTTCTGATAAATGGCTGTCCAGACAAAAGTGGCAATTTGTTCCACTGATTAATTGTTCTGCTAGGAATTTTCTCCTCAATTCCAGGCTGTTTCTGTCCTCGATTAGTTTCCATCCATTGGAAGACTGCTATCTTGCTATCCCTGGTTCTTCTTTCCACTAGACTAAGTTTAAACAACGTTTTTTTTTTCTTTTCCAAAAGGCAACTGGACTTTCTTGGGATTTTTTCCTTGAAAATGTTTCACTTCTGATCCAAAAAGCTTCTTCAGCTCTTCATCTTCTTCAGAACAGAAGCAGCTTCTTGGATGAGAAGCAAAACATTTTCCAGAAAGATTCTGAATGTTTTTTGAAACCTTTTCAAAAAGCCAAGAAAGTCCAGTTGCCTTTTGAAAAAGCTCCTTTGAGGCATATCATGAATTGTTTGCCTGTTAATGGGGGTGGGGACTTAGAATAGCTCTGCTTTTCCATAAAGTCCAGAATAAACCTACCACATGTCAGGGAAGAACTGAATCAAAATGCCAATTAAGGAAGGCTCTTGTCAAGCCCCTGTCCCACATGAAATCTTGACTCCCACAGAGTCTCATGAGATCCATTGCACGGAAAAGCAGAATTTTGGCAATCTGGAAGCTCCTATTCATCAGTAAACACACGAATTTGGGGTCTCTAACCCTTCCTATCTATCGTCGGGAGGAAGAATTCCAGGGATGGAAACCAGTTCAGGAGAATTACTGGGAAATGTTGGATAATGAGCTAATGAAAGGCCTAAACATAAACACACCAAAGAGGAAGAAAAATAGCTTAAGAGACTGCACCAAGAATTCTCCAATAAACTGAGAAACCAAAAGGACAAGTTTAAAAAAAAAAATGGAAAGGAGGCGCATATAATAATTATAATGAAAGAAGAATATCAAGGTGCCAAGGCTGCATGGATGGGACTAAGAAGAACAAGGCTGGGAAGGAGTTAAACCTTCCACAAACGCCCGGAAGAATTTGCTGCGGGAAGAAGCAGGGAAGAAAACAGGTCCCTGGCTGGAGAAGATGGCAAGCTGTCGATGGGCAACAGGAGGAGACCAACTGCTTCATTCCTATTTTGCACCTGCCTTTTTGCAGGAGCGCTCCAACCTGTCAGAAGGTGCACTCTATGGGGCAGGAGAGAGAGGGCAGGAAGGGGCAAGGAATGGCCTCGCAGCTTGGAACAGCTTCAGCCCACCAGGGCCAGATGGATCACATCCCAGGACGCTAAAGGAACTGGCAGATACAATCCTCACCATTTTGGGAGTCTTGGGGAGTACGAGGGAAGGACAAGAAGGCCGGAGAAGAATTCAGATGGATCCAAGCTTTAAAGGGGGCGGGGGGGAACAAGTGAACTCTGGGAAGCTACAGCTTGATAGGAACACTCGAGGAGCTTTAAAAGGATACCCAAGTGAGCTTGGACATCTTTCGAAAGATCCCAGGCTGTTTAGAAACAGGTCGTGCCAGAGAAGCTGCGAGGTGGGAGGATGGTGAGGTGGACGGAGCAGGAGTGTCCGATCTGGGCAGCTTTTAAGGCTTGTGGACGTCAGCTCAGCCCAGCAGGCTGCCTGGGGAATTCTGGGAGTTGAAGTCCACAAGTCTTTTAAGTCGCCAAGGCCAGGCGCTCCTGGTTTAGAGTATTCAGCCTTCTTGCAGTCCTTTGCCAACCTGGAGCTCACCTGTTTCGCCCTGTTCTAACCAGATTGTGGTTTCCTGGCTTGGATAGAAGTTTTTCATGAGGACAATGAGATGTTCTGGGATTCCCGCTTTTCACAGCTTGACATAATTGGCACAATCAAAGGCTTTTCTGTCATCGTTGAAGCACATCCTGATTTCTTTTTAAACATTCTTTGGCTTTCTCGAATATCCGGCGTGCCTCAGCAATAAACTCTCCAGTCCCCCAGTCTCCTGTAAAGCCAGCCTGAACATCTGGCCATGTCCCTTTTCCTGGAGGGCTCTAATCTCTTCGGTTGATCTGTGCATTATTCTGCAAGCATTTGAAATTAAGGACATTGTACAAGAGTTTGCAGGGTCTGTAAAGTCTCCTTTTTCTTGGCGTTGAACTGTAGTCTAACCTCTTCCAATGGGCCAGTGGACGCCTGGGCTGCTCTCCAGATTTGCCGGCATGGTTTGGTTAGAACCGTGATGAAGTTCTTTCTATTGCTTGCCATATTTCACCATCCATTCCCATGGATTTCTGACTTAAGATGGTGGGTCCCTTGGGGCTCTCTTGGTGGTTTCCTTGCAGACATTACATGGCCCAAGCTAGGACTGATGAGGTTTCCTAGTTGGGTAACAGGTTGATCTAATTTAATTGCCTATTTTTGGAGTGTTGATTTAATGTCACCTTCTAGAACTAGAGGTTCTTACAAATAAGGAATGTCTTTTAAGACAGTGGCCCCCAACCTTTTTTGTGCCACGGCCCGGTACCGGCATCACAAAATGATCTGCGGCCCGGTACCGGCATCAGCACGCATGACAAGGCAAGGCGAGCCGAGCGACCGGCCAGCCAGCCGTCCCCCGCTTCTCCCTGCCACCTTCAACTCCTCCTTTGTACCTTTTTTGTGCTTTCTTAATCTCCTCCGCCATCGGGACGGCTCTTCGTTCGAAGCCACACACCCCTTCGATGAAACTAAGGCGCGAGGATTCCTTCAGGACCCAAACGCCGCTTTCCAACTGGAAAAGCTCACCCGGAAGCACTTTCTCGTCGAAACAAGATGGCGGCGCCCAGCAAACCGGCAGCCCGGTAGAAAATGATCCACGGACCGGTACCGGTCCAGGGCCCGGTGGTTGGGGACCCGTTTTAAGATATCTTGGATGTTGGCATCTCTACAGTGTTTCAGGATACTCCTTTGATCTTCCTTTGATCTTGTTTGATTTGGTTATTCTTTTATTCATTTATTAAACCAATTTATGTACCCGCCCAACTCACACACAGGTGACTCTAGACGGCTCACGAGGTTCAGCATTTAGCATTTTGACGTTGGAATCTCCTTCTGAGTTCAGAGCTCTTTTGAAAGACTTTCCTTATTTTTTGAAGTCTTTGGTGCTCTCTGAGCTTGTGGTCTTCTTGCAGACGTTTCGTGACCCAGCTAGGTAACATCATCAGGGCTTAGAAGCCTTTTAGCACAAACTTTCTAGCACTGGTGATGTTCCCTAGTTGGGTCATGAAACGTCTGCAAGAAAACCACCCAGCTCAGAGAGCACCAAGGAGCCCACAATCCTGAACTACAGATGTTCTCTTCTACCATTTCCTTGTTTTTCCTCCCACGCCTATTTCCTTCCACGTCTTTACAGATGTTGTAATCCTGCTTTTTGTCTGAAACTGTTTGTTCCTTTCTGAGATTTTGGTCTTTCTTTGGCTTCTCTTAGCTTTTCTTCTTGGCAATTTCCACGGATTGTTGTGACATCCGGCTTGCTTCCTTCTGTCCCTTCGTTTTCTGGCAGTCTCTTTTTTTTTTTACCTTCATCCGTGAGGATTTAAGTTCACGATCTCACTCCTCTGGTTCTCTATCAATGAGGCCCAGGCTGCAAAGCTGCTCTTGACGTTCTCCTCCAAAATGGTGGGTTTGTGCTCAAGATCATATTGCAGAAACTTGACTGGTTTCCTTCTTCTTCTTCTTCAGCCTAACTCGGATCTTGCCCGTCCGCCCTGCGTGATCTGTTCTGCGGTCAGGAACCGGGCGCTGCCTTTGTTGAGCTCTAAGTGGGCTTCTCCCTCCCCTTTCAGCACCAACATGGCCAATGCGCGATTTCTATTTTCTCCATCCGGGGAGGTCCATCCATTTTGGGGGCGTTTTCCAGTTATTTGAAGGCGGGTTTAGCTATGACGGAATCGTTAAGAGTCTCCTACAAATTAAATAAACAAATAAGGCAGACATTGCAGGACGGTTTCCTACTTCCGAAGCCATTCTGCCCGACTACGCTTCCCCCCTTCTTCCTGTTTCCAATCTGGGCCTTCCAGGGTCACAAGCAGCCCATCTGGCTCGCAAGTTCTGACCACGGAAGTCATCAACCTTCTCTTCTTCCGCATCGATGGTCCTATCCCAAAATCTCACTGCTGTTATTTGATCTCCGGTTGCCTTGTTGCCAAGAGTTGTCCGTGCCATTCCTTTTCTGAGGATGCCCCTGCTCCGTTTTTCACCTTGTGGGGAATGAACGGTGTCGTCTTCTGAGTGAAAGTCTCCCATCCGCACTCTCTCTCAATTCACCGGGCTCAAAGGTGGTCATCTGGGTGTTGTGGTTCGCCGGCAGCAGGTGCAGACGGCTGAGGTCTCGGAGAGCGAGGACTCGGATGAGGGGCCTGCCTGTGATGCAGGGATGGGGCCAGAACCATCAGGGAGTGGAGTGCTGCCTTCGGAGGTCGTGGAGGCTGGCAGCAGTGAGGAAGAGGACCCCGAGGAGCCTGGGCCAAGTGCATGTGCACAGAAGGAAAGAGCAGCTGCAGCAGCACGGGCGACTCGGGAGTAAGGCTGCAAGGTAATGGCCCCTCCCTTAAGGGATAAAAGCCAGCTGAGAAACCGGAGTTCTTTGCAGGAAGCAAAGAAGTTTTTGCACTCAAGCCTTGTGGACGTTCGGAGTATCTTGGTTGGTGTTTGGAGACTCTTTGTGTGTGAAATATTTCTTGGCCACTTTATCTCGTGTTCTTGGCAGCCCTGCACCACCTTGGCAAGGCTCGTTCTTACCAGAGACAATGAGTTTTAATAGCCTTTTAACTGTGAATGGACGGAATTTGCAGAGAGGCATTAAGAGGTTTTGCTTTTATCTGTTTGGTGTTGGTTTCCTTGGACCAAGGTTTGGGTCAGAACACTGGGTGGTCATGTAGTCCAACCCCTCGCCCAAGGCCGGATTCTCCAATCTTTTCTAGCAGACCTCCAATGAGGGAGCACCCACCAACCCAGGAGGCAAACTCTTCCACCCATTGTCAGGAAATTCCTTTCTTTCTTCCCAGGTTGAGTCTGGAAATAACTCTTTTATTTCCTCTTTATGAGCTTCCAACCTCCCTAAAACTCAACCGGTTCATTTATTCCTCCACTGGACAGGTCCAAAGAGCTCCCAGCACCTTGCCCCTCCCCCCTGGGCCTTCCCCATTTGTCCTTCTTCTATTTGAAACGGAGGGCCTTGAAACTGGAGATCCGAATGGTTCTCCCCATGACTACCATTACGCGCTTTTTAAGAAGCCGTATCACAGACGAGGTTTCTCCATTGCCAACCACCCCATCAGTCCCATCCTGGAGAGCCATCCCGTAGGCCGGGCTCTCCAACGTGCTGGCTGAGGAATCCTGGGAGTTGAAGTCCACACGTCTTAAAAGCGGCCAAGGTTGGAGACCCCGTTCTAGGCCCCTACCGGGAGGCCACGCCTGGCCGAGGGCTTTCTTGTTGGGTCTTCCCTCTTCAATGCCTCCACCCAATGTTTCTTTTCCATCCCTACCAGCCAGGTGCGGCTGCCCTCCTTCCCTTCTTCTTCTTGGCTCCCTGCTCAGCAGGTAAGCAACTCACCCAACAAACGTGCCAAGAAAGGGTGAAAAATGGGGCAAATGTCTCACTTAGCAACACAAATTTTGGGGCTCAACTGTGGTTGTAAGTTGAGAACTACCTGCATTTAAGTCAATCTTCTTTTAATTCAGATTTACACACACACACACACACACACTCCATTTGTAATTAAAATAAAAAGAGTCAGAATATCAGCCACTGAGGAAATCTAGCAGGTGCTAAAGAACCACAACCCTATTTTTGGTTTAGTTTTCTCCAACAGAGAGCTCTGTGTTCTGCTAGGAAGCAGGGAAGAGAAGGATGAGGGGGAGGGCAGAAGATTCACAAAAACATGGCCCTTTGGGGCTCCTTGGCGGTCTCTGAGCTTGGCTGGTGTTTTTTTTTTTGCAGACGTTTCATGACCCAACCACATAACTTCATGAGTGCCAGGGCAAACTCTACAATCCCTTGCACTGACGATGTTCCCTGGTTGGGTCATGAAACATCTGCAAGAAAACCAGCCAAGCTCAGAGGGCACCAAAGTTGCCCACAGTTCAACCCTGAACTACAAATATTCTCTTTTTTGTTTGCTCTGAAAGGGTTTTAATCTCCGGGACGAAATGAACTGCATCTCAGGATACTGAGGGAACTTATTAGCAGACGGTCTGGCCAAACCCGTTCCCATTATTTTTGAGAAGCCCTACAGAACTGGTGAATTGCCAGGTGACTGGAAGAGCGCGAAGGTTGCCCATATCTGGAGAAAAGCAATGAGGAAGATTCACTGAACTGCACTCCCATCCCATGCTGACCCCTGGGAGGACGCTAATCCTGAGGAGGCTGAACAATAAACACCTCGACAAACAAAGGATCCTGCTGCCAGCATGGATTTGTTCAAAATAGTATGTTTTTTAACAGCATCTTGTTATTAAATGTTATAGTCTTAGATGGGTAAAAGCAGTTCAACAGGGCGGATAATGCTCTGTAGAGAAGAGGGGTGGTGGTGGACAGCCCCGTCCAGAAGGCCTTGGACAGAGAACTGACGTTACGAGATCTAGAAGGACGAAAAGGTAGATTTGGGATCTCCAACCTTGGCAACTTTAAGAAGAATGGACTGCAATTCCCAGAATTGGCTGGCTGGCGAATTCTGGGAGTTGAAGCCCACCAGTCTTGAAAGTTGCCAAAGTTGTACAGTCCTGATATAGATGGAGAAGATGGCCAAACTTTGACCCTATAGAACAGAGCTCTCCAAACTTTAAGACTTGTGGACTTCAACTCCCAGAATTCTCCAGCCAGCCTGCTTTAAGATGGGTGGATTCTGGGAGTTGAAGTCCCCATATCTTAAAGCAAGGGTCTTCAAACGTAACAGCTTTAAGACTTGTGGACTTCAACTCCCAGCATGCCTCCTCCAGTCATGTTAGCTCAGGAATTCTGGGAGTTGAAGTCCACCAGTCTTAAACTGGCCAAGTTTGGAGAGCTCTGCTACAGAAGAATGGCTGTATGTGTTCAGGAACAACCAGGCTGAAGAGATGAGGAACTCCACTCTGGAACAGCAATCAGAGGTAAGAAAATTATCTGCCAGGGCAGCCAGTCACATTTGACCCAGCAACCCGCCAGGTCACCTGGGGTGACGGAGGATGGAAGGTCGGATGGCGCATAGCTGGCCAAAGAGAAGAAAGGTGACCAGGGCTCTGGTTTGAGATGTGCTATTCACACCTCCTGAGCGCTCCTGACTTCCCCAATCCTGCGCCCCCTCCTCCCTCCATGGCAAGTGGGTGTGCACCCATGCAGCCCCCACCATTCAATGCTTAAGCAATCGTCATTCATAAAATTTTTGGAGATTTGAGGTTTCTATGTGTTGGGTTTTCCTTTGAGTCTTTCATAATTGGTCGAGAGCAGCCAGAGTTAGTTATAAGATGGGCAGCCACATATTTTTTTTTAAATAAATAAAATCAGATTCTAAAGTCCAGGTCTGTAACTGTGGATTGAATGGGGTGAAGGGTTGTTTTTGTTTTTTGTTTTTGCATTTCTGGGACTCAATCATTCTGCACAGTCCAGGCAGAACTCAAAGCAGCCGTTGGAAGAGATCACAACGGCTTCCTTCACTTCCCACTTCAAGGATGAACGTTCCCCCCCCACGACCGAGAGAGAGGACCCTTTCCACCTCCACAAGGAGGTCAAGGAAGGATGGAAGCAAAAACACAGAAATAACGCAGAGAAGAGCAACAATGAGGAGGAGGCGTCTGGAGGCTAAACCATCGGATGAGCTACTACGGCTACGTCTAGCCTAACCAAGAGAAGGGCTGGGGAGTTGACAGGATAGCAGGCCTCAGTTATCGCCTCCAGTTCCAGTTCTTAACAGATTGAACAGATAATCAAGAGTTGGAAGGGACCTTGTAGGTCATCTAGTCCAACCCCCCACCCAAGTGGGAGACCCTACACCATTTCTGACAGTACTTGAGGTGCTGCCACAGAGAAAGCGGGGGGTCCACTTATTCTCCAGAGGCCAAGGCAAGTAGCCATGGGTGGAAGCTCCTTAGAGGGAGTTTCAGCCTAGAACCAAGGAGGAATTTCTCGGTAGGGGGTCAAATCATCCTGGAGTTGCGGTGCTCCATCGCCAAAGGTTTCCAAGAAAAGATGGCACAACCCTTTGGTGGTTGGTTACAAGGTCTGCTGCCTTGGGCAAGGGGCTCTGCTAGAAGACCTCCAAGGTCCCTTCCAGCCTTAGGGTTCCCTGAAAATTCCTGGGACGACCAAGAGGGCTGGCAGGTAAAGATTCCCCTGTCCAGTTGCATCCGACCAAGGCTGGGATGCTCATCTGCTTCTTGGCCGAGGGAGCCAGCACTGTCCAAAGACATTTTCCGTAGCCATGTGGCCAATGTGGCTATATGCACACAGGCTATATTCTCATCCAAGGGGTACCTATTAATCTACTCGCATCTGCATGCTTTTGAATGACTAGATGGGCAAGGGACGGGAGCTCACCCCCATCATGCAGAAGTCGGGTCTCGAACCTGGGCTGCCACCTTTCCAGCTGACAACCTCAGCATCTTTAACTGCAAATACAGGGAATATTAAATCTCGCATTAAGCTTGTTTTACTGCTGAGTATCCTTTTGGGCAACCTGGAAGCCACCCTTGGGAAGAGAGTGTGGGAAGGACACCCCGTTTGGCTTTCTCACAGTGGGCCACCTGGCCGTTGGTTGCTTCCCTCTGACATGCGTGATTTCTGATTATCCGACATTTTATTATTTTTCCTCTCCTTAATTGTTCCTGTTTCTCTGTTGCCTGGAGAGACCCAGCAGCGGAATAGGTAATAAGCGCTTTTATTGTGCGAAGGAAGGTAATAAAGGAGCTGCAGGGAAGGGAGAACAAGAGTTAAGGGGAGGTGGCGTGAGGCCAGCAAAGACCCCGAGAAACAAGGAGCAATGACGCTGGCAGAACTTGAGGCCAGGAGCCGTGACCAAACCACTGAAGCCAGCCTAGTTGAAGCTGGGCAAACCCAGGGTCAGCAAGGCAGGGTGCTGGATCTGGTGATCCCAGGGCAGAGGTGAGCCAGGTGAGCCCTAGGGCAACCCCACCCCAGAGGGGACAACCCAGGTAAGAAGTCCAACTATTGCTCACGTGGTTCTGAAATCTTGGACACGGTTGCCTGGTTAAGCTGGCCGCGTTGAGGGAACGAAGAGTGACATTGTCCCGTAGGGCAGGGGTCCCCAACCAGGGCAACTTTAAGACTTGTGGGCTTCAACCCCCCGAATTCGGGGAGTTGAAGTCCACAAGCCTTAAAGTTGCCAAGGTTGGGGACCCCTGCAGTAGAGCAAGGAGATGGTTGCAGGCAAGAGCATCGGTTGAAGGCCACCAAGGGCATCCAAAGCAAGGCTGGACCAGCTTCGGTGGAACAAGATGCCGAGGGGCCCCTCCCAGGAGATAAAACCCACCTTGCAGGACCCCCCTTCCCAAGCAAGAGGGTGGGTGCAGCTGGGACCCTCTTCCCTGTTCCAGAAGGACTTCAAGTCCAGGTGCTCTTGGCCCCACTGGTCCAAATTCTGCACTCCCTCCCGGCCTGCCACGCACAGACTGGCCTCCTCTTGAATTGTGTCTGGCATTTCCCGCGATTCAGCTCTTCGAAAAAGTCAGAGCTCTGTTGCATGGATGAACTAAATTGAACATTCAGGTCACCGGTGCTTCCTTTCTCCCTCTCCGCCTCCCCCTCCTCATTTGGAAAGAGCCGGGTGGGGGTCCCAGCTCTCCCTCTATGCTTCTGGAACCCAGAGCCCAGGCATTCAGCGGAAGAGGTCCTGGGGTTTTGCACCCTGGAATTCCAACCAGGTGCAGGAACATCTCCACCTCCAGCCTTGGTGGGAACCAAGCCCCTTGGAGGGGGGGCCCATGGGCTCCTCCTACTCCCTCCCCAGTCAGGATCAGAGACCCTAGAATTGAGCCCCCCCCCAACCTGGTGGACCTCTGCTCCCGCCCATCCTTGAATTGGCAGAGAGCTCAAAAGATCATCCAGACGGCTCATCCTTTTCCTGCCTCTGGTCAACGGGGTCCCCACGGCGACGACTGGCTGGTTTCAGGGAGTGTCGGAATAAGGGGAGGGGGCGTGGGTGGGACGAGGAAATGCCACTGTATCCCTGGTTCACCTCAGGACAAGCACAGCTGCTCCCCCACACTGGCCTGGGACAAGGCGAAGGCAAGAGGGACGCTGGAGGAGGCGGCCGTAAGAAACGTTGGCTGGACCAGCTGCGGGTGGGCACTGCCGAGGGGGCAGGAGAGAGGGGAGCCCTTCGCAAGGCCCATTGAGGGGGAGCACTACAGGGCAGGAGTCTCCAGCGTTAGCAACTTTAAGCCTGGAGGCCTTCAAGTCCCAGAATTCCCCAGCCACCTTTGTCCACCAGGCTTAAAGGGGCCAAGGTTGGAGACCCCCGATATAGGGCAGAGGAGCCCACACCTGGAGTATGTCTTCCGGATGCTCTTTCCTACCTTCCCCTGAGCCTTCCTGCCTAGCACTGGGCCCCCTCCCCGGCTCTGTGCCCCTCTGCATTCGGGGGGGCTGCTCATGTGACCTTCTGGGCTGCCCCCCCACCTCTCCCCTTCTGCGCCCCCCAGGTCCTGACCCCCCGGAGGCCATCTCCACCCGGCCCTCCCTTGAACTGCTCCGGGAGGGCCAGAACGCCAGCAGCTCCTACCGAAGCCGGCTTGCTCTCTTCCCTACCCGGGCAGGGTCCTTCTCGCAGCCCCTGCGCAGAGCCCAGCCCCTCCCCCCATCAGCTGCCCAGGGCTTCGGGGTGTCAGCCAAGCCCCGAGCTGTGGCCCCCTCCGTCCCTCCGTTTGGTGGGGACCAAGGTGGCTGCAGCATCACACGACCTGCACCCGGGAATCAGCAGGCAGGGTCTTTGCCCCCCACCCCACCTGCAGGAGGAGAAGGAGCCGTGCCCCGAGCGCCTCCTGGGGTGGCCCTGCAGACCAGGTGCCGGAGTGGGCAGCAAGGGAAGCTCCACACAGGTCAGCTGGGGAAGGGGAGGCTGTCGGCTGGCTGATGCGGATAAAGGGAGGGGTGGGGAAGGGGGAAAGTGGGGAGGGGGAGGAGGAGACCCTCCCTCCCTCCCTCCTGCTGCTCTGCTGAATCTCGGACCCGCACACTGGAGAGGGCAAACCTCGCCCCCACCCGCATTTTCTTCCGCCCATCCCAGCAGCAGGTGGGACCTGCCCCCCAGCCCATCCCTCCCCCCACGAGGCAGCCCCCTTGCGCCCCCTTCAGGCCAGCTCTCTCCTCCGGGTGCCAATGAGGGGGGAGGAGACAGCTCGGTGCGGGGCGAATTGGGTCAGTGGGCGATAGGTGGGGGTCTCCAGAAAGGAAGCCCCCCTCCCTTCTGCAGCAGGCCTGCCACGGGGGCACCCAAAGCCACGAGGCTGGTCCGTCAGGAGAGGAGCCCCCTGCCCACCGGATTGGGGAGGGGGCTCCTCGGGTGCTGCGCCCCCCGCCCGCCTTGGCCGCTTACCTTTGGCCCCGCGCAGGACGAAGCCGAAGCCCTCATGCTCCCGTTTCTGCAGGACGGCCGCCTTCTCCTCGATGATGTAGTCACTGGGCAGGAGAGAGCAGAGCGGGAGGAGGAGGCGGCTGGGGGGCGGCATGGCGCGGGGGGCTCCTCCGCCCAGCCCCTCGCCCAGGGCAGCCCCCGCCCCGCCCCTCCCGGACCCCCCCCCCGCCCGCCCGCCCGCCGCTCACCTGCCGCCGGGCGCCGCGCGCCGCCTGAGCCCGGGGATGGCGGGGCCGCCGAGCGAGGGAGGCGGGCGGAGCGCGGTCCATCCTCCCGCCGCCTCGGGGAGGGAAGGAGGGCAGCGGCTCCCCCGTTGGGAGGGGGCTTAGGAGAAACGGGGGGGGGGCTTTCGCGCTGGCCCCGCCCCCGTTGCTAAAAGAAACCGCCTGTCATTCGGAGAGGAGGGGGAGGGGAGGGCTGGGCTTGCGGTCCTCAATGGAAGAACGGGGGGGACGCCCCCTTCCCAGCACATCCTCTCTTTGGACTTCGGGAGGGGAGGGGGAGGGAGAGACCCCACCTGCTTCAAGTCCTGCCCCTCCCCACTGCAGCAGGGGCTTCCCGGAGATCTGCGAGCCCCTTGAGATTTGCCCCCTTGCAGCCCCTCCCTTGCTTCGCCCCCCACCCCGAAATCCCGGAGACCCAGAAAAGTCCAGAGCCAGCCCTAGTTTGGAGGGGGGGCGCTCCTTTTCACACACAGGCGTTCACACAGGAGTGCTGGGTTCACACTTACTGCAGCAGACTCACGCGGACCCCTGGCTCCTTCACACACACACACACACACACACACACACAGGCTCAACCCCCCCACCCCCTTCCCCAGCCACACAGCATCCCTGACTGAGGGAGGGGCGTTGCTGCCCCTTCAGCCAAGCCGGCACTCCTCCCTGCTTCCACCTGCTGATATGGGGGTGGGGGGTGGGGGGGTCAGGCACTGCGGAGGAGCCTTGGGTGGAAAAGGCCAGCTGGCCCAGTGGTTATTCCTAACCTTTACAGCACTCAACCCAGCCCTGTGAGAAGGAGACAAAGCAGCCTCCCTGCCAGCCTTTGCTGGTTCATGCCTGGTTTGCACGTGGATGGAGGGCCACCAGGAGATCTTAGCTACCTGCCCCCCCTCCAGGTATGAGCCTGCCCTGGAACTGAGGCTCCTGCCCTCAGGGAGCCCCTTCTGACGGGGGTTGCCCACACGCCTTTAGGCCACAGCACCCCAGAGGGCCAAGGGACGGGGCCTCCCTTAGCTAAGGAGACCCTTCCCCAGCCTCCCCCCAGGAACCAGAGGCAGGCCATCTCCCACCCGGCAGGAAGAGCCCCAAGGTCCCAGCTGGAGTGATCTCCCCAACCGAGACGGGCGGTGTAAAAATAAAATAAAATAAATAAAATGTCACAAGGAAACCCGGCTTTGCAGCCAAAGGGGCGGCCCAGGACTCCTACGCAAGGAGGATCAACTACGAGCTGCTCAGAGTTCTTTGCTACAAGATGGGCACAAATAACTTCAACAAGTGAACAATCAATCCGTCATCCCGTCGCATCAATCTGTGGAAAGCAACGGAGGCTCTTCTAAAGGATCTTTGGGGATCCCTGGCTGGAGGGAGGAGGGGCCGAAGTTCGTGCCCCAGAGGGGAGGGGGGGTTCCTTCCTGGATGCGGAAGGCAAAACAAGATGCGAAACCCCCCAAACACTTTCCCAGAGATCTTTTTGGGGGTGGGGGGTGTCAAAGAAGTCAGGCTAGTGGTTGCAGCTGCCATCTTGACTTGGCCCCCTCCCCTGCAGACGTCCCACAGCATCATCAGTGGGTGCAGAACCCCCTTAAGGGCCAGAACCCCTCCCAAGAGTTGGCCCCCCATCCTCAGCCCCTCATCTGCCCCCTCCTGCACAGCCAGATGTTTGACTATCAGTTCTCCGTCCATCCGTCCATCTCTTATCTATCCACAAATTCATCTATCTGTCTGTCTGTCTGTCTGTGTCTATCTCATCTATCTATCCATCCATCCATCCATTTATTTTTGTATCTCCCCTTTATTATTTTGACAAATAACTCAAGGCAGCAAACATACCTTCCTGCTCCTCTTTTCCATACAACAACAACCCTGCGAAGTGCCCCGGCCTGAGAGAGAGAGGGGGGGACTGAACCAAGATCCCAACTAAGGCAGGATTTGAACTCATGACCTCCTGCTTTCTAGCCTGGGGTCTCAACCACTAGACCAAACTGGCTCTCGCTTATATTATATCATATATAAATCTGTCAGTGAAGTGCAACTATAGCAATAGCACTAGCCCTTAGAATTATACCCTGCTTCGTAGTGATTTCACAGCCCTCTCTAAGCCGTGTACAGAGTCAGCCTCTTGCCCCCAACAATCGGGGTCCTCATTTTACCCACCTCGGAAGGCTGGAAGGCTGAGTCAACCTGGAGCCTGGTGGGATTCGATCTGCCAAATTGCAGTCAGCCGGCAGACAGCAGAAGGAGACTGCAATACTGTACTCTGACCACTGTGCCACCGAGGCTCTAGGTTTCTTGTTTTGAAAATATACCCGCTTCTTTAAATCCCTGCTGTTGTGGGAATGTATCCTTCAGCACCTGACAGCCAGGTGTGCCTTCCTGTTCTCCAGCATGGAGCCTCCACTCCGCTGGCCCCACCTCTTCTGGAAAGGGGCTCCCCTGGGGTCCCACCTCTGCTCAGGGCAGGAGTAGAAAGGTAAGCATCCAACCCCCCTCGGACCCCTGGCCAACCTCTGCCTGGAAACGCCCAGTGGAGCAGATCTAGATGATGATGGTGTCCACTATCAAGCCCAAAGGAATTGTGGGATCATCTTTTGGAGCCTGCTCCAGTCCAGAGGGATGGTTGTCCACGGCCACGTCTTGTCCCGGGCAGGACGTGGACATTCTCTCTTGCTTTGGCCAACTCTAGAATTCTAAGTTTAAACCAGGATTTCTCAGCCGTGGCAACCTTAAGAGGTGTGGACTTCAAGAGAATTGAGGAATTCTGGAGAATTGGGGAATTCTGGGAGTTGAAGTCCACACCTCTTAAGGTTGCTACGGCTGAGAAATCCTGGTTTAGAGGCTAAAAGATCAAGGTTGCCTTAAAACCAAGCCCTCTGGGTTCATTTGTCCACCTCTCTCATTTCTTTCCTCCTCCTCTACATTCCTTGGCCAAAGTCGCACCACTTGGTGGACGCAGCTGAAAGGACGGGTCGTGCATCGCTGGCGCTGCTTGACCCTTCCGAAGCGTTTGTTGGGTTGGCGCACAACCTCCCCCCTCCTTCCTTCCTCCGCAGGCCCCGCCCCCCTCCTGAGGCATCCCTTCTGCTTAAGCTCCGCCTCGCGCATGTGGCGTGAAGCCAGGCCCGTACAGAGCCGAATTAGCCTGGCCACCTCGCCCCACAGCGGCGGAGGCCGAAGAGCAGGAAGGATGGGCACGGGAGATACCACAACGCTACACACTGCTTAAGAAGGGCTGGGCCAACAGTCCCAAGGCAGGCTCCGCTAGGGCGACAACACCGTTGCCATGGAAACGACACTCACAATTCGAGGTGCGAGACAAGGAAGCGGCACACAGAGGAAGGGGCAAAATTCAGCTGGAGTCAGACAAGCCCACTCCTCGGCCCTGCCCTCCTCTGCAGCCCCCCCCACACTGGTGCTTCAGTTGTGGCCGACTCTGGGTCATTCTATGAGCCAGCTTCTTAGACTGAGAGTAACTTCAATGTCACTTCGGATGTACACCAATCGGCAGACGTTAAAATGAAATTTCGTTGCATAGAACTCTCAAAGGGTCACCACCTCCTATATACACTACACAAAAATGACAAATAAACAAACAAACAAATAAATAATATGCACATACCCACATATATTATACGACATGGAGAATCAACAGTCTAGTTTGGATGTATACATGTACATGGCGAGAGAAATGAATCTTGCAAGTTTACCAGAGGGATGGCACAGGGAACAAAGCTGTTACAGAATCTGGAGGTCCTGCTAGAAATACTTTGAAACCTCCTCCCAGAGGGGAGCAGCAGAAACATACCATAAAGTGTAGGGGGGAGGGGGTTCTAACAATGCTTTGAGCTCTAAGCACATAGCGCTTATAAGCGGCATCCTGAATAATGGGAAGCGAACTTCCTATAATCTCCTTGGCTGTCCTCATCACTCTCTGTAGGGACTTTCTATCTGAGGCACTGTGACCACCAAACCAAACAGTGATGTAGTTTGTTAAAATGCTCTCAATTGTGCCTGTGTAAAAAGTGACCAGGACGGAAGGAGAAATATGTGCTCTCCTCATCCGACGCAGGAAATGCAGATGCCGGTTTGCAAACGCTTCGCTAAGGATATTGTGTGGAGAGGTGAATTCCGATGGTTAGTTACCTGCACCCCCAGATTCTATTTACCCTATTCTATTTATCCTTCTTATTATCTTCTTTTATTGGCATTATTATGATGATGATTATCATTATTCTGTTGCTCTGCATGTACGCTTGGAGCTTCTGCACTGGAGACCAATTCCTTGTGTGTCTAATCACACTTGGCCAAATAAAGCCCTCAGTGCAATGCAATCCAATCCAATCTGACACTGAAGGGGCGCAAAAGAAGGGACCCCCCCCTTTCTGGACACACCTGGTGCTCCCTGGTTGCCGGGAAATCTGGACTGCGTTGACTTTGAATCGAGGCTGGTCGTTCAAGGACCTGCTTATCCAAGTATAGGGGCACCCAAGTCAGAATAATCGAGCTGGAAGGGACCTTGGAGATCTAACTCTTGCTGAAGCAGGACACCCTGTTTTCGGGACAAGTGGCTGTCCAATCTCTTCTTAAAAATTTCCAGTGATGGAGCATCCACAACATCTGGTGGCAGGCAGTTCCACTGGTTAATTGTTCTCCCTGTGAGGAAGTTTCTCCTTAATTCCAGGTTGCTTCTCTCCTGGATTAGTTTCCACCCATTGTTTCTTCTCTTGCCTTCTGATGCTTTGGAAAATAAGTTGACCAGGGGTGGGATGCAAATATTTTTACTACCGGTTTTGTGGGTGTGGCTAGGTGGGCGTGGCCATGTGACTGGGTAGGCGTGGCTTTTTCTTATTCTTTTTTTTTTTTTTTGCAGCACCCCCCCACTCAATTTTTTTGCCTCCTGGGCAAAGCAGTAAGACAGCCAGGGGGATCCTGGCACGGCTGATGTCGGAACAGCCGATCATCAGGAGGAAGACAAAAAAGGAAATACTGGATTTTTTACTACCGGTTCGCCTGAACCAGCCCGAACCAGCAGAATACCACCACTGAAGTTGACCCCTTCCTCCTCCTCTCTGGGGCAGCCCCTCCCTCAAGTATTGGGAGGCTGCTCTCCTGCCTCCCCTGGTCCTTCTCTTCCCTAGGCTAGCCAGGCCCAGTTCCTGTAACCGTTCATCGTATGTTTTAGCTCCTCCAGTCCCTCATCATCTTCTCGGCACTTTTTCTCCAGTCTCAACATCTTTTTTATATACTGTGGGCACAAAACAAGATCAGCAGGATGGGCTCTCTTAATGACAACCCCCTCCACCCCCAATTTCAGAAAGAGATCAATGAATGCAGAGAAAAAGGCCTCCCTTCGGGGCTGAAAAGCTGCTAGAAGTTCCAAGGCTTGCAATCCGGCTAACATCTTGGGCAGGGCGGGGAGGCAGGCAGGCAGGCCCCCTCCTCTTGCAGGACGGCCGCCTAGGGCTGAAAGTCCCCTTGAGGAGTTTAACCGGCCCCACAAAAGAAGGAACGGTCCTTTAAAACGGTTTTGAAAGAGGGCGACCGAAATCATCAATTGCATTTCCCATCTCTGTCCGTGAAGCCATGAAGGCAATTAGAGGCTGTGTAAAATGAAGGGGAGAGGCGGAGTAAGGCGGCCCGGAGGAGAGGAAGGATCCCAGCCTCTGCTGAACGTGATTTCATGAATCACGGTTTGGGGAAGAAATCACAGTGGGCTGGTTCGCATTTGTGATCAACGTGGTTAAGCACATCTGGGCTGAATTGAGGGCGCCTGGTGAGGCCGCCTCCCTCTCTGCAGCCGACTCCATACGGGGGAGCTGAGGATGAGCAGAGACACCACCGCAGCCCCCCGGGGGCTTCTGGCCAGCATCCCCCTCCCCATCTTGCAACGGAGGAAGGGGGGGGGCGCCTCTCTTTCCTTGTTACTCCTTCTCCCTGCTCTGTTCCTCTTGGCTCATAGAATCATAGAGTCCTAGGGCTGGAAGGGAGCTTGGAGGTCTTCTAACACAACTGCCCCCCGCTCAAGGCAAGCATCCTTAGACCCCCCCCGGAAGATTCTCCTGGATCCCCTCTTCATTCCATGCTTTCCCCCTGTCTCCCCCAATTCCTGGGCTCTGGGACTTTCTTTCTGCTCAATTGTCCTGCCTGGAGGTCCTGGTGAGATCTTCAAGCTTCGCCTCCCAACTGATGCTCCCCACGTCCTCTGGCCAGAGGCCAGGATCAAATAGTGGGATTTGAGCACGGATGAGGTTCCTTAGCTGGGTCATGAAACGTTTCTAAGAAAACCGCCAAGCTCAGAGGCCACCAAACCCCTCTCCCTTCCAGCACTGATGATGTTCCCTAGTTGGGTCATGAAAGGTCTGCAAAAAAACCCACCAAGCACAGAGACCACCAAAGACCCCACTGTCCTCCTCCTTCTCCTCCTCCCTCCTAGCACTGATGATGTTCCCTAGTTGGGTCATGAAAGGTCTGCAAGGAAACCACCCACCTCCGAGAGCCCCAGGGACCCCTCAGTTCAAGCCTGGGCTACAAAATAATGTCCTTTATTGGTACTTGAGCAACCGGATTTCGTGAATCTGAAACCTGAACCTGAGAAACCTGCACAACACGGACGCCTGCAGGTTCTCCCCCCCCTCATCTCTGCCTCTCTCGCACGCAGGAACCGAAACAAGAATGGAAGCGTCCAATTCCCCCGTTTCCCCAAAGCCCCCAAAAGACCAAATGCGGCGCTTCCTCTTCCAAAGGCCCCTCCTTCTGAGCTGACCCCCTCTAGGTAAAGAGCAGAAACGCACCTCTAATGCCATCCAGGTTGGGGGGTTCTTAGCCCTCCCCCGGTTTCTGATTTGCTCCTAAATTCAGACATTATAGAGGGAGGGTCTTCCTCCTTCCTAAAACCAGAGGTCCCCAAACTTGGCAACTTTAAGACTTGTGGACTTCAACTCCCAGAATTCTCCAGCCAGCCCAGCTTTTCTCTTCCCTTCTCCCTCCCTTCCTTTCCCACTCTTCCTATTCTACCCTATAAACTCACGAGAAAGGAAGAACGGCCGGAGAGCCACGGTGGCTGGGCCGTCTCTGGCTTAGCAGGGTCCAGGATGGGCCCTCCGGAGTCTCTGTGGGGTGAGAGCCCCTCGCACGCTCAGAGGGGCCTCTCTGCAACCTCTAAGTCAGCAGTTTAAAGGGCTGATCCCAACGGAGGCCAACTTTCCTTGTTAAGAGGCTGGGGCTTGTGAGCTGGAAAGCCGACGGCCGGGTTTGAGACCCAAGCATCACACGATGGGGTGAGCGCCCGTCCTTGCCTGGCTCCTGCTCACCTAGCAGTTTGGAAGCATGCAACGCGAGTAGATAAACAGGCAGCCCTTCGGGGGGAGGACACAGCGCTCTGCAACGTCACAGCAATAGCACTTTTGGGCTCCGTGGCCTTGAAACAGAGACAAGGGCTGCCCCCAACCCCCAGTCAGCCGTGACTAGCGGAGTATAAAATCTCCCCTCCTTCCATCTCAAGGCCCCCTCGAGCGACTCGGGGCCACACGCAACGTATCGAAGCAAAACGAAGCAAAAATGCCAGTTGGGGAAACAGCCACACCATGGCTTTTACTCTCCATGCCCCCATCCATGCCAAGGCATCGGGACCCCCTGCCCTGCCTCGGGACCTGCTTGAAGAGCCCTCCTCCTGCAGGAGAGCCGGTCCAGGGCCCCGGGGCCTTCGGGAGAGCCCAGAAAACCCCACCACGTGGCGGCCCTTCTCCTGACGCCCCCCCCCCTCTGGTTCCCAATCTTCCCTCCTGAAAGTGGGGAGCACCCCTTGGTCTGCCTTTCCTCTCCCGCAGAACCTTGTGAGAAGTTGAGGGTCTCCCTTGAGATCAGGTGCCCCCCTGAGAACCTCCAGATGCTGCCCATGGCTTCTCCACCCAGGGCCCCCCGGTGACTCTGCCGTCACGACCGGAGCAAGTTGTGGCTTTGCTTGGACAACTTTTCAATCTTGTTCAGGGCATTTCTGGCCATTAGCTTGGCTTTAGAACCAACCACCCTGCCAAAGCTTCTCATGAAGAAGGCACAAGACCACGTTCACACACACACACACACACACCACACACACACACACTCAAGAGGGTCTGCAAGGCTCCCGATAATTTGGGGCAGGCACCCCCTGCCCCCCACCAGCGGACCCGAGGCAGCGGGGGCCGAGCTCACCTGTGCGAAGTGAAGGTGTCATAGGAGCCCACGGTGTAATGTCGGAAGAGCCTCTTGGTCCGGTCTTCTCTCGTCTCTGTGGGGAAAAAGAGCAGCAGCCTTCTTCAGGAACCCAGCCGGAGGGGGGCCCTCTCACCCCCACTCCAGGTGCCCAGGTGCCCCAGGGGGCTTCAAGCCCGGTTCCCCTTCTCTCGGACGCAGAAGGGAAGACGGTGCACCAGGAACCCACAGCTCTTGGCCCACAGCTTCTCCAAGATGAGCCTGGAGTGGGGGAGACTCCACCGGGTGCCCCCGATGCCCCTATTCCCCTGGGTGTCAGCCCTGGGGGCCCCTCCTCTTTGAGTCTTCAGGGCTGCCACCTTTAGTGCTGGGGGAAACGGGAGGGGGTTGCATGGAGCGGGTGGAGGGATCCAACCGCATCCTTTTCTCTGGGAGACGAGGACCTTCAGCTGCACCTGGAGAGGAGGCCGGGCTGGGGAACATCCCAGGTGGACTGACTGGACTGTGTGATGGGCACGTGGGTGCAGGGGAGGGACCTTGACTTTCCTTTGGGTGGGTGGGGGGGGCTTTCAGATTCGGGTTTCCCCAGATGTGCCCATCAAGGCGACATCTCTAACAAACGGGGACCATGAGGGAATGCCGGCCTCGGAGTCTTCCTGGGTTGGGGGTGTTACTTGGGACCCTGAGACGGGGCACAATGGAAACCCACCAGCCCCCTTCCCGTCATCTATGCCCGGGGGACAGACAGGGTGGGGACGACACCCCTGGGACCGACTGGCCCGCAGAGCAGCCCTCGCCTGCAGGAGGCCCTCATGGGGAGGCTGCTCATGGGCCAAGGACATCGGGGGTGTGTGTGATGTGCGGGGGCTGCGCTGCAGACCAGACAGACGCTTCTGGTTCCAGGCTGAG